>NC_142471.1:88092333-88720000 GCF_049115385.1 Moschus berezovskii
GGGAAGCCCAAATCAAACATGTATAATTTCTCATAAGGAACCAGTGATCCCAGGAGAACAAGTCTGGGTTTCCCACTTGAGAAACACTCTCCTTATGGAAAGTGTTTAAACTTAGCTTCAGGCCCTCACATTTCCACCTCCTAATACTGCTCCTTGTGTCTCCTACACACCAGGTCCACTGAATCATTCTTTGGTTCCTGATTTTCCCACTTCCCTGTCATTCTTGCTGTCATTCTGCCTGAATGCCACTTCTAGATGTTTATTTCCACTCATTGTTCAATTTCCACCAAGATGCAACTTTCTCCTTGAGATGTTGAACTTGCTTTCTCATCTTCCCCACAACACAAGCCGTGATGACCCAAAATACCTGATTGCCTCTCCCTTCCCATGCCAATCTTCAATTCAGTTAATTGGAACTGGAATTCAATTTAAGATTTTGTTCTTAAACTCTGAGCTGATTATATAGCTTTTTCTCTCACCACTGTAGTCTTAGAAAAAAAAAAAATGACTTCGAAATTTGGAAGAGATTAGAAAATGGAAACAGCTCCAATCTAGCTCTTTGTTGATTAGATTGGCCCCAAAAAGAAGTACGTAAAACAGGAAGCAAAATTTAAACAGATCCTGGTATTTAATGGCAGCTCTGTAAAAATACTCAAGTATGCGTGATTTCAGCAGTCATGCCCAGCTGTTGGAGGTCAAGGGTCCCTTTCACACTCATCACGTTCAATTTTACATTGAGTTTCAGGTCACCCATAATCACCCAATGGCTCTTCTGAGCCTGCAGTGAAAGTAAACTCTAATTCTTGAAAGCAGTGGCTCTTAAAAGTGTAGTGAACATCATCATCATCATCAGAGAACTTGATGTGCAACTTATCTGTCCCTCCCCAGTGCCTGTAGGGAGGGGACCAGCAATTTAACACCTCCAGGCGATTCTAGTGCCAATAGTTTGAGATCACTGCCCTAAAGCACCCATTGTGTGTAATGATTCTCTCCTAGGCATCTCCTTAGGAGAGCTGAGAAAACAGTCAACCCACATCACCATCTGGGTTTTGGGGTTCAGTTAAGGAACCCCACTGAGAAAGGCTACCTGAAACCACCTGCCTTGAGAGATTACACTCAAATAGGAATTAAAAGTTTTCTTTGATATCTTCTATGCGTGCTAAGTCGCTTCAGTTGTGTCCGACTCTGTGCAACCCTGTGGACTGTAGCCCAGGCTCCTCTGTCCATGGGATTCTCCAGGCAAGAATACTGGAGTGGGTTGCCATTTCCTTCTCCAAAGGATCTTACCAATCCAGGGATTGAACCTGCATCTCTTATATCTCCTGTACTGGCAAGTGGGTTCTTTACCACTAGTGCCAACTGGGAAGCCTGATATCTTCTACAGAGACAGAATTTTACCAAGAATCTAAAAAGGCGCTTCCACCATCTAGCTCAGCCTCCTGGCAATGGAAGAACCAGATGTTGAGTTCTAGAAGTCTTTGTCGTTTGGTGGAAAGAAGCATGTCACCTTTTCTGAGCCAGAGAACCTTCTTGACACAGAATGTTCAGAAGCTTCTGTCATGTGGATGTGTTACAAGTTAAAAGGGACACTTAGTGAGATGGGACCAGTATCCTTAACACAAGCACAGGAGTTTGTCCAGTTTTCTCTGTGCTGCTGCTGCTAAGTCGCTTCAGTCGTGTCCGACTCTGTGCAACCCCATAGACGGCAGCCCACGAGGCTCCGCCATCCCTGGGATTCTCCAGGCAAGAACACTGGAGTGGGTTGCCATTTCCTTCTCTAATGCGTGAAAGTGAAAAGTGAAAGTGAAGTCGCTCAGTCGTGTCCGACTAGTAGCGACCCCACGGACTGCAGCCTACCAGGCTCCTCTGTCCATGGGATTTTCCAGGCAAGAGTACTGGAGTGGCTTGCCGTTGCCTTCTCTGTTTCTCTGTGTGGTTAGTATTTAAAATCTATTTCTTCCCACTGATTTGAAATAAAGCTTTTATCAGTGTCTTAACTTGGGTGGCTACAACAGAATACTTTAGACTGGGTGGCTTATAAACAATAGAAATTTATTTCTCACCATTCTGGAGGCTGAGAAGTCCAAGATCAAGCTGTCTCAGTGTCTAGTAAGAATCATTTTCCTGGTTCATAGGCGGATGTCTCCTGGCTCTTCTCTCATGTGGTGGAGGGAACTTCCGGGGATCTCTTATAGGGGTGAGAGTGGAGCCCTCATGACTTATCACATTGCAAGGGCCTCACCTCCTAGCACATCTCCTTGAGGGTCAATTTTTGAGACATGAATTTTGGGGGAGCACAGACATTCAGGTTCTAGCACTAATTACTCATGAAAGTGAAAGTCACTCAGTTGTGTCTGACTCTTTGTGACCCCATGGACTATACAGTCCAAGAATACTGGAGTGTGTAGCCTTTCCCTGCTCCAGGGGAATCTTCCCAACCCAGGGATCGAACCCAGGTCTCAAGCATTGCGGGTGGATTCTTTAGCAGCTGAGTCACAAGCGAAGCCCAGGAATACTGGAGTGGGTAGTCTATCCCTTCTCCAGCGGAACTTCCCAACCCAGGAATCGAACCAGGGTCTCCTACATCACAGGCAGATTCTTTACCAACTGAGCTACCAGGGAGGCCCTGATATGATAATCACTCACAGGGGAGTGCATTTCTGAACTTCCTTTAACCTGAATATGGGTATTTCTCTGCCAGAATCATATAAGCAATTACAATTAATAATACATTTTAATAGCACATAAATATTTTTCTATTCAATTTTTGAACTTCTGGATCTTTATTTTGGAGTTCAAAAATATCCTACTTTTTTAAAAAAATTGGAATTACATCGAGTTTATAGTACTGTGAAATGCTAGTTCCTGTTACACCTGAGAAGGGACACTACCTGTGTTTGGTGACTCCAGGCAGATGATTCTTTCCCGCCCCCAGGGATCTTCCTGGTAGCTGTTTGCATTTGGGGGGAAGGAGGCTGCAGATAGGACGCCCTGTGCATCGTGAGAGAGGCAGGCTGGGTGTGGGCTCTGAACACAGAGGGGGCTGTGAGGAACATCTGCCTTTGGAGACAGGAGGAGAAGAGATGCTTCTGCTTTAGGACCAGGCGGAAGAGCGGGTACAGACAAGGGCCTTCTCCCCAGTTCTGCAGAACCTGGTGTGGAGCCGGCCCAAAGGGCTGACGTCTGTCTGCCAGGCCATGAGTCACTCCAGTCGGTGAGGTGCTGGGGCTGGCTTCAGAGAGTCAATTGTTGAGTTTGGGGGAATTGTGCAAGCTGGCTGTTGTCAAACAGCCATAGTTGAAAATCAGACTTATAAACTTACATAAATTTTGTTAGGAACAAAGGTAATAAAAACTCACGCTCATCACTTTCTAGTTTTACCACACTCTGCTTTCACCCCTGCTCTAGGGGTTATTTACAGCTCCTGGACCTGAGGGGATGCTGTGCCCTCTCTCACCCTACTTCCACGTTCAGTGATGTCATGTTGGCAGCTTGGCGGGGGTATTTACACGTGGAAATTGGCAAATGCTACAAATTAGGCCTTGACTTATTCTTTCATCTATTGTCTAAATGAGAGGTTGGCAACTTTTTCTGTAAAAGACCAGATAGTAAATGGTTAGGCTCTCCAGACAATCCCTGCCTCTTTATTTTTATTTTTCAAATTTAGGTCTATGATCCACTTTGGATTAATTACATTTGATGTCTGTATGGGACCAATGTTCGTCTCCCCCCCATATGAACAGCCAATTAATCCAGCACCATTTATTGAACATAACATATTTAACTGCAGTTATGCTTTTGTGAAATTAGGTGATTTCTACATGAATCTCAGTTGGGCTTCTTTCTGGTCCACTGATCTACATTTTCATTTGTATGCCAATATGCAGCAGTCCTGATTATTGTGATATCCAGACACCATCTTCAAAGGTATCCTGGGAGTTGTCACCTCTATAGATTTTGCAAGGGCAATTCCTTGCATAGGGACATAGAGCATTGGCCCTTAGGAGTGGAGACAGTGAAACAGGGAAAACAGAACTGGAGGGATAAGCCATGTCTAGACACCAAAGGCTCCTCTGGTGGCTCAGATGGTAAAGTATCTGCCTGCAACACAGGAGACTCAAGAGACGTGAGTTCGATCCCTGCCTGAGTCAGGAAGATTACCCGAAGAGGGGAATGGCCATCCATTCCAGGATTCTTGCCTGGGAAATCCTATGGACAGAGGAGCCTGGCAACTACAGTCCATGGGGTTGCAAAGAGTCAGACATGACTGAGCAACACTTTGACTTTCTTTCAGATACCAAAATAACTGATATTTCAGATATCTGAAAGACGTTAAGCTTTTGTGCGTTTTAAAGATGTATGAAGACTTCCCTGGTGGTCCAGTGGTTCAGACTTCACCTTCCAGAGCAGTGGGAGTGGGTTCGCTCTCTCCTTGGGAAGCTGAGATCCCACATGCCTCAGGGCCCAAAACCCAAAACATAAAACAGGAGCAATATTGTAACAAATTCAATAAAGACTTTAAAACCAATCCACATCAAAACAAATCTTGAAAAAAAAGATGTAGAGATGTTCTGGTAGATTAAAAAACTTATAAAGGCACCCTCATATTAAAAATGTCAGAAAATATAGTTTTGGAACACCCTGCAAGATTTTTGTGTTCATTTGGTGCTAAGCACTTGACACTTTTTACTCTGTGTCCAGTCATGGATGGAAAGTAGTCATGGATGGGGCAGATGCTGAGCTCAGAGGAGTGACAAGGTGTCTGAAATGCCTAAGGGACCAGGAGTGACCCCAGGAAGGAGCACAGCCCACAGCTGGGAGGCCCCAGGAGAAGGACCCTTGGCTATAAGGAGAGGACGACTGGGCTGGTTGCCCCCCTACAGAGCTTTGGCTTTCTTGACATTTCCTTCCTTCATTTGACTCCCTGTCCCCTTGTATTAATGGTTAGTACAGAAAATAAAAAGAAGCAGAAATTACCTTCCATCACTCATCACGCCTCCACCCAGAATGAACCAATGTTAACACTCAGGCTTTGTTCCTTCCAGGTTTGAGTCTGATGATCTTTTTTATTTTTTTAAACAATCGGGGGCAAACAGCATGCACAGTTTTATTTCCTGCATTTCTTGTTCGGGGTATAAGTAACCCCCTGGGGTCTTTCTTCTGTTTCCTTTTGAGTCTCAAGCTAGGGAAATTGGGCTGTTAGCCGGGAGGATTTCCTGAAATCCCTCTGAATGATCGCAGGAGTTGGGCTCAGGCTTCCTCCAGTTGAGAGTTCTGTTTTTTTTCCTCCCTCCCCTCCTATGAAGCTGCAGATCAGGAAGGCAGATGGAAGACTCAGCTTTTGGGTCTGATTTCTAAAAGTGGTGGTTATTATTTTTTTTTAAAGGAATAGAGAATTAATTTAATAACAGGGTGCCAGGCAATGGCTAGGCTTGAGCACCCAGAAACTGTCCCTAAGAAGTGGAGTCCAGGAGGAGAGAGAGACGGAGGTCTCTGCAGGGTGAGGTGACTACAGAAGGATGGAGTGGAGGAGGGGCTGTGGCCGCAGGCCCAGTGGAAAAGTACCTCGTTCGTGAGTCATCACGGATAACACGAGGCCTGTGCCCTGCCACTGGCATCCAGGAGTGCGGCAGTGACAGCTGGAGGTCACATCAAAGACAGAACCACGCGGAGGGGAAGAAAGTAAAGGAAAATCAAGATGAAAATGTACCACTTCAGGGTAATACCTGGCTTCAGCTGCGAGCGAGCATCTCCAAGTCGGCCAGCGTGAGCCCAGTGTCTGCTATGTGGCTGGCGCTGTCTGGCTCAATGGGCAGGCTAGGCGGCCGATCCAGGAAGCTTCCAGTCTTGAAGAGGGGTGGCGGAATGGCATGGGACGACCCATCGAACACAGTTTGGCTGATTAAAGAAGGGCTGTGGCTTAGACAAATGGAATTCCCAGTGCCACCGAATTTTGGATCTCTAAGGATATTGCCCTGATTATAGAATAACTGGATGGTTTAAAAACGTGTTCGCATAGCGTCAATATGTAGGAATGGCCTGCAGTTGTCAGCTGGGCTGCTCATTAGTGTTCTTGGAAGACCCTGAAAACTAGACACCAGGGATTTTCAACCATGTCCCAGAGGGTTGTTTTTTTTAAAAAAAAACAGTTTTATTCAGATATAATTCAAATAGCTTCCCATTCTCCTTAGAAGAGTGTACAATTCAATGGTTTTAGTATCTTCATAGACAGCTACGAATCTACCTTCTGTCTCTGTAGATTTCCCTGTTCTAGGCCTTTCATGTGAATGGAAGCATATAATACAGTCTTTTGTGACTGACTTCTTTCATTTAGGGCAACTTATCCAGTAACCCCATGGAAGGTCTTGTGAATCTTTCACAAGGATAATCCATGTCATAGCATGTAACATGGACTGTGGCATGACAGGCTCCTCTGTCCTCCTCTGTCTCCTGGAGTTGGCTCAAATTCATGTCCATTGAGTTGGTGATGTTATTTATCCATCTCATCCTCTGTCATCCCCTTCTCCTTTTGCCTTCAATCCTTCCCAGCATCAGGGTCTTTTCCAATGAGTCAGCTCTTCGCATCAGGTGGCCAAAGTATTGGAGCTTCAGCTTCAGCATCAGTCCTTCCAATGAATATTCAGGACTGATTTCCTTTAGGATTAACAGGTTTGGTCTCCTTGCAATCCAAGGGACTCTCAAGAGTCTTCTCCAGCACCACAATTCGAAAGCATCAATTCTTTGGTGCTCAGCCTTCTTTATGGTCCAACTCTCACATCCATGACTACTAGAAAAATCATAGTTTTGACTATATTGACCTTTATTGGCAAAGTGCTGTCTCTCCTGGTAAGTCCATTTAATTATTTTTGCAACAGATGGATTCTTTTTCAAAGTAACTGTACCAGTTTCCACTCCTACCAGTAATATATGAGGGGTCCCATCTCCCTACATCTTCGCATCTTTTGTTATCATCTGACTTTTCGATTCTAGCCACCCTAGTGACTGTGAAGTGGCATCTCATTATGGCATTGATTTATTGATGACTAACAATGGCAACCCACTCTAGTGTTCTTGCCTGGAGAATCCCAGGGACGGGGGAGCCTGGTGGGCTGCCGTCTATGGGGTCACACAGAGTCGGACACGACTGAAGTGACTTAGCAGCAGCAGCAGCAGCAGCAACAATATTGAGAATCTTTTCATGTGCTTACTGGTGCTTTTTTCCCTTCACTTTTAAAGTTTTGAAATAATTTTAGGTTTAGAGAAAAACTGTAAAAATAGTACAAAACTCTCATTTACCCTTAGCCTAGATTCCCCAATGTTAACCACACATGCCTGATCATTCTCCATCTCTGAATCATTTAATACTTGCAGACATGAAGGCTCTTTACCTCTAAATATTCCCAGTGTGTATTTTCTTAAAACAAAACAAAAACCAGCTTTCTCTTATGCAACCACAGTAAAATGATCAAAGTCCCTTCAGTGTTCACCTGAAACTATCACAACACTGTTAGTCATCTATACCCCAGTGCAAAATGTTTTGGTGTTTTTTAAAAAAAATACAATTAAAACAAAATCAGAAAATCAACATCTACTCAATACTATCAGTAACTGAATGTATCCCAGTTTTGCCAAATTTCTAGGCACCAACATTTTAAAAAAGCTCTACAGATGATTCTATTGGATATCAGGATCTCTGTCACCTCCTCTCATCAATGAGGACCATTAATTCCAGGGAGGACAATGCCCTCCCCGAGGTCACCATTGATTTAGAGCAGAGTTTTCAGAATGTCCCATCCCCCAGGGCACCTTTATGTGACTTAGGGAAAGATGTCTTTCTGCTACAGCTAAATAAATAAATTCGAGAAGTGGCCATGTCTTCTCTGTTCTTTCCAACTTCGATTTAGCCCCATCACATCAGAAACATCGGGTGGTGGAGCTCAGCCATCTGAGTTTTCACCAGTCATCCAGGTACTTCTAAAGCATGCTCAGGTTTGAGACCCCCTGGCCTAGTAGCTATGGCCACAGGGAAGTCCAGGAAAGACCAGCCCTTTTCTGTTTCTAGTTATTCAAAGTATACATTCTCTACAGCTGGTGAATCAAGAATCATGACAAATTATTTATAGTGCGCCTCAGTTCAGTTTCGGAGAAGGCAATGGCAAGCCACTCCAGTACTCTTGCCTAGAAAATCCTATGGATGGAGAAGCCTGGTAGGCTGCAGTCCGTGGGGTCGCTAAGGGTCGGACACGACTGAGCAACTTCACTTTCACTTTTCACTTTCACACATTGGAGAAGGAAATGGCAACCCACTCCAGTGTTCTTGCCTGGAGAATCCCAGGGACGGGGGAGCCTGGTGGGCTTCCGTCTGTGGGGTCACACAGAGTCGGACACGACTGAAGTGACTTAGCAGCAGCAACAGCAGTTCAGTTTAGTCACTCAGTTGTGCCCGACTCTTTGCAACCCCATGGACTGCAGCACATCAGGCCTCCCTGCCCGTCACCACCTCCTGGATCTTGCTCAAACTCATGTCCGTCCAGCTAATGATGCCATCCAACCATCTCATCCTCTATTGTCCCCTTCTCCTCCCACCTTCAATCTTTCCCAGCATCAGGGTCTTTTCCAATGAGTCAGTTCTTCGCATCAGGTGGCCAAAGTATTGGAGTTTCAGCTTCAGCACCCATCCTTCCAATGAATATTCAGGACTGATTTCCTTTAGGATTGACAGGTTTGGTCTGCTTGCAATCCAAGGGACTCTCAAGAGTCTTCTCCAGCACCACAGTTCAAAAGCATCAATTCTTCGGCGCTCAGCTTTCTTTATAGTCCAACTCTCACATCCATACACGACCACTGGAAAAACCATAGTTTTGACTGGATGGACCTTTGTTGGCAAAGTAATGTCTCTGCTTTTTAATATGCTGTCTAGGTTGGTCATACTTTTTCTTCCAGGGAGCAAGCGTCTTTTAATTTCACGGCTGCAGTCACCATCTGCAGTGATTTGGGGGCCCCCAAAAATAAAGTTTCTCACTGTCTCCATTGTTTCTCCATCTATTTGCCATGAAGTGATGGGACCAGTTGCCATGATCTTAGTTTTTTGAACTACGGAGCTCAGATCATGAACTCTATTGCCAAATTCAGAAAGTAAGGAAAACCACTAGACCATTTAGGTATGACCAGTGTGCCTACTATGTGCCAGACAAAGGAAACAGGAAGATGGCCTGGGTGGGAGAATGTGACTCGGTGAGTGGAATTCCAAAGCCTGTAGAAGGCCATCTGAGCAACCACTGAAGCTGGTGGCAGGGCTTGGGTTTACACTGATGGAAGCCAAGACCTCAGGGGTCTGCAATTTCTGGTCCAGCTTAATTAGAGTCGACATGGGGAAAGTTGCATGATTCTTTCATATTCTCACAGCTTTAGATATCTCATAGTTCCTATTAGTGTAAGAATTAAATACAAAAAATTTGGTAGTTACATGTAACAATTCAAATTTGTAGAGAAAGAATCTGGGTCTTCTAGATCAAGTTAATGTAAACTTTGGCTTCCAAGCACCTTAGAGATTCTACTGATAAATAAACTTATTGAATGCTTTTTAATGCTTATAGAACCTTGCCCATTTTGTGGGTACTTGTGGTTCAGATGGTAAAGAATCTACCTGCAATGCAGGAGACCTGGGTTCAATCCCTGGGTTGGGAAAATACCCTAGAGGAGGGCATGGCAACCCACTCCAGTATTCTTTTTTTTTTTTAAGTTAATTTATTTTAATTGGAGGCTAATTACCTTACAATATTGTATTGGTTTGCTATACATTGACATGAATCAGCCATGGGTGTACATGTGTCCCCCATCCTGAATCCCCCTCCCACCTCCCTCCCTATCCCATCTCTCAGGGTCATCAAAGCGCACCAGCCCTGAGCACCCTGGCTCATGCATCGAACCTGGACTGTCGATCTATTTCACATATGATAATATATATGTTTCAATGCTATTCTCTCAAATCATCCCACCCTCACCCTCTCCCACAGAGTCCAAAAGTCTGTTCTTTATATCTGTGTCTCTTTTACTGTCTCGAATATAGGGTTATCATTACCATCTTTCTAAATTCCATATATATGCTATACTGTATTGGTAGTTTTCTTTCTGACTTACTTCACTCTGTATAATAGACTCCAGTTTCCTCCACCTCATTAGAACTGATTCAATGCATTCTTTTTAATAGCTGAGTAATATTCCATTGTGTATACATACCACAGCTTTCTTATCCATTATCTGCCAATGGACATTTAGCCTGCTTCTGTGTCTAGCTATTGTAAACAGTGCTGCAATGAACACTGGGGTACATATGTCTCTTTCAATTCTGGTTTCCTCGGTGTGTATGCCCAGCAGTGGGATTGCTGGGTCGTTCAGTTCAGTTCAGTCACTCAGTCGTGTCCGACTCTTTGCAACCCCATGGACCGCAGCACGCCAGGCCTCCCTGTCCATCAACAACTCCTGGAGTTTACCCAAACTCATGTCCATCGAGTCGGTGATGCCATCCAACCATCTCATCCTCTGTCGTCCTCTTCTCCTCCCATCTTCAATCTTTTCCAGCATCAGGGTCTTTTCAAATGAGTCAGCTCTTTCGCATCAGGTGGCCAAAGTACTGGAGTTTCAGCTTCAAAATCAGTCCTACCAATGAACACCCAGGACTGATCTCCTTTAGGATGGACTGATTAGATCTCCTTGCAGTCCAAGGAACTCTCAAGAGTCTTCTCCAACACCACAATTCAAAAGCATCAATTCCTCAGCGCTCAGCTTTCTTTATAGTCCAACTCTCACATCCATACATGACTACTGGAAAAACCATAGCTTTGACTAGACAGACCTTTGTTGACAAAGTTATGTCTCTGCTTTTTAATATGCTGTCTAGGTTGGTCATAACTTTCCTTCCAAGGAGCAAGCGTCTTTTAATTTCACGGCTGCAATCACCATCTGCAGTGCTTTTGGATCCCAGAAAAATAAAGTCAGCCACTGTTTCTGCTGTTTCCCCATGTATTTGCCATGAAGTGATGGCCAAGTGATGGGAGCAGATGCCATGATTTTAGTTTTCTGAATGTTGAGTTTTAAGCCAACTTTTTCACTCTCCTCTTTCACTTTCATCAAGAGGCTCTTTAGTTCTTCATTTTCTGCCATAAAGGTGGTGTCATTTGCATATCTAAGGTTATTGATATTTCTCCTGGCAATCTTGATTCCAGCTTGTGCTTCCTCCAGCCCAGCATTTCTAATGATGTACTCTGGTCGTATGGCAGTTCTATTTCCAGTTTTTTAAGGAATCTCCACATTGTTCTCCATATTGGCTGTACTAATTTGCATTCCCACCAACAGTCTAGAGGGTTCCCTTTTTTCTGCACCCTCTCCACCATTTATTGTTTGTAGACTTTTCGATAGCAGCTGTTCTGACTGGGGTGAGATGGTACCTCACTGTGGTTTTGATTTGCACTTCTCTGATTATGAGTGATGCTGAGCATCTTTTCATGTGTTTGCTAACCATCTGGATGTCTTCTTTGGAGAAATGTCTGTTTAGTTCTTTGGCCCATTTTTTGATTGGGTCGTTTATTTTTCTGGAATTGAGCTGCAGGAGCTGCTTGTATATTTTTGAGATTAATTCTTTGTCAGTTGCTTTGTTTACTATTATTTTCTCCCATTCTGAAGGCTGTCTTTTCACCTTGCTTATAGTTTCCTTCATTGTACAAAAGCTTTTAAGTTTAATTAGGTTCCATTTGTTTATTTTTGCTTTTATTTCCATTACTCTGGGAGGTGGGTCATATAGGATCCTGTGGTGATTTATGTCGGAGAGTGTTTTGCCTGTGTTTTCCTCTAGCAGTTTTATAGTTTCTGTATCCTTGCCTGGAGAATTCCGTGAACAGAGGAGCATGGCGGACTGCAGTCCATAGTGTGACAAAGTCAGACAAGACTGAGTGACTGACACTTTCTTTTCTAGTGCCTAGATGGTGAGATAACTCAAAGGTTGAAGCCCCCTCCCTTAAAAAAGTCTTTATTTCCTTCAGTCAAAGTCGAGCAATCTTGCCTAAAAGACAGCATGTTCTACATGTGATCTTGGTCCCATGTAGGTGAAGGGGGTCAAAATGTACAAACTTCCAACTATAAGATAAACGAGTCCTGGGGATGTAATGTACATACAGCATGGTGTCTACAGTTAATAATATTGTATTACATATTTGAAAGTTGTTGCAAAAATAAGTCTTTAAAGCTCTCATCCCAGGAAAAATTTTTTGTGACTGTCCATGATGATGGACAGATGTTAACTTGACTCACTGTGGCCATCATTTCATAATATACACAAATACGGAGTCATTATATTGTACGCCTGAGACTAACATGATGTTATATGTCAATAATACTTCAATAAAAATGCACGCACCGAAAATAATACCCATTTACACCAATACGTGCAAGTAAACAGATACACAATGAACCATCAGAATGACTGATGGTGGAATGAAGCTGGAGAAATAGATAATGTGAATAAATGAAAATAAATACATAAAACAAGACAGGGGCCTTGGATGGAAAAATATTGAAAGTATGATTTATTCAATCCTTGGCACCTGAAGTCCAAAATAAATACATCAATAAAAATATGAAATATCCTTGAAAATACTATACATCCTGAAAAGCCTCCTAAATGTTAAAAAAATATTTTCTTAAAAAACAAGAAAAATCCCTTTTCGGAAGGCGAATTTCTTTTTTTCCAGTAAGAGTTTTTTCCAGCTGATTTCTGAATGATATTTTCCAGCTCATTTTGTGACTAACCCAAGGGGGTAACAGGATGCTACCTTCTCTACCTAAAGATGACGTCATCAACCCACCACTAGGGGGGTTACATTTTGGTTTGTTTTCTGTGAGGAGGTGCTGGTTTGTGTTGACTCATACGAACTTCTTAGCAAGCATATGTACTTTCACAGTCTCGCCCCCACCTCCCTTCCCATTCTTATTTCCTACCTGTCTAGACAAATGGGTTCCTTCCTCGTGGCTCTTTCAACAGCCTCATCATAGTTCCGTGCCTTAGGACATGCGTCCTGCGCCTCCTTCAAATGTCACTTCCTCCATAAAGCTCTTTTCCAACCTGGCCAGGAAGAGTTAATCAAACACAGTGGGGAGGAGATAGAATAATCTGGGGATAATTCTCACCTCTAACACTTAAGTGAAGTGAAAGTCGCTCAGTCGTGCCTGACTCTTTGCAATCCCATGGACTATACAGACCTTGGAATTATCCAGACCAGAATAATGGAGTGGGTAGCCTTTCCCTTCTCCAGGGGAATCTTCCCAACCCAGGGATTGAACCCAGGTCACCTGCATAGAAGGCGGTTTCTTTACTAGCTGAGCCACCAGGGAAGCCCTCTAACACTTATGACCTCGATAATTTACTGAATTTTTCCAAGTCTCAAGTTTCCTTGTTAAAAAACAAGGTTGTGATAATAATACCTATGTTACAGGGTTGTTGTAAGATTTGGATATTTAAACTACTGGGAATGTGCTGATGCTTGTTCCTTTTTTCCCCTGGGGGCGGGGGGAAGGCAAACAATCTTGCCTAAAAGGCAGCATGTTCTACATGTGACCTTGGTCAGCTTTTCATGCTGCTCCTGAATAACAGCAAATCGACAAGCCGTCATTCATTACCCGTTGGTGGCTTTCTGTGGATCTATTTGAACTTGTGTCTGTCCAATATGTGAAATGAAGAGTGAAAAAAATTGGTCACGTGCCACGCACTTTTAGTTTTTAAAGCAAATACATTGCAAAGAGCCAATTAGGGCATATATGGGCTGTTGATCTCCTGTAGTTGATTTAGAGGATGGATTAGCCTAAATTAATGGAAATTCTGAATTATAGATCTTGAAGGCTTGAAGGAAAACAGAGCAGCAACTAGGTCTGGGGTTGTTTTCTAGAGGATCCTTCTTGAATAAATAGCCATGAATGTTTTTCGATTTGATATTAGAAATCCTGATATTTCCCTTGTGGCTCAGCTGGTAAAGAATCCACCTGCAATGCAGGAGACCTGGGTTCAATCCTTGGGTTGGGAAGATCCCCTGGAGAAGGGAAAGGCTACCCACTCCAGTATTCTGTCCTGGAGAATCCCATGGACTGTATAGTCCATGGGGTCACAGAGCCGGACACAACTGAGTGACTTTCACTTCCCTTCAATATTTTTGAAAACGTTTCAGAAGTTCTCCAGAATACTGGAAATATCCACACCATTTGCACTATTTCTGAAGATGGGCTTTGCACTGAAGAGGCCCTTGCTGAAGTGAACGAACTATTACGAAGCTGATTGAATCTCTTTTCATCCAATCAGGTTATGATAACTCCATCTTCAATATAACTTGAAGTACTCCCTCATCTAAAATCTAATAACGGATCTGTATTTTAACATGTGTGTTGCCGAATTCCACTTTTTAAACTCAATCTACCATCTGTACTGCGGCAGGATGATTTTGCCAAAACACACCTTCTTAAAAGCCTTGTGTAACTTCTCTTCAGCGTCAGAGGACAGCCGGAGCCCTGCACAACCTGCCCCCTCCACTTCAGCTGTCTCTCTTGCCCAGAGGGAACCCTTTCCTCCTTGCAGCCATGCTAGAGAACTTCCTCACCCGGATGGACTCCTAATATTCCCTCCCCCTGCAACACCCTCCCCCACAATGCGTTTCCTGGTCCTCGCCCTCCTTCCAGATGGAGCTCAGTTAGCGTCTTTCCAACGCCCCAGTTTTCCCCTCACAGAATTCCCTCAAGCCCCAGCATTTTTCTTCTCATCCTTCTCTCCCCTGCACTAGTTTCATGCACCTCATGGGTTGCATTCAAGTGGCTATTTACACTTAAATGACTTAAAACGAAAGACAAATAAAATTTAGTTCCTTGCTGCCACTTGCAGTGTTTCAAATGCTCAGCAACCACGTGCTGTTGGTGGTGACCACCTTGGATGACACCACTTGGAAACCTTCCATCACAACAGGGAATTCTAGACTATGAGCTCCTGGCGAGGAGGGGCTCAGTCATTCACCATCACATCTCTGGTGGTCAGCAGAGTGGCCAGCACACGGCAGACACTCAAGAAGCGTCTCTTGAACCAGATCAAACCGAATGGACGTGAGACTGTCTTCAGAGAAGCAGGCTCAGGGGGCCTGGGTCACCAGAGGTCACGGCATTCTGATGGTGGAGTAGCGGGAAGGGTGGGAGTGTGGCTGGTACTCAGAGGGGAGGGAGCCCAAACCAGCGCAGAGGTCATCTTATTTTTCTGGGTGGCATGTCCCAGCCAGGATTCTGTTACTGTGGAGAGGGTGAAAATGGGTGAGAGGGAGAGCCCCAGATATCTGCTGCCCTGGGGCCAGGGGACAGCCTGGGTTGAGGACAGCCTGGGGGAGAGTGTGGGGCATGAAGTCTGGACTCCATGTGACTGAGATGGAGAGGCCGGGAAAGTAGGGGCTAGAGGAGTGGTAAGACTTTAGGAAGAGTCAAAAGCATCGCCACAGCGCCTTAGCTTCTGGTCCTTGGGGTGAGGAATGCCCCCCGCCCACCACCACCACTCTGGGTCCCTCGTGTACCTGGGAGGCCCCAGGCGGGAGGTCTTTCTCCTCCTGGGACAGGCAGACATGGATGCTCTGTTCCAGTTCAGAAGCCGCTCTTCCTAACCCAGGTTTTTGGCAGCCCTGGTGTTTCATTGTTCATTATTCATGAATAGACTTGACTTGGTTCAGAATTAAAGCTTCCACGCAGCAAATCTGGCCTGCAGAGGGGATGGCTGGGAACTTGCCTGTGTAGCTCCAGAAATGGCCCCCTTTCTCTGGAAAAATCTTATCTGGGAATCTGTGCCAAGACCTGGTGAGTGAGAAATGACTTCATGATGTATCCAAAAACTGCATCTTTTAAGAAACTGTCTTTATAAATGGTATCAGAGGGGGAAGAAAAAAAGAGAGAGAGGGAGAAAGAAGGGAGTAATCCTTTCGGATCAAAAGCATTCTTTCTAAATATGAAGATGTTGGGGCAAAGGGAAGGTCCCCTGACTTGTGCTGTGCTCTTCCACACGTGCCCTATTCACACAGGTGGCACACACACACAACACCCTCCTGAGTGGATGGTTCCGGTCCCCATAACCCTTCTGGGGGGACTTTAATTTTCTAACTTGGCATCCATGGTCTCCTTGGGGTCCCTGACTCAAGCTGTCTCCTTGGTGACCTGTGTTATCTTCGGAGCAGGGGGGTGAGCTGCACTCACACCTGAGAGGTGATTGTGATGCAATCCTGGTCCTTCCAAAGCCTTTTGTGCTGTGTTTAGTCGCTCAGTCGTGTCTGACTCTTTGCACACTAGGGACTGCAGTCCGCCAGGCTCCTCTGTCCATGGGGATTCTCCAGGCAAGAATACTGGAGTGGGTTGCCATGCCCTCCTCCAGGGGACTTTCCCAACTCAGGAATCAAACTAAGGTCTCCCACTTTGTGGGTGGATTCTTTACCATCTGAGCCACCAGAAAAGCCCCAAAATACTGGAGTGGGTAGCCTATTTCTTTCCAGGGGAACTTCCCAATCCAGGAATCGAACCAGAGTCTCTCTCCAATTCTGCTTCTCAGGCTTGGCTTGGTCTTCTGTTCCTCCATTGGTTGGCCCCTTGTGATGAAACCAACAGGGTGGTTCCAACAGCAAAGAGATGCTGTCTTCCTTCCCTAGTGGATCAGCTCTGTGGACTCTATGGCTTGCACTTCTGATCATCACCATCACAAAAACTTCTTTTAGGTTGCAAACCATCACAGGAGTTGTTTCATTGCTGAAAATACACTTTGATTAGTTCCTCCAGGGAGACCCAAGATCACTGCCATTTTCCTGGTGAACGTCCCTGAGATCCAGCTTGCAGAAAGTTACTGAATGTCCCTGAGATCCAACTTGCAGAAAGTTACAGAATTAAGGGCCAGAGTGGGATTCCGAATCCAAGCCCATCAGATGATACGGCTCCTGCCTGCTTCACTAGGGCATGCTAACTTACCCTGAGAGGGGAGGAAGGATACTTCAGATAGAGAAGGGAGCTTGGGCTAAGTCAGAGAAACCTTAAACAGGAAGGTACGTTCCAGAAAATGCAAGTTATTCAGCACTGGGGGGAGCAAAGTATATGCAGTGGCGGGGAACGGAGTGAAGAATTGGGGGGAGAGGGTGATGGGGACTCAGTGGGACACTCAGGGACTTACTCTCTGCCAGGAAGGAGCTTAGATAAGCTGTGGTCACGTTTTGCTTTGAATCAGCTAGTTCACTCTGCAATCTGGCCATTCGGCTGGAGGGGGTAGAATGGGGGCCAATGGGTTTAGAAGGTGTGCTGGCTCCATCACTCTGAACTTGTGGTGTGACCTGGGAGTCACTTACCCTTTCTGGCCTCCAGTTTTCTCATCTGTAAAATACAAGTATTGGATGAAAAGAAGTTTTCGCCAATCTCTTCACCATGGTGAGACCGTTTATCTCATCTGCTAGCTGGACTACAGCGGGGAGAGTTTTTATTTCCTGATGGACTTTGTGTATTATTCCTCTGTGATGCCAGGCCAAGCTCCTCTTTTTTGGGTAGTCCCAGCCAGCTGAGCACTTGCAGCCTCTAATCAGCAGAGGTATCACCCCTTTCTGCACCCCCTAAATCCAGGGCTGAGTCAATTCTGAGCGCAGGTCTCCCTTCCCACAAGGTGAGGTCCTGGCTTTAGGAAATACCACCCTGGGGTCCAGACACTCAGGACAAGGCCAAACCATCTTGTCATGCCCCAGGATGTGGACCTCCTGCTCACCGGTTTCTTGGGCCCAGGGACCCCTCTGGACCCTGGACGCTACCATGTCTCACGTTTGGGAGGTGCTTTCGTGGGAGGGGGTGGGGGTGGTGGTGGAGTTATACATATTTGGATTTTACATTTAAACTATTTTTGTTGGAAAAGTACTCCGTACCCAAGGGAACAACGAAATACAGAAGAACAGCAAAAAGTCGCTAAGCCTCCACCACTACCTTCCCTCTAAGGCCAGCCCAGGGCCCACCCAGGCACCCCTGGGCGCCTCTGCCCTGGCTCAGGGCTGCACGAGCCCTCCTCGTCCCGGCTCCTCCGGTGCCAGCTTTGCCTATCTGCGGACCTAGCACCGCCCAGGCACGAGGACCACCTCCTGGGTTGCCCCTGCTCCTCCAGACCACGCCTAGATTCACTTCCGTCTCAAATGACGCACCGAAGACTCTCGAGTGAGATCAAAGGCGAGCCCTTTAATTTAACAGCGTTTGGAGAGAATCACGCACGTGGTGAGACTCAATCAGTACAAAGCCCCTCTCCCACCCGAGACCATCCCCCCCACTGCTTCCCCGTCCCCCGCAGCCTCTCGCGTCTCCTTCCCGAGCCCTTCTGGGCAGGCACAAGCACGCATCCCACCCGTAACTTTTTTTAAATGGCTCGAATGACTATATTCTAACTATTTCTGCTCTCTGCTTTTTCCACTTGACGGCGGGTCTGGGCGCTGGCTTTGTGCCAGCCCC
Organism: Moschus berezovskii; assembly: GCF_049115385.1. Lineage (NCBI taxonomy): Eukaryota > Metazoa > Chordata > Mammalia > Artiodactyla > Moschidae > Moschus > Moschus berezovskii. The sequence goes on from NC_142471.1 coordinate 88,110,853, forward strand.
GCGAGCCCCGCCTTCTTCGCCGGGGGGTGTCCACGGTCATGGTCGCGCGTGCAGAGCGCGGGGGTCAGTTCCAGAGAGATGTTCGCCTTCCCGCCCTGGAGCGCGTGACCCGGCCCGGGGTCTGAGCCACGTCCCCTCCCGCGGCCGGGCGGGTCCCCAGCTCGGCAGTTTGCGGGAACTTTCCCGGGCGCTCGCGCGCCGGCCCCGCGCGGGTTCCTCTGGGCGAAGCCTCTTTTTGGGTTTGAGGTCCCGAGTGGCGGCGGAGAAATCCGCGAGAGGAGGATACGTGGGGAGCGGAGACCGGGCAGCAGAGCCCCGCGCGCGGGCGGACCCACCCGCGCGCCGCCCCGCCCGCGCGCCCGCGCCCTCGAGCCCCGCCGCGCCCGCCCTGCCCCGCCGCGGGCGGTCCCCGGCCCGCCCCCCGCCATCCGGTCGGCCCCCCTCCCGGGCGCCGTGCCCGTCCCCCAGGCGGCTCGTCACCGCCGCGAGGCCAATGGGCTGGGCCGCGCGGCCGCGCGCACTCGCTCGTCCCGAGTCCCTCCCGCGCTCTGCCCGGCGCCGCTCTCCGGCCCTCGCCCAGCCCGCCGCCGCCGCCGTCGGAGTCGCCATGCAGCCCCCGCGCGCCCCGTTCCTCCCGCCGCCGCCGCCGCTGCTGCTGCTGCTGCTGCTGCTCGCGGCGCCCGCCTCGGCGCAGCCGGCCCGGGCCGGACGGTCTGCGCCGGGCGCCGCCGGGTGTCCCGAGCGCTGCGACCCCGCGCGCTGCGCCCCGCCGCCGGAATCCTGCGAGGGCGGCCGCGTCCGCGACGCGTGTGGCTGCTGCGAGGTGTGCGGCGCGCCCGAGGGGGCCGAGTGCGGCCTGCAAGAGGGCCCCTGCGGCGAGGGGCTGCAGTGCGTGGTGCCCTTCGGGGTGCCCGCCTCGGCCACGGTGCGGCGGCGAGCGCAGTCTGGCCTCTGCGTGTGCGCCAGCAACGAGCCGGTGTGCGGCAGCGACGCCAAAACCTACGCCAACCTGTGCCAGCTGCGCGCCGCCAGCCGTCGCTCCGAGCGGCTGCATCAGCCGCCGGTCATCGTCCTGCAGCGCGGCGCCTGCGGCCAAGGTACCGGCGCTCCGGGAGCTCCCCGGTCGCGACATCCCGGCCCCGAGGGACGGACGGGCCGGGAGAGGGGCCGCGAAGCTTTGCTGGGTCTTCCGGGGGCACCTACTGGCTGGGAGAGGCAGGCACCGACCCGCCGGGGTGGCAGCGATCCGCGGGCTCCCTCGGAACCGAGCTTTGCGCCTAATCCAAGGTCGTTCCGCTCGTGGCGGTCCTGGTCCTGCTCTATCCCGAAGCCCCCCCAGCCCAACTCGGGGAACCCGGGGCCGAAGCCTCCGGGCCCATGGCCGCCTGCTGGTTGCCCCGCGGGGAACCGCACCTTGCCAGGGCCTGGGGGACAAACAAGACGGGAATGTGGGCATAAAGAGGGTTGAGAAGTTCAGGGCTGGGAGAAGTGTCCAGTGCTGAGTGAGCCCTGGGGTTGGGACCATAAAGTCTCATTTCTGTGGCTTTCCCTTCCTTCTCTTCATCCCCCCACCACCACCCTCCTTGAGATGAACAGGGTTCATGTTTCACATTAGCGATCTCCTGGTTGAAAACTTTTAACTTTTTATTTGAAAGAGGTGGCCATGCCCTTGAGGCTCCCCAGTTTCTCCCCGCCCCAGGGTTTCCCGGTCAAGCACCGGTTTAAGGAGGTGTAGCGGGCACTGATGCCAGCGTCGCTTCCTGGGTTTTGAGCCAACCGTACAAAAATGAAAGTGGCTCTATTTGAATAAGCTGAGCGTGGATCAGGGGAATGGCAGAGGCAGGGGTGAGGGGAGCGCGTTAGGGGTGAGGGAAAAGTGTAGCCCTCTCCCTCCTGAAGCATCTTTTCTGTATCAGTAAGACCCGTCCTGGTCGGGGAGGTGGGGGTGGGGGGAGCGAAGGGTGGAGCCAGCCTCTCACTCTCTCGCGGGACCTTCCCGAAGGATGCTTCTCTCCAGTCCCAGAGACCATATGGAAAAACAATGCTGAGTTCAGCTCCGGCCAATCCAGTGGTGTGGGGACGGGCCAGCCCTGCTTGGCAGGGCACTTTCCCTCAGCCTGAAAGCTGCCTCCTCACCGTGGGCAGTTCGTGGAGAAGGGAAGAGGGGAGCCCAGCACCGGGGAGCTGGGCTAGGTTTTCTTGGTAGGCAAATGGTCTAAGAGCAACCCGGCGCCCCCCCGCCCCGCACAGGCTGACCGACCTGGGGAGGAGGGTGCCAGACCCTTACAGGTAAAATGCAGAACCTCCGCCCTCTGGAAACAGCCTAGTTAGAGGGTGGAGGAGACGTATTCCAGAGAGATGTGAACCTGCCCAGTATGGGTTTACACCACAATTCATGTGTATTGGGTGCCCATTTGGCGCCCCAGTCCCTGGGCTAGATGTGTTACGTGTGTGATCACACTCAGCCTTCACAGCCTCAAGAGGAGGGAAGTCATTTCCGTTTGACAGGTGGGACAACTAAGGGTGAATTACATGTCCAAGGTCACTCAGCTGGAATTTGAACCCAGACAGCCTTATTCAGAAGCAACCCAATGCTTTACCTGGCTGGGGGAACAGGCGTTGGGGAGGGTAAAGGAAGTTTTGGGAGACCCCAAATTGCATCCCAAGTGGAGTAGGGGGAGGCAGGCTGAGCCCAGCCTGGTTTGGTGAGTAGATTGGTGTGACTGGGGAGGCATCGGGGTGACCCAGGCTGGTGGTGCAGAGTCCCCGGGCCAGAGAGGACAGTCTGGGTTGTGTTCTCAGATGTTCCTGAGCCAGGCAGCTCCCAACAACAAAACAGAACAAAAAAGCTGGGTAGGACGAAGCTAGCGGTGGAAAGCAGACCACACCGGGGCGCGGAGGCATGATGCATGCCATAATTTGGGTATGAGGTGATGACTTTAAAAAAGCATATTGCATGTTTTTTTTTTTTTTGTCAAAAACAAGCCAGCTGTTACTGTTTGTAGTCTCACGGCACAGGGTCCTGAATAACTGGCACTATTGGAGCACCAGATTGATTGCCAGCGAGGTGGAGTCACTTAGCTAGTTTTGGAGTTGGCGGAGTCATTAAGAGTCACCGTGTGTGTGCACGGAGAATAGGTCGTCTGCTGCTGGCCAGCAAGCCTGCAGCAGGCTCCAGGGAGAGCCAGAGAGGGGACAGCACCAGGAGTACAAGCGTGGTGAGGAGGGAGAGACAGAGGGCGCAGAACGGTTCTCCCCTGCCCTCCTTTCTTTCTGCAAATATTTACTGAGCTCCACGGTGCATCCAGCACTGTGTGTGTGCGTGTGTGTCTGCTGGGCACATGGGAGGCACCTGGCAGATGTGTGTGTGGGGAGGATGTTGAATGAACAAATGAAGCAGAAACCAGAGGTACTGGAGATCCACGGCCACCCAGTCTTTCTTTCCTCAATGAAAGGTTTTGCTTTCGCTGCCCTTCTCAGCTCCCCACCCCTTCCCGCCACCCCCCGATCCTCACATCCAGCCCACTGCCCTTGACTTTCCAGAGGTACCTCTGAGGACCGGAGCCTGGGAACCAAGACTTCATTCAGTCGAAGCCTTGCCCACGAGCAGGTCACCTGAAGTCATTGTTCAGCACGGTGCGTTGGCCGTCGGCTCTGGCTCCGAGGCTTGGCCGGAGCGTTCCTTTAGCTGGAGTGCCCATGGGAGGTCTTTGGAGGAGGCGCCGTTGGACTGGCAGCCTGGAGTTGGAGCGAGCCGCGTGAGGACGTGGGGAAGGAGCTCCCTGGGCAGGAGCGGCTCTGCCAGCCCTGGGATCACAAGGAGGGTTTGACTGGGGCAGAGAGAGAGAGGGCAGGGGAGGTAAAGGGTGCTGGTGAGCAGCCCGTGGGAGTCACGGCGGATCATTGGATGGTGGGATGTGTCCTCATTCAAAAGAGAGCACTTTTAAAAAAAAAATTATTTTTTTAATTTATTTAAATTAGAAGCTGTTTACTTTACAATATTGTAGTGCTTTTTGCCATACATTGACATGAATCAGCCATGAGTGTACATGTGTCCCCCATCCTGAACCCCCCTTCCACCTACCTTCCCATCCCATCCCTCAGGGTCATCCCAGTGCACCAGCCCTGAGCACCCTGAAAAGGGAGCACTTTCGTCTGTGAGCTGTTTCACAAAGACTTCAGAGAGGGTCTCTAATCATGGTTCTGGAAATGAGGGCACATCATGGATTTCAGAAATCATGCTGCTGTCAAAATTTGGCTGGGAAAGTGTACAGTTATACCAGAGATTAGAGAGCTGCTGTCTTCCACCAGGAGCTGATTGGATTAGTTTAAAGCAGAAACTCTACACTGGGCAGGGGATTACAGAAAAAAAAGAAAGGGATTGCAAGTAATAATAATCTGATAATAAGGGCTAACATATATTTCGTGCTTGTTCTGTGCCAGCCCTGTGCCAACCCGTTTGATCCTCCCAGCAACCCTGTGAAGGTGTGCTGTCATCCTCCTGGGGTGACAGCTGGGAGACAGAGTCGCAGAGCTGTGCCTTGCCCAGGACTTGAACCCATGCATCTGGTCCACAGCCCATTTATAATCACTCTGTGCTGTTGACAGAGAAACCAAAATTATAAGCCAACCCCAGCTAAGCTGAAGCGAATAGCTGGAATAAACAGAGCTCCAGATGGCCGTGGCCTTGAGCTGAAACACAGGACCCGTCATGGTGCTTGCTGCTGCAGCACAGCAGTTGGGGGACATGGTTACCCCCAGATTCCATTAAGGCAGCTCTTGCTGGGGGAAAAAAAAAAAAGCAAAAAAGCACCGAAGGATCCGTACTAGAGATATTTCCAAACCAGAGCCCTGGACCCCAGACTGTTCTTGGTCAGAGAAAGGCTTCTTTGGATTCCCAGATATTGCAATAAACTAGCCAGGATCTCTGACCGGTCTCTGCTGAAAAATGGACAGGAAGCCAGGAAAGAGACCCAAAAAAGACTCCCCAAGTATCAGAAGCCTAATTTTTTTTCTCCTCCTCGTGCACAGTCCAGGAAAGCACCCCACCCCTGCCTCAAACAGCAGCCCCGAGCCCAGAGGTCTCGAAGCCCAGGGACTCCCCATCTTGGTCCCACCCAAGGCCTGACAAGGAAGGGCTTCTGGTGGAGGCTCGCCACACACTCCTGGTGAAGAGCCACCACCAGCTTAGAAGTAATTTATAAGGGCTTTGCTCACTCTGGTTGGTTATCTTCTTTGGCTCTCTGTTGGTCTTGCTGTGCTGTGCTTATTCGCTTGGTCGTGTCCAACTCTTTGCGACTCCATGGACTGTAGCCCCCAAAGCTCCTCTGTCCTTGAGGATTCTCTAGGCAAGGATACTGGAGTGGGTTGCCATGCTTTCTTCCAGGGGATCTTCCCAACCCAGGGATCGAACCCAGGTCTCCCTCACTGCAGGCAGATTCTTTACCGGCTGAGCCACCAAAGAGTTAAAATAGTAAGGTTTCATAAAATTGGTAAGCCAAGTGTCTAGAAGCCAAGCGTTTGAGTAACTTCTTCAGGAGTTATTTCTTTTTCTGAAGTTATTGAGGGTTAAAGCCAAGGTTGGGGTTGATGCCTGTGGCCCATCTGGGGCCTGGTGGCCTTGTACTGCAGCTTTGTGCTGGCTGCTGCAGTTTCCCCGTGACCACTGTGGAGACACGTCTAGACTCAGGAGGCGAGCTGCATTGAACCTGGTGGTCCTCCCTTCTCCCCAGGGACTCTGAGGCTGGGCTGCAGGTGTCCTCTGGAGCAGGATCCCTCCTGAGTCTTTTCTCTTTCCTTCTCCATCTTCTCTGCTATTAAAAAGAAAGAAAATTAATGTCAGCAGAGAAACTGAGAAGTGTAGCCATTCCAAATGCTTTTCTGAAAGGCTTCCATTGAAGAGGCATGTCTATTGCTGCTGGAAGGGCTCAGATTTCAGCTTTTGGAATTAATGACATGAGTTCTAAGTTCATTCGGAGCATTTATTGAACACCTACTGTGCACTCAGAGGGTCCAGGTAGAAGGAGTCAGAGGTAAGTAAGGCTGGGTAGTCCATGATGTCAAGGAGTTTGTAGTAGGTCATATCACACCCAGCTTAAGGAGTCTGATCAGTTCAGTTCAGTCGCTCAGTTGTGTCCAACTCTTTACAACCCCATAGACTGCAGCACGCCAGGCTTTCCTGTCCATCACCAACTCCCAGAGCTTGCTCAGACTCTTGTCCATTGAGTCAGTGATGCCATTCAACCATCTCATCCTCTGTCAACCCATTCTCCTCCTGCCTTCAACCTTTCCCAGCATCAGTGACTTTTCTAATGAGTTAGTTTTTCGCATCAGGTGACCAAAGAATTGGAACTTCAGCTTTAGCAACGGAGAAGGCAATGGCAAGCCACTCCAGTACTCTTGCCTAGAAAATCCCATGGATGGAGGAGCCTGGTAGGCTGCAGTCCGTGGGATCGCTAAGGGTCGGACACGACTGAGCGACTTCACTTTCACTTTTCACTTTCATACACTGGAGAAGGAAATGGCAACCCACTCCAGTGTTCTTGCTTGGAGAATCCCAGGGACGGGGGAGCCTGGTGGGCTTCCGTCTGTGGGGTCACACAGAGTCGGACACGACTGAAGTGACTCAGCAGCAGCAGCAGCAGTGAATATTCAGGACTGTTTTCTTTGAGGATTGACTGTTTTGATCTCCTTGCTGTCCAAGGGACTCTCGAAAATCTTCTCCAGCACCACAGTTCAAAAGCATCAGTTCTTAGGTGCTCAGCTTTCTTTATGGTCCAACTCTCACATCCATACATGACTACTGGAAAAACCATAGCTTTGACTGGATAGACCTATGTCGGCAAAGTGATGTCTTTGCTTTTTAATATACTGTTTAGGTTTATCATAGTTTTTCTTTCAAGGAGCAAGCATCTTTTAATTTCATGGCTACAGTCACTGTCTACAGTGATTTTGGAGTCCAAGAAAATAAAATCTGTCACTGTTTCCATTGTTTCCCCATCTATTTGCCATGAAGTGATGGGACTGGATGCCATGATCTTAATTTTTTGAATGTTGAATTTCAGGCCAGCTTTTTCACTCTCCTTTTTCACTTTCATCAAGAGGCTTTTCAGTTCCTCTTTGCTTTCTGCCATAAGGGTGGTGTCATCTGCATATCTGAGGTTATTGATATTTCTCCCAGCAGTCTTGATTCCAGCTTATGCTTCCTCCAGCCTGGCATTTCACATGATGTACTCTGCATGTAAGTTAAGTAAGCAGGGTGACAATATACAGCCTTGACGCACTCCTTTCCTGATTTGGAACCAGTCTCTTATCCCATGTCTGGTTCTAACTGTTGCTTCTTGACTTGCATACAGATTTCTCAGGAGGCAGGTAAGGTGGTCTGGTAGTCCCATCTCTTAAGAATTTTGCACAGTTTGTTGTGATCCACACGGTCAAAGACTTTAGCGTAGTCAGTGAAGCAGATGTGATGTTTTTCTGGAGCGCTCTTGAGTCAGATGACCACTTTCTAAAGCGATGACGTCTCTTATGTGACCGACTCTCTCAGTTTCTTCATCAGTAGAATCATAATAAAAATAATGGTGCGTCCATCTCTATGTCAAAGGATTGTTGAAAGATGGAAGCAGCTGATTATATGAACTCAGTGCTTAGAACCATACCGAGTGCATTACTAGAACTGGATCAGTGTTAGTTGTCATAATCATCGTCATCATTTTCATAGTGATAGCCAATGAGGAGTCAGCTCAGTGGAGGTGGTGCTGTCGTGTTGTCTTCCTGGGGGTAAAGTGTGTGGATGGATTAAAGGTGGCATCACAGGGGAGGAGGGTGACGCCAGGCCTGTGTCCTGGAGGCTGACTTGGAGTTTGCTAACAAATGTGTTAGGAAAACCTCTCTGGACCGAAGGACTCAGACACCACTTGCCTGTCGCCCTTTGAATCCCCCAGTCATTGTCTGCATCACCTAAGAAGCTTGTGACTTCTCTGGACGGAAGAGCTGCCTGTCTGGAACACCTGGGATTTTCCAAACGTCATCTGGTTCACCCTTCCTGGGTTTGTGATGCCCGGGACAGAGCAGTACGTAGAAACCCTGAGAGCCTCTTGAATGATGCTGCCTTTGTTTTCCGTGCTTCGGTAATTCCTTACGAGGAAAGATTTGTCACATCTCAAGGAAGAAAAAAATAAGTTTGAGAGTCCACGGGTGGCCTATTATTTTACATCCCCGGGACAAATTGTCATGTCAGCACTTGCCATAAAAGCAGTCCTACCCGGTGTCATGTGACAGCAGCTGGGCCCTCATCAGGAGATAATTATATCTCCTTGGGCACATGGTGGTTTCAGAGGGCACATTGTTGTGGCTGGAATTTTCGATGGTTTTCAAATTTGAATAAGCTCTGTCTTAACGAGTCAGAGCCTTGTGCAATATTTTCAAACCTCAGGAAACATCTTTCTCGTTAGTTGTGCAATCTGATCTCGAGAAGAAGACAGTAGGCCTGTCTGCCTGATGAATTTTTTTCCCTCCGAGTTTGGCAAGATCTGCAGTAGAGTTCCCTTGCACACAGTCTCAGGCGAGAGTTTACTTGATCATCCAACAGTTGAGTCATCTCACACCCCGTGACTAGGAGAGCCCTCTCTTTGTTGCCAGTATTCCAAGTGGTCGTCACCACTTGGTGAGGGTGGATGGACACAGAGGGTTCTGCCAGCTGGGGTTGCCCAGGCCGATGGCTGCCAACCGGATACAGAGGAGCAAAGGCTCAGCATTCGGCAGTCACAGGTGCTTCTCTCTGGCAGAGACTGAGCTCACCTGGGGGAGAGGGGAGAAGGGTCAGTATTCTCCTGGACAGCCAGGTGCTGGGCAGCAGCACTGGACGGAACCATGGCCAGGAGAGCTCCCTCTGCTGGGAGCTTCCTGGGAGCCAGGTGCTTCCTGGGAGCTGGGTGCTGTGCTCTTGGTGTCACGGGCCCACCTCGTGCATCCCTCATCGCCACCCAGGGAGAGAGCAGTGTTATCTCATTGTCCAACTGTGGAGGAGATGAGGCTCTGAGAAGTGAGTGGTAACTCTCAAGGGCTACTCAGGAGAGGGAGGTGGAGCCAGAATTTGAACCCAAGTCTGCTTCATTTCCCAACTCTTCTTGAGACATCTTTGACTCAAGCGTTACTTAGAAGCATGTTATTTAATCTCCAGACCCTTGGGGATTTGCCAGCTCGCCTTCTGTTATTGATTTCTGGTTTAGTTCCTCTGTGGTCTAAGAACATACTCTGCGTGATTTCTGTTCTTTTAAATTGGTTAGGATGTGTTCTCTGGTCCAGAACGTGGTGTCTTTTGGTGAATGGCCCATGTGAACAGCAGAATTTTCCGGTGTTGTTGGATGGAGTGTTTTGTAAACATCATTGAGATCTAGTGGATTGATAATGCTGTTTGGGTCAGCTGCATCCTTACTGATTTTCTGCCTGCTGGGTCTATTGGTTCCTGAAAGATAGGTGTTGCTGTCTCCAGGGTCTATTCTGAGCTCAGAACTGCTGTCTCCTTGTGCTGTCTCCTCCATCCTCTGACAAGTGCAACTGTGTGCGCACACCTTCCATGACCCATCTCCAACCACAGTGACTCTCCACCTTCGTGTCTTCTGGGATCCTGTGGACAAAGACTCCTCCTTCCCTGCAGAGACGCTGTTGACTGGTCAGAACCACCAATTGGCTTGTGGACAGAATCCCAGAGCTCAAAATCTGAGTGTGGAAGTTTCTCGAAGGTCCCATAGCCCGACCCTTCACTTTAGAGACAGGCACCCAAGGGGAACATGACTCTCACAAGCTGCTTAGCTCACTGGGGCAGGAGGGTTGGTGGTCTGGTGTGGGTTCTACACCGGAGCTCTTCGCTCCTCAGCTGTCCCTTCCCGCTAGAGCAGGGGGCTGTTTGGGAGAGGCTGGGGTCCATGCACACCATTTGGATGAGGCAGGGAGACAGTGGCCACTTTCATTGAATCTCTCATTACAAAATGATGCTAAAGAAAGCTTCCTCCACCCCCGCCTAAAATAATCTGCTTGGATTGGAAGATGATCAAAAGGCTATCCATATAATGACTGACTTCTCCTCTCAAGAGTTCTAAGCGCCTATTAATGCCCTTGAACCATAATTACAGTCCTCCTACTAAAAAGAAAAAAGTCAGTATAAATATCATAGTGGACAAGCCAGATAAGTCAGGGCTGAGATGCTTCAATATCTCTTACGCTGTGGTTTGATTTTCTTTGGGACGAATATACCAAGATTTTCCTCTCTTAGCATAAAGGCTCTTTTTAATTTCTCTTCACCATGCTTCTTAGACATCATGGGAAATGCTTTGATGACGTATTACACTATACCAGTTTTTGAAAATTATACTTTAATCACATCAAAAAAAAAAAAAGAATAAAAAAGATCTAGGATTCCACCGTTATTCCAGCAGCTTCATCATTTCTGTCCCGAGCGTTGTCACCATTTGCTTAGCTAGTCCTTTTTATGTTCTTTTGGGCCGTGTTTTCCCCAAACCAAACATTTTTGTGTTTATGGCTTTCGGTATCTGGTTATCCTTTGGGGATAGATACTAAAAAGCACAGTGACTGGATGAAAGGGTGACCGTTTTTGTAGCTCATAGTGTACATTGTCAAATATTTTCCAGGGGATTGTACCCATATTCGTTGCCATTGGCTATAGAATTAACAGTCTCCTAAGTCGCTGAAAGCTGCGGCAACCAGAAAGAAACTGTCACCAAAGAAATCCATCAGGATAAATGGAATACGATGGTACTAAACCACTCTGCTCCGTCAGTATTTACCTGGTCTGTCTTTACATGACTTTTATTCCCAGGTCGACTGCTTTTAGGAGATAAATAACGTTTGGGGTAGAATGAGAACTTTTAAAGTTTAATTTTACCTGCTGAACGTGAAAGAAAAGAAAGTGAAGTTGCTCAGTTGTGTTCGACTCTTGGCGACCCCGTGGCCTGTAGCCCACCAGGTGCCTCCGTACATGGAATCTTCCAGGCAAGAGGACTGGAGTGGGTTGCCATTCCCTTTTCCAGGGGATCGTCCCGACCCAGGGATCGAACCTGGGTCTCCCACGTTGCAGGCAGACACTTTACCGTCTGAGCCGCCAGGGCTGTCTGACCTAATGTGGATTGTGTGGTCCAACATTTGTGTTTTCCCTGCGGGGCCAGGACCAGCAAGGGGCTGTGAAAGCCCAAGGTCACAAACCAGGCTGTGACAGAGGCTCTGAGTCCCTGGACGCCCAGCCCAGGGCTCTCTGCTCTCGGTCTCCCGGATGCCGTCTCAGTTCAGGATGCAGGAGGAGGCCAGACTGTGCTTGTTTGGAAAATTGAACAATATGTTTACTGGAATGTTTGGTTACACATAGACCGAAATACAACAGGAGCCGCATATATAAAATACAATTTTCCAGTAGCCACAATAAAGAAGTAAAAAGAAACTGACTTTTCCCCTTTTTTTATGCGGTTCTACTGAGATATTATTCACCTACCATAAAATTCACCCCTTTGAAGCAGACAGATCAGTGTATTTACAGAGTAGTGCCAACTGTCATCACTGTGTAATTCTAGAATACTTTCATCACTCCGAAAAGCAACCCAGTACCCGTTAGCAGTCACGCCATACTTCCCAGAATTCTGCGCACGGGATCATGAATCTGCTTTCTGTCTCTGTGGATTTCTGTGTTCTGGACGTTTCATATAAATGGAGTCACACATTTGTGGTCCTTTGTAACTGCCTTCTTTCACTGACTGTAATATTTTCAAGTATTTTCAAGGTTCATCCACATCGTGGGTGTCCGTGCTTCATCCTGTTTTATGACCAAATAATATTCTTTTGTGAATATAGGAAGGCCAGACTTTTATTTTATCCCCTCTTCTTGATTAGGGTTTCCCTAATCCCAGCCCCAAACGTCACTTTGAAAGTCTAGACAGCTGAGGCGGCCCAGAAGAAGCTGGAACACAGGCTGCAGGAAACCAAGATGGAAAATAAGAATATTCTATAAGGATGGGAATTACGTACTGAAAGGGAAAGATCAGGAAATGTACTTTTCAGATATATTAGATTGTATAATTTTTTCGGGAGCTGGAAAGGAGGTTGGAAATGGTTTAGTCAGCCCCCTCATCTTACTGATGAGGTAATTGAGGCCCAGAGAAGGGAAGTGGCTCGTCTTGGGTCTTAAGGCCCACTTTTTACGGCTCACTTGAGCCAAAGATTTCTTCTGAGTTTTGTCTCAGTTTTAGGAGTTCCCCTCCTATTAACCAGAGGACGGTTTACTGTTTAGTTGCTAAGTCTGTCCAACTCTTCGCGATCCCCTTTGTTGCCCGCCAGGCTGCTCTGTCCATGGGATTTCCCAGGCAAGAATACTAGAGTGGGTTGCCATGCCCTCCTCCAGAGGATCTTCCCGATCCAGGCATTGAACTTGCATCTCCTGCTTGGCAGATGGATTCTTTACCACAGAGTCACCTGGGAAGCTCGAGGATAGTGCCTATCAGCAAATGGGCAGGTACTTCTCTGGATGGTCCCTACCCAGATGGAGAGTCGTGGTTCACCATCACATCCTTTCCCCCATGCTTTCCCATCTTCTAACCCCAAGCCCCAGGCCCGCCCTTCTCCGCCAGGGCCTGCCGGAGTATGGCTGCTGACAGCTCAGGAGCGTGTCCCAGGCCCTTCACTGGCAGACTGGTCACCTCCCAGCCCGCTGCTGGAGGCTTTGGAAGCCTGAACTGCCTTGGCCACTTCAGACATAACAAGCAGGAGGAGCTGGAGCAGGAAGAGAACCAGGCCGAGAAATCTGGGAAGGTCAAGACCGGAGCCAGATGCTTATCAGGAGGAGAGTTAATGGTGTTTTTGTGAGCTGAGCAGTCAGCCGTTTCCCCAAAGATAATAATAGACACATCATGCTGGGTGTTCAGGAGACTTCTGAAAAAAGAAATTGTGCAGTGGAATGGATTGGAAACTCTTTTTTTTCTAATACGTCAAACAGGTCAGAAAAAAAAGAAAAACTATGAAAGGCAACAATACCCAGCAAACCCAAGCATTCAGCATGGGTATGCAAGCGAGGACTTTTTTCTTTTTCGCCAGTGAGACTGAAAAGCGATTATCAATGACAGGCACCTTTAAACATAGACACATTGTTCTAGAAAAGGCCTTTTACCTTTTACCAGTAAAGTTGAAACTGCAGAGAACCAGGCCTTGCTTATGGCTGACTGGCCAGCTGGCCGGGTGCCCCCTGAAAGCCGTTCCTCCTCCTCGGGGGAGGCAGTCTTAGACTTGTTTGGGTTGTCTCTCTCCTTCACTTCACCTGCCCGAGTCTTTTCCAGCATCATCGGTGGCAGCCTCAGCCCGGCCCCTGCAGACAGGCACTCTCTCAGGGCACATGGAGGTGGGGAACGGGTTTGCAGTCTGAGGTCTGGCGTCAGGCGAGCTTTTCCCACTCTGAGCCGTCTGGGAGACTGTGCCGGAAAGCCAGGAGCTGCCAGGCCTTGAAAGTGCCAGTGCGGGCTGGAAATCGAGGCCAGGCTCCCCGGCTCCGCCCCGTCTTCCTGCTTTACTCAGTAGGAGCTGAAAAATGGGTCACACGTAACTCTCCTCCATTTTGCTTTTTTACTTCTCTGCAAAAGAGAGAGTGTAGTGGTCTGCCATCCAACTGTGAATCTTTAAAAAAAAAGAACAGTTGCTACCTGTAAATATTCAGTTTCTTTTCACAAGAATGTGGCTGAGGGCCTTTGGCCCTGGGACCCTCAATTCCAAAGCTGTGTCTTTTCTGTTGTGTGCTTCCTGACGTTTGCAGACAGTGGCCTTGATGATGTACAGATTTTAGACCTCAGTCGGCCGCCTCGGCCTCAGTCAAGTGATGCTTCTCTGTCCCTCCTGTGTGTTTTCCCTGGAGGGCTCAGAGAAACCTAGCTGCACAGGCCCTCTGCCCTGGAATTTGCAGTCACAGCGCTGATTAGAATGGGGGTCTGATTTCCTGGAATGTGCAAGGTCTCGCTTCTGTCTCTGCTGCCTCCATGCTCCAGAGCAGCGCGGGGCCAGACCCCGCGTTGGAGCCGTGGCTGACACATGTCCTTGGAATCTAATGGAGCGGGGCAGACAGAATGCAGTCGCTCAAACTGAAAACATGGAGAAAATGAGCCTGGCAGGGCATCTTTGCCACCTTCGCTGAGTGATGCTTTTTTCTTCTCCTCCAGGCAAGTGCTCTGGCAAAAAGGAGGCCCCATCCCCTTTGCAGACTTCCCAGGTAGCTCAGCAGTAAAGAATATACCTGCCAATGCTGGAGACATGGGTTTGACCCCTGGTCCAGGAGGACCCCCTGGAGAAGGAAATAGCAACCCACTCCAGTGTTCTTGCCTGGGACATCCCATGGATGGAGGAGTCTGGTGGGGGCTAGAGGCCATGGGGTCGCAAAGAGATACGACTCAGCAACTAAACAACAATCCCCTTTTCACATCCTGGGTCATTATCCATTAGGAACCTGTTTAAGTCAGTGTCTCTCCTGACCCTCAGGGGAAGGTGGTCCAAGGTCAGCGGAAGAGGAGGAGGTGTCCTGAGCTCCTCTGGTGCCTTGGCTCCTTTAACTGCCGCCTTCCTGCTGTTCCTTCTCCCCCTCAGCTGGCCAGCCCTTCTCCTCCTGTGCCCCTCAGGGTAACGCTCAATCCATCGTGCACCCTCACAAAGAGAGCTTTGCTCAGTGAGAAAAGCATCCTTGTGCCTCCCCGGGATGTGGACCAGCCGCTCTCCCAGCTGTGCGGTGTCAGGTTACTTAATCGCCTGCCTCCCGGTCTGACTCCAAGCGCCTACACACCGGGCACAGGTGTCCAGCTGGGGCCCTGGGTGCCCGTGCTCCCCCAGAGGTGTGGAGGCCCGCCACCCAAAGTCCTGATGTGGGGGTTGGCATGGCAGGGCTCACCGTTCACAGTAAAGCTCAGTCTTCCAGCTTCTGTCTTTCCATGGTGCCGGTGGCTGGCCTTGGCCTGCAGCCCTCTCCTTCTCTTGGGTCTGTTCTGGCCCCATCAGGAGCTGGGGGGTCTTTGGCTCAGGGCAGTATGATGCCCAGCATCCCTGTACCCCAACCCTCCCCAGCCTTGCCAGGCTCCACTTGGCCTCGTAGTAAAGGTACTGAGCAGTGAGTGGAACCGGATGGGTGAGAATGGGCCCATGCGGATGGTGTGCGAGTAATAAATTTCCTCCTGGGGATTGAGGGGTCCTCTCTGCACTTGGGCCTGGATTTATATACAAAGCAAGTAGCCTCTTCGTAGTTACTTTTAATCTCGCCCTGCTAGGGACAAAGAAATGTTCACACGTGACCCTGGGACCCTCTATAGAGGAAGAAGGAGACAGCCTCGGGCGTATACCCCCTGGCAATGCATCCTGAGGGATCACTCGTTTCTAGGTCTGAATCTAGGCTGATTCTTGGAAGATGGGGCTCCAGAGACTGGACCTCCTATGGGGAGCACCCTCTTGGGGTGCTTTGACTGTGGGAGGGTGGCTGATGACAGGTGAGAAGTGCATCCCAGACCCCTTACTCAACTGAGCCATTCCCAAGGCTATTTAAGCTTTCCCTGATACCTACGGCAAGCCTGCTGTGCTTGCTCCTTTATTTACCGTTTCTGAGCCTATGGGAGACTGGCTGGCTGTGTCTGTTGGTGGCCAAGAGAAATTTCCCAAGGCTTTGGGGCAGAGAGCAGTGGTGGGTCCAAGCTGGCATCTCAGGGGTAATTACTCCTCCTGGTCCTTCCAATGAAAATGGAAAGGTTTTCCACTGGCTTTCATTTCCAACCTCTGTACAATGCATTTGTACCCTTGCCTTAATAAGAACTTTGATCACTTATGCCCAGGTACTCTGAAGGAAGAGAGGGCTGGACCCGAATGCCCGGGGACTGGGTCAAGTGCAGGAGAGCCAGCCATGCAGGACAGTGGCTACCCTGACTGGTCTACCCAGCCCCTTGGCGAGTAGACCCTGGGCGAATCCAGCCATCATTTTGTCTGAGTTCCTTTCTTCCTCTTTGTCCTTTCCGCTTTGTTGGTGTTCACTTACTGAGTCGTGTCTGACTCTTTGTGACCCCAGGGACTGCAGCACGCCAGGCTGCCCTGTCCTTCACTATCCCTGCCAAACTCATGTCCATCGAGTCAGTGATGCCATCCAACCATCTCATTCTCTGTCATCCCCGTCTCCTCCCACCCTCAATCCCTCCTAGCATCAGACTCTTTTCCAGTTAGTCAACTCGTTGCATGAGGTGGCCAAAGTATTGGAGTTTCAGCTTCAGCATCAGTCCTTCCAATGAACACCCAGGATTGATCTCCTTTAGAATGGACTGGTTGGACCTCCTTGCAGTCCAAGGGACTGTAGTCTTTAAAGCATGACTGTCTTTGTGTGTGTGTGTGCTTGTGATCAGTCATGTCTGACTCTTTGTGATCCCATGGACTGTAGCCCACCAGGCTCCTCTGTCCATGGGATTTTTCAGGCAAGAACATTAGAGTGGGTTACTGTTTCTTCCTCGAGAGGATCTTCCCGACTCAGGGATTGAACCGCATCTCCTGTGTCTCCTAGCATTATAGGCAGATTCTTTACCCACTGAGCCGTCAGGGAAGTCCATGACTGTGGGTTCAGTTCCTGGGTCTGGAAGATCCCCTGGAAGAGGAAATGGCAACCCACTCCAGTATTCTTGCCTGAAAAATCCCATGGACAGAGGAGCCTGGTGGGCTATGTTGATAGGGTCACAAAGAGTTGGACACGACTGAGCACGCACGAACCATCACGACTACGTTTGCTGGCATTTAAAGTTGAAGAAATTAGGTGGAAAATCACAAAGGAATTCTCCCCTTTCTCTGTGGAGCCAGGAGGGACCTTGGAAGCCCCCCAGTTGAGCCTCCATATTTTATAGTGGAGGAACCTTCGGCTTGAGGGGCTTGCCTGAGGTTGCGCGGTTTGCCTCACGGAGAGTGAACTGGGCCAGGCACCTTAGATCACGGGAGACAGACACCTGCCTTCCAGCACACGGGGTGCTTCATTGGCTCCTAGGCAGGCTGAGTCTGCCTAGGCTCAGCCAGATGAAGGCATCATCTCCGGCAGGTCCTGAGCAGTGGCATCATAGCAAAGCAGTGTCGTTGTTGTAGTCTTTGATTCAAGTTTTGGTAGATGTCCCTAGTTTCTGGAGCTTTCACAGGGTTGGGATGTCTTAGAGACCATCACTCCTGCCCATCTTAGTTTTCTGTTGCCAGTGATGAAGGACCACAAACAAAGCAGCTTCAGAACCACCCAAAGTCATCATCTCGAGTTACATGAAAAGGTCCCTAGGTACAGTCCCCTCTGCTCGTCACCGCCCTGGGCTGAAACTGAGACGTTGCCCAGGCTCAGGATTCTCTTCCAAGCCCACCGGTTGTGGACGAATTCACCTGTTAGTCTTTACAGTGAGATCCCCGTGTTGTTTCTACCTCTGGATCAGGGACCTACTGATGCTTCTCAGCTCTTCACAAGCACTTTGGGTTTTAAATCAGATGAGGTTGGAATGTAGGCAGGGTCTGCTTCATGGGTGTGCAATCTATTCAGAAGGACCCCCACTCCTGACTTAATACTCTGCTGACCATCTTGGAATTCTTGATAGTTTTGAAACAAGGGGTCCCCGCATTTTCCTTTTGCCCTGGGCTCTGCAAATTATCTAACTGGTCCTCAATGTGGGACAGGGCATTAAAATGCCAGTGATTTGACCAATCTGCTCCTGCAACTGATTTGAATTTTGAGAACACGCTGTTCCTGTTGAATAAAGAGGGATTTCTTTCTTTTCCCTCGAATACACTGCATTCTGTTTTCCAAATTAGCCCTACTTATCAACCCTGTGGAGAATTTGGAAAGCACGATTGTTCTTGCTGGAAATGAAGGTTGGCTTGTTAATCCTGAATCCTGGCTCTGAGTTCTCGGGCCTGGAAGTGAGAAGCTGGTTCCCACAACCGCAGGGGCCTCGGGGGGCTGGAGGCTGGGTGAAAGACCGCAGAGGCAGAGCAAAGAGCTCCAGCTAGGCAGCCAGACAGATGGGGTCGGGACCTCCCGCCTCTGCTGCTCGCCAGCTCTGAAACTTTGAGCATCGTGCTTAACTTCTGTGATCCTCCCTCTCCCCATCTCTGTAGATGGGGGATAACGGCGTCCTGCAGGCTTGCAGGAATAATTAGAACGGGTACTCAGTGCCTAGCTTTGCGCTTGACACATGCATAGATGCTCCGTAAATGTATAGTAGTATTCTTGTTGGTGCTATTTATTGCCAAGATTGAAAGCTGGGTGGGATTTGACTTGCTGTTGGGGAGGAGAATCTGTATGCTGGCCAGGAAGGAAAGTGTGTGTGCGAATGCAGGACATGGGGTGGAGCGTGGTGTTTTTGGAGGCTTGGTGAGAGGTTTGCACGTGTGGAGAGTATGCATTAAGGAATCTTGGAGATAGAGTTGGGGACTCATAGCCACGTGATGGAGGGAGTTTTGGATGAGATGGGGATGGCCGTGGGAGCCCTGAAGCAAGTTCATGCACCCCAAGTGGTAATTACTGAGGGGAGACATCGAAAACCGACCTGCCTGAATTAGACTGTACAGGTGGGATTCTTAGAAGTTTCAGAAGTGTGGAGGAAACTCTGGGAGGTGTGGAGATGCACCTGGGAGGCTGAGTGCAGGGCTGAGAGCTGGGAAGTGATAACCCAGCCTGTGGCCTCGAGACAGGGGTGGGTTCAGTGCTTTTTGTGCTTCTCATTCAGGAACGTTCTGGGGTTGGAGTCCAGCTTGGCCTTCCTGTCTCTCCCAGGAAACCATCTCTTTTGGAAATTTTAAAAAATTGTTATTTTTAAAAAATTTTTATTCATTTTTATTTTATTATTTGGCCTCCTGGCATGTGGGGTCCCTAGTTCCCTGACCAGGGATCAAACTGGAACTCCCCTGCATTGGAAGCACAGAGTCTTAACCACTGGACTGCCAGGGAAGTCCCCTGGAAACCATTTCTGTCCTAGGGTAGATAACTAGACACAGAAGTGACTTCAAAGCACATAAATGTATTTATTAATTAAACCCAAAGAGAAATGATCCTCCTAGATTTACCTTCCTTGCAGCCATATCCCTGAGTGTCCACAGCACTCCAGCAGGACAGGGGATGACAGAGGGAAGGAGACAAGGTTTTAACCAACTGCAGTTTAAATATTTCACTTCTGCAGACTTTCCAGAAGCTTTTGACAACTGAATGCTTTACTAGGGTCCTCATGGGGCAAATGCAGGCTCTAGGCCAACACCTTGTCTACCTTCCCTATAAATCTACTTTGATTATTGTAGCTGTGCTGGGCTGCAGCATTATCCACTGGAGAGAGCCCAGGAGACCAGGCTGGGGTTCCCATAGTTTAGTGGTTTGTGGACACTGGGTGTCTTAGTAATTGCTCCCAAATCACTGCAGATGGTGACTGCAGCCACAAAATTAAAGGATGCCTGCTCCTTGGAAGAAAAGCTGTGACTGTGTATTAAAAAGCAGAGACATTACTTTGCCAGCAAAGGTCCACCTAGTCAAAGCTGTGGTTTTTCCAGTAGTCATGTATGAATGTGAGAATTGGACTATAAAGAAGGCTGAATGCTGAAGAATTGATGCTTTTGAGCTGTGGTGCTGGAGAAGACTCGAGAGTCCCTTGGACAGCAAGGAGATCCAACTAGTCAATCCTAAAGGAAATCAACCCTGAATATTCATTAGAAGGACTGATGCTGAAGCTGAAGCTACAGTACTTTGGCCATGTGATGCGAAGAGTCAACTCATTGGAAGAGGCCCTGATGCTGGGAAAGGTTGAAGGCGGGAAGAGAAGGGGTGACAGAGAATAAGATGGTTGGATGGCATCACTGATGTGATGGACGTGATGGACGTGAGTTTGAGCAAGCTCCGGGAGTTGGTGAAGGACAGGGAAGCCTGGGTGCTGCAGTCCATGGGGTCATAGAGAGTCGGACACGACCAAATGAGTGAACAACACCATTGGGCCAAAAGAAGGATCGCACAGTTCCAGTTATCAGATAATTAGGTCCCAACAACATAATAAGTTTTGTGTCCTTGTAACACAGTAGTCATTTGACCAAAAAAGGAAAAGAAAGAGGGACTTCCCTGGTGGTCCAGTGGCTGAGACTCTGCCCTTCTGGTGTAGAGAGCTTGGGTTTGATCCCTGCTCCAGGAACTAGATCCCACATGCTGCAACTAAGAGTTTGCATGCCGCAACTAAAGACACTGCAGGCTGCAACGAAGATCGACAACATCCCAAGTACTGCAACTAAGACCCTGCACAGCCAAATAAGAAAGAAAAATGACATTTTAATTTTATTAGTCACTAATGTATGAATGTGAGAGTTGGACTGTGAAGAAAGCTGATTGCCGAAGAATTGATGCTTTTGAACTGTGGTGTTGGAGAAGACTCTTGAGAGTCCCTTGTGCTGCAAGGAGATCCAACCAGTCCATTCTAAGGGAGATCGATCCTGGGTGTTCAGTGGAAGGACTGATGCTAAAGCTGAAACTCCAATACTTTGGCCATCTCATGCGACTAGTTGACTCACTGGAAAAGACTCTGATGCTGGGAAAGGTTGGGGGCAGGAGGAGAAGGGGACGACGGAGAATGAGATGGCTGGATGGCATCACCGACTCTGTGGACATGAGTTTGAGTGAACTCCGGGAGTTGGTGATGGACAGGGAGGCCTGGCGTGCTGTGATTCCTGGGGTCGCAGAGAGTTGGACACGACTGAGCGACTGAACTAACTAACTAAAACCACAATTACTTACAAAATTAATACAAGTGATCTATGTGCACTCACTGGGAGCCACACAGCCTCTCAAATCTTAGTTTCAGATTGGACAGTTCCACCCATTTCCACTTCAACATCGATTTTTGTATGGTACTTACTCTTAATCACAGAGGCCAGCACCACCCGACATCCAGATTCACAAACATGTGGAATCGCTAACAAAGTATAATGCAATCTGATTTTGAGATTGTGATCTGCCGAGAGCTCGTTCTCAAGGTGTCCAACAGTGCTTTCCCAGGAAACTTGAGATATCCTGGGAGTTTGCTGTGACACTCTGGGGTGGCTCTGCGCTGAGTTTGAGAATGAACACTTTAGGATTAGAAAGATTCCTTCCTTGCTTCACACCTTATCTTTACCTGACTGTTCTGCCTTAAAGATGAAAGAAGCACATGTTTTAATGTATTTAAAGCACATGTGCGGTGGTGTGCCAAATTTTTGGAGAGAAACACAGGTAGAAGTCTGTCCTTTGATTCATAGCCCCCTCACTGTGATTTTAATTTTCACTGCAGCCAGTTTTCTTCAGTGTGATAACGTATGTCAAATACTTAACTCATTGCCTGGCCTTTTTTCAGTAAACACTTTATGATGGAAGTGTCTGCTATTCTAATTTTTTTTTTTATAAAATTTTATTTATTTGGCTGGGCCAGGTCTTCGTTGTGGAACAGCGGAGCTTTAATCTTTGTTGAGGTTTGTGGGATCTAGTTCCCTGACCAGGGATCAAACCTGGGCCCCCAGCATTGAGATCATGGAGTCTTAGCCACTGGACCACCAGGGAAGTCCCTGTAATTCTAATTTTGATAATAATCATCGAAACTTATCAACAGTATGTGTGTGTTTCCCTCTCCTCCTATTAGGAGGTTGTTGAAAATAGTTAAGAAGTACTACTTATAAAACCCCAGAGATGAGGCTTCCAAGGAAGCAATGTTTGTGGAGTTTTGTGCATGACTCGTGGTTTATAAAGAGGAAAGATGAATCATTTATTATCTTTGGATGGGAATCTGTGTATTTAAAAACTCTTAGAACTATAGGAAATGGCTACTCTTAATGGGTCATTGGTTGTGTTAAAATCAGTAATGATAAATATTTACTAGGTAAGTGGAAAGCTCCGTCTTTGTAAAATGTCATGACTTATCATTCTGCTAATCCTAGTTATTAGAAATTTTTCTGTCTGAAATAAAATCACATAGTGTACATTTCAGTTCTCTCTTTTTGAGAATTATTTTGATATCCTGCATTCTTTGCTTTGCACGTAAATTTTAGAAATAACTTGTCAGTTTCTGCAAAATTTCCTGCTGGGGTTTTCATTGGGACTGTGTTGAGGTATGTGGGATCTAGTTCCCTGACAGGGATCAAACCTGGGCCATAGATCAATTTTGGGAAAATTGATAGCTTAATAAGAGGGAGTCTTCTGACACAATATGATGTCTCTGTCCTTTTATTTATGTTTTCTTTATTTCAGCAGTGCTTTGCAGCTTTCGGTGTACAGGTCTTGCACGTATTTTATTAAACATTTTCCTAAGTATTTAATGGGCTTCCCAGGTGGTGCTAGTGGTAAAGAACCTGCCTGCCAGTGCAGGAGATGCAAGAGACATGAGTTCGATTCCTAGTCAGAGTCATCCCCCAGAGAAGGAAATGGCAACCTGCTCCAGGAGTCTTGCCTGGAAAACTCCATGGATGGAGGAGCCTGGTGGGCTACAGTCCATGGGGGTCTCAAAGAGTTGGACATGATTGAGTGACTAAGCACAGCCCCAAGTATTTAATATTTTTGGTGGTGTTATAATTGATATTTTTAAAAATTTCAGTTTCCAGTTGTTTACTGATAATGCATAGAAATACAATTGATTGTACATATTGACGTGTTACCCTGTGATGTTGATAAACTCACTTATTCTAGGTAGTATATTTATAGATTCTTTTTTTTGTAGACCCTTAATGTCATCTGCAAATAAAGACAGTCTTGTGTTCTCCTTTCCAATCTCTATGCCTTTACGTTTCTTTTTCTAATTAATTATTCTAAGACTTTAATAAAATATTGATTAGAAGTGGTAAGAATAGATGTCCTTGCCTTGTTCTCATTTTTAGCTGTGTGTGCTATGCTCAGTCACCCAGTTGTGGCCCATTTTTTGCAACTCCATGGACGGTAACCTGCCAGGCTCCTTTGTCCATGGAATTTTCCAGGCAAGCACATTGGAGCAGGTTGCCATTTCCTTCTCCAGGGGATCTTCTAGACCCAGAGATAGAACCTGTGTCTCTTGCATAGCGTTTTTCACCATTAAGTATGATGTTAGTTTTAGGGATTTTTGTTTTGATCCCTTTTGTCAAATGGAGGAAAGTCTCTTTCATTTTTAGTTTGCTAAGGTTGGTTTTATTTTTTTAATCATGAATGGATGTTCAATTTTGTAGAGTCTTTTTTTTTTAATCTATTGAGATGATTGTTCAGGTTTTCTTTTTTAATGTGTTAATATATGGAATTGCAAAGAGTTGGGCACGACTGAGTGACCAAACTGAACTGAATAGTGAATTACATTGCTTGATTTTCAGATGTTACACCAACTGTATTTATCCTTTCCTAGGATAAACCTCACTTAATCATGATATGGTATCCTTTTTATTATATTGATAGATTCTGTTTGTTAAAAATTGTAAGGACATTTAGTCTAGGTTTCCCTCGTGGCTCAGATGGTAAAGAATACTCATAATGCAGGAGACCTGGGTTCAGTCCCTAAGTTGGGAAGATCCCCTGGAGAAGGGAATGGCAACCCACTCCAGTATTCTTGCCTGGAGAATCCTATGGACAGAGGAACCTGGTGGGCTACAGTCCATGGGGTTGCAAAATTAGGACATGACTGAGCAACTAATACTAGTCTATGTTCATACTGGATATTAGCCTATAATTTTCTTATAATATCTTTGGCTTTTATATTAGAGTAATGTTGAGTTCATAAAATAAGTTGGATAGTAGTTTCCGTTTTCTGTTTTTGGAGAAAGTTTGTGAAATGTTAGTATTGTTTTTTCCTTAAATGTTTGGTAGAATGCACCAATGAAGTTCTATGGGCCTGACATTTTCTTTGTGGAAAGGTTTTTAACTACTGATACAATTTTTTTTTTACTAGATATAGTATTGTTTAGGTTATCAGTATCTTCTTGAGTGAGTGTTGATAGATTATGGCTTTAAAAACATCTTTCCATTTTATCTGAGCTGTAGAATTTATGTGCATGATTTTGTTCATGATATTTCCTTATCATATTTTTAATGTCTGTAGGATCTGTAGTGATGCTCCCTTTTTGACTCCCTATGTTGGCCATTTTTTGTCTTTTATCTTTTTTACATTAATCAGGAATGTAGACAATACCTTACTTTCATGCTTCTGAGTTGTCAGTTTTCTATAAATGGCCGGCCATTACTGAATGCCAGCCGATTCTAGCTTTCTGTGATAAGGGAGCAGCTAGAAAGTCCAGGCCTCGACTCTGCTTGAGGTTTCCCAACCTCATTACCTTCTGCCATGTCAGTTCTGGCCTAATTAAACGAGGCCCTCACTTTGCAGAGGGAGTTATATTTGTCTTCGGGGCAGCTTGGTTGCTCCATGGGAATCTGAGAGTGCAGCTGGGCTTCGGTTCAGGCTAGGCTGTTCTGCTGAACCAGCTCTCATCTAGCTCTTGTGGCTATGGGGTGCTCTTACAAGCTGAGGAACGGAGGTACACATCAAAGCCAGAAAAACTGGCTTACCACACAGCTTTCCTCTGATCTCTGCCCCTGCACTGCTGGCCATGATGGCTCTGTTAGAAAGAGTCTCCAAAGGCATACACAAATTTGCTGAGGTGGGGAGAGTGGTTCTCTGGACATGTTCACCTCCCCCTTTACTTTTCTGCTGTGCCACAGAGATAATTGGTGCTCAAACCTGTCTGGAATTGGCTACTGAGCACCTCCAGCAGTTTTTTTTTTTATTTTTTTATTTTTAAGCTATGCCATAACTTGGCCAAGCACTTTATCATACACAGTAGCTCATAAAGTTAGTGTCAAAAACATGTGAAAGTAGGAGACTTCCTTGGCAGTCAAGTGGATAAGACTTCACTTCCCAATGCAGGGGGTGCCCGTCAGTCCCTGATTGGGGAGCTAAGATCTCACATGCCTTGGGGCCAAAAAAAAAAAAGCCCAAAACATAAAGCAGAAGTAATATTGTAACAAATTCAATAAAGACTTTTGAAAAATGGTCTACATCAAAAAAATCTTTAAAAAAAAATAACACACACACGGAAGTAGATGGGCTTTGCTGGTAGTTCAGTTCGTAAATAATCCTCCTGCAATGCAGGAGACCAGGGTTCAGGTCAGGAAGATCCCCTGGAGAAGGAAATGGCACTCCACTCCAGTATTCTTGCCTGAAAAATCCCATGGACAGAGGTCTCTGGTGGGCTGTACAGTCCATGAGGTCACAAGAGTCAGAGTGAAGACAACTTAGCGACTAAACCCCCAGATAAGACTTGGAGGAGTCTTCCGCCTAAGGTCAAACAGCCAGGAAGTCCTGGACCAGGTATCTCACTCTGATCCTTCTGAGACCAGAGCCAGTGCTGTGGCCCATCCTCCCCATGCTGAGTGGCTTGGATGCCCCAGCCCTCCGTCCGTCTCTGTCACTCGGAGAGTGGGTCATGGCAGAGCCAGGTCCATCTCTGGAATTCTTCACCCAAGCTGACCCCTCTTGGAGGAAGATGGTTGACTCGCAGTTGAAATCACAGCAGATGGGGCCAACCAGGGTTTCTAAAGACCATGAGGCAGCAGCAGCAGCTTCCTCTAGTTTGACGGACAACTTTAAAATGGAACCGGACTCTAACACTGAGTCAAGCTGCTCTTGGCGACCCTTTTATTCCTCATTTGAAAATTGTGTTTGGAGAAGGCAAACACTTCTTTGGTTTGACGTTTTGCCCATCTTTGGACTACTGGTTGATCCCGCTTCAGTTCAGTTGTTTGTCCTCTATTTATTTCTCCCATTGACACGGATCCACCAATGATATTAGAGGTAACTCGTTGCTTTTTCATCTAAGCTGCACAATGAAGGCTTGTCCCTTGGGCTTCTCAGTGTGGTCTGTGTTCCCACTGCCCCTCTGTTCTGTGTACTCATCTGCAGAATTAGGCAAGTCCTGTGCCCAATCTCAGATTCCACAATCTCTTTCTCTTGCTGTAGCATGTTGGAATGAGAGGGAGAGACAGGGATTAGATCATAGAGGGTTGGGGTGGGAACAGACTTCACAGCTCATTCTAGAGGTAATTGGCCCCATTTTACAGACAGGGAAATGGAGACCACCCAGTAGGCTGTGGCTGGAACCCGGGCCTTCTGGTGTCCAAGCTAGCTCTGGACAGGCTCTCTCCCACGTTGCTGTCCCAGGTGGATAGACCCTGGAGCCCCTTTCTCTAGTGTCTGTGAGAAAGCAACTGCTTCTCATTTTAGCTGGAAAAACCCATGCTCATTTTCATCCCTGATGTGGGCAGATTCTCCCAGGCCTTTGTGGGAAGTAGAAAGAGGAAGCAAGGCGATGATTTTTAGTGGCAGGGCTCTAGTAACTGTCCTTCTTGTGAGGTTCTCAGAATCTCCACACTTCCCTGGGGTGGCTGGTCTTGTTGGATTTAAGCCTCCTTTTGGCCTTTCCCGGGAGCAGGTCCAAGGAAGCCCAGAGGTACTTGTTCACAGCTGTCTCTGGGTAATGTTCGCCAGGTTCTGAGTTGGGGAGGAATGTTTCTATCCCCTTTATTTATTTCTCCCATTGGAGAACTTGGGGAGACACACTAGTTAAATCACCTCAACTACCTGGAATCCTGGGAGGACAGCAGAAACGTTTGGGGCTGGAAATGTTTTATTTTTGCTCGGTTTTTTTTGTGATTCATACACTCTGTGAAGGAAATTTAGTGTCTATGTAGAAGTCATTTATTGTCTGTGAGCCTCAGTTTCTCTAGAGGCTGTTGTTCAGCTGCTCAGTTGTGTCCGACTCTGTGACCCCACGGGCCACAGCACGCCAGGCTTCCCTGTCTTTCACCGTCTCCTGGAGCTTGCTCAAACTCATGTCCATTGAGTCAGTGATGCCATCCACCCATCTCATCCTCTGTCAAGCCCTTCTCCTCCTGCCTGCTATCTTTCCCAGCATCCAGATCTTTTCCAACAAGTCAGCTTTTTACATCAGGAGGCCAAAGTATTGGAGCTTCAACGTCAGCCCTTCCGATGTATATTCAGGGTTGATTTCCTATAGGATGGACTGCTTTGATCTCCTTGTAGTCTAAGAGATTGTCAAGAGTCTTCTCTAGCACCACAGTTCTAAAGCACATGGGAACAATATCCAATTTTCCTCTTCCACAGGAAGGGGATCATGCTACTGCTGCTGCTAAATCGCTTCAGTCGTGTCCGACTCTGTGTGACCCCATAGATGGCAGCCCCCCAGGCTCCCCCATCCCTGGAATTCTCCAGGCAAGAACACTGGAGTGGGTTGCCATTTCCTTCTCCAATGCATGAAAGTGAAAAGTGAAAGTGAAGTCGCTCAGTCGTGTCTGACTCTTAGTGACTCCATGGACTGCAGCCTACCAGGCTCCTCCGTCCATGGGATTTTCCAGGCAAGAGTACTGGAGTGGGATGCCATTGCCTTCTCCAAGGAGATCATGAGGGTAGGTTTTCTGATAGTATCATATGAAAGGGTCCTGAAAACCAAATAACAAAAATGATGCTACTGTAAATTTGCTGAGTTAGTTAATCTTGCCGAGTAGTTGCACACCTTTTTCTGTACCTTAGAAAAATCAAGCTGTGCAGAAAGGGAGTGGATTCCAGCCCTGAATTAAAGCAGTGCTGAGTCCAGGAGCTGGGACAGAGAGGGGCCCTCCCTTTGTTTTTTGATGGTCTCTCACTTCCAGGAAGGAAAGTTGGGAGAGGCAGACTAGTCCCCAAGATGTCCCTGTGCCCAGGGGTATAGAGCGGAGAACCGAGGTCCCTGGTGGGGTCACACAGCCACTGGGAATGCCTGTGGATATGCAGCTCCAAGAGCCATAGAGGACTTGAGAATGTCACAGGTTTCACAGCCTGGAGCAGTGGCTGTACCCCAGGCGCGGAGGCATCCTGTGGGTATGTACTGTGAGAGCGCATGTGTGTGGGTATATGTGAGCGTTAACTGGGTATACGTGCGAATGTAAGAGTGTGTGTGTATGAAGCTGTGTTTCTCTAAGAGTCAGATGGAGTTTGTATATATGTGTGTGCGTGAGTGTGTGTGGATGTCTTTATATACGTGTGTATGTGTGTGTATGTGTGTGTGCTCATGAGTATGAGTGTGTATATGTGTGTGTGAGCATGTATTCATGAATGTGTAAGTGTAGGTGTGGGCTTGTCTTGTGTGTGTGTGTATATGTGTGTTGGGGGTGGGGCTCACAGACCCTTTGTTCGTGAGGGACAGTTTTGCAGGCCAATGGTTTCCTTTTAAACTTCAGGCTTCTTGCGAACCCCACTGTGTGAATGGTGAGCGAGGCAGACCAGGGCCTCTCAGACCATCTGTGGTGAAGGATAAGGGTTCCTTTCCTTGTTATTTTCTACCCATCATGGATCAATACATTCATCAATTCAGTTCAGTCGCTCAGTCATGTCCGACTCTTTGTGACCCCATGAACACAGCACACCAGGCCTCCCTGTCCATCACCAACTCCCGGAGTTCACTCAAACTCATGTGCATCAAGTCGGTGATGCCATCCAGCCATCTCATCCTCTGTTGTCCCCTTCTCCTGCCCCCAATCCCTCCCAGCATCAGGGTCTTTTCCAGTGAGTCAGCTCTTCTCATGAGGTGGCCAAAGTATTGGAGTTTCAGCTTCAGCATCAGTCCTTCCAATGAACACCCAGGACTGATCTCCTTTAGGATGGACTGGTTGGATCTTCTTGCAGTCCAAGGGACTCTCAAGAGTCTTCTCCAGCACCACAGCTCAAAAGCATCAATTCTTTGGCGTTCAACTTTCTTCACAGTCCAACGCTCACATCCATACATGACCACGGGAAAAACCATAGCCCTGACTAGACGGACCTTTGTTGGCAAAGTAATATCTCTGCTTTTTAATATGCTGTCTAGGTTGGTCATAACTTTCCTTCCAAGGAGTAAGCATCTTTTAATTTCATGGCTGTGGTCACCATCTGCAGTGATTTTGGAGGCCAAAAAGTAAAGTCAGCCACTGTTTCCACTGTTTCCCCATCTATTTCCCATGAAGTGATGGGACCCGATGCCATGATCTTTGTTTTCTGAATGTTGAGCTTCAAGCCAACTTTTTCACTCTCCTCTTTCACTTTCATCAAGAGGCTTTTTAGTTCCTCTTCACTTTCTGCCATAAGGGTGGTGTCATCTGCATATCTGAGGTTATTGATATTTCTCCTGGCAATATCTTCATAGCATACGCTAAAAATGAACTACTACCAAGATGTAATAAGAAAAGACACAACCAGCCCCATTAAAAAATTTTTAGATTTCTCTTTCAATTTCTTTGTAGGTTTCTGGAAACTCCCGTGAGTCCCTTCCCCCCAGGCTGGGTGGCAGTGTGGCGGGCAGAGTGCTGGGTTTAGCCCTGAGCTAGATTCACGGCTAAGGCAGAGAGGAGGGGAAGGCAGGGGTGTGGGATTCTTGGCTTCAGACTGACTTGGAACTCCTCTGCTGTTGAAGCAGAGAGACTTGTATTCTGGGGTATGACCAGGTGGCACAGGTTTGGGGTCAGAGTAAGAGGTTCAGACTGCTTCTGCCACTCGGGTACCCACAGAATGGGGGCTTGGTACCCTGAGTCTCCAGTAGCTCATCTCTGAGTCAGGTACCATGGGAGGGTGCATTGGGCTGGTGGCAACTAACTTCTCGGAACCCTACGTGGGATCTGTGATAGCTTTGTTTGAAAGTGGCTTTGCAAATAGGGATTCCCTACTTATAGTGCATATGTTTACATAGAGAATTATGGTCATTGGATTTTTCCTTTTTTTTCCCCAATAGAATCAAGGCATCTTTTGGCCTGGGATGTCCTGGGGTGGGAGGAGTGGAGTGAATGATTAAGATGGAAAACTGATGTGGGGACAGACAGTGGGGAAGACACTATCTGTGCCTGCGCCTTAGTGCTTTTCCATAGTAGCCTCTTAAATCTCTAGCATCTGATGGGCATCTTATCAGAAACAACTTCAGCCTTCCCCTCGACAGCGGTGGTATGCTGAGAAGGGCTGCTCTGTGGTTCTTGGGGAGTCGGGGAAGGGACACTGGTGGATGGTGCCATGTCAAGGTGACCCTTGGGCCACCCGCTGTTTGGAATAATAAAGGAGGCCCAGGTATCTGCTGATGCCTCTGGTTCAACATTTTCGTGATGAAACAGTTGAGACCAAGGAAGCCAAGCAAAGAGGTCATCTTTGGTGGGTGTTGCTGTCTCATCTGGGGCTTCCCTGGTGGCTCAGCGGTAATGAATCCACCTGCATTTCGGGAGCTGTAAGAGACACGGGTTTGATCCCTGGGTTGGCAAGATCCCCTGAAGGAGGGCATGGCAACCCACTCCAGTTCTTGCCTGGAGAATCCCATGGACAGAGGAGACTGGTGGGCTATAGTCCACAGGATCACCAAGAGTCAGACAGGACTCAAGTGACTTAGCACACACGCACGTGCACCTTACTGGGAATTTCCTCAAGTGCTGGAAAGATCTCTGTCTCTGAGCCCAGGCCTGGGATCTTGTCTTCACCCTCCTTTTCTGGTTCTTCTGACGCACAGCACAGAGCACAGGATCTTTAAACGTCTTGTCTTTGTTTCTGTTCTTAGGTCAGGAAGATCCCAACAGTCTGCGCCATAAATACAACTTTATTGCCGATGTCGTGGAGAAGATAGCTCCTGCCGTGGTTCACATCGAGCTGTTTCGCAAGTAAAGAGCGCCTTCCTTTTTTCCCTCGGTCTCCGAAGCTCCCACCAAAACTGCTGCCACAAGCAAAACATCAGAGCTATTTCTGAGACACTTTAGAATGACACTGAATACAGTCCTACAAGAAGATAAGCTCTTCTTCCTTGGGATGTTTTCCTGTTTGCCTATTGAAATGTATATTCTTGACCCTTCTACATGTTTTAAGAGCCTCTGGTTCTGAAGAGATGCCCTAAGAATATTTTCTAAGTGGAATTTTGGGATGCGAATAAAAGCCAGTCTCACATTCTATTTTTTAAAGTTTAATAAAGCTATTGTGCAGAGTAACAATTGCTAGTAATAGGTGTCTGTTGCTATTATAGATGGAGAAGGCAATGGCAAGCCACTCCAGTACTCTTGCCTGGAAAATCCCATGGGCAGAGGAGCCTGGTAGGCTGCAGTCCGTGGGGTCGCTAAGGGTCGGACATGACTGAGCGACTTCACTTTCACTTTTCACTTTCACACATTGGAGAAGGAAATGGCAACCCACTCCAGTGTTCTTGCCTGGAGAATCCCAGGGACGGGGGAGCCTGGTGGGCTTCCCTCTGTGGGGTCGCACAGAGTCGGACACGACGGAAGTGACTTAGCAGCAGCAGCTATTATAGAACTGATGCATCAGTGTGTCAGAGGGTCGATTTTAAATGTTTCAGCTTTGACCAGGTACTCCTTTTGGTTCTAGGCTTCCTTTTTCTAAGAGGGAAGTGCCGGTGGCCAGTGGGTCTGGATTCATCGTGTCCGAAGATGGACTGATTGTGACAAATGCCCACGTGGTGACCAACAAGCACCGGGTCAAAGTCGAGCTGAAGAACGGCGCCACCTATGAGGCCACGATCAAGGACGTGGACGAGAAGGCGGACATTGCCCTCATCAAAATCGACCACCAGGTAGGCGTGCTCCCCACCTGCAGGACCAGGTTCTCAGGTGCCTTGGCTGAGACTTGGCTAAATCCGGAGAGGTCAACAGACACCAGAATTCCCTGATTTCATGAGTTTCTCAAGTGGGACTGAGCCAGTCAGGTCTGGAGCAAAGGAGAGCATTTGGGAGACACCGAGTGTGGCCTGGGGTGGGGGAAGGGTGGGATCTCATGGAAGCTTCTTGAATGAGCAGGCTCTAAGATCAGAGTTTTAATAATAGTGTTCCAAATTTTTATCAAAGCAGTAGGCTTATAAAGAAATGAGTAGGTAAGCAGTGAAAACTGAGTTTCCATTCCATTCCTACCCCTGAGGCAACTGTTGCCACAGATTTGTGTTCCTTCGTGCACTCTCCATGTATAAAGAATTTACTGGGTTTTGAAGTTAACTATCATTAGCATGTAAACAACTACTCTGAAAACAAACCAGGTCTCCCAAACTGGGCTTTTGCAGAGTCACTAGATGTGTTTTAAAACAATACTTGACACTCAAAAAAGTTTTGGAAACCTTGAATTAAAACAAAGCTAATGGATTTTGACCTCATAGCACTTCTCAAAGCTTTTCATGTGCTAATGTGCATAGGACCCTCCTGCAAGAGTGTGACTCTGAACTACAACTGTCTGAGGGTAGAATTTTTTTTTAATTGAGATGTAAAGAGCTCAGTTTGGGAAATGGCTTGCTTTCTGTTGGAATATTCTCCTTGTAGTCGTTTTTGTCCTGTTGATTTGTTTATAAAAATCTTCATGTGTGCGTGTTAAGTTGCTTCAGTTGTGTCCAACTTTATGCGACCCTATGGACTGTGGCCCACCAGGCTCCTCTGTCCATGGGATTCTCCAGCAAGAATACTGGAGTGGGTTGTCACGTCTTTCTCCAGGGGATCTTCCTGACCCAGGGATTGAACCCGTGTCTCTTACGCCTCCTACATTTGGCAGGTGGGTTCTTTACCATTAGTGCCACCTGGGAAGCCCAAAATCTTGGCTGAAATCAAGTCCAGTTTTTATTAGACCATCAACAGTTCCCACTTGTTGGTGTGTTGATAATGGAGGTTTGGTTTGCTTCGTGGCAGGTGCCTAGTGAGATTGTGTTTTCTAGTTTCTCCACACTTCGTCATTTTTCAGACTTCATCTGGAAGGAGGAATTGGGATAGATTGGAATCTTGTTTCTGGACCAGGAAAAGGTCATAAACTGAGAGGCAGAGAGTGGTCTTCTTTTCCGGCTCTCTGTGCCTTCTACCTGATCTGAGCTGTGAAGTCAGACCACAGTGAAACAGCACAGGCTGTTTTCATTTATGCTGTGATCAGGGCAGAAACAGGCCCTGTGCCCAGCGTAGGTAACTGACCTTTAGAAAGGTCTCGATTGCATACTATTTCTGTTAGGTTACCATGGGATTTCTGTAACAACTCATCTTTCAAAATGTGTTTATGGGTCACAGTATAGTCATACTAACTTCTGCTTGATAAGTTCCAAAACTGGACCAGGCTCTGCCTTCATTTATAACTTTCACCTATTCTGTCAACGGCTTTTATCATTCCCATTTTACATAGGAAGGAATAGGGATTCAGAGAGCTTAAGTCACCTGCCTGAGACCACATAGTTAATACTGTGGTGAAATTATAGCCTCCTAAGCTGACTTCACTTTCACTTTTCACTTTCATGCATTGGAGAAGGCAATGGCAACCCACGCCAGTATTCTTGCCTGGAGAATCCCAGGGACAGAGGAGCCTAGTGGGCTGCTGTCTATGGGGTCGCACAGAGTCGGACACGACTGAAGCGACTTAGCAGCAGTGGCAGCAGCCAGCTGACCAGGGGACTTCCGCAGGAGACACGGTTTGGATACCTGGGTCAGGAAGATCCCCTTAGAGGAAGGCATGGCAACCCACTCCAGTATTCCTGTCTGGAGAGTCCCACGAACCGAGGAGCCTGGCTGGCTGCGGTCCGCAGGGTCGCAAAGAGTCGGCCACAGCTGAAGCGACTGGACACACACACGCAAGCCTGCCAGGCTCCCCAAGTGCCCAAGCCCGTGACCGTGACGGAGGGATGAAGCCTGACCTTTTGGTGTGATGAGATGGCTCAGCTTTAAATAACCCATGGGGAGGCTGGCACACCCCAGTGTAGGATCATACAGCTCTCAAGGTGTCCAGGATGTGGCAGTCTCACCGGAAGGAGGCTGGCCAGAATAGCACATCCTGTGGCCACACGCAAGACTCAGCTCCCCTGAGCCCTGGGGAGGCAGCCAGCTGTGCGGGCTCTCTCTGCAGGCAGGGCGCTGGTCTGGACCCTGCGTGAGCTGCTCCCGCTGAGTAATTTCATGTTTGGCACGCGTGGGCGCATCCCATGCAGCTGCTGTGGCCGGGGGATATTCTTTTCAGCTTCTGAGCCGAGGTGGAGAGCGGGTTCTCCTGTCATCCCTGGCAGGTCCCGGCAGGATGTGGACTATCTCGATGAACCAGCTTTGCAGGGTGTTTCTAACCTGGCTCTTGCTGTTCCCGGGAGGCTAGCCTTCCTGCCAGCAGCACGCTATTTGAGATGAGTTTCTAGCCCCAGAAAAAGGAGCTTGAAAATTTAAAGTCGAACTAATGTGGCTTTGCAAAATGGAATCGGAAATGAAAGGATATTAAATTGCAGACACCCACACAAGAGACTGGTTTCCACTGACTAAACTGCTTTTTTTTTTTTTTGCTGATAGTAGTTGGAAGTGGGGAGAGTGAAAACATCTCTTCCAGCTCTTTCCATTTTGTTCCCTTAGTCGGAGGATTGATTATTTAGGAGAGGGGGGCAGGGACTGGTTTGTAATGAGGCTCAGTTTGGGAGGAGCCCCTCAATTCAGTGAAGACTACTGTGCCCCAGCGCAGGATTTTATAAATGTGTCTGCCGTGCTGGGGGTGGGAGTGGGGAGGGGTGGTGAGCTTCCCTTGCACTGTGTCACTTCGGGAGCAAGAAACAGAGCAGGGAATCTCAGAGGAGGCAGAGCAGACCCAACAAAACTTGGACTTGAGGACCAAACTCATTCCGAACGGCGCTTGCCATGTGAGGTCATGGCTCAGTCTCCCCAGGTCCGTTTGCCCGTAACCCAGTGAAACTGGGGTGACTGCCCCCCCAACATACACGGGCCCAGTGGTTAACCTGGTGCCTTATAATCTGGGCCCATTTGCTCCCCAAGGGCCAGACTTTCACGCGAAGGGCTCTCCATCAGTAACACCGAGACCCTCCTTCCTGAGTGTGCTATTCCTGCCGCTTTTAATGAATGGAAATTACTGTGGACACCTGCGGTCACTGCCCACGTCTTCTGGACGCAGAGGCCAGCATCTCCTTCTGGATCTATTTCTGCCCCCCCCCCCGGACAGTCTTGTGGGGGCACCAGTCACGGCGCACCCCCCCCCCAACCCCCTCTGGGGCCATGGGACATAGGATCCATCAGACCAAGCAGATCCTTCGCTTGGAGCAGTAACTGGATGCCAACCGCAGGAAAATGACACGGGGAAGCCGGTGTGGCCCCTGTCTGAGCTCCTCCTTTTCAGAGCCTGATCCGCCAGCCTACTTTCCCTTTCATTCTTCAAGGCCCCCTCACATCTTCTGTAAGCCCGCCTCGGCTTGAGCTTGCCAGAGACATTTCTGGGCTTGCGACCAAAGAGCGTTTTTAAAGCTCCTCACTGCTGAGCGGACTCGTGTGCACTCACTTCCCCTGCTGAGTCTGAGCAGGGGAGAACCTTTGGGGGGAACCTCCCAGAGCAGGGCGCCTGCCCCCGCCAAGCTGGAGAAGGAGGGTGTCCCCTACAAAGGCAGCCCGCCTGCCCAGACATGTCTTTCCACTGCCCTTTCCTCTGGGCCACGGACAGGGGCCAGCATTCGCCTGGGGCCGGGGGGGTGGTGCCAGCTGCAGGAAGGAAGGACACTGTGCATGCGAACAGTTTAATAGAAAGCAGCTTTGAGGGCAAACTAGTTCAGCCTCAGATAAAATCGGATTCCAAAATGTGTTGAACATGACGCTGGCCGTGTGTGCAGAACACTTAAAATTTTTTTCTCCAGAGGCCGTGTTTTGTCCATGCAGCTTTTTTTTGCTGAGTAGTTCGGGAAAAGAGAGAGAGAAAGAAAAAAAATATATTTGGTTTCTTTAGGTCAGAGTGCAGGACAGAAATAAGTACTGGGGAGATACTGAAGAAGGTAAGAAAGTTACTTTTGTTGCAGCTATTTTTCCAGCTGTGTTGATTAGGAAACAGATAGGGGAAAAGCATCTGTGCCCCCCCACCCCCATCCCAGGACTGCAACTTTCAGATCCAGTCCTGTCTGCCTGTATAAAGCCCTTCACACTCTCTCTGTGCTTATGGAGAAATCTTAACGACTTAGCCAGAGATCTGAAGGTGTGCCCAGCCTGTTGGGTGTCCCACTCTCCCCTCCTGCACTCTTCTCTCTACACCTCCCCCATTCTGCCAACCCTCCACTACTCCAAACCCCTGCCTCCTCCCACAAAGCCGGGCTGTTCTCTAGGGGCCCTGCTCTTGCCTTCCCCGGGGTGTCCCCCTTCCAGCTCCTCCACAGGTGACCTTCCGGTCCTTCAGCGTGTGTGTGTGCGAAGTTGCTACAGTCATGTACAACTCTTCGCGACCCCACGGACTGTAGCCCGCCAGGCTCCTCTGTCCATGGGGATTCTCTAGGCAGGAATACTGGAGTGGGTTGCCATGCCCTCCTCCAGGGATCTTCCAGACCCAGGGATCGAACCTGTGGCTCCTGTGGCTCCTGCCTTGCAGGCTGATTCTTTACCGCTGAGCCACTGGGGAAGCCCCCGGTCCTTCAGGCCTAGGTTAATTTCTGCCCCCAACAGTCCTTCCCTGACACCCACCCAGGGAGAGTCCATGTCCCTGACTCCCCTCCTCACTCTGGGGATGCATAATCCCAGAGGGGATCTTACGTTACTGTTCATATTTCCCTCCCAGTTGTCGTGTTTACTTGTGGATTTCGGTTTCTCTCTGCCGCGGGGGTGTGAGGGCCACAGCTCTCTCAGTCACTTGTCATGTTGTAGAGCCTCAGCAGCCGTGTGCAGAGGATGAATTCAGAGTCCTCCGCTCAGAGGAGGCAAGGCTGGTTGCTTGTGGACTGGCGGGGGTGGGGTAGGGTAGGGGGCAGGAAGGTGCTGGGGCTCTTGCAGTGGCTGCTCCCCACTTACAGAGGAGGAGGTGTCCATGCAGCAGGTGGGCTGCAGAGCAGCACCTCCATCTCCACCCCAGACTCCGCGAGGCCAGTGCTCATCTGATTCCTGGAGTTGGGACAATGTGTGGCCTTGCCGGGCCCCGGGGGGCTCTGTGGTCTTGGCCACTCAGAGCCCTGGGAGCAGTGAGTTTTCCTGTGGGCACTTCTCCCTGATGCCAACACCCCCAGGGGATATTTGGAAGCAGGCTTGTCCTGTCTTGTGAAGTGGTTTTCTTCCTGCACCTCCAGGCCAGGCCTGCAACTGTCTGCCACCATCTTTGGGCCAGATGCCACCTACCGCTGTTTGAAGTGGCTGAAGGTGACACCTCTGGGCTTGGGGGGCTGCTCTGTGGCAGAAGGTCCTTTTCCTGCTGAGCTGGCTGCTGGGGCCAGAAGAGCTGACACCCCCCGACTGTGAAATGTAGAACCCCGATGGCTCTGGGAGAGTGAGGGTCCCAGACCCTTTACAGAGCTGGCTCTGGTCTCTCCAGGCCTGTCTCTCAGAGCCTGGCCTGTTGGTGGCAGGACCTGCCCCAACTTCTCAGAGGGAGGAGGGTCCAGGTGACCCAGGGATGGTGGCAAGGGAGGGGAGCAGCGGGTGCAGGCGTGACTCATGCCCCCTCCCGCCCCCGTCCCTGCCTCCAGCCAGTTCTCCTCAGACAACCTGATTGTCAGAAGGCGCTGACTCAGCCGCCCGAGCTTGTCCAAAAGTGAATCAGATAACACAGGGCCCGGGCTGGACCGGCTCCCCGTCTTCTGGAGTCTGTCACTCATCCTTGTAAAGTAACCAGGAGCTGGAATGCGGCTCCCAGTACCATAGCTACCCTGGTATTTTGTTTCTGTGTTTTTCCATTTTGAATTCTTTTCTCCACTCCCTCCGTCCTGGGCGTTCTGTGGTCTCTCCTCTTTTTTTCTCCCTGAACTGAGAGGCTGGCATTGCATTGGCTAAAGAGGCCACAGACTCTTCTCGATGTTAAGAGGCTCCTGTTACTGTATTGATTTTTTACCATTTTTAGGGGGATGCAGATCAATATTTCATTAGATGATGTCCATCCAGAAGCTGGATTGGAAGCCGGCGTTTTTTCTCTGGGTCGGCCTTCGCCCAGGGGCTCATGGAGACGAGGCTCCTCGTTGTTCTGATTGCAGCTTCTCATGGAATGTGAAAATATTTCAGTTCCCCAAACCATCAAAAACCAGAGCCCTAGTGTGTTTTCTGGCCTCATTTCAAGAACTTAGTTGATTGTTAAGGAAATTCTTTGGCTATGTTTTTCTCTTAATATGGTAATGCTTTTTTTTTTTTTTCACTTTGGTGATTTCTCTTCAGGGAATTCAACCAAGACTATTATTTATGGTTCTGGCAAAGCAGTTCCCAGGTTGTTGGGACTGAATTTGTAGGTGTTCCATGGGGACTCTCCCCTTCCCTGAGGGGAGGGCATGCATTGGTTCCATTTGCTAGTTTTGTTACTGTGTAGCAGTGTGTTGGGACCCGGGGTTGGCCAGCTGTGGCCTGCAGTCCAAATCTGGCCCTCCATTTGCTTTTGTAAATAAAGTTTTATTGAGACACAGCCATGCCAGTTTGCTTTGGTAGAGTCTACGGCTGCTCTTACTGGTCAGCAGAAGAGTTGAGTAGTTGGGATGGAGGCCACCTGGTCTGTGAAGCCAACAGTTGTTACTTTTTGACCTTTCACAGAAAAAATTTCCCAACCCCAGTGTGAGATGATTAACACCTTGCTCTAGAGGAGCCAAATGTGCTTGGACTGAAATATGCTCTTTAGATCCAAGTGAGGTGAAGCCCGAGGTAACACAGGGGAAAGGGCAGAGAAATAGATCTCATGTGCTTCTTTGCTGAAGCAGATGCTTTGGTCTTGCTGGATTAAGCAGAGAGGCCTTAGAGACCTCTTTCTCTGTAACATTGATAGAGAGGAATTTTGTGAATTCTGAATTATTATCTAGTTTTAAATCCTAATGATCTTTTAAGGTCTGGTTCATTCATTGTTTCTGTTATTCTTTATTCATACATGGTGTCTATAAATATTTATTAAGCATCTATTTTGGGGACTTCTCTGGGTACTCAGACAGTAAATAATCTGTCTACAATGCAGGAGACCTGGGTTCAGTTCCTGGGTTGGGAAGATCCCCTGGAGAATGGCAACCTGCTTCAGTATTTTTGCCTGGAGAATCCTATGGACGGAGGAGCCTGGAGGGCTACAGTCCATGGAGTCACAAAGAATCAGCCATGACTGAGCCACTAACATAAACATCTGTTTGACCAAACACTGTGTTGAAGATGTAAAAGCAATGGACAGAAGCCATGGGGCTTACTGTTTGGTGTAGAAACAGGCAGACTGAAATAAATATGACGATTGATTCAATGAAGGAACAAACAGAGAAAGCAATAGGAGGCTCTGGAGGCTGGGGTGCCCTCTGAAGGTACTGTTGGCTTACCTGAGCTGACATCCACATTGAGATGTGAAGAACAGACAGAGCCAGCCAAGGGAAAGAGTTGCTTAGTTCTCCTTTTCTGCCCAGCCTGAGCATGTGGGCCTTGGACCAAGTGCGACCTTACTTCCCAGTGAGTTTACTAGAGGCTTCCAGAACACAGGCTACCTGGTTCCTCTGCATATTGTCTGTGTCTCTTATTGGCCTTGGGGTTCCTGGCCGCTCTCCGGAAAGCTCCACTTTCTTATGCAGTCAGACTCCTGAGAGTCTAGAAGTGCAGAGGATTCATAATGAGCTGCTTGCCTCTCATTCATGGCACGATGGAAGTAGTTTCCCAAAAGTGCTTTCCTAAAACCAACCACTTTCCATGGCAAGGCATAAAGAAGATGTTCTGGTGAGTTGAGGACTGGTTATTCTAATAATTGCTAATTAACAAGTTACTTTTGTTAAATAAGGCACCACAATCTGATAATGAGAACTCATGGTATTTCCCTCTTCGCTTTGGCTGCCAGGTGAGTCATAGAAACCATTGGCCCTATGGCTAGAATATTTTTTATGCTACCATTTTATGTCATGAATATGTAAGAATTAATTTATTGTAATAAGCCCTGTGTCATTGAGCAACCCAAATTTTTTTTATATAGAGAAAGGTATACATCTTTGGGCTTCCCAGGTGGCGCTAGAGGTAAAGAACCCACCTGCCAATGCAGGACAACACGCTCCAGTATTCTTGCCTGGAGAATCCCATGGACAGAGAAGCCTGGCCAGCTACAGTCCATAGAATCACTGGACTGACTTAGCATGCGTACGTCTTTAAGAATTTTTTAGAATAAATAATATGAAAATGATATATCCTGGGCAACTTCCCTGCTTCTGGATCCACACACACTCTAAGTGGTCCTGGGTAGCAGGGATCTACTCTGCCTTCAGTTCAGCTTAGCTGATACCAAGAAGCTGAGCACTGAACCTACCAAACAGAGTGAGGCCACGCCCTTCCCTTTGTGGAACTGGTGGGTATAAGTTGTCTCCTATCACCTGAGCTCCAAGCCTGCAGCCTTATAGATGACTGGAAACCAGGCTGCATCCAGAGTCAGTTACCCGAACTGAAATGCCAGGCCGTGGCTAGCCCCCAGTATTGGCCTAATCCCAATTTTAGGATCCTGATGGATCTTTTAAGATCTGATTTGCTTACTTATTCATATAGTCACTGTCACATCCCTTGGTTTTCATAAATATTTATTGGCCAAACACCACTATAGCAGCATTAGCCAACTTGAAGTCACCGGATAGAAGCGGAGGAGCTGGCGGATGGGGAAGGCAAGTTGCACTCAGTGAGACAATGTTTTTCCTCCTCTTGATGCCAGAGAATATATACAGTCACTGGCCCTTGGGCTTCCGTATAAAAATGTTGACATTTTGCAGTTTAAACAGCAAGAGTAAGGGGATCTTTGAAATGCCAGCGTTTCTTGATACAGCTTAAGGGAGACTAAACATTACGGTGGTGTGCGTAAACAGGGAGGAGGACTAGGTTGATTGATTTGCTTTTTCTTTCTTTTGTTTTTCCGTGACCATCCTCTGTTTCTTTTCTCTCTTTCCCTCCTTCTCCATCACTTCTCTTATCTGTCCCACCTGAGTGTCCCCCACCCCAGTCCCCCCCACCCCCCTACCCCGCACATCACACCTCTTCTCCTCCCCTCCCAGTACAGCGACCCTAACATGTCCATCTGTGGAAACGGATGGTGGTAACTTGATGACCCCGTCCTCCGAGCTCTGTGTGTGCTGTGACCTCAGCGCGTGTAGGAGATCCTTCCTGGCCCGGCCTCTTGACTCACCTGCTTCCTGCAGCCCCCCTCCCTTGGTTGTACCATCGACCTAGTCATCGCTGATAACCTCCACCCTCTCTGATCTGAATCCCAAGCTTCTCGTTCTTGGTCCACCTCCTCCCCCGCTGGCACCGCTGCTTTATGGGCACAGGACCTGTGCATTCACAGAAGGGAACCCTGCTGGAGGGTTTAATGCTCTGAAAAATGAAGTCGCTCAGTTGTGTCCAACTCTTTGTGACCCCATGGACCGTAGCCTACCAGGGTCCTCTGTCCATGGGATTTTTCCAGGAAAGAATACTGGAGTGGGTTGCCATTTCCTTCTCCAATTAATGCTCTGAGGTCTCTTTTAATTTTTTTAATGATTTTATTTATTTATTTATTTATAGCTGTGCCAGGTCTTCGTTGCTGTGAGAGCTTTTCTCTAGTTGCGACGAGGGGACGACTCTCCGTGGTAGGGTGTCAGCTTCTTACTACAGTGGCTTCTCTTGTTGCAGAGCATGGGCTTTAGGGCCTGAGGATTTCAGTAGTTTTGGCTCCTGGGCTCAAGAGCACTGGCTCTTGTGACCCGTGGGCTTAGTTGCTCTGAGGCATGTGAGGTCCTCCCAGATCAGGGGTTGAACCTGTGTCCCCCGCACTGGCAAGTGGATTCGTTACCACTGAGCCGCCAGGGATGCCCTATCCATTTGGTTTTATCTTTGAATTTGTGCTTTGAATGTGAAGTCTGATGAGTGGAGTATATGCTGGGTGCTTGGAGCCTTCCCACTTTCCTTGTTGCCCTCCTTCCCCCAGAGCGTACAGACATGGGGTACGTATACTCTGCAGCATCTTGGGCAGCGGGTAGATGACTCTATAGCTCATTGTGCTGGCAACAAGGCAGGGCCAAGCCCTGCCCACCCCATCCAGGTACCTGGTGCATCCTGGCGCCGAAGGAAGTTGCAGCACCCTTGGGGGTAGTCTGTCCTCTGTGGGTTGGGGCAGTGGACCCTTGGGATGGGGAGAGGCCTGGCTAAACTTCTGAGTTCCTGCTTGGGCACAGTGCATGGTTCTGTCTGGTAGCTGGTGAGCAGAGTACTGAGTCTGAGGCTCCAGGTCTGTACTCACCCCATGAACAACTTCGTGCCCCAGGGAGCACAACACTAAACAGCAAATAAAAACATCAGGACAGATGAGAGAGAGAGAGCATGTAGAAGAAAAAAAAAGGCTTTATGTTTTAGTGCCTTTAATGTCACTTTTTATGTACTTTGTGAGCAAGGCAGTCTACATTTTTATTTTGTCCTGAGCCCTGCAAATTATGTAGCAGAGCCCTGGTTCATCCACTGTCCCTCAGGCCCTCGTGGGCTCACTTCTCTCCTTGCCAGATCCCCATGTCTCAGGCAAGTCTTAGCTGCTGACATCCCCGTGAACTCTATGGTCTGCTTTGCCGTTCCTTAGGAAGCACGCAAGTTCAGTGGCACCGCTCCTTGCTGTGATCGGGGTATGCGCCCTTTTCCTCCCATATTTTTTAAAGAAAATGAAAGGTTAGCATAACTGCTTCCAGAAGACCACATTGAATCACTTAGCTGAGTCTCAGCCAGTTCCTGCAACATCAGCCTTTGAAGCAAATTTCATCGGACACACAGGACCAGCCCGTGAGCCTCAGCCCCTTGGAAATGCATGTGCTGGGCAGCTGGCGGACATGGTGGCTTCTGCAGATTCAGCAACAGAAATATTTTTGTAACAGGAGCACTTTATACTCTGCAAGGAAGAGAAAGAAGTTGTTGGCTTGCGTCATGAGGTTAAAAAAAAAGTTGCCAATTTTTCTTTTAGTTTTATTGGTTTGTTTTATGGCCCTTCCTTCCAAGCTTTGGGGAATGAGGTTGCAATGAGAGGAGTGCCCAAGGGCTTTTAGGCAAAACCCAGGG
The DNA here is from genome assembly GCF_049115385.1 of Moschus berezovskii. Classification (NCBI taxonomy): domain Eukaryota; kingdom Metazoa; phylum Chordata; class Mammalia; order Artiodactyla; family Moschidae; genus Moschus; species Moschus berezovskii. The sequence goes on from NC_142471.1 coordinate 88,153,832, forward strand.
TGGCCAGAAGCTGAAATGTTGATGGATCATTGTTTTGAGGTCTGCTCTCAATGATTACTGGCTGAGCCAGCGTCTGGAGAATTCCAGGGATCCCCTTTCCTCTTGGGCTGCGAGAGTCTGCAGGAATCATCTGACCTCTTTGGGGAGTCGTATGAGAAGAGATTTATTAAGGTCTCTGATGCTTGTTTTGATCTCACCAATTTAACCATTGGTTGCTAATAGGTTTTTTGGCAATGTACCAGGTCTTCTGGAAAGATCCCTATTGTCAGAGCTGGGGTGACCTTGGACATCACTAGGCTCAACTCCCTTATTTTAGAAGTGATCAATCTGAAATCCAGAGAAGTCTGTCAAGTGATCCAAGGTCAGAGTGGGTTAATACAGATGTGCTGCTCCCTGGGAAATTGTGCTCTCGGTCTGTCTAGAGGCCGAGGGTGGCCTTGTGTGTGTGTGTGTGTCTGTGTTTTGGCTGTGTCGTCACTCTGCACCACCCTTTGTGAAGGGAGAAGCCTGTGACCAGCCATCGGCAGGGCGCTTGCTCACCACAGGCCTTTTCTTCCTGCAGGAATCAGAGTTGTGATGACCCTGCAGGGGGAGGCCAGGCCACACAGAGGGCTCATGAAGCGAGTGGTGCCCACAGATTGCCTCCACACCCAGCCCGGGCTTGGCTGAGTGTCCCTTGGGCTCCCACTGGGAGAAGCGGTGTGGCGTGGGTCCTCACCCTGAGGGTGCGTGGCCTCGCTTCCTCTGTCTCGCCTCTGCTCTGACTTCCCTCAGCTGTCCCACGGCCCTGCTGCGTGTCTTCTCTGCTCCCGTCTCCTGCCCTGTGACAAGGTCCGGCACTACCAGCTCTCTTCTGGTGCATCTGGGCAGTGGGCAGAGGGGACTGGTGAGAACACCTGCGATCTCAGTATCACTGCCATCAACCGTGGGAACATTGGTCCCTTGGGTATGATGCCTGTCCCATCTGCCTGTTGACTTAAATAATAGTCACAACCTAGAAGTTGAGACTTACATTTTATTGCGTGGGAATTTTTAGGACTTCAGTCCAGGGAGACAGCATCTCAAGTGACCCTGAGGGAATTGCCCGGAGGAGGAGAGGGGAAGAGCCAGATTATATGGAAGTTTTGCAACAAAAGGCAGGTAGTCTTACTTATCAAACCAGTCAATCCTAAAGGAAATCAACCCTGAGTATCATTGGAAGGACTGATGCCCCCCTCCCCAGCACCTAACTCAGGCACATCCTGAGGGGTTAAGGCAGCCATGATCACCCCAGCCCCCACCAAAGGATGGTTGAGGGTAACCTTGTGACCAGATGGTGGCTGCTGACCCCCAGAGAAGAATGGAATGTGCTGGGCCCTTCTGGACTCAGACACACAAGGGAGCAAAGAGCCTATTACTTCCAGTTGGTGTTGTCACAACCCTGAGTATCAGCTGAAGAGCTGACTCATTGGAAAAGACCCTGATGCTGAGAAAGATTGAGGGCAGGAGGAGAAGGGAGCAGCAGAGGATGAGATCGTTAGATAACATCACTGACTCAATGGACGTGAATTTCCGGGAGGCTCAATGGACGTGAATTTCCAGGAGATGGTGGAGGACAGAGGAGCCTGGTAGTCCATGAGGTCACAAAGGGTCTGGCACAACTTAGCAACTAAACAGCAAAGTCTTCACATCAAAAGATTATTGTTAATAAAAGCAAACCAGATATCCCAAGTTATGGAATTTAGTGCTTTTTTATGTATGGGATGATGTAAGAGTCTGGGCTCACTGAAATCATTCCTTTCTTAGGCATCTCTGCCATCCTGGGTGTTTCCTCTGTTTTTTTTTCACATCATGAACTGCCTTAAGGCTCACCATAGGGAGTGGCTGCAGTCTGATGGCTGTTATCCTTCTCCTTCCTGAGTGCCCTTAGGGCTCTCTAGAGGGCTGAAACCGCTGATGACTGTGGCATCCTTGTTTACTGATATGGCAGGAAATACCTCATTTCTCATGCCCTCAGGACAGACCATGAGCCGTGTAGGGCATGCAGACAAGGGGGAGGTTTGTCTTCAAGCCACTGGTGTCTCACGCTGACTGCCCTGGCAGTTTGTGATCATTGCTTTCCTTTGAAACAATGCTTTCCTTTCCTTCTCCTCTTCCTCCTCCCATTCCCCAGAAATCTGCCTGAAGGAATATATACTTGTAGCCCTTTCCAGACATGTATTAGGATCACCACTGTAAAAGGAACCATTTTTTCCCGAAGCTTCAGTGGACACTGATGGTGACCCACCGTGAACGTTTCCTCCATCTTGCTGGCACAGCCCTGAGTTTGTTTTCAGTCCACTCCTGACCCCCCCACCCCCCAGCACCTAACTCAGGCACATCCTGAGGGGCTAAGGCAGCCATGGGGGCCATGATCACCCCAGTTCAGTTCAGTTCAGTCGCTCAGTCGTGTCCGACTCTGCAACTCCATGAATCACAGCACGCCAGGCCTCCCTGTCCATCACCAACTCCCGGAGTTCACTCAAACTCATGTCCATTGAGTCGGTGATGCCATCCAGCCATATCATTCTCTGTCATCCCCTTCTCCCGCCCCCAATCCTTCCCGGCATCAGAGTCTTTTCCAGTGAGTCAACTTGTCGCATGAGGTGGCCAAAGTATTGGAGTTTCGTCACCCCAGCCCCTACCAAAGGATGGTTGAGGGTAACCTTGTGACCAGACGGTGGCTGATGACCCCACAGGGAAGAATGGAATATGCTGGGCCCTTCTGGACTTTCACTCCTTCTGAAGAGACACACAACGGAGCACAGAGCTTATTACTTCCAGTTGGTGTTGTCACACCTTCGTGTCCTGCCTGGAATGATGGTGGCCCTCTTGTGGCCATGAGAACAGGCTGCCATTGATGAGCTGGAAGGAAGGAAAGAGCTGCTGCTAGACCTTGCCCTTGAGCCTTGGAAGTGATCAGCCCTCCCACCACTCTGCCCTTGAGCAGGTGGATGTTTATTTTATTTGCATTGGTTTTTCTCTTACTTGTGGCTGGAAAAAAAAATCTTAATTAATGCACTCAAATAATTTTTTAGTGTTGATCTATATTTAGATTCTCTGCTGAGTTGCCCTAGGGGAGGGAGATGGATTTTAACTCTTTTTATTGCTGCTGATGTGTCCTGATGATTTGTGTGTCTACCCACCCATCACGCAGTAAGCCTGGAGGGCACGGGTGGATTTCATGGATCTTTTGTGATCGATCCCTGTGCCAGGCCGGCCCTTGGTGAATACTTGTTGAGAAGGTTCTCTTTCAGTGTAGGCGTTATTTCATGGGAGGGGTACTGCCAGGCCTGCTGGTTGTGGTTCCTTGTTTGTTGTCATCTAAACGAATGGTTAGAGCCTTCTTTCATCATGCTATGTATGTTTTAGCAGTAAAACATGCCTCCATGCTTTAGCAGTAAATCTATCACAACATTCGTATCCTGCCTAAAGCTTATCGTTAGTGACTTAACATGGACATGGCGCGTCTGGAGTCCACGCGCAAGACTCTGACACCCTCATCTGGGCTGTTTCTCCGTCGACCTGGGTGGCATGGCTGATGACCTGGGGGATCCATGTTCCCTTCCAGCCCCTCTTGCTGACTCTGCTGTGGGGCCGGCATTTAGCACAAGTGAGTCACTTACAGGCTGAGGGCGACGTGCCTTTCAACTTAGACTTCCTGCTTCTCCCACTGGCCCCCCAGCCTCCTCCCTCTCATCAGCAAGAGTGTGACCTTGAGAACGGCCGTATGATGGACTCACTTTGGGATGCCCCTCGTGCTGGAGGGGTTGGGATAACATGAGGCTCTCCTGGTGAGGTCCAAGGACTCCTGCTCAGCTCTGGTCCGGAGCCTCGGGGTTGAGCTTTTGCCACTATGAGCTCTCCACCCCTGCTTTGCTGCGTGCCTGACTGCATTTCACCTTCCCCCCTCAATGGCCGGAGAACCTGAAGACAAGGAACAGGAGCTGTATGTATGCCCTGTTCTTCCTCCCTCCCCCGTGCTCCTCCCGCCTGCCAAGCAGAGGATGAATGTCCGTGGGTTTTCTTAATAGGTGCGCTGTGAGGCTCCAGTGAGGTGATGAGATGTGGGCAGCGGCTGTCAGGAGCCAGACTGGCATCTCCAAGATGGCCTGTGGCCGGGTCGCTGCAGAGGGAGGCTCAGACAGAGTGTCTGCCGCCAGGAGCCTGGAGACAGCTTTGATGTGGGCGACGTGGGAACCAGCCTGTGGACTGCAGCACAGGGTTAAACTGGGAATTGGGAGGGGGTTGAGGGGGGTGGGCCCAGGGTTTTCCCATCTTCAGGTCAAGGCTGAGGCATGTCTTGGCGCTTCCCGCTGTATCTGCATTGCATCTTCCCCAGGTCCCCCCATGGAGTGTGTGTCTAGACAGCTATGGAATAAAATGCTCAATTACCAAGTAGGAATTTGGCCAGTGGAGGTATCACTACACCGAGCAGACAGCCCCAAGATGAGGAGAGAGGCTGAGAACGAGCGCATCTAGTATCTAAAATAGGCTGGAGAGCCTGGAGCTCGCGGGGCCAGCCGGCACCTGCAGGGAGCAGAGGCCAAATGGTCCACGAAAGGCATTTTGACCTCCTGAAGGGCTGTAAATCTGGCCTGGCCCAGATCCCCAGCCCCTGCCACTCCCTTGGAAAGATTTCTGCCTACAATTAGAATTCAGATCAATACCGACAAGGAGTAAAGCTCTAAGAGGGGGGAAGCCTGTTCTCTCATTTAGCCAGGCTGCTTGTGAGCTGTGAGGAGTCAATTCGGCTCTGAGCCTCAGTTTCCACATCTGTAAAATGGGGAGAAATACGCACTAACTGCCAAGGCGGTTGTGAAAAAGGGCTTTGTCACCTGGGGGGTAAAAGATAATTCCTTCCACATCAGTACAAGCTTCATAGTCTGAGAATCCCCCTTGAGATATGTCCACTTGCTTTTTTCTGTCTTATGATTATCCCTTAGAATCTAGGAGATGTTTCTGTAAATAAAAAGTAAACAAGGTGACCCCCAGTGCTGCCGTTGGTGTAGGTTTGGCTCAATGACTGCTTGTGAGCTGAATTTCTTCCCCTGGTCTTGAAGTGAGGAGTGGTCCCTGGGGAGACTCTGGGCTTGTATCACTGGTGTCCACCGGTCCCAGCCTGTATGGTCACTCCACTGAGTGACTTTACTGCACTGGAGCCCAGCTGGTACATGGGGTCCTCTGGGCCCCGTTCCCAGCTGCAGGCCTAGTCCTCTGCAGGGAGCGCAGCTGACCTGAGCCGTACATGGGCCCTCGATTCTCTCCTTCCTCCTGGGGGCTCTCTCCTCCATCCATACAGCTTCTGCTTCCCACAGCGTTGCCTGGTTTCCTCGGCGCCTGGGTCTGAGCTCAGCCTTGGAGACAGGAGTTCCAGGGAGCACTGTCTTCAGGCCCCTCTTCCTTCGAAACCCACTGTGATATGGCCCCCTGGGTCTGGCCCCCTTTCCTAGGGAGTGGAGGTAAAGGGACAGGGTTGGAAGATTAGTGGATGCTAATGAAGACTCCATAGTGAGTCCTCCCATGTAACTTTCTGATGTGGTTCCCGGCTTGTTGCTGCACTGATGTGGTCTGGGCCCACCTTCTGTGTTTGAACTTGACTTCTTGCCTTGAAATTGGTGAAAAGCAACTGGAGAACCCAGCCCAGGAGCCATGGCCACCGAGTCCAACCCTCCAGCCCAGCCCTGAAGGCTGTCCCTGGGTCCCGAAGGAGTGGCAGTGTCGCCCGGCAGGCCTCCCCCAGGGTGGCCGAGTGCTCATCACCAGCTCTGACTCCTGTCCGCTCACCCGCTGCGGCTGTTGGATGAGGTCATCCCTGGCAGAGGCAGCTGGCACGGGCCCAGGGTAAACAAGCCCTGCTGAGCTCATTGGCACACTTGTAGATGAGCTCGGGAGTGGGGGCTTGCAAGCCTGCCCCACTCCAGAGCAGGACCATGCACTGCAGCCTCGGGGGACCACAAGGGCACAGTGTCACTGTCAGGGCAGACCTGTGCCCCCAGCCTCCTCCTGGGTGGTGGGCGGACAGTGAGGGCTGGGAGACATGGACTACTCTGTTGGAGTTTAGTTGGCGGGGTTTCCCCCACTGAGTCTGTGCAGACCTTAACGTTAATCCCAGTAACACAGCTGAGGCTTACATGCCCCACTTACATGATGCGTCACTGACAGGTGCCACTCACAGAGCTGTTCAGATCCCGTCACTGAATTTTCACATCAAACCGATGAGATCGGTGAACTGCATTATTGCTATTTTCCAGCTCAGAACACTGAGGACCAGAATGGTTGTAAGGTCCGGCCAGAATCTAATCAGGCCTCTTGGTCTGAGCTCTGGACTGTGGCGCTCTTCTAGGCCTCTTAGTATCTGTGATCTGAGGGGCATCATTTTTCGTGTGTGTGTGTGTGTGTTGCCCAGTGTGTGTGTGTGTGTGTGTGTGTTGCCCAGTGTGTGTGTGTTGCCCAGTGTGTGTGTGTGTGTTGCCCTGTGTGTGTGTGTGTGTGTTGCCCAGTGTGTGTGTGTTGCCCAGTGTGTGTGTGTGTGTGTGTGTGTGTGTGTTGCCCAGTGTGTGTGTGTGTGTGTGTGTGTGTTGCCCAGTGTGTGTGTGTGTGTGTGTTGCCCTGTGTGTGTGTGTGTGTGTGTTGCCCAGTGTGTGTGTGTGTGTGTGTTAGTTGCCCAGTTTTGCGACTCCATGGACTGCAGCCTTCTAGTCTCCTCTATCCATGGGATTCTCCAGGCAAGAATACTGGAGTGAGTTGCCATTCCCTTCTCCAGGGAATCTTCCCAACCCAGGGATCTAATGCAGGTCCCCTGCACTGCAGGCAGATTATTTACCATCTGAACCACGCAAGGGAAGCCCTTGAGTTTTCTGATTCAACATGTTCCTGACCAACATCTTCCTTTTTTGGGGTCAGAGGGGGTCTTTGTGGCTCAGTACCTTTGTAGTGGATGAGAGTCTGGGTTCAGTGTTGTAGTTTTAAGACCCTGGCCTATCTCAAGTCACCCAGTTGCTTGGAACCTCAGTTTCTTCATCTGTTAAATGGGCCCAGTGATCTCCCCATCTTATCAGCTGGTTTCTGCTCTGTCCCTGGCAGAGGCGATGCTGAAATAACTGCTGGTTTCCACCCACCGCACCCTTCCAGCCTCCTCTCCTCTTTCCTTCATTTTTGAGGTGGACAAACACGAGAACTCTTACATTGCAATTAGCATGAGGCCTGGGCCAGGTCTTTGCTTTCTGGGCTGGTCCCCGTTGCTCGGAGCAGCTGCTCATTTTGACTCGGAAAGCAAATGCGAGAGGGACTCAGAGTTTTGCCTGGCTCTGGGGAGGAAGGGAGGGAGGAGAGCTTAAGAGCTCTCTGGGACGGAAGCCCCACGCCCCTCAGCCCTTGTGACTCGAGCTGGCTTTGTTTTGTCCCATTTTGGTTTGAAGAGTAGTTTGGGGCTCCTTACTCTACTGGCCTTCACAGGTCATTGGGGATTAAGCAGGCTTTGTTGGATTAATCAGCCCGCCTAGAGGCGGGGGGAGCAGAGATGGTGGTGGAGGACTTTGCTGGGAGAGGAGAGAGCCCACCTCTTGGGTCTTGGTGTCCAGTGGCCCTGGATGCCTTGCTGTCCCCAACCCCACCTCTTCCTGTCACCAGGATTAGCACAGAGATGCCCCGGACTGAGTCAGGGCAGCTCCAAGCCCTCAGCGCTCCTGATTCTTCAAGACCTAGGAGGGACGTGCCTACAATAAGAGAGGGCCGATCCCCTCTTCCCCTCCCCCGGGGCTATAAGCTCTAGATCCTTCCTTGGGACTTCACTCTCTACCACGCCTACGGTCAGGCTTGCCCCAATCCTATACTTGTCCCCCTCTGTCTCTTGGCCTCAAGGTTTCGGAGCAAGTCTGTGCTGACAGGTTCAAGATGTGCTGAGACCCTGAGCTGGCTGGCCTCCAGTATCCATCCCACGTCTTTCCTGTCCTGCGGCAGCAGTGTGCGCTGTGCACTTGACCTGCCCTGATTATCTTGGGTGGGAGGGACGTTAGTCCTCAGCTGGGAAGGGAGGTCATGCCTGACCTCGGTTTCCTGCAAGGCCCAGTGAATATGAGCGACCCCTGGTGCCCAGCATTCTGTGACATCCGTGCGTGTACCTGTTTTGTTCACTTAACCCAACGCAGCAACGCCAACCTTGTGTTTCCAGGGAAAGCTGCCTGTGCTACTGCTTGGTCGCTCCTCGGAGCTGCGGCCGGGAGAATTCGTGGTCGCCATTGGAAGCCCGTTTTCCCTTCAAAACACAGTCACCACGGGGATCGTCAGCACCACCCAGCGTGGTGGCAAAGAACTGGGGCTCCGGAACTCAGACATGGACTACATCCAGACAGACGCCATCATCAACGTGAGCCCGTCTGCTGCAGAGTCGGGCTGCAGTTGGGAAGCTGGGCTGGGCTCAGGAACCGGGGTGGAGTCAGGATCCTCATGGTGCTTCCAATGGGGTCCTTTTGAACCCCTAAAGCAGACAAGGCAGAAGGGCTGATCCTCAGCCTGTTGGCAGTCTCCAGGGACTCCTGTGATGGGCACTTGAAATTTGCCCAAGTCTGCAGCCCGGAGGAGTTCTCCATCCCCCCGCTACCCTGCCCCAGGGTCAGCCACCCCTGGGTCGAGCTGCCTGTGCAGCCTTGTGGAAGGAGGGATGCTCAGCTTCGCACAGGCTCTGCAGCCCCCGGAGGTGTTTCCTCTGTCTTTGGGGGGGACAGTCTGAGCACCAGGCCAACCCATTCGATGTCCAGTGGGGTCAGGGATTGTCCCACACAATCTCATCGGTGGAATCTTAATTTTAAGTCACATTTTTCCACTTCAGCTGTTTCCCTTTAGGATTGACGTTTCTCAAAAAGCATTTTCCCCTCCATCTGTCTAATAAATAAGAAACACAGCGTGTTTTGTGCACTCGCTGCCTCTGGTAGGCTTTATTCCCAAACCTTCTTGTGATCTGCATGAAGTAATGGAAATAGAGCAAACCATGTGGATTTTCAGGCCCAGCAGCAAAGTAGGGGTCACATAGATGTGGAGGGGGATGGCGCAGATTTGAAAGACTGCGACATTGAGCAAGTGGGTAGCCAACTTATTGTCGAGAAAGGGAAGATGTGTTAGGTGTCTTGGGAATTTGTTGTTGGCCTCTGGGCTTTGGAGGAAAAAAATACATATATCAATATATAAATACCCCATTTATGGTACATTTAACACTCTCTGAAAACTGTTAAGGTCCTTTATTTTGCCAGCAAAATATTAGGTAGACAGGAAGAAATCTCAGGAAAGAATTTGCACTCAGGAGCCTGCCAGGCAGGGAGGTAGATTGGACCATGTAATGATATAAACTCATAACCTTTTAATTTTTGCTTATTTTCAGTATGGAAACTCTGGAGGCCCATTAGTAAACCTGGTAAGGCTTTCAAAAAATCTATCTACGTGTGTTTTTTTTTCCCCTTTTGATTTCTTTTCAGATATGAACTTGCCAAAGCATATTATCTAATCCTTTCAAATTAAAATCTGTGACCATACTGTACCTTGCAAATGTCTCTTCTTATCTTTTCTGGAAAGAGTAAGGCATGCTGGTGTTTGGATTGGAAATGCTGTGCCAGCGGACATGCTTGTGTCTCCACGTTACAAGTAAAGGCATTGGAATTCAGGTCTGATCCAGGACTGTTAAAGGAGCCAGTCTTTATTTTGAAGGTGTCAGCAGTTCTGGCTTGCCCCCCAGCTGCCTAAGGAGCTGGCTTGGCTCATCCACAGGCTTTGTCTTGGCCAGGAGCCTCCCTTAAGACCTGGCTTGGAATGAGGAGTTACCCCACTCACAAAGATGTCACCTAAGGTTGTATTTTATTTAAGCGTGAAAAGGGAAGCCTTTGAATCATATCGTCAGAGCAAGATGCAGCTCAGGGTCCCCTATCCCAGCCCTCATTTACAGGTGATGAAATCTAAGCCGCCTTGCTTAGCAAAGCCCAGGAGGGCAGTGCCTCCCGGATGGTCCCTCAGAGTCGGGGACTGAATTCTCAGTGCTACGGGACGTGTGCAAGGAGTGACTTACCCACTCCTGGCAGTTTTCCCCTCTAAGCCCAAGTTGGACAACCTTTAAGGATAGTGTTCAAAATAATGGTTGGATGGCACGAGGCGAGCCTGTTAGTCCAGGATGGTTTCCTATGGTGTGGCGTTCGCTAAACTGCGAATTTACCTTGAATCGAAGCACACACACTGGCTTCCTCCATGATTTAAAGCTAGTTTGCAACAAGCAGAGGAAATGAGATGCGATTATGAGATTCCGCCTCTCCCAGAGCCCCGAGGCTGCTTGGAGATGAGGGTTTGTTTTCCTGGTGATGAAGTCTGTCTGCCCTGAGCGCTAGATGGTTCCTACCTGATGTCAGCAGAGGAATCTTAAGATTCCTGGAAACGGGAGAAGCAGGAAGGTGTGGATAGCCACCTAAAGGTCTCTGAGGTTTTTTGTTTTGTTTTTTTAACTTTTATTTTATCCTGGAGTACAGCTGATTAACAATGCTGTAATAGTTTCAGGTGGACAGCAGAGGGACTCAGCCAAACATACACATGTATCTATTCTCCCCCCAAAGTTCCCTCCTGTCCCAGCTGCCACAGAGCATTGAGTAGAGTTCCCTGTGCTATATATAGTAAGACTCTGGGGCTTTTGGACACGTATTCCCTGCTCAAGGAGCAATTGTACATTTTGAAACTTTCTGATGCTATGCTTTCATTGTGTTGATCACTCAGTCCTGAGTCGAGTGGGTACTGATTCTTCCATTGTTCAGCTCAGCTTAATGCTGTGCACGAGTCAGGCCTCTCACTCTGCGACCCAGAAGCCCCATCTGTCCAGTTCCTCCTACCCCAATCATGTCTCTGAAGAAGCTCCAAGACTCCTTCCATGCGAATTCTCCACTCTTTCTTGGTGGATATCTTCAGGTGAATCTTCCTGGATTCAGCAAGCTATTTGCCTTCTGCTTTTCAGGATGGTGAAGTGATTGGAATTAACACACTGAAAGTGACAGCTGGAATCTCCTTTGCAATACCATCTGATAAGATTAAAAAGTTCCTAACAGAATCCCATGACCGACAAGCCAAAGGTAAAGCAAGTGCCCCCGGCAGCCCACAAGAGATTTTAGGCCTGGGGATTGGCTACCCCTCAGAAACTGGAAGGCAGGGAAAATGACCCCCTGAAGGTCGGCCACACATTTCCTATCAAGAACGGAAAGGAATGCATGTCATTAGGTCATCGATGTTTGACTGTTTTTCTTGACCTATGATCATGCATGTTTCATATGGTTCAATCTGTTATGTACCAGGCATGATCCTGGATGATTTCTGTACATCATTTCACTGCATTATTCATTATGTCATTTAATTCCTTTCCCTAATCAGGTGGGACTTAGTCCCATTTTACTGATGAGAAAACTGAGATTCAGGGAGCTCATTCAGTCCACAAATGTTTAGTGACTCTTCTGCTCAATGTCAGGCTGGGGGTTAGAAGCTCAACAGGGTCCCTGTCAGGTGTACTGTTTACCTTCTACCTAGGGGAGAGAGGAGGCAGGTAGGGTCCCAATGGTCCCAATCAGGATTTGAACCACAAGCTGAGAGCATCCCTGTATGGCCCTCACTTTACACGACAAACTGGGGGGATGGAACCCCACTGCTCCTGGTGTCCCCGGCACAGCCGCCAGCTGGGCTGACCTTCTGCTTCCTTCTGTGGTCCCACCAGGCAAAGCCATCACCAAGAAGAAGTATATCGGCATCCGAATGATGTCACTCACACCCAGGTTGGTAACAGGACTTCTGTGTCTTAAATTCAGTTATTTAAGTTCAAATACTTATTTGTTTGTTTAAAATTCAAATATTTACTTTATGTGGCTGTGCCAGGTCTCAGTTGTGGCACGTGGGATCTTTAGTTGTGACGCATGAACTCTTAGTTAACACGTGTGGGATCTAGTTCCCTGAGCAGGGATTGAACCCCAGGCCCCCTGCACTGGGAGCTTTGAGTCCTAGCCCCTGGACCACCAGGGATGTCCTTGTGTCTTAAATTTAAAAGAGTAACTTCAAAGGACTCACATGGGCACCCCGAAAAGAGAAACCTTATTCTGCCTCCGGACAGCTCAGTTTCTGGTTAAGTATCGTGAGGAAAGAGAGGCGTGGCCATTAACCTTGGCCTCACGTGGGCTTCCCTGGGGGCTCAGACGGTAAAGCGTCTGCCTGCAATGCGCGAGACCCAGGTTCCATCCCTGGGTCGGGAAGATCCCCTGGAGGAGGAAATGGCAGCCCACTCCAGTACTCTTTCCTGGAGAATTTCCAAGGACTGAGGAGCCTGGTGGGCTGCAGTCCGTGGGGGTCGCAAAGAGTCGGACACGACTGAGCGGCTTCACTTTCTTTCATGTTGGTTTATCCGTCATGTTTGTTTCTGGGGTTCTGAGCAGATCCTTCCTTCTGAAAGATTCTGCTTTTCATTGCAAGAAAAAGAAAGTGAACTGAATTCCAGGTCTCCCGCATTGCAGGCAGACGGTTTACCGTCTGAGCCACCAGGGGAACCCACGCTTTTCTTTGAAGGCAGGCCTGATGAGCCTGGGTGTTGGTCATCGCTGCCCCCCCACCCCACCCCGCCGCCTCCTCTACCTCCACACCTTCCTCTCCCCACCTGGTCTGTTGAAACCCACATTCCAGGGGTGCCTTAAGCCCCTCCCTCAGTGCCCCAGAGCGCCCTGCCTTTCCTTAGCCTGCCGCCTGTGGGCTGGGGCTCCTGGAATGCCAGGCAGGCCGGCATGACTGATGGGCTTATTTTCCCTGAGCTGGTGAAAGTTGTGGTATGTGGCTGCCAGACGCATGACATACTGGTGTTTGAACCTTGATGAAAAAACCTGGTGTGATTGTAGGCGTCTTGGTACCTAAGGGCCTGGTTGAAACTCTTGGAAGTAAAGTCGGCAAAGAGCAGAACCTGTTGATATAAACACTAATATCTTAATTACTGTAATTAACTGGCTATTAATTCATTGTGATCACACAACTATTAGTTTAGACACGTGTGATAAATGATGGTGCCTTTCTTAGCTGGCTTGCCAAGACTGAAATGTGCATCAGGTCTTATCTTGGAACTCTGAGAGATGGAAGCCTGGGGGATGCAGGGAAGGGAAGGGAAGGAATGTGGCCCCGGGGGTCCAGCTTCCTGGGTTCCTGTCCCAGCTCTACTATTTCCTGGCTTGTGACCTTGGGATGACTTGAGCCCTGAGTGCCTCAATTTTCTCCTCTCTGGGATCAGGATAACCGGGCAGGCTTGTTGGTGTGTGGTGAGCACTGAGCGATTTTTAATACGTGTCAAAGCTGGGGTGAAGGGGTGATGGCAGTGGTCACTAGCCATGGGGAGCCTACCCACTGTTTTTTGAGTGTGTGCTCAGTGCCGGGCACGGGGCCAGGTGCTACATCTAGATAAGATCATGTGGTTCTCATGACAACCTTGTGGCACTGCGCCTGTTTAATAGGTGAGAAAAGCAAGGCAGAGAGGTTAGGCAACTTCCCAAGATCACACAGCCAGGAAGGGGCAGAGCTGGGGTTCCAAAGCAGGCCCGCCACGACACTGTCCTGACTTCTTACATGGTGGGTGTGTGTGGCCGACTCTTTGTGATCTGGAACTGCAGCACGCCAGACTCTTAAGTGGCTGCTGCTGCTAAGTCACTTCAGTCGTGTCCGACTCTGTGTGACCCCATAGACGGAAGCCCACCAGGCTCCCCCGTCCCAGGGATTTTCCAGGCAAGAATACTGGAGTGGGTTGCCATTTCCTTCTCCAATGTGTGAAAGTGAAAAGTGAAAGTGAAGTCGCTCAGTCGTGTCCGACCCTTAGTGACCCCACGGACTGCAGCCTACCAGGCTCCTCCATCCATGGGATTTTCTAGGCAAGAGTCCTGGAGTGGCTTGCTTATTGCCTTCTCCTCTTAAGTGGCAGCTACTCTCAATTAATTAATAAAAAGGACAATCCTAAAACATTTCTCTTGCTGTCATCCGGTAAATCTTTGACTCTAGGAAATAAGCAATTTGCAGCAGAATCAAACTCCCTGGACCCCTCCAGGGATTTTGGACTGCTTCCCTGGACCACTTCCACTTTGGACCACTGGACCACTTCAGAGAAACCAGAGAAGTGGTCCAGTGGCTAAGACTTTGCACTCCCAGTGTAAAGGGCCCAGGTTTGATCCCTGATCAGGGGACTGGATCCCACATGGTGCAACTAAATATCCTGCATGCCACAACGAAGATCTGGCTCAGACAAATAAATAAAAAACTAAGAATAAAAAGGAAACTTTAATATTAAAAAAAACCCCTGATTTATTTACATTGGAATTTGACATTAGAATCAGGGATGGAGGAAAGGGCCTGTGGGAGCCCCGTTGTTCTTAATGGTTAAGCCAGGTGTTCTTTCTCCCAAGCAGCAAAGCCAAAGAGTTGAAGGATCGCCACCGAGACTTCCCCGATGTGCTTTCAGGAGCGTATATCATTGAAGTAATTCCTGATACCCCCGCAGAAGCGTGAGTTAGAATTCTTCTCCGTTTTCCTGATAATCGTGTGTTTCCTGGAGGTAGGGGGCAGGGGACTGTTCTTTTCGTCTCACCTCAGGTGACCGTGAGGACCCTTGACAGAATGGTCCAACATCTGTGTCGATCCGGCTGGTCAGGGCTTTCAACCTGGCTCAGCTCAGGGCTCATCGGCAGACGGGTGCTTCCTGGCTAGATGTCCTCTTCAGGAGGGAATCAGATGGACTTGTTAGGAGTCTCCAGGACAGACCTGGCTGGGGAAAGACCGCTGAAGGAGCAGTGTCTCTGAGACCTTAGGCAGTGATCCTGGCCTAGGCTGCTAGAGGCATCTCTTCCTGAGGCCTTCTCTAATTATGCCTGTTACCAGTCAGGCCATACTTATCCACACATCTAGAAAAATAGCACAGGGAACATCAAAGTAACATGGAAAGAAGTTGCTCAACCCACAATCAGGTTTATTACCTGTGAAAGTGTTAGTCGCTCAGTTGAGTCAGACTCTTTGCAACCCCATAGACTGTGTGGACATAGTATCCACAGAAAAGTGCTAGACCAGGGAGTGGCCAGCAAACTGTTTCCCAGGGACCAGATCTGGTCTGCTGCCTGCTTTGGGGTTAAGATTAGATTTTCCATTTTTTTTTGTTTTAAAATTAATTTATTTTTTATTGAACGATAATTGCTTTACAGAAAGATTTTGCATTTTTAAATTGTCAAAATAATTTAATTAACAATAGTATTTTAGGACACTTAAAAATGATACGAAATTCAAATTTTAGCATTATGTAAATGAAATCTTACCGGGGCACAGCCATGCCTAGCAGATTATGTATTGTTTGTGGTGGCTTTTGGACTCCCATGGCAGAGTTGGGTTGTTGTGATGGGGACCATCTGGCCTGCAAAGACTAAAATATATCCTCTCTGGCCATTTACCAAAAAACTTTGCTGACCCCTGTCCTAGACCACTAAGGTGCGAATCAGCTTATTTGATGCTGTCACACACAAGAGTTAAGGTTACAGCAGCAATAAGGCAAAGCGGTGCCTCACAGTGGAACCATACCTGTAGGTACTGCTCTCAGAGTTGTAATACCCATGACAAGCAAGCTGGCCACCATGGTCGCTGGTGTGTCCTCACTTCCTTTGGGGTCAGTCAGTGATGAGATCATACAAATGCTCGCACACGTTTCTACAATGGACACGATTGCTGATGTGGCCTAAAAACCTCAGAAGGCAATACTGCAACCCATTGGTGGTTTAAGCCATTCTCACGTAAGTTAACTACCATCTCACCCTGTTAGCGCTGGGCTCTCAGGTCCTAAACTGTGCCTCTGTAGATGTAAAGTTGCTCACCTTTCCGGCGGCTACACCAGGAGAAATGGAAACATTGCAATCTCATTTCCCTTTGTGTTGCAGTGGGGGGCTCAAGGAAAATGATGTCATCATCAGCATCAATGGACAGTCGGTGGTCTCCGCCAACGACGTCAGCGATGTCATTAAGAAGGAAAGCACCCTGAACATGGTTGTCCGCCGGGGCAACGAAGACATTATGATCACCGTGATTCCCGAAGAAATTGACCCATAGGCAGAGGCATGAGCTGGACTCCATGTTTCCCTCAGAGAACTCTCCGGTGGACGATGCTCGGTGACTTTGGGACTGTTGGCACCGGATGCCCAAGACTTGACTGCCATGTTGCTTGTTCCGCAGAAACACTGGCCAGCAGAACCCTTTCTTGATAGTTCGCAGGCAAAAGCCAATGTAAAACGTAGACCCGCAGGCAGAAGCTCTCCCTTCTGTATCCTATGTACGCAGTGTGCTTTTTCTTGCCAGCTTGGACCGTCCCTGCTCGGACTGTCAGCATTTGTCTTCTCCTTTAACCGAGTCACCGTCTTAGTCCAGCTAAGGCTGTTGCTGTAACGCATAGATAAGAGGAAGGTCCCATGGGAGCCGGGATGGTACTGGGCGTGTTTATGCTTCCTTCCGAATCAGCACCCAGAGGAGGGAGATGCCGAGACAACGGGAGGGTGAGTGCTGGCCTCCGGAATGGCCACAGTTGCCTCTTTTAGGAATCTCTTCAGAACTGGGAGCACAGTGATTTGGAGTTTGAGTTATTAAAATACTTGTTCATACTTTGCGTCCTGGCGTCCTTCTTTCCCGGGAACAACTGGCTACTGTCTCTTTGAATCGATTATCATGTCAACAGCCTGCTCTTTAAACCATGCTGTCTGTGAGGGTCGAGCTCGAGGTCTCACCAGTTATTTCAGAGTCACCCTGGGGGTTCATGAGTGCTGGGAACACTGTGCCCGGTCACGCTGGGTCCCTGAAAGAGGCTTGAAGTCAGTTGCCCTTGCATCTGGGGCTTTTCAAACTAAAAAGAGGCTGTCAACCCCACATATCATGCAGTCAGTCAGCAAAGAGTCCCTGGGCCTCTGGTCTGTGCCAGGCGAGGCATAGGCCGAGGTAGAGGGGTGAGTGCAGAGCAGAACCTCAGAGCTTCCGCTGAGAGACTAGGTCTCTTTCTGAAAGGGAGATGGTTCAGGAGACCAGGATGCGACCTGAGAGCAGTCCTGAGTCTTTAGAAAGCACAGGCTGAAGCGGATTCCAGCTGTCATGGGCTCTGAAATAGAACCTTAAATCTTGGGGAGGGGGGTTTGGAGCAGGGCTCCCCTGACTTGTCCTAGAACAGACACAGCCTCAAGCAGCTGTGGGCCCCTTTATCTCCATGAAAGCTTCCAGGAGTTTGGGAAGCTGGACCCAGGAAAACTTGAGCTTGGGAATTTGCACAGACCTGAGTGCCTGCACACATCACAGAGGGGGCTGTTTACAACCGGAGCAGAGGGTGAAGGCTTTCTAAGGGTCAGTTGTCAGGACCGGGTACTTGGACAAGATGGCGGTTCAGTTCTGTAGATTGAGAGCTTTAACCCTCCATCGACCAGTAGACCTCGATGATCCATTCATAACTGGAGAGGCTATGGCAGGTCAAAGGCCCAAGTGAGGTGGAAGCGTAGCAGAACCAAGCCCTCATTGGTATGGATGCTTGGCAGCTGGGCCGCTGGTGTTCTGTGCGACACGGACCTCTGCTCCCTGCTTAGATGACCTCGTAGAGTCAGGGAGGAGCCAGCAAATGCTATCCCTGCTGGCGTGGGTTTTGCGTTCCCTCCCTCCTCATTAAAGGTGGTGACTCAGAGAATGGCCTTCAGCTCCAGGGGCTTAGACTCAGATGTTCTGCCTATTGGTCTGCTCCTCTGGGGGTTCCTGGGGCCGAGGGGCTGTCCCAGGTTGGGAGGATGTGCGGGGTGGCATGTGGGTGGCATGTGGTCAGAGGTAGCCCGGCCACAGCCCATCTGTCTTCAGCCTGTCATCCATTCAGGAGATCACAGATAGTTCCTCTGGAAGGAACTGGCCTGGCGGCCGGCGGGCCTGGATCCTCTGTAAACACTCAGCAACATCTCCCGAAGGTCCACAGGGCTCTGGGTGGGGTCTGAGTTTTGTCTGCCTACGTGGCAACCTACAAGGCTGCAGAAAGGACAGCGTGGCATGCTGTAGGCACATGGTATGCTTGGTTACAAGGCTCCACCGGCCTCTGGGACCCTCTGCCCTCTGGGGGCTGCTTATCCTTGCACCCCATATTCATCCTTTTAGATTTCACTGGATTCCTTAGAATAGAAGTTTATTCCTCTTGCTTTGGGCTGTGCTTCAGGTCTTTGCAACTGAATTAGCCTTGAAACCTGGGAGGCCGAGCTGAATTGAAAGAACATGGTTTTTGGAGTTAGACGGACTTGGGTTGACTGTCTGGGTCTTATTGGCTGTGTGACTTTTGAATAGTTACCTAACCTCCCTGTGCCTGTTTCCCATATGGGAATGTAATAGTACCAACTTCTTATGGCTGTTGTGGGGATTAAATGAACTAAAAGCAGCACAAGGTAATCACTCAGTACATGCTAGCAACATGTGTGTGAACTGTCTGTGAGCCTCAGTTTCCCCTTCTGTAAAATGGGGGACAATAACAGTGTCCCCCTTGCACTGGAGTTGTGAGGGTTAGCCATGATAGCACGTGCCACTAGGTCAGTACAGCGCTATTGTTTTCTGATTATCCTGCCAGCCTCATGCTGGGAAAGAATGAGGGCAAGAGGAGAAGAGGGTGACAGAGGATGAGATGGTTGGATGGCATCACCGACTCATTGAACATGAGTTTGAGCAAACTCCGGGAGACAGTGGAGGACAGAGGAGCCTGGCGTGTTGCAGTCCATGGGGTCGCAAAGAGTCGGACACAACTGAGCGACCGAACAATATCAACAAGCCTACCATTGTTCTGGGGTTTAATGACACTCACAGTAGCTGACATCTGTTGGGTGCTTGCTTCGTGACAGACACCATGCTGAGCATCATACATTGATTAGCTAGTTGTTCAGTTCTCAGTTCAGCCCCGAGGTGGACACTGCATTTATCCCCTCTGACAAGTGAAGAAATTAGGCCTTTTGCTTAAGACACCGAGCTTGCAAATGGGAGCTCTGATGTAAGCCCAGGAGGTCTGAGCTCATGGCTTTTGTATGGTGCCACCCGGCCCATCTTTGTCTTCTTAGGACCAAGCCCTCTGGTCCCTCTGTCTCTGTGTAGCTTAAATCCATCTCCACTCCTGGAAGGTGGTCATGGGGACCTGCAGGCTCAGCCCCTCTGCCGGGTTTGTGTCTCCTCCTCGCCCTTTTGGGCCTGTCAACAACCACTTCTCTGTCTCCTGCAAAGCTCCCTCTGCCCATCCACCACCTCCCAATCTCAGCCCTCCAGGCTCCAGCCGTCTGCTTCCAGCTTTTGCAAAACCTTAAGTCACCAATCACGGGGCACATTTGCATCGCTGGCCAATCCCCACCCGGCCCTGCAGGAAGCTTCAAGAGAGAGGCCCTGAGTGCAGAGCTCTCTTTGCTGCACCTTCTAGGCCCAGCTGAGTGGCGGTCGTGCCAGCAGCTCTGGACAGGAACCTGCTCTTTTCTGGCTTTATGTCTCCATCTGAAAATTGGAAGAGTGCCCCATGTCTGGTGGGTGTGGTGAAAGGCAGAATGTTTTTATGAGAACTTGCGTGCTGCTCGTCTCCACCCAGTGTCAACACTTCAGACAGGCACGAGCCTCAGAGATAGTGCTTTGATTGGCAGGCAAGTGTACTGGGCCATTTTAGGTAAGTGCCACTGAAGACAGGGCCAGGCTTGCTAAGGTTATGCAGAAGGGGGCCAGTGTCTGGGTGGGTGGACAGGGCAGGTTCCAGATGATGGTGAAAGTTGCCTTCCCCTTTGAAGGTGGTTATAAGTGAGGTTGGGGCCCCCTGGTGGCTCAGCCTGTAAGGAATCTACCTACGATGCAGGACACCCAGGTTTGATCCCTTGGTCGGGAAGATCTCCTAGAGAAGGAAATGGCTACCCACTCCAGTATTCTTGCCTGGGAAATCTCATGGACAGAGGAGCCTGGCGGGCTATCCATGGGGTTGCAAAGAGTCGGACATGACTGAGCATCGAACACTTTCACTTTCATAAGTGCGGTCAGGGCTGTGATGGCACCAGGTTGGCAAGTAGGTTTCTACTGTATCCTGCCAACACCCATCGGTTGGTGGGATTGCCTGGAGCGTCAGGCTGAGTAAAGGTTGTAAGACTTGGTGCAAAGGCATTTTCAAGAAGAAATGCAGGACTTTCCCGGTGGTCCAGTTGTTAAGAAGTGGCCTGCCAACGCAGGAGGCACAGGTTTGAGCCCTGGTCTGGGAAGATTCCACCTGCTGGGCAACTCAGCCCGTGGTCTGCAACTTCTGAAGCTCGTGTGACCACCGTGCTCTGCAACAAGAGAAACCTCCTGCAAAGAGAAGCCCGTGCGTGTGCCTCGAGAGCAGCCACACCTCGCTGTAACTGGAGGAAGCCTGAGGGCAGCAACAAAGACCCAGCACAACCAGACAGAAATAAATCCATAATTTTTTTTTTAAATGAAGAGGAACTGCTGTCTGGACCCCACTTGCGGCCACTCTGATGATGCCACTGACAGCTGGGCTGTGGCAGGCGGTCTGCTCTCAATGCTGCCCTCTCGGCCGTGTGGCCCTGCCCTCCTGGGTCAGCTTCTCCTGACTCCGTGCCTACCCGCCTGGCAGCTGAGACTCACCTGCTCCACAGGGCCTCCTGCAGCTCTCCCAGGGCCATTGCCACAGGCCAGTGCCCAGCTCTCCTGCTGGGAGCCCACGCGGTTCTGAGGAACTGTCTCGAGAACCGGCTCATGGGATGTGACCATGTGCCAGCTGGATCTGAGAGGACCATCAAGGATACTGGCTTGCAGAGTCATCCCTCTTTTTTTGTTGTAATATTTATTTATTTGGCCGTGGCGGGTCTTAGTTGTGGCACGAGGGATCTTTGATCTTCGTTGCAGAGTAGGGGATCTTTTAATTGAGGCATGTGAACCCTTAGTTGTGGCTTGCGGGATCTAGTTCCCTGGCCAGGGATCGAACCTGGGTCCCCTGCATTGGGAGCGTGGAGTCTTAGCCACTGGACCACCAAGGAAGCCCCCGTCTCTGTTTGAAAATAAGCATTGTTGGTTACACTTCTGAGCACATGTCCCCGCCCTTCCAAACACCCCGACCCTCTCAGGATGCACTGAGCCACAGCTCATAGGAAGGAAGCTGCCAAATACAAGGCTATTAATAGAGTGGAATAAGGCTGGAGTGTTGGAAGCACCCATCAGAAGGGTCATAGTCTGCAGGAGGCTGGGCCTCCCAGGCCACTGATCCCATCTGGGTCCTGTTTCTGGGGCCCAGCTGGGCGGTTTGGTTGCTGTCTGTGCCAGCTGCCGCCCGGAGGCCGCGGTGCTCTCTGCTTCCATCAAAATGAGGGTGGAGCACACGAGCAGAGGCCTTGCTGCCATAAGGCAGTTGTTTTATTTAGAACTTTAAAAGGTGATTGCCTCTGTGTGGTGCTGCCAAGGATCAGCCAACATCAAATGAAACAACGTCAACAAACGCATTATTAGTTTAAAAAGTTAACAGTGGCTCAGAAGGCTCTATGGAAACATTTCTCGGTTAAGTGTGTCTCACTGGGTCAGGTGAGCTTTTGTAGTTAAAGTGCCTGATCCTCTTTTACTCCATCTCCTCCGCCACCACCATAGGATCCCCATTTTTCTGACGAGGGCAGTGAGGCTCAGAGCAGTTAAGTAACCCGACTATTGTCACCCAGCAAGAAGGAAGGTAAAGTTGTGGCGCTGGAACCCAAGCATCTGGGTCAAGCCCTCTCTTAACCACTAAGCCCTTGTCTTCTTTGGCTGATGCTGTCCTGTGATATTTGAAGCTGAAGAGCCACGTTTCCAGTGTGGTATAATTTTCATTAGACCCATCTCTGAAGCAGTGATAACCTGAGTGGCTGTTTGGTGCGAATGACTTTGCAGGAACAGGAAAGCTCTCAAGGGTTCACGGCAATTGCCCCCACCCCCCCCCCCCACCAGGAAGGTCGTAAATGCTGTGGGCAGTAAGAGAGAGCCTGGGGCATGCCTGCCTAGCATTCGTTTACAGAAAGTCCAGGCATCAACTCCCAGATGTCTGGGCCTTTTCTGTTGTGCTGTCTTCTGAAGAGTCATCCGCTCTGAAACGATACCCGGGGTAAGCAGTGTGCTCCATCGTCGAAGGCCTGGCCCTGATGCCGAGCTTAAAGAATACAGCCTAAAACCCCCAGAAGAGAAGATCAGTAAAACACTTAACACTGTGACTTCAAACTGCTTCAAAATCCTGACAGTCAAGAATCCTCAACATTGCTTAAAAAATTTTATCGAAATATAGTTGATTTACAATGGTGTGTTAATTTCTGCTGTACAAAGTGATTCAGTTATACATATATGTACATTCTTTCTTTTTTATTTAATTAATTTTAATTGGAGGCTAATTACATGGTAGTTTTCATTAGAATCCTCAGTGTTTTTTGCTGTTACCTGGTTTATCATCCTTGTCCTTCCCATTGTAAATTAACTGCACCGAAGTTTAATGATTGAAATTGAGAAAGGGGGAGTGGGTAGGAAAGAGTCCAGGCTGCTCTCCTGTATCAATGAAAGGAGGTCAATGTGAGAGTCTCTCAAGACAGGGCAGTGAATGAGGGGCTTGCCAAATCCGTTTCTTCTTTTTTAAAAAAATTTTTAATGTAGACGGTTTTTAAGTCTTCATCAATTTGTTACAATATTGCTTCTGTTTTTTTTTTTTTTTTAATGTGTTGATGTTGTGGCCTTGAGCCATGGGATCTTAGCTCCCTGACCAGGAATCAGATCTGGACCCCTGCACTGGGGGAGCACAGTCCCGGCCACTCTACTGCCAGGGAAACCCCAGTTTCTACTTTTCACCTTGGTTGAACACCTGTTCCTGTGACCTTTTGTCCAACTCTGTTTTCTGGGCCCTGCGCTGTGCTGAAAGGCTTAACAGCCACCATCCCAGGGAATTCTGATGGTGCACCTTTGTCAACTTTGCAGCCCCTCTTTTTAGGGGAGGAAATTGAAGCTCAGAGGGACAGCCGTCCTTATTCAGTGACAAACTAAAGTCAGGGTAGAGGGTCAAAATCAGGCTTTTTGCCTCTTGAACCTGGGCGTGGGCTCCCACCACAGTGGCCCGGCACTTCCTTCTGTCCTGATGGCTTAGTCGGTCTGGAACCCGAAGCCTAGTCCCCTTCATGGACTCAGGTGGAACAAGGGGTAGACGTCTGTCACACAGTTTTCTCATCAGTAAAAATTACACCGAAAATCCACAAAGAGTGAAAACAAAAGCGTCTAGAAAGTAAAATTCTGTCTACACAAACACATGCTCATGGAGATTTTAACAGCTTCATTCATAATCACCAAGACTTAGAAGCAACCAGTGTATTTTTCGGTAGTTGAATGGTTAAATAAACTGTGGTGATACATCCAGACAAAGGAATATGACCTGATGCTAAAAAATGAGCTGTCAAACCATGAAAAGATATGGAGGAACTTTAAATGCTTGTTACTAAGTGAAAGAAGCCAATTTGTAAAGGCTACCTACTGTATGATTACAACCATATGGCATTTTGGGAAGGGCAAAACCATGGAGACAGTAAAAAAAAAAAAAGTCAGTGGCTGCCAGGAGTTAAAAGGGAGAGAGATGAATGGGTGAAGCACACAGGATTTTTCAGGCAATGAAACTATTCTGAACTCCACTTTCTGCACAGTTTTGCTGTGAACCTAAAACTGCCTTCAAAATAGCCCATTACTTAAAGTTTAAAAACAAACACCTGAACAATGTGAACTCACCATCAAGCCCTCGAGCCAAAGGAAGCACCTCAAACCTGCAGGGTTCATCCTGAAATAAAATGAAAGCCCAATCCCATCTGCTGGGAGTGTGGTTGCTGGCCCCCACGTGGCCCTCATGTAGCTCCAAGCCAGGTTCCTGGCAAACTACTCTGCCACTTGCTTCCCAATGCGTCCTTTGTCTGGGACAGAAGCACACATTCTGATAAAAGAAAATCTGTTCTTGACTAATGAGGCGGGGCTGGGGGTGGTGAGGAGCACTATGCCTTGGGCTGCACAGAGCGGGGTGGGCGCTGTGAGGTGCTCCACGTCTGTGTGCGTTTCTCTGCCTGGGGAGCACACCCCTCTCCTGCGACAGTCACCTGTCCTTGTGACAAGATCCCTCAGAGCCCAAGCAGGATGCAGGAGGCTTCTGAGGACCAGAGCTGCCTCTGCTCCGTGAAGCCACCGTCTCCTCCCTCCTGGACTCTCAGGCGGTGCCTTTTGGCCTCTGGCGTTGTCCACCCGCCCCAGGGGCCCCTGTCTGGCTAACGTGCCCCTTCGTTCCATGAATGCCCTGCTGAGCCCACTTAGGGGTGTGAGGCTACTAGGTCTGGGACCTCTTGGTTCCTTCTCACACGGGGCCCCGCCCCTCCTCCCAGTTCATTTTAAAACCTCCGCTATCTGTGAAGCAGGCATTTGGCATCTGAACTCCAGAACCCCTGAACAATTTATTACTGGGCTGGGAGAGGAGGGAAAATCCCATTCAACTTTGTGGCTTCGATGACGGTGTAGATGTGTCCACTAGAGGGTGAGCTGACCTCATGAAAGTCCAGGGAGATGTCAGAGGACCTGGCGGGGGAGCAGGAGGACCAGCCAGCCAGCCTTCAGGCAGGAATGGGCAGCTTCCTCCAGCCATGACGGTGAGCAGCTCTGAGCCCCCTGCCTCTCCCGGTTCCCTTCTGGCCTCCGGCCGCAGCAGCCCCCGTCTCCTCTGTGAACACACACTGATTTCGTGCACTTGTCTGCTTGTTTTCTGCTTCTTTCTCCTCCTAACATACAAGCCTCCTGACAGCAGGGACCTCACACACGGCCTCTCCATCGGGGCAAGGAGGAGTCGACGAACGGCTGAGGAATGCTGAAGAAATGAGCGGCCGTAGAGAAATGTCTGGCACGCTATCCGGTGTTTGCAGTGTCCGCTCGGTCGACAGGAAGCATCCTGCTGCCCCTGGCTTCCTGTACTTTGAAACCTGGGACTACTAGACCCAGGGGCAGGGGAGCACCCCCAGGAGCACCCCCAGGAGCACCTCTCTGATCTTTCATTTGTGTAGCTGGTTTCCTCGCCTGCCATATCCATCTCCTCTGGTCACAGTTCTTTTTACTTGCGAAGCATCTCTCCTGTTCTTGATGATCAGCAGGACTTAGTCTCCCCTGTGGCACTGGGCTGCGATCTGGGGTTGCCCGCTGTGCATACGTCCACAGGGGCATGCCTGTCTGAGGAGCCCCTCCACTGTGGATCCCTGACCTGACAGACCCACCCTTGAGCTGAGCTGGGGAACCTGTGTGCTAACCAGTCCCGTAGCTGAGAACCCCTGCCCGGGAGATCAGGTCTGTTCCATGCTGTGCTGGGCCCTCTTCCTCCCAGCAAGAAATTCTGGGAACTGAGATGGAAGGCGGGCATCTCCAGGGTGGTGAGTTGTCAGGCTGAGAACATTGGATTTACAGCTTCTGCCCTCCTCTGTTCCCACACCCGCTGGGGCCTCCTGGCCTCTCCCGTGGCTGATGTTTTCTCAGGTTCTGATGTGACCCACTCTTTGCAGGGATGCTAAGCGAGTCACCCTCCTGACTTCTGGAATCTTCCTTGTTCTTAAAGGTTGACGTTGCTGGGGTTCCAGACAATGAATAGTGGGGGAACACAGTGGGGCCATTGGGCAGGATGGTTCCAGGCCAGTGTGAGGCAGAGGAGGTAGCTGAGCAGAACTGGGTTGGAATCCGCCTGCTGCCAGGCACACAGCCTGGAAAACGCGTTTCAGGCTGCATCCCAGGAGATGTGGAGGGTCATTTAGTCTCTTGGGGCCTTATTCTCTTCCTGTTTCTGTCTCTCAGTAGAGCAAACACCCACCTTCCATCTAACCAGGTTTAACAGTTGCTCCCATTTTGCTAGATTTGCTTTTTTATAAATACCCAGGGAGCGCTGTACAAATACCTCTGAACTTCCCTTTGACCACTTTTGCCCAATCCCAATCCTTCCTGCCTCCTCACCCCCAGAGGCACCGTTGTTATTAATTTGATATGTCACTTTTTCATGCATTTATATATTGTGTATATATCTATGGGCACCATGTACTGTTTTATGCCAGCTTTTAAGAGTTTCATTCACGGTATCATAGTGGGTCTTTTTCTACAGTTTTGTCTGCATACAGCTTTGTTTTCTGAGATGTATCCTGTTGTGATATGTCTATACCTGGATGTGTATCTCACCATCATGGTACTCCATCATCTGGATATGCCAGGGTGAACTGTTCTGTTTCCTGACTGGCGGATCCTTATGGTGATGAGGTCCAGGGTCTTGATCTGTGAAGTGGGAGTCCTCAAACCTTTCTCGTACACTGCGGAGCCTACATGAAGGGACAGAGGTGAAGGCACCTCCCACGGCCCTTGGCCACAGAACCTTCTTAAGACCTACAAGGAGTGGTTTTCCAGCCCCCTGGATGAGTCCTGCTGCAGGACACACTGTGTCCAGCATCTTCCCCAGGGGCCAGGGATGACAGCCCTTCCAATTAGTTCCATAAAAGGAGGGCTTGTGACCCAGTGAACAGGGTCAGCCCTGGGGGTATCACTCAAAGATTGGGAGCAATTTTAGGACTCCCCTAACCCAGTTTCCCACACAAGTTAGCACCATGGGCTATCCTTTCCTTCCAGTCTCTAAAAAGCAGCTCTGTCTTACATTGGGTCAAAAAGTCTGTAATCTGGTAAACTGTACCTTTTTGCCCCATTCTGCCTGCAGGGGTCATACAGGTCACCCAGCCCCGCTGGGAGCCCCAGCATGTTGCAGACTCAAGGGCAGCAGCTATGTCTGTCCTTTCTCTGTCTTTCATTCCCTAGACTGTGTGTTAGTCGCTCAGTCGTGTCCCTCTGTGACACCATGGCCTGCAGCCGGCCAGGCTCCTCTGTCCATGGGATTCTCCAGGCAAGAATACTGGAGTGGGTTGCCATGCCCTCCTCCAGGGGGTCTTCCCAACTCAGGGATCAAACCCAGGTCTCCCACACTGCAGGCAGATTCTCTACCATCTGAACCTCCAGAGAAGCCAAGAATTCTGGAGTGGGTAGCCTTTCCCTTCTCCAGCAGATCTTCCCAACCCAGGAATTGAACCGGGGTCTCCTACATTGCAGGCAGATTCTTTACCAACTGAGTTATCAGGGAAGCCCCGATAGCTAGGCTAACCAGACACAATTTAAGAAGGAGATGCAGCTTTCCTGGGTGCAGTCTCCCACCCCTTCACCATCCCGCTCAACCTCTGAATGTGTTTCTGTTTCCAGTCTTAGATGAGAGATTCCTGGTGAGCTGAGTTTCTATTGAAATATTTGGGACTGCAGCAAATGCCAGAAATGAGTATGGGTACTCTCTGTGGATGCTGTTTGCCTTGAGTATTAACAGCTTTGCACTGAGCATCTATTGATTTTTCTGTTCAGCATCCTCTCTCCATTCACCACTTTTCTCAGGATTACCTCTTCACCCAGCTCACGTGGAAAGTGGAATGGGCGTCCAGGCTGCCTTTTCTAAGAGCCATTTTCTGCGTCCTGGCACAGTGAGGGGATCAGGGCCCCGGAACCTCTGAGGGTGGATAGGGCTTCCACACCCCTCCTTTCTAAGTCCCCTGATGTTCATTGCTGAGGACACCCATGCTTTATCGTAGGCAATTGACTCAGCCTTATGTAAATGGCTGTGCAAATGCAGTGTTAAACTCTGCTTTCTGACCTATCTGTTGGCCTTTTAAGTTGGAACCAAGAGATTCTGGATTAAGGCTGTGGGTCACTTTAACGGAGCAGATTCAAATTGGAGAGCTGCTGGCAGCCAGAGGTTTCCTTGTTAAGCAGAGGAAATCCCAGGAGAGAGAGGGGAAGACAGTGAAACAAGAGGCGAGTGGGAGAGCTCTGATGGAGCAGAGATGCGGGAAGGAGAGTCCCAAGCAGTCCGAGCCCCTGCCTCCCATCTCCTCCTGGACCTTGGAGACCATGAGACACCCCAGGTGTATAATGAATCTCCCTTTGTGTGTGAGTTGCGTCCAGTCACTTTGTATTTCTTGCAACCACAAGACTTGATTCATGCAGGCTGGAAGCCAAGCTGATTCTACAGCCGGAAATGGCCATGTGATCCTCTGTCAATCACATCTGTTCACTCTTCCCTTCTCCCTGTGGCTTCTATCCTAGAGTCTTGCAATGCCCACTGTTGTACTGTGTTTCTATTCTAAGCTGCCCCTATCGCCTTGGAAGTTGGTAGGGGAGGACCCCGGAACCAGTGAAACACAGGAGCAGAGGCGAAGCTCCCTGTTAAAAGGCTCAACCTGGACATTGTTAGGGACCCCATTCCACCACTGCATCTGATCCAGAGAGAAGAAGCTCGGCTCCCAGATGGGAAACATCTGTCCTTATAACTGACTTACAGTTACTGAGGCCAGGAGGAACGTGCAGCCCAAGGCACCAGGAGCTGTGCTGAAGTCTGGGTCAGGCCAGGGTCAGCACCCACATTAGCCACACCCAGTTGCTGGACGAATTGAGTAATCTGAGAAGGAAGTCCGCTCTTCTCCCCTCCTCACCTCTGGTCACGCCATGTGTCAGCTTGGAGGCTTTTGGGTTTAGGCTGTGCCAAGCAGTGGCTCTGCATGGGGGAAGGTGGGGCACCTTGGTTTTGGTCCAAGCTCAGCCACTCATTAGCTAGGTGAGCTTGGCCAAGGGGACCTTTAATTCTGTGTGAGTATGCATGCGTGTGTGCTATCTCATGGAGTTTTAAGAGGATAAAATTTAAAAAAATGGATCAGGGAGTTTTTGCCAGGTTATAATGGTAATGACAAAAACGACCATTTGCTGAAGATAGAAGTGTGTTGATTCTCGGTAAAGATGTGGACAAGAGGGAGCCCTCCTGCACTATTGATGGGCATGCAAGCTGGTGCAGCCACTGTGGAAAGTGGTATGGAGGTTTCTCAAAGAAATGGCAAGTATAAAAATACCGTGAAAGTGAAGTGAAGGCAATCACTCAGTCGTGTCTGACTCTTTGTGACCCTGTGGACTGCAGCCCGCCAGGCTCCTCTGTCCATGGGATTCTCAGAAATACTGGAGTGGGTTGCCATTTCCTTCTCCAGGGATCTTCCCAACCCAGGGATCGAACCCGGGTCTCCTGCATTGCAGGCAGATGCTTTATCCTCTGAGCCACCAGGATATAAAAATACCATGTGACCCAGCAATTCCATTCCTGGATATTCATCCAAAAAGAAAGAAAGAAAGAACCCCCAAAACACTCATTCAAAAAGACACACACACCTCAGTGTTCATAGCAGCTTTATTTATAATTGCCAAGATATGGAAACAACCTAAGTGTCCATCGACAGACGAATGGATAAAGAAGCTGTGATATGCATACACAATGGAATACGGCTCAGCCAAGAAAAAAAAGAATGAAATTTTGCCACTTGCAACAACATGGATGGACTTGGAGGGCATGGTGCTAAGTGAAATAAACCAGACAGAGAAAGACAAATACTGTATGATATTACTTATCTGTGGAATCTAAAACAGGGAACAAATTAGTGAATGTAATAAAAAAGAAACAGACTCACAGATACAGAAAACAAATTAGTGGTTACCAGTGGGGCACGGGGAGGAGGGACAATACAGGAGTAGGAGTTTAAGAGGTACGAACTACCATATATAAAATAAGTGAGCTACAAGGATATATACAAAGCAAGGCATGTAGCCAGTATTTTATAACAACTATAAATAGACTATAACCTTTTTAAAAATTGCGACTCACTATATTGGGCTTCGGAGAAGGCAATGGCACCCCACTCCAGTACTCTTGCCTGGAGGATCCCATGGACGGAGGAGCCCGGTAGGCTGCAGTCCACGGGGTCGCTAAGAGTCGGACACGATTGAGAGACTTCAAATTCACTTTTCACTTTCATGCATTGGAGAAGGAAATGGCAACCCACTCCAGTGTTCTTGCCTGGAGAATCCCAGGGACGGCGGAGCCTGGTCGGCTGCCTTCTATGGGGTCGCACAGAGTCGGACACGACTAACTCGACTTAGCAGCAGCAACATATTGGGCTTCCCTGGTGAGTCAGTGGTAAAGAATCTGCCTGCAATGCAGGAGAAGTGGGTTTGATCCCTGGGTCGGGAAGATCCCCTGGGGAAGGAAATGGCAACCCACTCCAGTATTCTTGCCTGGAGAATTCCATGGACAGAGGAGCCTGGCGGGCTACAGACCATGGGGTCGCACAGAGTCGGAGACGACCATATAGTACACCTGTAGCTTATATATTATATATCAGTTATACTTCAAATTAAAAAAGAAAAAGGAGTGTGTTGACTCTCATATTTGGTCCTTATGACACCCTCAACGGAGGTGTCATCGGCCCTACTTCAGAGGTGAGCAAAGGGAGGTTTTTCTCATTAACCTGCTCTTACTAGCAGATGCTCCGCTAAGAAGAGCAGGAGGCTTACTCCAGATCTCTTCCTGAGACATTCGATTCTCTTCTTCCAGGAGGCACACTTCGTGCTGGAAGGCAGCATGATGCTGGCTCACAGGGTTGTGTACCCACACTTCACGGCCACTCAGAGCCAGTGTGGTTTTACAGCTTGGACGAGAAAAGGAGACACGGCTGTTTGAATCCAGTGCTGTCTGCGGCTGCCGTACAGCCCTAGGAACAGCCTGGCTCACACCACACCCGACAGTTCTTTGTTTGGGGGGAAACTTTGGAGGCCTGTGGGATTGAAAAGGTGAAGGCTCCAACTTGGGCGAAGTTGCTGATCCAGAGGGAGAGAGAGTAAAAAGGAGGAGACGGCCGCTTTGTCAAAGAAGACAAGACGAAATTGGGTCTTTCCCGGGCAGCCCTGAGACAGAGGTTAACAAGCCCAGAAAAAGCAGGGGCAGAGGACAAAGAGATACAGACCTTGGCAGGAAGTTGATGAGAAATTTCCTGCAGATGCAGAGAGATGAGGGAGGTGTTTCCAACCAAAGCCCTTGCTCTTCTGTAAACTCCCTTCAGTGTCCCCAAACTTAGCTAAAGTTTTGCTGATGAAAACTTTGGTTAATGCTTGGCAGAGAGAAGCAAATGGACTATAGGCACCTCCAGAAACTAGAAACTTTGCCAACAAAGGTCAGTATAGCCAAAGCTATGGTTTTTTTTTTTTTCCAGTAGTCATGTACAGTTGTGAGAGATGGACCATAAAGAAGGCTGAACGCCAAAGAATTGATACTGTCAAATTGTGGTGCTGGAGAAGACTCTTGAGAGTCCCTTGGACAGCAAGGAGATCAAACCAGTCCATCCTAAAGGAAATCAACCTTGAATATTCATTGGAAGGACTGATGCTAAAGCAATACTCTGACTACCTGATGTGAAGAGCTGACTCATTGGAAAAAACCCCGTTGCTGGGAAAGATTGAGGGCAGGAGGAGAAGAGGGTGACAGAGGATGAGATGGTTGGACGGCATCGTCCACTCAATGGACATGAGTTTGACTAAACTCCGGGAGATGGTGAAGGACAGGGAAGCCTGGAGTGTGGCAGTCTATGGGGTTGCAAAGAGCCGGATAACTTAGCGACTAAACAATAAGAAACTAGAAAAGGAAAGGAAACGGTTTGTCCTAGAGCCCCTAGAAGGAAGGCAGCCCAGCTAAGACCTTGATTTTAGCCTCATAAGACCCATATTGTACTTTTGCCCTCCAGAACCATAAGGTAATAAATTTGCATTGTTTTAAACTACCCAGTTTTCAGTAGTCTGTTACATCAGCAATGAGAAAAATTTTCCCTCTGCACCTGTGTCTATGTCCCTATCCAGGATATGAGTTTCTGAAGCCTGGACCAGTTTGATTCAATAGCTATATTTTGAGCACTTTCCCCTTTCCCGAGCACTCACCTGAGATGAATAAAACATCTCTCTGCCCTCAGGAAAAGCACATCTAAAATCTTTGTACTTTTAGAGATCCCAGCTCCAAACCTGGTGAAAAAGAGAGGAGTAGGAATTAGCTCGCGACTGAGGGTCCCCATCACACAAGGAAAACACGACGATGAAGCAGCTTTGGTTAGGAAAATTAAAACAGGTGTTCTCAGGACTTCCCTCGGGGCGCAGTGGGCGAGAGTTCGCCAATGCAGGGGACATGGGTTCCATCCCTGGCCCAGGAAGAATCCATATGCCGAGGGGCAACTAAGCCCGTGAGCCACAACCCCTGAGCCGATGCTCTGGAGCCCGGGAGTTGCAACTTCTGAGCTCTCCTGCTGCAACTACCCTAGCCCTTGTGCCCTAGAGCCTGTGCCCGGCAGCAAGAGAAGCCACTGCAGTGAGAAGTCTGTGCTCCACAACATGAACAGCCCCCGCTTGCCACGCTCAGCGATCAAGACCCAACGCAGCCAATGTAAGTAAATAAATAAAATTTTAAATAAAATAAAATAGACGTGAACGGCAGTGAAGATAAACGTTTCTTTAAGCTTAAAGAAGAGGACCAGGAAGAAGGGGAGGCTCTGGAGCCTAAGGGTCATGAATGAGGGGAAGACTTGGTGAGAGGTAGGTGGGAGGGGTCAGGTGAAGGCAGTGAGGCCACGGCTCTGGGAGTTTCTGGGAAACTGCTCTGAGCCTACCTGCCTCTGTGACTCACAATCACTTATCCCTGCCTTTGCGCTGCCAACTGAACAAATCAGCCACCTTCCCGGAGGTTAAAATGGCCCTTATCTTTAGACCTCAGCCTTCACCTCTGAAAAGAATCGTGAGGGATGAGGACCAGGAACTATTCACATTACTGTTCCTTACACCGGGGTGCGGGTCTGTCCCAGGGCATTGCTGATGGGCATCCTGCCAGGGGTGGGGAGGGCCCTTTAATGTGCAGTCTCAAAGGGCACCTGTATCAGAATCGCCTGAGCAACCATTAAGATTCCCAACCCCTTCCCAGACCCCTTGATTCCAATGGTACCTAAGATTTGAGAATAGTGTGCCTTTTCTGTTTATTGGACAGAAAACTTTCAAAATAGCAACAATTTTAGCAGTTTTATGAAGTTAATCAGCATGAAGGTTGGGACCTCAGTACCCCTGGGCTGGACCAATTAATCCTTATAACTGATTATCCTCTTCGATTTTTGTAGAATACAGTACAGTATGGATAAAAGGTATCACCTAATTGCCCTCTATTAACAGTTACTATGAGTAGCAACAGGAAGCATTTTATGGCAGCTCCAGCAGATATCAGTTTCTCTAAATAGACATTTATTATTCTCCTTTTAACTTCTTACGTCACTAGTCGATTACTTCATAGTACAATATCTGACTCTTAGGAGCCTGACGTTTGACAGATAGAGGATGCTGGACTTTGCCTGAAAAACGTTGGAGAATCAAAGTTATTAATAATAAAGTCACTCTTGGGACATGGTGTTTTCTCATAATCTAAGTGGTCGATAACCCATATGTCAGCAATCTGGTAGTTTCGTAACATGCTGGAGCAATGAAACTAATCTTTCTGGAAGATTATTTTTGTGCTGTGCATTACTGGCATGGTCTAAGATGTGACAAAACACTGTAAATGATTAATTGTTGTGTAAAGATGAACACGGGCTTCCCTGGTGGCTCAGTGGTAAAGAATCCTTCTGTAGTGTAGGAGGTGTGGGTTCAATCCCTGGGTCGGAAAGATCCCCTGGAGAAGGAAACAACAACCCACTCCAGTATTCTTGCATGAGAAATCCCATGGATAGAGAATCCTGGTGGGCTACAGTCCATGGAATCGAAAATAGTCAGACATGACTTAGTGACTAAACAACAACAAAGATGAATACACTGGATGATGTTGGATATTAGGTAGGTGTTTCAAATGCATTTTCATATTAAGTAAACCAGCTTGATCAGCTAGTTTTAGGCATCTCCCCGGGAGAAGGGCATCTAGAACACCAGCCCTGGGCTTGAGGTGGAAGATGTGAATTGCTCATGACCCAGTGAATGGGGAACTGCACATGGAAGACTCCTTAAAATGATGTTGAAGAGGAAGGTTCAGCACGCAACCCTTAACTCTTCCTAGATCACAAAAACATGTTGTGTGGTACTCAAATCTAGAATTACTCTGTGTTTTAAAAATTACTATTTTGAATACACTTCTTGGCAGACCAAGTATTGAATACACAAAGCAGGTAAAACAGAGGGTATTCACATTACAGCACAAGGTCTGCAGGACAAGAGGGTTGGAAGAAGGCAGGACTCGAGGGCAAAGAGAACTGGGTTCAAGCTCTGACTTAGCCACTTAGTTATTATGTTATGCCACTGGGCAGTTTTCTCCACTTTATTTCAGCTCTAAAACAGGCCAAGAAAACTTGCCTCCTAGAATTGCTGTGGTGCTTGGGGACAGTGTGTTTAGCATGCCAACCCTGTCTTGTCCTCGTGAAATCGGGGTGGCAGCGGTCATCTTCATCACTGCCATTGTGCTTCCATCTGACTCCATGGATGTGTGCCTCGTGTTCAGGGCTCTATTGATTACATAAAAGTATCCTGCATCCTTACTTTTTGCCAGGAGGGGTATATGAAATGACTTATTCATCTTTAAAATGACCACTTTCCCACCCACAGTTGCCTGGTTCCTACTACTTGTAAGTGATAGGTGCTGTGTTAGATTGTGGTTGAGCTGAGCTGAACTGTAAGCTTTTGATCTTGACAGTGGGTGGAGAACCCACTTTAGCAGACCATAATTAAATGACAAATCTGAAAAGAGTCAACAGAGACTATTACGTCCACCTGTTTACCTGTACTTAAGACACAAAGGCTCTGAAATATGCGTGCTCCAAAGTCAGAGCCCCGCGCACTGTGAAGTCTTGGGAAACTGTCTGGATTCCCTTTCTTTT
This sequence comes from Moschus berezovskii, assembly GCF_049115385.1. Taxonomy (NCBI): domain Eukaryota; kingdom Metazoa; phylum Chordata; class Mammalia; order Artiodactyla; family Moschidae; genus Moschus; species Moschus berezovskii. The sequence continues at coordinate 88,188,700 of NC_142471.1, forward strand.
TTAAAAAATCAAAGTTTGCTGGAGACACCTTTGGAGACTTCTGGTACCAGGCTTGAACTTGATTTTTACAGCAAAGGGGGCAGCTAGCGGCTCTTTGTAATCAAAGTGCTCTGTGGTTTCCATAAAAGACGACCAGTTCTTCTGACCATGAGAAGAACAAATAAGAGGCGGTGGTTAAGCATGCAGGCCGCACACCACTTAGACCTGGGATTGGATCCAAGTACTCACTTATTATCAGGGATAGCAGGCTACTATACTTAACTTTCCCAAGCCTCACTTTCCTCATCTATAAAGACGGTGTGTGATAACATCGGTGCTTTTCTCATAAGCTTTGGGAGGATAAATGAGTTACTGCAGCACAGTGCAATGAGCCTAACAAAACTTCTTGCTGTCATTGTTGTCTGGTCTCCCAGAGATAGTTGGGTGCCCTCCTGGGAGTGATCTTGACTGCAGAACTTGAGTTCACTGCTCTGCTTCTTGCACTTTGGGTCTCCACTCATAATAGCTGGTTAGATAAGAACATTAACCTCTAAAGCTCAGACTTTTCTGATACGTGGATGAAAGACATGAATTCTATACCTAGGAAGAGGCACACATCCATATGTTTTAAGTGTTCATGGGGTCCTAAAGCCCATAGGTCCATCGGACCAGGTTTTGGAATCCCTGGCTTGAAGGAAATTAATCAGAAGGAAATTATGGAGCACTTCAATGAACCACATGAGCTTTCCAGGTGGCACAATGGTAAAGAATCTGCCTGCCAATGCAGGAAATGCAGGAGACGCTGGTTCGATCCCTGGGTCGGGAAGATCCCCTGGAGGAAGGAATGGCAACCCGCTCCAGTATTCTTGCCTGGAGAATCCTATGGACAGGGAGCCTGGTGGGCTACAGTCCAAGGGGTCACTAAGAATCAGACACAACTGAGTAGGCCCACAAGTACATACCAGGGCACAATGCTTGCCGTTTGGCAGGATGCAAACTGACATTGGCAGTTAGTACTTTTCACCAATCCTGGACTCTTTCAAAGTTGACTCATTCTGTGGATCCATTCAAAAAAGACTCACAGAAACACTTCTACTGGTTGATGGCAGAGTTTCTGCCCAGAACAGCAGTTTGAGAATCAGGAATTATCATTTATTCCACAAATAGTTATTGGAGGTACCGTGTGTGAGGTGCTGTGCCGCGAGCAAAGAACACAGGAGCCCTGCCTTCCTGGGGCTTCCGGACAAGAGGAGGAAGCAGAAATAAGCGAAGAGATGGGTGAAGAGGGCTGAGATGACGTTCAGTGCCTTCATCTACTCCTATTCAGCTTTATTTTAAATAGTTATTTATTTACATTAATTTTTGGCTGCTCTGGGTCTTTGTTGCTGTTGCTGGCCAAAATCTTGGCCTTCTCTGCCCACCGAAGCGGAATGAAAAATACGGAGACGGAGTCTGGAGGAAACAGAAAGGTGGCTTTTATCTCAGCCAGCAGAGAGGGGATAACCGTAGGTTCATGCCCCAACAACTGTGCCCCCCAACCCCCACGAGGAGGCTAGGGGCTTATATACGGCAAGGACTCGAAGTGGGGAGTCAGTGATGAGGAACAAAGGTGATAAGATCTTGATTTCTTCCTCCTGCATGGTTTCAAAGACAGTCATAAACTGGTGTCAGTAACCCACTAGCTGAGTCTGGCTTTTCAGCGGCTCTGCGTCCTCCTTTCGAAACGATATGTAACTACAAGGGGAAAGGTGTTGTAAGGGTGAACACCAGCTGCTGCTGCCACCGCTAAGTCGCTTCAGTCGTGTCTGACACTGCAATCCCATGGACAGCAGCCCACCAGGCTCCTCTGTCCATGGGATTCTCTAGGCAAGAGTACTGGAGTGGGTTGCCATTTCCTTCTCCAAAACACCAGCTAGGGGATGTATTTAGCATAGAGTCAAAGGAACCCAGGTGCGAAGTACAGCTCCTGCAGAGTTAGGGGGCAGAAAAGCAAACTTAATTACAGACATTCAGAGTTAGGAGCAATTAAAAAAAAAAACAAAACCCAGGAATGTTCAGGCCTGCTCACTCTTTATATTCTTTGTTCTCAGGAAAGAGAAAAACTCATTCCTCTTTTATCCTTTCCTTTGCAACACTATGACATTATTTCTTATGAGCTTCCTGGTCATTTTGCACTAAAAAAAATTTTAAGAGCTGTTTTTATTATGACTATATCGTATGTACAGTATAGTCAAACAAGTCCAAAGTTTATACAGTAAGAGGGGAAATTCCCCTCATAGATTTACACGATCACTTTCAGAGCTAAATAGTCTCCATATCTTTCTGCTTAGTGAGTCAGGCCTTAAGAGATGTCAGATGCATTTGCTGATATGATTGGTGGCCAGGAGATAATCTTGGCAGAGCAGAAACCATTATTAAATAGTCTGAATCTCACAGTGAGAACATGGGTTCTTGTCTGTTCTCCTGCACTCTTGTTAAGTCAAGTCATCTCTGGTGCTAGGTTTTAACATTCCCTAGCCTTGAATCTTTGTTTTAACAATGATAGAGCCAAAATCAAGTTCTGACCCATGTCAACCCAATCTTTTTGTTGTTTTTTTTAAAATATTCAGTGTGTCTTCATATCCCCTGACTCCAGGAGCTCACAGTATAGCTCAGGAAATGAGAGATAAACTTACAAGAAATTTGACAATGCCAAGATGGCATATATGAAATGTCAGGCAGACGTATTCTCAGGTTTCACCAAAGGTGGCAGCTTGAGGTGAGTCTTGGGAGACAAATGAGTTTGCAGAAGGAAAGCTGGCTCTTGTAATCAAATGAGAAAAGCTGAAGAAGGGTAAGCTCTGTTACTAGGACATGGTTGATAAGGAGGAGAAAGTGTGTGTGGAGGCAGGTGGATTGGTTGGGGGTTGTGGACGGCCTCAAATGTCAAACTTGGAAGTCTGTTCTGTAGCCAGTGGGCATGGAAGGTTCTCAATGTGTCTGGTGGTAGCTAGAAACAGGTTGAAAACCTATAGAATTGATTCAAACCCCAAAGAAGATAAAGCAAAGAGGTGAGTATTACAGGTTCTGGATCCGAGAGAAATGGCTGTGGAGATGAAGCCAAGCCTCTTTCTACAGCCAAGAACGCACCCTGTCGTCCCTGTTCAGGGGCAAACATGAGACCTGCCATCGCTTACCTCATGCCTCCACCTACCCTATGCTTCCCTGGCAGTTCTCGCAGGGTGCCCGCGCTTTCTCTTATCTTCATGGCCTTGCACATGCTAATCCCTTTGTCCCGAAAGCCCTTCCCACCCACCCTCCCCACCCACCATCCCCTCCCACCATCCCCTCCTCTGCTTCCTTACTGCCTGACTTGGCTGAGGTTTTACCTTGGTGACTAATGCTCTTTCTGTGTGCCAGTCCTTCCAGCAAGAGGCCTCCTGGTGCCCCCGGAGTCTCCTTGGCTGCCTTATCACACTCTATTGTTATTATCTGCTTTATAATTCTCCCCATTGTATCAGAAGCTCCTTAAATGCAGGGACCTTGTATTGTTCATTCTCAAGCCCAGCACTTGGCCCAGGAGCTGACATGGAGCTGGCACTCTATAAATTCTTATTGAATGGATATTATTCTTATTGCAAGTTAACTACTCAATTTTGTTTTCCTTCCAGGAACCAACTTAAATGAAAGCAAAATGTTTTTCTCTCCTGGTAGCTCAGACAGTAAAGAATCTCCTGCAACGCAGGAGACCTGGGTTCGATCCCTGGGTTGGGAAGATCCCCTGAAGGAGGGCACAGCAACCCACTCCAGTATTCTGGCCTGGAGAATCCCATGGACAGAGGAACCTGATAGGCAACAGTCCAAACAAAATGTTATAAAGGAAAACTTCAAGGATGTCAGGGTAATGAGACTCTAGAACCATGGATCTCAAATGGAAACTCAGTGGGCTATGAACTCTTGGATAAGAGTTGGATAAACATTTAAAATGTATATATATATTTTGAATAATAAAAGATCTATTTTGTTTGGGGTATTGATCACAGGCTCAGTGAACTAAGCAGGGCATTTGACCCAAGGTAGCTCTTTCCCAGAAGACTTCCGGGTCTTAGTGTGAAACTGGATCAGCGGCAGAGGTGGGCATGAGTATATAAGAGAATACAGTCCGAGCCACAAACGTTCTGATCAAAGAGAGACATGGTGCTAATGACCAGCCGAGTGAACGTCACGTTAACTGTGAAGGCTTTCATAGCATTCTGTTGTAATCTTTAGTGTTGTTTGAGTTTTCTTATTCATCAAGTTGCTGCCAAAATTCTACATGGGAATCACTGCCCTAGAGGAGTTTCTGAACGATGACCAGGCCATCGGTCAGTAAGCAGCAGATCTTACAACAAACACCAACAGACACCGACTATATTAATGGACTTCTTGTTCTTTCAGTTTGATGCCATTTTTTCAAAGCAATGAAAGGTTTGAAGTCAAGGACTGCCTTGCTCTTTTTTTTTTTGAAATCGTTACCCTTTGACAAGTTTTATAACTGTATCTTGTATTAGGTTAATAATTAAATTGCTGTTTTTCAATCGAGACCATTTTTTTCAGTCAGGCTATTCACTAATTATTTTCAGATTGATAAGATAAAGGACACTGAAAACCATAGCATGAAAACTTCTGCCTTTTATGATTTACCTGAAATTGCATTAATGGTTGGCTTTTAATCAGGGTTTGCTAACTAATAGCTTCCCCTCGACACCCCACCCTTTTTTAAAACCACTCTTCCATGTTCCTAACAATATTATGCCTGCTTGATCTGTGTCTGAGGAAAACCTGCTAAGATCCCCCAGCACGACTGTGGTTTTATTACTTTCACCTTCCAATTGTATCCGTTTTTACTTAATGCGTTTCCAGATTATTTTGGTAGATGCAATCACATTTTGGTGGAATGTTTCTTTTATTACTACGTAGCATTCTACCTTCGGAGAAGGCAATGGCAACCCACTCCAGTACTCTTGCCTGGAAAATTCCACGGACGGAGGAGCCTGGTGGGCTGCAGTCCATGGGGTCGCTAAGAGTCGGACATGACTGAAGTGACTTAGCAGCAGCAGCAGCATTCTACCTTCTCTATATTGATTTTACTGTAAGTTATATCACGCTGCTGTCACTCCTTAGTCGCTTCAGTTCTGTCTGACCCTGTGCAACCCTATGGACTGTAGCCCACCAGGCTCCTCTGTCCGTGGAATTCTCTATGCAAGAGTACTGGAGTGGGTTGCCGGGCCCTCCTCCAGGGGATCCTCCCAACCCAGAGATAAAACCCTGGTCTCCTGCATTGTAGGCAGATTCTTTACCACTGAGCCACCGGGAAAGCCCAAGTTAACATCATGTTTTACTACAAATTAATACCACTATGCAAACTATGGTTTTCGTACTTCTACAGTGTATCTTTTCTCAGTATTTCTATGTCAATTTGTTTTAGAAACTGTTTTACATGACTTTTATAGTCAGGATATAGCTTCATTAAAAAAAAATAAGAATGGATAGTCTGTTTCTATTGAAGAGTAAACATAACCTATTTACATTTCTTGTGATTTCCCATATATTTAAACTTATTTTAAGCATTTTATTTTATGACTGGTGCTTTCCGTCCTTCTTGTTTGCATTTTTTTTCCAGTCCTGCCTTCAATTAGATTGATGAAATATTTTCATATTCCCTTTTCCTCTTTTGCTGATGTGGAAGCTATAAATTCTGCATTTTTAATTTTATTTTTGCCTTTAAATTTCTAAACTTAATACATAATTCCAGCTCTTTTTAGAAAAATATAAAGGTATATGGTTTCAGGCTGGAATCAAGATTGCCGGGAGAAATATCAATAACCTCAGATATGCAGATGACACTACCCTTATGGCAGAAAGTGAAGAGGAACTCAAAGGCCTCTTGATGAAAGTGAAAGAGGAGAGTGAAAAGTTTGGCTTGAAGCTCAACATTCAGAAAACGAAGATCATGGCATCTGGTCCCATCACTTCATGGGAAATAGATGGGGAAACAGTGGAAACAGTGTCAGACTTTATTTTTTGGGCTCCAAAATCACTGCAGATGCTGATTGCAGCCATGAAATTAAAAGACGCTTACTCCTTGGAAGGAAAGTTATGACCAACCTAGATAGTATATTAAAAAGCAGAGACATTACTTTGCCAACCAAGGTCTGTCTAATCAAGGCTATGGTTTTTCCTGTGGTCATGTATGGATGTGAGAGTTGGACTGTGAAGAAAGCTGAACGCTGAAGAATTGATGCTTTTGAAGTGTGGTGCTGGAGAAGACCCTTGAGAGTCCCTTGGACTGCAAGGAGATCCAACCAGTCCATTCTGGAGGAGATCAAACCTGGGTGTTCATTGGAAGGACTGATGCTAAAGCTGAAACTGCAATACTTTGGCCACCTCATGCGACGAGTTGACTCACTGGAAGAGTCTGATGCTAGGAAGGATTGGGGGTGGGAGGAGACAGGGACGACAGAGAATGAGATGGCTGGATGGCATCACCGACTCAATGGACATGAGTTTGAGTGAACTGCGGGAGTTGATGGACAGGGAGGCCTGGCGTGCTGTGATTCATGGGGTTGCAAAGAGTTGGACACGACTGAGCGACTGAAGTGAACTGAACTTACGTGGTTTCTACCACCTACCATCTTAATGTAACAGCTATTGGCATTTTGACACCTTCTGTTCAAGGTATATTTACTATGTTTTGTAATGTGTCTTCAGGCAGCAGTATTGTCACAGCTCACTACACCTACATGCAGGTTTACAAACACTTTATTGTGGATGTCTATTGTCTTGAGTGTTTTGCCTTCAATTCTTTTGATGATAGCTTTCCTTTTGGTTCTGGAAACTGCTTCATCCACTGGAGCAGGAGTTCCCAAGTTCTTAGAGACCCAAAGCAACTGGCCTTTGCTGATTGGCTCAGAGTGAGCACTGGACTTAAATTCAGCCAATCAGAGTTCTTCCTCCATTTTATTTTAAATTGGAACAGAAAAAAAATAAAAAGGCTCATCCTTTCTTGTCCCTTGTACTGTGATGGGTCACCTATGACATAAGGACTATCAGCACGATCCCTACAATCCAGGAGTGGCCCACTTAGAACAAGGAAAGGAACCATGACATCTGCCAGGTGGCAGAAGGTTAATTCATATCACAAGTGGACCTGAGATAGACACCATCTATAAAACTCAAAATGAACTTTGAAAAATTCCTGAATGACAGTTTTCATTTAATATCCAGCTTCTACCTGAATCTTTTTTTGTTCTTGGCCTGTGTTTGTGCCTGCACACCTGTGTGTGTGTGCTTATTTAGGGCAAAGGTGCCTCTCGGGCAGCTTGAACTCGGACCATCCATCCCATTCCTGTTTCTGCAGGTCTCAGAGGAAGTTGGCCGGAGCCTCACCCTTGCAGTACTGGGACAAAGAGACACTTCCTTATTTTGGGCAGGGTTTAGCAACTTTTATTCTCATAAACTTCGTGTTTTATTTCCCATGAAAAAGGGTAGCTAAGAGTAGTGGAGCCTCGTTTTTTGAAGGTTTTTCAAACCAAAAAAAGTTTTTTTCTCCTTTCAAACTTTGAACTTTCAATTTTGTGTTGGTATATAGCTGATTAGGGCTTCCCTGGTAGCTCAGCGGGTAAAGAACCCTTCTGCAATGCAGGAGACCCTAGTTTGATTCCAGGGTTGGGAAGATCCCTTGGAGAAGGGATAGGCTACACACTCCAGTATTCTTGGGCTTCCCTGGTGGCTCAGCTGGTAAAGAATCCCCCCGCCAAACAGGAGACCTGGATTTGATCTCTGGGTTGGAAAGGTCCCCTGGAGAAGAGCATGATCTTCATGGACGGAATCCCCATGGATAAATCTAGGGGATCTGTGCATGGGGATCTCTTGCCTGGAGAATCCTCATGGACAGAGGAGTCTGGTGAAGTACAGTCCATGGGGTCGCACAGAGTTGGACATGACTGAGTGACTAAGCACAGCACAGCACCTAACCGATTCACGATGTTGTGGTCGTTTCAGGTCAACAGTGGAGGGATTCGTGTGTTCATTCTCCCCCAAAGTCCCCTCCCATCCAGCCTGCACACAACATTGAGTATACAGTAGGTCTTTGCTTATCCATTTTGAATATAGCAGTGTGTACATGACCTTCCCAAACTCCCTAACTGTCCCTCCCCCTTAACACTACCCACCCCGAAACCATTAGACTTTCGTTTTCTAAGTCTGTGAGTTTCTGTTTTGTAAGTAAGTTCATTTGTATCATTTCTTTTTAGATTCCACATATAAGGGATGTCATGTGGCATTAAAGTAATATTCCAACCTGAAGACTTCGGGACAGATATGTTGACTTCTTGTGAGTCCTTTCTTGTCCAAAGATTCCTAGGCATTACACACACGTTTTGTGATGAGCATGGTGTGGTCGGCAAGCCCCAGCCCAGTGCCCTGACAAAGTGCCCCCTAAAGGCAACCCCTGAAGTTTTGAGTGTTGGTTTCCAAGCTCTTGATGACCACTGGGGCAACACCCTGGACACAGCTGGAGGCGAAGAAAACCAGAGTGGGATTGATACAGGAAAGCTGTGAAAGAGACACATGGGGAGGGCTGCCTGTTTCAGGCACAGGCCAGCAGGACAGTAATCAAGATGGAGACACGCAGGTGCCAGTGGAGTGGGTGGGCTCAGGCTGGCTCTTTGGCAGGACCGTGCTTGAATATGAGATGGGGCTGCCCAGATGTGGAGTGAGCTGGGGGCCGGTTGAGGACCGAGAGCCCTAAGGCAAGCAAAGGGGAGGCTAGGAGGTCAGCCACTTTGGCTCCAGAAGAGCAGGTTAAAAAAGAAAGGGAGGCTGACCAGGAAAAGGCTGGAAAAGACTGAAGCTTCATCATGTGGAAGGATCGTCCCTTGGGCACCGGCAGCTTGGGTGTGGGAGCTAAGGTGACAGAGGGGAGTTGGGTAATCAGTGTTGGCAGCGTGAACAGGAAGCTGCCCCCCACTCCTGTGCAATGTTTGCCATGGTCCCTGCCACACAAAGAGCACTCAGATAATCTGCCCCTTGTCCTGGGGCTTCCGGGGTGCAGTGGATTCTCACCGATAGGGCTGGCTCTGCCTTTCCGGAGCACGCTCACCCGAGTGACCCGGGAATAGCTTGGAAGCTGCTGGAGAGGCCTCCCTTTCCCTACTGTGGCCTTATGTGACCTGCCTTTCCTGGCACATGTGTCCCCCAGCTGAACGATCTGGATGACAAGCATCTCTGTCTAGCCTGCAGCAGCTGAGAGGTCTTCACAGAGGCAGGGTGACCCGTGCGAAGCGGCAGGGTTTGGAGCCATTTCTTTGAATTTGGGTGTGTGGCTTGACTTCCCTGGAGCTCAGTTTTCTCATCTGTAAAATGGGGGCGGGAGAAGCTTTGGATGTGGATGTTTGCCGAGGTTGTTGCTGGTTCTGGGATCCTGGGACTCAAAGGGGACCTGGAACAGCAGATGGGCAGTTTCCATGCAGGGAAGCCAAGGGGTCTTGAAAACTGGAGTGAAGGAGCCATGCCTTCCTATGGGTTTAAGGCTGGGTCTTCCTGCTCTCCTGTGACAAGGACAAGAAATTTGCCTCTTAAATTTCTGTTTCTTGGCCAAAATGGAAAGAACAGTTTAAGTAATCTAGAAAACTAAAGTAAACTAAACCTTTGAGCAACCTGGTGCTTCAGAAGCCTGCTCCTGCTGCTGCTTAGTCTCTTCAGTCCTGTCCAACTCTGTGCGACCCATGGGCTGTAGCCTGCCAGGCTCCCCTCTGTCTACGGGATTCCCCAGGCAAGAACACCGGAGTGGGTTGCCATGCCCTCCTCCAGGGGATCTTCCCGACCCAGGGATTGAACTCAGGTCTCCCGCATTGCAGGCGGATTCTTTAGCAACTGAGCTACATTTATCCAAATCACTAAAATCATACGATTTTTCAGTGTAATAGTGGGGTCCTGATTGAAAGCGTTGAAAGTATTAGTGGCTCAGTTGTGTACGACTCTCTGTGACCCAATGGACTGTAGCCCACCAGGTTCTTCTGTCCATGGAAACTTTGTCCAGGTAAGACTACTGGAATGGGTAGCCATTCCCTTCTCCAGGGGATCTTCTGGACCCAGGGGTTGAACCCACGTCGCCTTTGTTTCAGGTAGATTCTTTACCTGCTGAGCCACTAGGGAAGCTGATGGCTTCCTTTAAATGGCCAGTTTCCCTAGTTTCCATTCAGATAAGGTTCTATTCACCCAGTGTTACTCATGAAGTTTAAAGGACACTTCTACTGTATCAAGAAAATATAATTAAAATCCTTTCTGGAGCCTTTTCGAGACTCATATATTCTTTAGGGGAATATGTTGGAATCTGGGTTAAGATAGGAAGCCATTTTTTTTTATTATTTTGTAATATTTAAAAATCATAGTGAAAGTGAAAGTCACTCAGTCGTGTCCGACTCTCTGTGACCCCAGGGACTATACAGTCCGTGGAATTCTCCAGGCTAGGATACTGGAGTGGGTAGCCTTTCCCTTCTCCAGGGGATCTTCCCAACCCAGGAATCGAACCCAGGTCTCCTGCATTGTGGGTAGCTTTTTTACCAGCTGAGCCACAAGGGAAGCCCATTGTCCTTTAAAAAGTTGTTGTATAGTTGATACATTGAATTAACATACTCTATGGTGTAATCTTGGCTCAAATGGTAAAGAGTCTGCCTGCAATGCAGGAGAACTTGGTTTGATCTCTGGGTCGGGAAGATCCCCTGGAGAAGGGGATGGCAACCACTCCAGTATTCTTGCCTGGAGAATTCCATGGACAGAGGAGCCTGGTGGGCTACAGTCCATGGAGTCGGACATGACTGAGCTACTAACACACACACGGTGTAATCAAAACATTTCCCAGGTGGCTCAGTGGAAATGAATCTGCCTGTCAATGCAAGAGTTGGAGACATAGGTTTGATTCCTTGGTCGGGAAAGTCCCCTGGAGGAGGAAATAGCAACCCACTCCAGTATTCTTGCCTGGGAAATACCATGGACAGAGGAGCCTGGCGGCCTACAGTTCATGGGGTCACAAAAAGTTGGCCACAACTGAGCACCAAGCAATTGATACATTGAATAAACATAGTCTATGGTATGGTCAAAACACAAATTTATTTTTTGTCTTTGTCCCTTAAAAATTTCATCAGTTAGGGTATTGTCCCCTGTTCCAGAAAGAAAACTTAGGCTGGTCCTCTGTAGAAGTGCTGGAGAGTGCTGCTTTAAATCACAAATCAAAATTTTGGGGCTGCCAGTCTGGGGGCCAGAGAAAGTGTGGGCACTAAGCCTGGGGCTTGGACACTCGAGTTGCCCACCACTGAGTAAGCCAGGAGGCCTGGCAGGATGCAGGTCAAGCAAAACTTGTTTCTACAAAGTTATAGTGATGTATGGTTGAGGAGGATCAGGATTAACATAGTATCTGTCAACCACAGGGCAGGGATAAGAGGTGGGATAGGGTGGGGGGAACTTGAGACCACCCAGGAAGAGCCCAGGACCTTGCTACCATCTCAGGAGGCAGGAGGATACCTGGGGAATGATGGGTGTTGGCCTTCTCATCAACATTGATGAACAGGGGACTTCCCTGGTGGTCCAGTGGTTCAGACTCTGAGCTTCTGCTGCTGGGGCCTGGGTTCCATCACTGATTGGGGACCCAGGATCCCACAAGCTACACAGCATGGCAAAAAAAAAAAAAAAAAAGCAGTGAGTGGGAGATTTGTGATAGAGTTTGATTGGGTTAAGAAATATTAACATGGTGTTTATTCCATCTAAATATTGTAGAGCAATTATCACCATGGCTTGTGATAAAGACACAAACATATTCTTCTTAAAAAACATTAAAATGAAAGAGTTTGGGGCTTCCCATGTGACTCAGGGGTAGAGAATCTGCCTGCCATGTAGGAGACCTGGGTTCAATTCCTGGGTCGGGAAGATCTCCTGGAGGAGGAAATGCCAGCCCGCTCCAAGATTATTGCCTGGAAAATCCCATGGACAGAGGGGCCTCCCGGGCTACAGTCCATGGAACTGCAAAGACCCAACTGAGTGACTGAGTATGCACAAATAAAAGAGTTTATCTTCACATATTTTTCCCTTTCTAATAAAATGAAACGTTTTGCTGTTTTTTTAATTGGAGTATTTCTTTCATTATGAAATTATAAATGACCAGAAAATTAAATTTTTATCACTCGTTGCAGCAATTTGTCAATGAGACTATCTTAAATTGATGCACAAGTGATAATTCGTGACTCAAATTATAGCTTATTTCAATTCACTCTGGCTGCTGTTCTGTCAATACATTACAGTTTTCTGAAGTAGTTTGTGATCAGACACATACAAGATCTGGGAACATACCTCCCAGAAATGTCAAGGATTTTGACAGCATCTATGAGGTCCAGCCAGAGAAGGCAATGGCAAGCCACTCCAGTACTCTTGCCTAGAAAATCCCATGGACAGAGGAGCCTGGTAGTCTGCAGTCCATGGGGTCGCTACGAGTCGGACACAACTGAGCGACTTCACTTTCACTTTTCACTTTCACACATTGGAGAAGGAAATGGCAACCCACTCCAGTGTTCTTGCCTGGAGAATCCCAGGGATGGGGGAGACTGGTGGGCTGCCGTCTGTGGGGTCACACAGATTCGGACATGACTGAAGTGACTTAGCAGCAGCAGCAGCAGCAGCATGAGGTCCAGCTAAAGCCCTAAACTGCTCTAAACCTCAACTGATCCCTTGAATCCATGGAAGATGGCTTCACAGAGCTACCTGTTACATTCACCCCCCAAAGAGCACGGGTGACCTGTGAACTGATGATGATTTCATTTTTGCCTTTTAAATAAAATGCATTTATGCAAATAATAATTGAAAACACCCAGTGATTTTCTAGCTATAAAAAAGTGAGTACATTATGTAGATGAGGATTTGAACTTATACATGCCTAGGCACTGGCAAGTACCATCTCCCAAATCTTCCACTGTTATAGATCTGACTCTTCTCTGTTCCCCAGATTCACACTTTTAAAGGTCTTCGATTTCATCCAAGTCTTTTTCTAACTTTTTTTCCTTTGGGCCACATTGTGTGGCCTGTGGGATCCTAGTTCCCCAACTGGGGATCAAACCCGCACCTTCAGCAGTGAACGCATGGAGTCCTAACCACTCGACCACCACGGAATTCTCTAAGTCTTTTTTCTTAAAGTTGAAATCTTCCATGGTCTCTAAGGTCTCAAAGGAATTGCAAGGTTTCCACCTGTTACTTTCGGATGAGCCAGTGATTGTTCTGTCCACCTGGACTGTGTGTTTCTTGAGGCAGGGGTTATTCTGTTCTTCCTCGTGGATTTGCAGACCCCTGCACGGTATGGCAGGTGTGGCCATGCTTGATAAACAGGATGCTCCATACTGCCGATGCACACCGTCATTTCTTGTTTCTTCATAAAAGGGGTCCCCCACCGCTGTCCTCCTCAAAACCCTGCCAGGACTCCGGTCCCCCAGAATTAAATGTAGACTTCTCCATGAGCTGTTTGAAGCTGTTGCCTTGCAGCCCAAACCACCTTTGTTTTTATTTCTTCATTCATTCATGTATCTAGTTTTGGCGGTGCTGGGCCTTTGTTGCTGCGTGGGCTTTTCTCTAGTTGGTGGCGAGCAGAGGCTACTCCCATTGCAGGGCGTGAACTTCCCATTGCACTGACTTCTGCTGTTACAGAGCGCATGGGCTCTAGGGCATGGGGACTTCAATAGTTACGGTTTCTGGGCTTGAGAGCACAGGCTCAATAGTTGTGGCTCATGGGCTTTGTTGCTCCGTGGCATGTGGGATCTTCCCAGATCAGTGATGGAACTCATGTTCCCTGTATTGGCAGGCAGATTCTTTACCACTGAGCCACCAGGGAAGCCCCCAAACTGCCTTTCTCCTGTTCCCAAATAAATCTGTTGCTGCAATGTGAATTTCCTTCTGTATTTGCAGCCAGGAGGCCCTGCTCAGAGCCGTCCTTTCTCGGTTCCCACACTTCGGTGTGTATCAGAATCATCTGGGAAGTTTAAGCAAAAGATCTCCAGGTCCAATGCCAAACTTGATGTATCAGAATCTTGGGAGTGTGGGACCCAGGCATCTATATTTTAAACCCTGATGGTATTGTCCCCAACCCCATCCACCGACTCCAGGATTCTTGCCTGGGAAATCTCATGGACAGAAGAGCTTGGTGGTCTATAGTCCATGAGGTCGCAAGAGTCAGACACCACTTAGCAATTAACCACAACTGCACCCCCATCCTCACCCCCACCCCCAGCATAGCTCTTCGGCCTCTGATTTTAGAACCAGTCCAAAGGAACCTCATTAGTTTACCACTGCATGTAGCTCTGTTAAAAAACGAAAGAGAAATTTAAGGAGCTCCTGCCCTGTGTAAGTTTCTATGGTTCAATGAGGAGCTTCCAGTAGATCCTGGAGGAAGCATCTCCATCCACAGGGAGGGACCTTTTCACCTTTGGGCCACAAAGCAATGGAGACAAAGTGGTTTATGGTTCAACTAGGAAGCCAACTTAAAAAAATCTGGCTTTCTTACCTCCTCTTATCTCAAAACAATCTTTATAGTTTACTACTGGAAAGACAGGGGTTATCAAAGAGTTGCCAGGTTCTAAGATCCACTAGAAATCTGTAAGGAGGCAACAGATGGAGCAGAAAAGAGCTTTGACTAGAGAGGGGGTTGGGAGGGGCACTGAGTAGGTGACGTCTAAACTTTCCTTTTGTATTGGGAAGAAATACCAGAAAACAATCTTTTCTAATCAAATTATTTTGTTGACTCACACATTTTGGGTTCCATTTTTAACATTTTCAAAATTAGAAATCGTCTCAGTTGAGATGCTTCTGCTGTGCAGTTTCTTCCTTCTTCCTCTTTCAACTTGGCTATTAATCCAGTGGCAAGACTTCAGTATAATCCATGCCATATGATCATCACCAGTTCAGTTCAGTCGCTCAGCCGTGTCCGACATTTTGTGACCCCACAGACTGCATCATGCCAGGCTTCCCTATTCATCACCAACCCCCAGAGCTTGCTCAGACTCCTGTGCATCAAGTTGGTGATGCCATCCAACAATCTTTCAACCCCTTCTCCTCCTGACTTCAATCTTTCCCAGCATCAGGGTCTTTTCCAATGAGTCTGCTCTTCACATCACGTGGCCAAAGTATTGGAGTTTCAGCATCAGTCCTTCCAATGAATATTCAGGACTGATTTCCTTTAGGATGGACTGGTTTGATCTCCTTGCCACCTACGGGACTCTGAAGAGTCTTCTCCAACATCACAGTTCAAAAGCATCAATTCTTCAGCACTCAGCTTTCTTTATAGTCCAACTCTCACACCCATACATGACTACTGGAAAAACCATAGCCTTGACTAGATGGACCTTTGTCAGAAAAATAATGTCTCTGCTTTTTAATATGCTTTATAGGAAGTCAACATTTCACTGGACCACCAGGTAAGTCCCCAACCATCATCATGGCATTCTGTATATTTTACATGGGGGACCCAGCCCTCCTCTTTTATTGAGTGTGAAGTACTTTTCCCATCTCTCTGCTTTCAAGGAGAGAAGAGAGAAAAGTTCTACAGGAGAATTCTTTTTTTTTTAGTTTTTTTATTTTGTACTGGGATATAACCAGTTAACAAACAATGCTGTGATAGTTTCAGGTGAACAGCAAAGAGATTCAGCCATTCAGTACCTCTGGTGTTGACTTAAATGATTTTTATTCTGTTATTTAAATGTATACAAAGAAGAAATGCGGTATTCAAATTCACTTATAGAACTCAACCCACCAAAGACAGATGTATACTCAGAATACTAACTGAACTACCCACCCTGAGAACACTCAACTGAACAATATTAATCCAATCTAGTGAATACTGTGGTTTTGTTGAAACAAAATTGCTCCCATTGAGTTTCAAAAACACTTGACCCTTTTTCTGGTCCTACATTGAATGTTTCTGTATTTGATGTTTTTTTACACTAAACTTCGTATTTTGGATTGGAGTATAGCTGATTAACAATGTTGTGATATTTCAGTTGACTGGCAAAGGGACCCAGCCACAGATATACATGTATCCATTCTCCCCCAAACTTCCCTCCCATCCAGGCTGCCACAGAACATTGAGCAGAGGTCCCTGTGCTGTATAGTAGGTCCTTGTTGGTTATACATTTTAAATACAGCAGTGTGTACATGTCCACCCCAAACTTCTTAACTATCCCTTTCCCCCACCCTTCCCCCTTTGGCAACCATAAGTTCATTCTCTAAGTCTGTGAGTCTGTCTCTGTTTTGTAAATAAGTTCACTTCTGTCATTTCCTTTTAGATTCCATATATAAGGGACAGCATGTGATATTTCTGCTGCTCTGACTTCCTTCACTCAGTATGACACCCTCCGTGTTACTGCAAACAGCATTATTTCATTCTTTTTAATGGCTGAGTAATATTCCATCGTATATATCTACAGGAGAATTCTTTTTTTTTAAATTTTTTAATTTTTTTAAAATTTATTTTATTGGAGGCAAATTACCTTACATTAATATATTGGTTGGTTTTGCCATACATTGACATGAATCCGCCCCGGGTGTACATGTGTTCCCTTTCTTGAACCCCGCTCCCACCTCCATCTTCCCCATATCCTCCCTCCAGGTCATCCTCGTGCACCAGCCCCAAGCATCCTGTATCATGCGTCAAACCTGGACTGGTGATTCATTTCACATATGATAATATACACGCTACAATGCTGTTCTCCCCAATCATCCCACCTTCACCCTCTCCCACAGAGTCCCAAAGACTGTTCTATATACTTATGTCTCTTTTGTAGTCTCGTATACAGGGTTAAGGTTACCATCTTTCTAAATTCCATATATATGCGTTAGTATACTGTATTGATGTTTTTCTTTCTGGCTTACTTCACTCTCTATAATAGGCTCCAATTTCATCCACCTCATTAAAACTGATTCAAATGCATTCTTTTTGATGGCCGAGTAATACTCCATTGTGTATATGTACCAAAGCTTTCTTATCCATTCATCTGCAGATGGACATCTAGGTTGCTTCCATGTCCTGGCTATTATAAACAGTGCTGCGATGAACATTGGAGTACATGTGTCTCTTTCAGTTCTGGTTTTACAGGAGAATTCTTCAGAAAATAACAATTTAAGAAGAAAACCCACCTCCAATGGGGTTTTTCAGCCCAGGAAAGGCACCAAGCGTTGCTAGTAGTGAGGAGGAGGAGGAAGACGAGAAATGGATGGGGGATCCAGATGTGGGGTTTCTTACCTGGGACTGAGATTCTCGTGTGTCTGTTTGCACAGAAAAGTGAAAGCCTGTTGGGAGTTTTGGGTCTCAGTTTTCTTCATCTGCGAAGTGGGCTGAATCTCACCTGAAGAGTGTATATGAAGCCTTGCTGTCAAGCTCGGGGTGCTGAGAGCATGACAGTTTTTGCAACTTGACCTCAAGTCCTACAAAATAGGACAGAATGGAAGATTTTAATAGCATTAAAGTCAAAATTCCTGATGGCCGTGAACTGACATGCAGGAACTGTCTATCTCTGGGCTTCATGGGCCACCACAGGATTCTAAGTGTAACCTCTGCTCTGCTGGAGCTGAGATGGGTTGGAGGAGGCAGTACAGGAGAGTCAACTTCCTCACCCTCCTCTTCATCACATTCCAAGCACTATCCTTCACCTAGGTAATCTGTCCATGAGGCCACTTGGGAGACATTTTTTTCAAGGCCTTGGAAACAAGAGAACTATGTCTCTAAGAGCAGCAGGTGAGTTCAATTTTATACTGATCTTGTTTCCTTCTTTGCTTTGGCTGCTAGGAAGCTTGGAGTCATAATTCTAGCTGCGCTCTAGCAGCTGAGTTCCTTTAGTGGAGCCCCTTATGGTATTTCTCAATTTGGGGTTGAAATTTTACTCCAGCTTTGTTTTCCTAGCCTACCATTACTTTTTATGGTCTTGTTAAACATTTCTTTCTTTGCTGTTGCACTGTATGTGATTTTGAAAGTTGCATCAAACTGTTTAGGAGCAAGGCAGGTGCAAACAAATTAGGACAGAAATATCACATCCTGTCTGGGAATCTCAGGCAAGAACAGTATCATCAGGAAGCTTGTAGGGTCTGGGTCAGGCAGTTGTGTCCTGAGCCCTGCCCACTCTACTCACTTATTAACTATGATCGTGGGAGTAACTACTTCACCTCTGTGAGCCTCAGTTTTCTTCATCTGTGAGGTGGGCTGAGTCTCACCTGAAGGGTGTATATGAAGCTTTGTTGTCAAGTTCATGGTGCTGAGAGCACAGCAGTGTTTGCAGTTTGTCCTCAAGTGCTGTTTGAGATCTTGCTGGGTGTGTAGTGCTGGGAAATGGAAGTTGTGCTTCCTGATTTCAAAAGGGAGGCCCAAGTGGTGATGCACGGAATAATTAGGGCTCAACCCAACATGACTTGTGAGCCAGAGGAAAGTGGAGAGGGAGTGGGGCCGACCCCGTGGGTGTGGAGAAAAAGGCTTCATGGAGGAAGCAAGAGGGATTAATCCATTTTTCTGAGAATGTGTGAAGCAATGACAGAGGAAGGGAAAGAATTCTGAGCAGCCTTTTCTGGGTGAATGAGAGCCGGGTAAAGCCTGCCCTGTGCCCTGGCCACTCTCTGCAAGAGGGAAGGGTTTGCTGCTGGCTCCTCCAAGTCTGGAGCCCCTCCATGGAGCCCAGACCTCCAATGCCTTGGGAGCGACCCAAAGGTGATGTAGGACACACAGCTCTCCCCCAGCCTTGGGTAAAGTCAGGCTGGCTCCCTTGACCTGAGCCAGCTGCCTACTGGACAGGGCTTCCGGATGCTCAGTTCTCAGCCTGATCAAAGGCTATGTTCATTCAATTAAATCCACCCAAATGGTTGGTTTCTGAGGGAGACTGCCCATGTGTGTGTGCAGTGCAGTGGGCTTTCCAGGTGGTTCAGTGGTAAAGAATCCACCTGCCAAGGCAGGAGATGCAGGTTCGATCCCTGGGTCAGGGAGATCCCCTGGAGGAGGACACGGCAACCAATCCAGTATTCTTGCCTAAAAATTCCATGGACAGGGGAGCCTGGTGAACTACAGTCTATGGGGTTGCAAGGAGTCAGACACGACGGAGCGTGCACACACACACACACGTACACATGTGCACTGGCTCTCTGGGTCTTGTGTTGTAACAAGGAAGAAGGAAATATGGACAAAACATTTCTCGTTAAAGGAACTAGCTGAGAGTCAGTGATAGCTTTGTGGAGCCATCAATCACGTTTCCTTCTTCACTGGCCATGCATAAGAACTCCATTATGGCTGTGCTGTTTTTAAGGCAGTTTTGTTTTCTTTGGTTTGGCTGAGTGCTTTGTGCTTGTCATTGCCCTGTACCCATTTATGACCCTTTTTTGTTCCAATTTCCTTGGAGTTTTTACAGCATCTGTTGTGGTTTTCAACACCTGCTGTCAAGGCTACAGCAAAGACTGACTTGAGAGTGGTTGATGAATAAAGCAGTGGATTTGAACCACTGCCTGGAACCCGCTGTGAACCAGCTCTCTGGAGCCAAGGGGCCATGGATACAGCTTCCCTGTCCCTGGGGCTGCATATGCCACCTGAGCTGACTTTGGACTACACTGGGCTCTTCAGCCAATGTGGGCAACAGATGGCCCTCCTTTTTAAATAAAATGCTCTCCTTCTGGGTAATGAGGGTCCTTTAGGATGCTCCACTTGGTCCGCCCCAATTGCTGTTTGGGACCACTACATCCGTTCTCGGGATCAGAATAAGAGGCGGGACAGAGACGGCATCTCCAAGTCTGAGAGTGGTGACTTGGGCCTGATGCCTTTCCCAGGGGTCTGACGGGGGCCTGTTGGGTGCCTTTTAAGACCTGGGCTCCCCTTGTGTTTTCCCTCCAACCCTGGGGCACAGAGAGTTGTGGAGTTCCACAGCCCTGGGGATGGTCAGTCTGGGTTTGGATCTGGATCATTTATACCCAGCAACACCCCCTCCTGTGATGGCCACACCACTTTCCTCTTCTGAATCGGTGCTGTTTCACTGGTTTGAAAGACCCATACTCCTTGTTGAAGGAGAGAGAAGGAGGTGGGCAGAGAGTTCTAGAACTTGAGGGGAAAGGGCACGAGGTACGGCTGAGGACAAGAAGGAAGGCCAGCCAGGTTGGAGGCCAGTGAGCAGGAGCCAGACACGGGAGGAGGAGGTGGCCATAGCAGCTCATCCCAAACCAGGAAAGTAGTGTAAGTGGGAGGCTGCTGCAGCTGTCACAGCCCTGCAATGGAAAGTGACAGCAGGACTGCCCTGGGATGACTGGACACATAGTTCCTGCTCCAGAGGGTGATGCATAGTTCCTGCTCCAGAGGTTTTGCTGTGGGGCTCTGTCTTACAAGGAATGCCCTAGGATAGCCTCCGGAGGCTTTCAGCAAGGATTCTTTTCATGGCTTTTAAAGCTCACTCCAGCTCTGTGAGGATAAAAGATTGGAGGGGGCAGAGAGACTGTGAGCCTGGCCAGGCTTGGGGTAGAGGGCTGGCCTTTTGGCTGTGCTGGCCCTGGTGTTTCAACTAGGGATGCCTGCCGCTGGCCCCCAGATGCTGGCATGTGGACAGTGCTACTAAGATGAAGAGGGACCCATCTGTGGCAAAAAGGAGACCCCCTTCTCGGAGGGGCGGTCCCTGAATAGGATCCACCATCCCTGATTCTTTTCATTTAAACATCTATTAGTTTATGAAACAGTGATAATGAAAACTGGGCTTTAAAAACATCTTCATTTAGCAAATAAAACGTGGCAGCTTTGTGGGGACAAAAAGGCCCCTCAAACAAAAGTTATTTGAAACCTGATGGGATTGAGAAAGCAAATGTCTGAGACAGCAGGTCTGGATCGTGTCGGAGTGCAGAGCCCAGCATAGCCTCGGTTCTGGGATACCCTCTGCCCAGTGACCTTCCTTTAGTCACTTGGCCACACCCAGACCGTAGCCACTTCCAGAACCTCAGCTTGACGTGACGCTCCCAGACTCCACTTCCAGCCACCCTCCCTGTCCTTAGTACACCCATCCACACGGAAGGTGACAGGGCCGGACCTCATTTCCCTGGTGCCTCCCAAGTTCACCTCCTCCATCCCCAGCCTCACTCTCCCTTCTCATCACACTCATGACCCCTCCATTTCATCTGCCTTCCAACCTCCCGCCCTTGGAACCATCTAAGATTTCCCCGCCCCACCCTGGGTGGAGAGGACACCCCAGCCCAGGGGCGTGGGCTGTTTGTCTTTCATTGAATCTTTTCTGGGGCCACCTCTCCCATCCCCTCCAGGGCTGTATCTGCTGAAGATGCAGGTTAAGCTTTTGTGCAGGTAGAGGTGACCAGTAGGAAGTTAGAAGACTGAGGGGGTAGCAGGAACTGGGAAGAGAGAACTGGGGTGTGTGTGTATGTCAAGGTCCCTGAAGCCTCGGGAGCAGAAGGAGTCTGTCGGGAGGAGGAAGGAAGAGGGGCAGAGGCTCCGCCCAAAAGCTCATTGTCCCCAGTGCCCACCCTTCCTCCTGGGCTCCCTGTCTCCATGTGACTTGGAGCAGAACTGGTCATCCTGGGATCCTTTGTCCCATTTGTCCCCACGCCCCTGCCATCCAGTCGGCCCCCAGCTTCCGTTCCTGACTTCAGCTACTATTATCTTCTGCCTTCAGCTACTATTATCATCATCGTCCCCACTACCACTGGCCCTGCTTCATCCCAGCAGCTCAGAGCCCTGCTTTACTCACCTGGGTGGGAAAGCGAGCCTACTGTGTCAGCAGCGCTCCCTGCAGGTTTTAGTGCAGAATGACCCTTGGAGTCCCCGGCGGAGGGCGGGGTGTGGGGGGGTGCTTGTTGAAGCTCAGATTACAGGGGCCCACTCTGCAGAGCCCGAGGCTCCGCAGTTCTAACAAGTGCCTGGTTGATGCTGATGCTGGTGGTCCAGGGCCCACACTGTGGGAGCCAGTGGGTTAGCAGGCACTGCTAACTTGTAATACAGTCTGGACCATCCAGAGGGAAGTGGGTTCTTCCTCACTCAGGCTTCCTCAAGCAACAATTAAGATGCCCAAGACCCATCCATCTTTGGTGGTGCCTTTTTCCGCTGCACTCCAGTTACATTTCTGGTCCATTCTGACATGTATAAAAACCAACAACCTCCACCTTCCAGAACCGGTACACTTGGTTTTTAGACTCAAGGACAGGAGTGATTTCGGTGCATTTAATCATGGTTGGCTTGGCCAGTGGTTCAGTCTTTCTAGACTGTCATGCATACGGGTGGTATCTTCCATTTCCGTTTCACCCCTCCCTCTGTGTTGTTCCCCAGTCACAGGTAAAGGTGTTGAAGGAGATGGGGATGAAGGACCTTTCTACAGCTCAGGACACCCTTCAGACGACTCATCACCAGCCCCTTTGGACCACAAGACTTCTCCCAAAGTAACTGAGCTCTTGTCTTTTAATTTAACAAAAGACTGTCAAATGCCACCCTTTTGAAGCAACTGAACTGAACATGAAAAACTATGAAATGAACCAATTTGGCTGTGGCCCAAGCTCTCCCGTGCTCTGGTGGGAGGTGGTCTATCTGAGTCTGTTTAGGTCTCACTTATCAGGGGCCCCATGTTGGGGACGTAGGATGGTGGCCACAATGACAACCATTTAGAGGAACCCAAAACAGTTCTTTATGCAGAGACTTCCCAGGAAAGGGTAATGACAGGCTCCATTATCTCGATAAGAGTTTCTTTTGGGCACTGCGCAGTTTCCTTGTTCTCATTATTCCTTCCCCAAGCAAATTATTGGCATATAATTTGATCTTTCAAGCAAAACAACTCTTTAGTCAGAGGACACTCCTACTGCAAGTGAATGAACTGGTCTTCCTGGCTCACCGGTTAGTGTCTGGTGGGTGTAATTAGTGTAACTGGATTTTCTAGAATCTGATCACACTGGGACGAGTTGAACTTGAAAAAGCTAACACTCCGTGATGCTGACAACTCATGGGCAGCCCTGTCTGAAACAGCCATTCCCATTCGTCCCCGACACCCTGGGTTTCCTTCACTTTGCTGTTGGACCTTCACTCTTTTTTTTTTTACTTTTAATTTATATTGGAGTATAGCCAGTTAACAGTGTTGTGATACATATACATGGATCCATTCTCCCCCAAACTCCCCTCCCATCCATGCTGCCATGTAACATGGAGCAGAGTTCTCTGGACTATCCAGCAGGTCCTTGTTGATTATCCATTTTAAATACAGCAGTGTGTACATATCCACCCCAAAGCCCCTAATAGTCACTTTCGCCCACCTATCCCTTCTGGTGACCATAAGTGCGTCTCTAAGTCTATAAATCTGTTTCTGTTTTGTAAATAAGTTCATTTGTGTCATTTCTTTGTAGATTTTTACAAATAAGGGATGCTGTGTGATATTTCTTTTTCTCTGACTTATTTTACTCTGCATGACAACTCTCAAGGGAGGAGGGTTCCCTGCTCACTTGCAATGACCCCCTTGGAGAGACAGTGTGTTGGGCTTCATTAACCTTATGTACCTTAACAGGAAAAAGTGAAGGAGGAAACAACTTCAGGGAGATGGTCACAACTATGATTCCCCCCCCCTGCACCATTTTGCTGCAAGATTACTGGGCACCACAAGCTGCCTATACCACTTTTAACCGTGTTGGTCTAGATGTAGTGTTGCCTTTAAAAATATTCTCCCTTCATTCTTCCAGGGAGAAGTCACTTAGCATCTTTCGTGGGGCATATGTCAAAAAATTCTGCACTTGCTCTGATGACCCCAGAGCCAGTTTTCCTTCTCTGCCTGTTCCTTTGAATGTTTCTGCACAGCAGGGCATCCTGCAGTGGAGGGCACTTAGACACAAGGCCCACTATTTGAATAGAAAGAGTCTTCTGGGGGAAAGGGAAAGGCTTTGGAGTCCAGTGGGAAAATACCAGGCTTTAGAGTCAGACTTCATTTCAAGCTCTGGCTCTGCCACTTTCTATGTGACTTTCAATAAGTTACTTAACTTTTCTGAGCCTCAGATGAGGAATCCCTGAAACAGTTACTGAGCTAGTGTGAGATTTTGACCACCCTATCCAAATAGCCCTCCCTACCACAGATACTTGCTCATTTCCTTCCTAATTCTCCTCCCAATCTGAAATGTTTCTCCCTATGGATTTACCTCTTGCCTCTTGTCTATGTTACCTTAGTAACAGGTGACAGTTCCGAGTGCATGCACGCTCAGTTGTATCCCCTTGAGACTCCATGGACTGTAGCCCACCAGGCTCCTCTCCCCATGGACTTTCCCAGGCAAGAATACTAGAGTGGGTTGCCATTTCCTACTCCAGGGGATTTTCCCAAACCAGGGATCGAACCTGCATCTCTTATGTCTCCTGCATTGGCAGGCGGGTTCTTTACCACTAGCGTCACCTGGTAAGCCCATGAGAGCAAGGGTCATGTCTATTTGACTTTGGATTTCAGCCCCATTAGCTAGCGCAGTGCCTGGAACATTGTGAGTGATCAGCACTTATTTGCTGACTGAACAGATGAATGGATGGCATAGTCTGTAGCGTGTGGTTGACACTCCGTTGACGTAGAACTCACTCAAGCCCTCTGGGTAAAGAGCCCTGGTCTCCTTTCCTTTTCCTCTGTCCACACCCATTCAGTCCACTCATTGCACAGGTATTTCTTGAGCCCCTACTATGTGCTAAGTATTGTTCTGAGATTCTGGGGATACATCAGTGAGCAAAACAGACACAACGTCCTGCCTCGTGGAGCCTGTGTGAGCAGACAGGCAACAGAACAAGAAGTAATATATAAGGAGGCCATCTGGCGAGAAGAGCTGTGGAGAAAGGAACAGCCAGGAAAGTGGGAGGGAGTGCAGTGCAGGGGTGGTCAGGAAAGGCTGCCCAGAGGAGACGACACGCCAGAAAAGATCTGCAGGAGGGGAGGGGATGAACTCATAGCTTCCTGGGAGAAGAGTCTTCTAGGCTGAGAAGACGGCACATGCAAAGGCCCTGGGGTTGATGACTGATAGAGCGGGCTGGGTGGAGAGAGGCCGTGGGGCTGGCTGAGCGGGGCCCTGTAGACCGTGGTGCGAGTTTTCAGCGCCATCCTGGGAAAGATGCAGAGAATGTGATGAGCCTTCTGTTATCTATTACCAAGGGCCACTAGAGGGCTGTGATTGTGACTGGAGGAGTCTGAGGTTGAACCGCACTCACCGGGGAGCTGTATCAGCCCTCCTGCTCTCCATCCTTCTCATGGGAGGCAGTTCCTGCCACCCTGGACACTGGCTTGGCTCTGCCAGTCCCTTCCCTCCCTGGACCTCGGTGTCCCCTCCTCGAGGCTATTGGTGACCCTGGAAGGCAGGGTCTGCTCTTGACAGCCACCTTTAGCAGTCAGTGCCCACTAAGCACCTGTTCAGCTTGAGGTGTCCGATTACAGAGGAAAGGATGAGGCTCAGCTTGGTCCTCAGGCTGGAAGTTGGGGTGGGGTACGTGTCCCCGATAGCTTGGTTGGGAAGGCAGGCTCTTGGAGGGCAAAGCTGAGTGACATTGCAACACTGCATCATGTACACAGTGCCCAAAGGGTTGCTACTACGGTAACAGTGGCTAACAACTAAATCCGGTTACTCAGCAACAGTAAAATTAGATATTAAGGGTCAACGTGACCCCTGAAGGGGAGCCATGGTCACCCAGACCTCCAGGATCTGGAAGCAAACGGTGATGCCTCAGAGGCCAGAGGCCCTGACTCTTCCCACCCAGGTCTGTTCCAGATCACAGGGCCCCCCGGGCTCAGGGACCAGAGACCCCCACAGGGATGGGCGGGCCCAGGGTGGCAGGCAGGATGTAGAGCCAACCTCTGGGAAAAGGGGCTTAGATGACCCAAGGTGAGGGCAGGTGCCTCCTCTGGGGAGACCCTGGGGACCCCAGCACAGTGTCCGGACTGAGCCCTGGCAACCCCAGGAACCTCGCTGGGCTACCAGGTCCTGTGAAGGGAGGGGCTGGCTTCCCTCAGGAATCCCCAGACCTGCTACAGGCTGCCCTTGGGGAGGACAGGGCTTGGGGGTGCTCGCTGAGCTGGCAGGAACTCCCCTGCCACACCCAGAGGGTTCCACTGACCTGTTCCTACTTGGAGCTTCCCTGTGATTTTCAGTTTAGGAAAGGGTTTTGCTGTTTAAACAAGGCTGTGAATGACCGCTACAGAGGTTTCTTCCCAAGGCCATGCCTCCTGGACTGAGGTCCGGCCCTGGGTTCTACCTTCTGGCGTTTGCAAGAGCAGGCGTTCAACAGGTTATAACCACCTGGGGAAGGTCATTGAGAAACAGGATCTGAGAGCCGAGTCTTGGAGCTTCAATGAGTTTTCTTTCTTCCCGCTGTCCTTAATGGCAGATTTTGTTAGGAAATGGAGCTCTGTGGCTCTTTCTTCCACCCAGACACGCTGTTGACCCAGATGCTTCTAGTCAGTGGGATAGGGAGAGAGAGAGGTGAGCCCTCTGAAAGGGGTGCATCCCCCCAGGACCCTCCTTTCTGCACAAGAGGAAGCCCTCTCTGAATAGGGTCTGATAAAGGGCCGTGGGACACAAAGGGCCTTGGGCCAGGATAGGGTCCTGGTGATGAAGGACCCACATGGGGGTGGCAGGTGGCCCGTGGCCCCATGGTCTTCTTCCTGCACACCCAGGAACCCCACCTCCTTCCTGCTCCACTGACCTCACCCGTCTTCCCACCTGGATGCCTCCTCAGTGGGCTTTGGAGTGACGGGTAGGTTCCCTCCGCTTCCTTCTTCCTGGTATCTTGCGAACAAAAAGCTCACCAGCCCTTGCTGTGTTAGGATCTTTACTGCTGACCACAGGGGGTAGAGGATGGAGTCATCGCAATGACAAGAATGAGGAAGGGCTGCTGTCCTTTGGGCTCTGAACTGAGTTATCCATGGGGCGTCCTCTCGAATTTTCGGGCAGGATTCCCCTCCCCCCAGCCTCCACTGTCACACTGTCCTGGAAGGTCACTCCTGTTCCTCATTTGGTCTTCCCATTCTTGGTTGCCAAATGACTCCTGAGTGCATTTTGTTTCACTTCCTTAGAGAAACTGCCTCTGCCATTGACTCACATGGTTTTTCCCCCCTTAGCAACTTGCACTAACACTCTTGCCCTATCACAATGGTCACCGTGCAGGTATGTCTCTAAGACAAGACAGTGTGCTTCTGTGGGGGAGGGACCGTTTGCACCCCCTCCTCCATTATGGATATTTTGTATTCCTGCCTCTTATTCCTTTTTTTGCTGTGTGCAGGACAAGCACTACTAATCAATCAGAGCACTCTTTTTTTTTTTTTTTTTTATGATCCTAAACCTAGCACTTCAGGATCCAAACAATCATAACCCCCTCTCATAATAACCATCATAACATAATAAGCAATAACAAACAATCATAACCATTCCTGTCATAATCATAGAGGAATCCACTGTGCTGTCTGGTCTTACGGGTTCCCTAGCAGATGTGTATGCTGGTTCTCTTCTCCTGTCACCTGACACTCATCAATTGTTGGGTTGCCAGTAGGACAATGGAAAACAGTCAAGTCCCTCGGAAATGTGCCTCTTCTCATCAAGGGGAGAGGAGGGATTGGGGAACAATGGGAAAAGCTATAGGACTGAAAAAAGAAATCCAAGGTTGAATGTAACTTTCATCTGGATGGAGCCTAATGCAGACGTCTGGCCCTAAATCCTGCCTGGTGACCGATACAAGGCATGAGTTCCTAGTATCCTTCCAGAATGAAGCTGCAAGAGATCAGAGGTTAACAACTCATGGCAAGGAAGCTGAGGTGTCATCTCACAGCGTCCACATCTCAGCTGAAAGGCAGGACAGGGCTCACTCAGGCCAGGATAACAAAGGCAAATCCTGAAAAGCCATATGCTTCTGACCAAGAGTTACTGACCATCAAGAGAATTTGGCGGGAATGGGAAACAACAGGAAACCTTCTAGGTAGGTTGTGGGAGTTTTACCAGAGTCTGGTAATAAAGACCAGGGATCCCAAAGTGATATCTACATAATAGAGGGATTGTGGGCAAAGTTGGAGGAGGTCGGAGGCAGGTTTGGTGGGTTTGCCAGGCTGGACAATAAAAAGGCTGAGTTCTAAAGAATTGATGCTTTTGAATGGTGGTGCTGAAGACTCATGAGAGTCCTTTGGACAGCAGGGAGATCAAACCAGTCAATCCTAAAGGGAATCAACCTTGAATATTCCTTGGAAGGATTGATGCTGAAGTTGAAGCTCCAATACTTTGGCCACCTGATGGGAAAAGCTGACTCATTGGAAAAGACCCTGATGTTGAGAAAGACTGAAGACAGGAGGATAAGAGGATGACAGAGGATGAGATGGTTGGATGGCATCACCAACTCAGTGGACATGAGTTTGAGCAAATGCCAGGAGATGGTGAAGGAAAGGGAAACCTGGTGTGCTGCAGTCCATGGGATCTCAAAGAGTTGGACATGACTGAGCAACTGAACAACAAAAAAGGGTCAGGCAGTGTGAATACCAAGGGCATGCAATCAAAGCCTGTGAATGGTTGGAAGTGGTTCTGTTCGAGGTCACATATTTCTCAGTTCCTGGGTTATGGAATGAGTATGAGACCCGGAAGATGAAGACTAAAGCTAATATAAGCCCGTGGAATCCATGGATATCTCTCATGTCTTCTGCTCTCCAATTATGTCTGCAATGTCTTCCTCGTTTCTTCAATGCCAGGGGCTAACAGGAGAGTGCCCTGCCAGGACAAACCATCCCAGAGATGCTTTTCCCCTTGGCACCATGTCCCGTATTTGCTCAGCAGCCCACATCCTGCTCTGCCCTGAGTCTTGGAGCAGACTTCCCACAAATCCATTCTCATTCTCCCAGATTAAAGTCAAGCCTATACTCAGGGAGCTCTTGAGACTTAGAGGTTCACCTAGAAGGAAGTTGGAAATTGCACTGCTAATATCAGCACTTTTGCAGTTGGGAAATTGCCAGACTGTTATACAACAATCAGTCTAACCCACCTAAATTGTCCCACAGATTAGCCATTGATTGTTAGAAAAGTCTCTGACTTCCTTTATCTTTATGGCACCAATACAAATATAGTATCCCGGAGGACACGCCTCCTTTTAACTACGAACCTATAAATATCAAGGCATTTTTACTGAGATTGAGAAGAACCCAGCAAAATGGGGATCTCCACAGTCATCCTTCAAATATGTCTTTTATTGGGTCAAATTCTATCTACAGGTATTATATCTAATTATTACATTTCTTTTTTACTACTGTAAATCTGAATCATGGCAAATTCTATCTGTTTCTTGGTGCTATTCTTTCATCTCAAGAGGAGTTTTATATCAAGAATGGGAGGATAGTTCTTTGGTGATCATTGTAATTGCAAAGATTTTTTGCTTTGTTTCTGGCTGAGAAATGCAATGGTTGTAGTCAGAAAAAGCCAATCACTGTGTCAACTGTCTTCAGTGAGTCACTCAACTAAGGAAATGATTGATTGGTTTTAGAAAAATTCCTGAAATTAAGGAAAAATGTGTATTATTAAAACTAAAGCTTTGTTATCATTGATTAAACCTGTGATTTGTGTATTGATGAACATGGCCAGCAAAGATTGCCCTGTAAATGTGAGTAATGTGACTTCTGTCTGCAGGTGTGTCTGGCTTGATAATTAACATTTACCAAGCAAAATCAGATCAATAGCTGAGCACAGAAAAGATCATTAAGATTCTATGTCTGTCACTGCTTTATTTTAAAATTTGTATTTATTTATTTGGCTGTGTGGTGTCTTATTTGGGGCACTTGGCTGTATCACGTGGGATCTTCCATTGCAGCACACGAGTTTAGCTGCCCTAAGTCATGTGGGATCTTAGTTCCCTAGGCAGGGATCAAACCTGGATCCTCTTCAATGCAAGGCAGATTCTTAACCACTGGACCAGTGGGGAAGTCCCCGTCTGTGACTGCTTTAGATAAATGATTTGGAGATTAGTTTCAAGCACATCTTTGTGTTCTTAGAATGTCACGTGACAAAATGGACATGAAAGAGCCCTGGGGAAATCGCTGAGACCTTGAACCGCAGCGCCGTGTTACCGAGATGCTGAGTGAGCAGGGTGTTTAGCCAGTCTGTTCATCATCTCTCCCTTCCCGTCTGTCTCTCGTTCTCTGTCTTTCTCTGTCTCTGTGTCTAGGTCCGTGACAGGAAACTCACTGATGGGCAACACCTGACTTCCCCTCTTGTCAGGAGGACCTCGGTGGGTACTGCTCTGGACAGAGCAGGGGCTAGAGACTGTGTCTCCATCAGAATACTGGGAAATGGGAGGCAGTGTTCTTAGCTCTGGCTTTTGTCAATATGAAGTTCATCCCCAGACTTGCACTGGCTCTGAAAAGTGACAGGTGGTTCACGTTAGCCCCTAAGGGACAGGGAATGAATTGACCTGTCCTTATCTACAAAGGAGGCTTCCCTGATAGCTCAGATGGTAAAGAATCTACCTGCAAGGCAGAAGACCCTGGTTCAATTCCTGGGTCAGGAAGATCCACTGGAGAAGGGATAGGCTATCCTCTCCAGTATTCTTGGGCTTCCTTGGTGGCTCAGCAGGTAAAGAATCTGCCTGCAATGTGGGAGACCCAGGTTCGATCCCTGGGTCAGGAAAATCCCCTGGAGAAGGGAAAGACTACCCACTCCAGTATTCTGGCCTGGAGAATTCCATGGACTGTATAGTCCATGGGGTCGCAAAGAGTCACGACTGAGCGACTTTCACTTCACTGTCTACAAAGGGGCTTAAGGCACCCTCTTCGAGTGGCTTGAGGGGGCTGTGGTTTTGCATGTTATGTGCATACACAGGCACAGACGCACATGCCTGCATTTGCATTTTAGACATGAGAATTAGACCTCGGCAAAGTGGCTGCTTTGTACCAGGTCCCTTTTCTTGTCTAAATCTGCTGACAACTCCCAAGTTGGGTATCCACCCTGCAGATGAAGAAACTGAGGCTCAGAGAGGTTCTGTGTCTCGTCCAAGTCAGTAGTTGTTGTAGGGCTGGGCCAGGATCTGAACCTGGAGGAGGTCTGCTGGCATTTGAGTAGAGGGTTTGGACGGTTAGTTCCCACTGTTTCTTGCGGAGAACTCAGCTGAGGAGATGAATGGTGGCTTTCAGCTCAACGCTGGAGCCCTGTGGAGGAGCCCTGTGGAGGAGCCCTGGGAGGAGCCCTGTGGAGGAGCCCTGTGGAGGAGCCCTGGGAGGAGCCCTGTGGAGGAGCCCTGGGAGGAGCCCGGTGGAGGAGCCCTGGGAGGAGCCCTGTGGAGGAGCCCTGCGCTGGGGAAACCGAGGCAGCAGACACTGCCCAGTTCTAGTCTTTGCCCCAGTTCTTGAGAAACAGTGAGTTCAGGTTTGTGCTGGTCTAAAGGGGCCATGAAACTCCTTCTGCTCCTGGGTCTTTGGTTCTGCCATTTACCAGGTCTGGGGCCTTTGCAAGCCTCAGTTCACTCACTAATAAAATGGGCTTGTGTTCCAGCTTCATAAGGTTGTACAGACATGCGGCCACCCACGCGGTGTCTGGCATTTGGAGAGTGTCTGGGCGTGGTCTGCTGTTACTCTTCTGGGCATAATCCTAACATGACTTCCTATCTGCAAGGTAGTCTGTTGGACTGGACCCTAGAAAAAGGAAAGACTGCTGAAGTCCAAATCAAGCCTGGAGGTTTGTTCGTAGGAGTGTACCCTGTCGGTTTGGTGATCGTGACAAATGTAGCTTGGTCATCTGAGATGTTATCATGAGGGAAAATTGGGTAAGAGGATATGGAAACTGTGTATTTTCTGCAAATTTTCTGGAAGCTTATTCCGAAATAATCTTTTTTTTTTTAAACTCAACTTCCCTTGGTCTCATTTCTTCAAGGTCAAAATGAGAAAGTAATAATTGCTCACAAATTAATTCATGGAGAAGTGTTAATGCCTGTACTTCCCCTTTTCACAGTTTATCAGGGATTTGGGCAATAATTAACACCTTAAAAAGGAGGAAATTGTGAGATGTCCTTAGATGGCTGACATTGGGCGGGGGTAGGCCCTTCTGCTGCTGCTGCTGCTGCTGCTAAGTCACTTCAGTCATGTCCGACTCTTCGCAACCCCATGGACTGCAGCCCACCAGGCTCCTCCGTCTATGGGATTCTCCAGGCAAGAGTACTGGAGTGGGGTGCCATCACCTTCTCCGAGGCCCTTCTGTTATCCTTTATATAGGTCCCACAGATATCTAATTATTCCCTCATAGCTCTCTTCGCTGCAACTTGTCTTTACTGCGCAAGCTACCCTCTGGGTGTTAGGTCACTCAGTCCAATCTAGGTATGGAATGTTCCAGAATGAAGAGGAAGTCCAAGGCCACACCCAGAGCCTGAGTCTCAACCAGGCACCCAGGACCCTCCTTTCCAGCCTCGGGTCTCTCCACAGCTGGCTTGAAAAACCGCCACCAGGGTTTCAATTCCAACCTGTCCCCTGCTGTTTTCCACCCTGTAATTTTATTTGTCCTGCCCCTTTTCCAGCAGGATGCTTTCCAGCAGGATGTCTTACAATACAGAACAAATCTGTCCTGGTCACCTTACACCCAGCAGGAGCTGCCTCTTGCCATGGTGACTGCTCTCATGCTGTTCCCTCCACCTGGAACACAGTCTCATTCTTCCCCTCCCTACTTCCTGCTGCTGCTGCTGCCGCTAAGTCGCTTCAGCCGTGTCCGACTCTGTGTGACCCCATAGACGGCAGCCCACCAGGCTCCCCCGTCCCTGGGATTCTCCAGGCAAGAACACTGGAGTGGGTTGCCATTTCCTTCTCCAATGCGTGAAAGTGAAGTCGCTCAGTCGTGTCCGACTAGTAGCGACCCCATGGACTGCAGCCCACCAGGCTCCTCCGTCCGTGCGATTTTCTAGGCAAGAGTACTGGACCTCTGGCTAAATCTAGCTGCTCTTGTTTAAATACCATGGGCATTGTCCTATCCAGGAACCCTGATGTGTCCTCTCAATACACACACACACACACACACACACACAAGCAATGTGTCATCCTATGCCACTCTTATTCTCCTATAGCATCTTAACTCTGTGGATTTTTCTAGAGATCCTGCTATGTGGGGAGTCCCTGGAGGGCAAGGACCATGTCTGGCTCACTTAGTACAACACCATGCATCCCTTGGAGCCTAGCAGAGGCTCCTGCTGGCCGTAATGGAAGGGCAGGAGATCCCTTCCTGAGCCATTCTCTCTGTGCCCTGTGCCAGGTCCTGAAAAGTATTTCTCGTCCTTATGTATAGTTTAAAGGGAGCCAGACACCATATTGGGGCTTCCCAGGTGGCTCAGTGGTAAAGAATCTGCCTGCTGATGCAGGAAACATGGGTTTAATCCTTGGTCTGGAAAGATCCCCTGGAGTAGGAAATGGCTACCCTCTCCAGCATTCTTGCCTGGGAAATCCCATGGACAGAGGAGCCCAGTAGGCTACAGGCCAATGGGGTGGCAAAAAGAGTCGGACATGACTTAGTAACTAAACAAGACCCCACATCAGGAGCAATCTGTATAGTTGCTAAGTCATGTCCGACTCTTTGCGACCCTACGGACTGCAGCCTGCCAGGCTCCACTGTCTGTCGGAATCTCCAGGCAAGAATGCTGGAGTGGGTTGCCATTTCCTCCTCCAGGGGATCATCCTGACCTAGATTCGAACCCACACCTCCTGTATTGGCAGGCAGATTCTTTATCAGTGAGCCAACAGGGAAATCTTTGTTTCTCTTTGCATGCGTATTTGAGTTGTTTTAAAACTGCACATCAGTGATATCATGCAGTATCCTACAAGTCTCTTCTCCACTCTTGGCTGCCCTAAACCCAGCGCAGTGCTGTGGCATGGAGGTGGTGGGAACAGAGCATTACCATGTAGATAACGGGATCATTCACAGGAAAGCCATGAACGTTGCTTCCCAGTGGATAATCGTGACCACTGAGCATGGAGCGCAGTGTAAGAGCTGGGCTCTTGAGGAGGGGAGGGCAGGGACGGAGGGTGGACTAGCTATCCTTTGAGTCCCCAAAGCTGGGTTGGAAGGGTAAGAGGATTACAGTGACCAGACTCCCCTTGTCCTGAAATAGGCAACCTGACACTGAATCTCAAATACCTGTCCATTGCTGGGAGATAATAATTAGAAGACACACCCTCCCTGTGCCTCAAATGCCTCCCTAAAAATGGCCCATTTGCTGCCTGACGACTGCACTTGTGTCCTCCCACGCTGTTACCGCCCCAAACTCCACCAACCCCAGTGCCGTCAGGGGCAGTGCTGACCACTAACTCTCCATTCCTAAAGATTATTATTTCAGAATGCCTTGCTTTCTGACAAGTTGAAACGGAATCTCGTTTGCACTTGGATTTTGGGAAGCGGTGGAACTGAGCTATGAGCGCATTTGCTCTGGGGTCAGTGCCCTTGACTTCCGGGATCAGTTTCACTGTCAGCGCTGTGTGACCTTTGACAAGCTGTTTTACGTCCCTACGCCTTGGGTTTCGCTTCCATAAAGTAGACTGTGTAATAATCTGACCCTGTAATAATCTGATAAAGGATATCCTGAGGATAAAATGAGGTCCTGCACGTAGCACAGTTAGCTCAGTGCTGGGAATGTTGTAATTGCCAAGCGATGAGAGCGTCTCCCTCCCTACATGCTCCCTCCTCGCTCCTTCTCTTTCTCCCCTCTTTCTCTTCGCTTTACCCTTAGCTTCAGTTTGTCCTTATCTTCTTTTTCCTCCATCCTTGTTCTTTTCCTTTAGCCTACGACCCCACCTCCTTCCGAACCTAAAAGAATCTGCCTCCTATATCACCTGCCACCACATCTCCCGCTGCTGCTGCTGCTGCTGCTAAGTCGCTTCAGTCGTGGCCGACTCTGTGTGACCCCACAGACGGCAGCCCACCAGACTTCCCCGTCCCTGGGATTCTCCAGGCAAGAACACTGGAGTGGGTTGCCATTTCCTTCTCCAATACGTGAAAGTGTAAAGTGAAAGTGAATTCGCTCAGTCATTCAGCCTCAAACCACAGCTTTTAACGCGCAGTTAGGGTAGAGAGGGTAGGAACTAGAGAAAAACATAGAGCAAAGGTAAAAACATGCCTCATCCTATCACCTGAGATTGGTTTTATTAGAATACGTATTTCTCTCCATGTGTATGGAAGTGACGTCATTCTCCACCCACCCCCCCCCCCCCCCCCACCACACACACTGAGTGGCATGCCGAATCTTACTTCCCCGACCAGAAATCAAATCCATGTCCCCTGCAGTGGAGGCTCAGAGTCTTAACCACTTGACAGCCAGGGAAGTCCCTACAATTTTTCTGTAGTTTATATTCTGAACATTTTAACATGCATTCATGATTTTGGGAGATTGAAGTTTTTTTCAGGTTTTATTCTTTTTTAAAAATGTTTGCTTTATTGAGGTATGATTGGCCAAGAAATTTACAGGATATTTAAAGAGCACCTTGTGGCGATTTGATATGTGTATGTGTGGTAGAAAGATTCTCCCTCATCTAGTTAAGAACATATCCATCATCTCGCATATTTATTTTTATTTTGGTGAGAACATTTAAGTTCTACTCCCTTAGCAAATTTCAGTTGTATATAGATGCAGTTTATCAACTGTAGTCCCCAAGTTTTACATTAGACCCTAAGATCTTATTCATCATCTGGCTGAAAGTTTGTACCCTTTTACCAACCTCTCCCTGTTTCCACTACCCCTTTTCAGATTCTTTCTGTAATTATAATGGTAATATCGTGAGGATCATGTTTGTTCATGCATCTTTGTCCACGTTGAGTAAATTATGATTCCCTTTGACTGGATTCTTAGACATGGAATTACTGAGTCAAAGAGTTGATCACCTTAAGACTTTTAAAGTAAACTGGTACATTATTTTCTGGCAATCTACCAATTCTTTCTCCAACAGTTAAAAAGGAGACTGCAATCTTCTACAACTTCGTTGAATCTGAATATTGCCATTCAAAACTCTTGGCTGAATTGTTGGATAAAAATTGATGTACAGTTATTTTAATTTGCATTTCTTCACTTTATAGTGAAGGTGAAAATTTTAAGCCATTTAAGTTCCTTTACTTAAACTGTCTGTTTTTATCCTCTATTTTTTTGTGTTGTGTGAAAGTTAGCATCATCTTTGCTGGTTTATAGAAACTCTCTCTGTCCATTATATTGAACAAACTCTCTCCCCTTTGTCCATTATATTGATGACAAATATTTTCCCAATTTGTTACTTGCCTTTAAATTTTGATTTCCTTCTGCACAAATATTTTTAAATAATTAAATTTATTGCTATTTTTCTTTGCAATTTCCTGTTGATTTAAAATCTAGAAATTTCACAAAAATCAAATAAACATTTAATTAGTTTCCTGTTTTCATTTGCTTAATAAAATCCTGTTCTTTGGTTTTGGAAATTATTTTGCCTTCTGGTGTGAAGTAAATATCTAAAATGATTCTAAAATAATTTAAATTTTAAACTTTGCTTTAATTTTTATAGCTTTATTTTGAATATTTTGGAACCAATCATAATTTTTTGAATGCTGACAACATGGCAAACACTATATTAATTAAGCACCTGATATATTTTTCTAACTTTCTCTTCACAATAACCTTGTGAAGTAGGTTAGTATAACTATCTTTTTACAGATGAAGAAACTAGGACTGAGTAAGAATAAATGACTTGCCCAAGTTTAGAGACCAAATAAGCAGCAGAGCTAGAATTTGAACTCAAGGCTCATAGGTGGGCAAGACCCCCAATCCCTTCCCTGCTGTCCCTTCCCCCTTCCCATCAGTATTTTTTTCTTTTTCAAGAACTTATCAGTTATTTCTACCTATTTATTTTTCTTGATAAACTTCAAAATTATTTTTTAGAGACCAATCCAAGAGAAACTTTTTGATGGAAATGATATCAAACCTATGAATTCGTTTAGAACGACTGACAGTCCTATATTCAGTCCTTCCATCCAGAAACCCGATTCATCTCTTCATCTGAGGAGACAGCCAAGAAGCTTTACATACAGTTGGTAGTTTCCTTCTTATGGGGTTGCTCCTCAAGGGAAGTTTATTTACAGTGTTTTACTTCCTTGGAGCCCATCTTCCCCTCTGCCTGATGCACGTCTGCTCTGAAGTCCTGGTTCCATTCCGGGAGATCTTCTGGACCCCCGACATCCTGCAATCGGAGCTCTCAGTTCCCTGTCCTCTAACTGTTTGTCTCTAAGTTTCATCCACTAGCGCCCACTTCCAGAGGCAGCACTGTGTCGTCTCAACATTCCCCCTGCCTGCTGGAGTCAGGCATCCAGCTGCTGTTGTTTTTCAGTTGCTAAGTTATGTCCAACTCTTTGCCACCCCTTGGACGGCCATGCGCCAGGCTCCTCAGTCCTCCTCTATCTCCCAGAGTTTCTCAAACTCATGTCCGTTGAATCAGGGATGCCCTCTAACCATCTCACCCTCTGCTGCCCCCTTCTCCTCCTGCCTTCAATCTTTCCCAGCATCAGGGTCTTTTCCAATAGTCAGCTCTTTGTATCAGGTGACCAAAATATTGGAGCATCAGTCCTTCAGATGAATATTCAGGGCTTATCTCCTTTAGGATTGACAGGTTTGATCTCTTTGGAGTCCAAGGGATTCTCAGGAGTCTTCTCCAGCACCACAGTTCAAACGCATCAGTTCTTCAGTGCTCAGTCTTCTTTATCGTCCAACTCTCACATCTGTACACAGCTACTGGAGAAACCATAGCTTTGACTCTGTGGACCTATGCCAGCAAAGTGACGTCTCTGTTTTTTAACCTGCTGTCCAGGTTTGCCTTTCCTTCCAAGCAGCAAACGTCTTTCAGTTTCATGGCTGCAGTCACCATCTGCAGTGATTTTGGAGCGCAGAAAATAGAATCTGCCACTGCTTCCACTTTGCCCCTTCTACTTGCCATGAAGTGATGGGACTGGATGCCTTGATCTTGGTTTTTTTAATGCAGAGTTTCAAGCCAGCTGTTTTACTCTTCTCTCTCACCCTCATCAACAGCCCATTGCTCCTCTTCACTTTCTGCCAGGAGCATGACTGTTAAATAAATTATTCCCTACCACTCTGTCAAAACACTTTTGCTGCAGGCCGTAGACAGTGGTTTTCAAACTTTAATGTGTGTCAGAAACACCTGGAATGGATACATATTGTTGGACGTCACCTCAAGCGTAAATTCTTAAGTCTGGGGAAGGCCTAAGAATTTGCATTTTTTTAAAACAAAATTCCCAGGTGCTGGTTGGTGCTGAAGATTCATGGAGCCATTTTAAGAGCCATTGTTCTAAAACAACCCTTTTCTAATGTGACTGGGTCAGGCAGTTGTTTTTTCCTTCAAAAATATTGTTTAAAATCACAGAATATGATAGATACACACTTAAAATATTTCCTTTTATCTTAAAACACTTTGATTCGCCAATGTGTTGCTGTAGGCTTCTCTCTCAGCAGAGGTCTTCTGCAGTTATGCATCACCTCTCTTGAATAAATTGCTCCCATTTGGCATATCTATAACTTTCAATTTTTAGTCTCTCTAAAGTAGAGTATGAAATGAAAGACTTTTGCAAAGCAGCCTCCTACATGGCTCTGTGGTAGAGAATCTGCCTGGCAACGTAGGAGATGCAAGTTTGATCCCTGGCTCAGGGAGATCCCCTGGAGTAGGAAATGGCAGCCCACTCCAGTATTCTTGCCTGGGAAATCCCACGGGCACAGGAGCTTGGCGAGGCACTGTCCATGAGGTCACAAAAGTGTGGGATATGACGGTATAAGTTCAATTGCTTTAAACATATTTCTCCTTTGTGCTGCCTAACCCACTCAATATCTTTTTAGCACCTTAATTTTATTTCCAAAGCATTCAGCCTTAATTTTTGAAAGACATCTTTCTACTTGTACTGTATTTGATCAATTTTTAATAGTTATTTTAGTGTCAAGTACAATCAACATAAACAGGTTCAGGACTCATATCTGTCATTCATTGATCACACAACTCGGTTGGAATGCAAGTTGCCAAGTGTACTAGAAATTAGCCCGCCAGCGCCAGTGGTCAGTAGGTTTACAGAAAGGATGGCGAGCTCAGAGGATCTGGCTTGGGGGTTAGTTACCTAAAGGACAGTTAAGACAACTTCCTGTCTATTGCCCTGCTGGGATGCCTTCCATCTAGTGAGTGCTAAGTCACTTCAGTTATGTCTGACTCTTTGGGATCTCCCATGGACCGTAGCCCGCCAGGCTCCTCTGCCCATGGGATTTCCCTGGCAAGAATACTGGAGAGTAGCCAGATATTGTAAATAAAAATATAATACATCCAGTTAAATTCAAATTTTAGATAAAATTTTTAAGTATACATATGTTCCATGTAATATTTTGAACATACTTACATTAAAGAAGAATTCATTGTTTATCTGAAATTCAAATTCGACTGGGCATTCTGAGTTTCATCTGGCAACTCAACAAATTTCACCCTGTTTTTTCTTGATATATACCTTCTTCTAAGCCTTTTTGAAAGATCCTGTCCTCTCTGGATTCCTCCTGCCCTTCTTCCAAGCCCAGGAACTGATTCTTTTGAGATTTCTATTTTCCTTCCACTGTGTTCCTCATTGGCCAAAATGGAGAATTATTGGTTAGCAAGTCTGGCTGCCAGGGTATTCCCAGATGGCTCGGTGTAAAGAACCCACCTACCTATGCAGGAGATACAGGAGACATGGGTTCAATCCCTGGGTTGGGAAGATCCCCTGGAGGAGGGCATGGCAACCTTCTCCAATATTCTTGCCTGGGAAATCCCATGGACGAAGGAGCCTGGCG
Source organism: Moschus berezovskii (assembly GCF_049115385.1). Taxonomy (NCBI): domain Eukaryota; kingdom Metazoa; phylum Chordata; class Mammalia; order Artiodactyla; family Moschidae; genus Moschus; species Moschus berezovskii. Next base: position 88,228,490 of record NC_142471.1, read on the forward strand.
GGCTACAGTTCATGGGATCACAAAGAATTGGATGCGACTGAGAGACAGAGCGCGTGCACGAAGTCCGGCTGCCGTTGGCCTCTGAGCTCCAGAGGACTACATCTACCTTCAGTGATGTACCCCTCTGCCCTGTGCCCCTGTGTGGTCAGAGACAGGTCCATATTCCCTGAGTGAATCAGTGAATTAATGAATGGTGGGTTCAGCTACCCTCCGAAGCAAAGAGCAATGCAACTCCCTCTGCTGCTCGAATTAGCTGATGGGAGGGAGGGTGGGTCTGGATTTAATGCTTGTTTTTGGAAGAGCTCTCATCTGGCTGTTTTTCTTTGTAGTTCCAGCAACATCAACGAGAGACACCACAGAAAGTGCTTTCTGGGAGTTACTCAGCTCTGGTAAGTCTACCTGAACTCCCGGGCTGGGTGACTGTGTGTCCAAGGCCACCCCCAAGGACTCAGGAGGGACTGCCACAGAGAATTCTGCTGGGTTTTAGATGTGGGACAGGAAGGGTTTCCTCTGATGGGGTCCACCTAGACCCTTAGCTCCTTCCTTGTGAGGTTCCATACTGACCATGAGATCGGTCTCCAGGCTCCATACCAGTGTCTGTCCAATCACACTTTTCCCAAGGTCTCTGATCCCCAGGCGGCCCCACTGGGTGTCCAGCAGGGGCTACAGACAGCAGGGCGGCAGGGGCAGTGGGGGGCAGCAGTATCTAGCTGAGCCTCTCTGGTGAGAATCACATTCCTTTTCTTCCCTAGAACTGCTGACAAGTCTTGGGGAAATAAGGAATACCCTGGCCTCAGCCAGTGCTTTAAATGCTACCTACTTCTGCTCCCTAATTCCTCTTTTATGCAGTCCTGTGTGTGCATGAGCATACCTGCTTGTGCAAAAGCACAGACTGTGATTTGAGCCAAATACAAATAATACAAATGGTAAATATATATGCACGGGAAGGTAGAGCGGCGAAATGGTTACGAGCAACCATCTGGGTACAGGTCCGGCTGCCACTTCCCGGTCAGTTGATCTGGGTCACCTACTCAAGCCAGCTTCCTTATGGGGCTTACATGAGGATGAGCTTAGGTGACACTTGTAAAATTCTTGAGTATGACGTTAAACTCTGGAGTATGACCCCAGGTTCCCAGGCTAGAAAATGTTCAAAATCATCTGCCACGATTAATCTTTTAAAAACGGGCCTCCTTGGGTGTGTGCAAGGAAGGGGGAGAGATGAGACAAGTGCAGACTCCTTTTTGAAAAAAAACAAACAAGAAAACAAGTCTTTGTGGACTTTCACCCTGCAGGCATCTTGGAAGCAAGCTTAGATCTCTCACTGCACTAGATCTTTAATTCAGAGTCAACTATAAGAAAAGCAATGACTCAAAGGTGGATTTCTTGGTTAGGGCCCTTGTGCATGAAACATGCACATGTCTGATTTTTCTTTTATTCTTTTATAGTCTCTGAGTCAGATCCTCCCAGAACACATGGTAAGTATTTTGAAAATGGTATCGTGCATTTGGTTTCAAGTTTATCATTCTATACAGCTATTTATATCTGAAGAATAAACACTGCCTCTCTGGAATTTAGTGAATGGTATGAGGATTGGGTAATAATGTGATTTGTGTCCTTTATGGAAACACAAAGGCAATAGAAAGTTCTTTCAGCTATAGCACGAATGGACTGTGGTTATACAGTTAGTTTTTTCTTTGATTTTATTTTGCCTTTGCCCCAAACTTCAGTGCACATCAGAATCAGCTAGGGTATTTGCTTGAATGCAGGTCCTTAGAATTCACCTCCCCACCCCCAGACACTTGGATTTGGATGGTCTGGGGTGGGACTTAGGAATCTGCATGTTTATGTAACCAAAAATAAAGATGGTCTGAAGACCCCTTTTTGAGCAAGCATGCTATATGGCCCAGGACTGAATTAAGCTTTAATGTTTGCAACGTACTTATAAGATTTGACTAAGAATTTCCAAAGCAAGTGACAGAAGATCTATGCATATATTTTAAGTGCTACCTTTTTAAACTTATTTTTTCTTAATGTCTACATTTTGCTTCAGTTCAGTTCAGTTCAGTCGCTCAGTCGTGTCCAACTCTTAGCGACCCCATGAACCACAGCACGCCAGGCCTCCCTGTCCATCACCAACTCCCGGAATTCACTCAAACTCATGTCCATCGAGTTGGTGATGCCGTCCAGCCATCTCACTCTCTGTCTTCCCCGTCTCCTCCTACCCCCAATCTAATGTCAAGTAAATGCAGCTTTTAAACATTTTCCCAAATGGTTATTGGCTACATCGTTAAGTCTGGCTTGTTGTTGTAAAGACTTTTCCATAAGAGAGTTGCTAATATTGAACTTTCACACATCTTTCACAATGGGCTCAACATCCGTGCCACCTCATCTGTCAAGAGCTAGTCCTACCAGGACCCTTCTAAAGAGGACAGGCCCCTGTAGCAACTTAGGATTTTATGGAAGGACAGACAGTGGTCTCTGAGCACACAGTTACAAGTGCAGCTGTGATGGGTGCTGGGGAGAGATGTCCTTGGCAAGAGGCATGTGCTCAAGCCATCAGAGAGAACCACCCCGTGGAAGTCACAGGCAAACGGAGGGTAGGGCTGGTGTAAGAGATGGCCAGACGGAGGAGGAAGAGCATTTTCCTGTCATTCCTGGCACTGACGCCACGAACTTGAGGGAACAGACACAGATTCAGGTTGACTTAGTCACCCTACCCTCACCCCCACCCTAATATTTTATCTAAGCATCACAGTGCCCTGATGGGGGCTTATCTCTAAGTTCCATTTCCCAAATTGTGCCTTTGACATATTTCCTGAAGCTTTAGAAAAAAAAAAAAAAAGGACTTCTGATCAACGGAGTTCAGAAGTATCACTTGCCATTGGTGGTAGAACACCATTCGTCTTTGGGGGCAAATGAGTGAAGAGCACACAGGTGGGCAGCTACCGCTCAGACTCAGTTCTTGTTTGCCTTCTAAGTCCTTGTCTAAATCTGCGTGGAGACGATGGAGGCAAGTCCAGAGAAGGATCCGTGAGCACATTTCCGGGATGTTAATCCTTGGTCACGTCTTGAATTGTTGTTACACCAAGCAACAAGCAGTCTGGCACAGCCTCCGTTTTGTGCCATCCTGTCCCTCATTACCATCCCCTTCGGCTGGACATCCTCCATTTAGTCCATGGAGAGGGCTCAGACAAGGTTCCCATCCACAAAATCCTCAGACTTGGAGATCGATGCAGCCTGCTCGGCAGAAAAGATAGTACTCAGGAGAATGAAATAAGCTGGGTGGTTTCTGAGCATAGATCACATGGGACTGTTAACTAGTGTTAGGGGGCATGGTAAACAGATATGCACTTTATTACATATAAAACTACTGAACGCCCCATAGCCGACCCATTTGTTTTGAAGTTCTATTACAAAACCTGATGAATGGATAAGAAAGCTGTGGTACGTATACACAATGGAGTATTCAGTTCAGTTCAGTCGCTCAGTCGTGTCCAACTCTTTGCGACCCCATGAATCACAGCACGCCAGGCCTCCCTGTCCATCACCAACTCCCGGAGTTCACTCAAACTCATATCCATCGAGTCGGTGATGCCATCCAGCCATCTCATTCTCTGTCGTCCCCATCTCCTCCCACCCCCAATCCGTCCTAGCATCAGAGTCTTTTCCAGTGAGTCAACTCGTCGCATGAGGTGGCCAAAGTATTGGAGTTTCAGCTTACTCAGCCATTAAAAAGAATACATTTGAATCAGTTCTAATGAGGTGGCTGAAACTGGAGCCTATTATACAGAGTGTAGTAAGTCAGAAAGAAATACACCAATACAGTATACTAACACATACATATGGAATTTAGAAAGATGGTAACAGTAACCCTGTATGTGAGACAGCAAAAGAGACACAGATGTATAGAACAGTCTTCTGGACTCTGTGGGAGAGGGCGAGGGTGGGATGATTTGGGAGAATGACACTGAAACATGTATATTATCATATGTGAAACGAATTGCCAGTCCACATTCAATGCATGATACGGGATGCTTGGGGCTGGTGCACTGGGATGACCCACAGGGATGGGATGGGGAGGGAGGTGAGAGGGGGTTTCAGGATGGGGAACACATGTACACCCGGGGCGGATTCATGTCAATGTATGGTAAAACCAATACAATATTGCAAAGTAAAAAAAAAAAAGACAAGATACCTGGAAATGTGCATCTTAACTTCTATTATTCTTTGTATAAGAAAATTAAATTTGACTGAATCTGTATCAAGTAAAAAAAAAATGAAGTGGTAGGATGTTTTTAAATGACAAAAAAGAAACTATAGAGAAAATAATGTTCAACTATATGTTTAAAGCTTCTTAATTTATACATTAAAAAGTTGAAATCTGAAAGAGTGGATATATGTATACATATGATTGGTTCACTTTGCTATACAGCAGGAAACTAACACAACACTGTAAAGTAACTGCAGTCCAATAAAAATTAATGAAAGAATAGTTTTTGAGAAAAAAAGTCATCATAAATATGACCACAAGTTACATGAAAAATCAGGAATTACTGTGTGAAACACGTATCAATCATTAAGTTTTCTAGTTATTTTTTTAATAAGTATTTAAACCCTATGGAAAAGAATATGAAAAATAACATATGTGTATATATGTGTGTGTATATATAAATATATAACTGAATCACTCTGCAGTACATCAGAAACAACACTATATTATAAATTAACTATACTTCAGTAAAATAATTCTTTTTGAAGTGCTAAAAAAGAAAAAAAAAAATGCTGCAAGCCCACAAGCCCAAGACTGAATCACAGCGCCCCCTGGCGTGACTGTAAGGTGACCCTCAAGCCTTTGCTGTGACCGTGTGTCATTTACAAACAGCAGCACCGACTAAGATGAATCTGTATTTCTTTCTAGATCAGGAGAATTTCCAGACTATAAACGATGGTAAGACATTTTTTTCTTTACTTGCCTTCCCAGGGGCTTTGCTCGCTGGCTGGGTCGGCCAGGGATGCGGCAAACTGAGGTTGAGTGCAGCCTTGGCCACAGGACAAGGGCCTGCCCCTTAGAATGCAAGGAAGGAGCAAGAGGAGTCCAGGGGTGCCAGGACCCTTGGTGTGTCCCAGACACACACCCAGCGAGTCCCCTGTGTCCTTCTTCTCCCTTCGTCTCTCTCAGTCAGGCAGTTCAGTCGCTCAGTCGTGTCCGACGCTTTGCGACCCCATGGACTGCAGCACGCCAGGCCTCCCTGTCCATCACCAACTCCTGGAGTTTACCCAAACTCATGTCCATCGAGTCGGTGATGCCATCCAACCATCTCATCCTCTGTCGTCCCCTTCTCCTCCTGCCCTCAATCTTTCCCAGCATCAGGGTCTTTTCAAATGAGTCAGCTCTCCGCATCAGGTAGCCAAAGTATTAGAGTTTCAGCTTCAGCATCAGTTCTTCCAATGAATATTCAAGACTGATTTCCTTTAGGATGGACTGGTTGCAGTCCAAGGGCCTCTCAAGGGTCTTCTCCAGCACCACAGTTCAAAAGCATCAGTTCTTCGGCGCTCAGCTTTCTTCTCTCTACCTGTCAGTCATTCACTGCATGAGATTAGCTTCAGCTTGAAGTCAGGAGGTGGTGGGAGGTGGGTAGAATCAGTGCCTCTTCTTGCAATGAATGCCAGTTCTATCGAACACAGTTAATATCCCCCAAGGACTCGCTTTGTACCCTGCACAAAATTATTTTCTTACAAAGAATGAGTTAATATATTTTTAAAAAAAGCATTTGAAAGACTGGCTGGCACAGAATAAGTGCTGAGCTAGTGCACATAGTAAGTGCTACTGTCATGAAATCTTCCCAGCAGCACTTTGAGGTGAGTAGGATAATTAACCTTGTGCGGATGGGGGAACCAGGTCATCGTTAGGTAACTTGTCAAGTTCTATGTCTCAGGTCACGTGGTGGGCCAGTGGCTGGGCAGGGATTTGCACCCAGAACAGGTCTCTTTGGCTCTGTCCATGATTTTTTCTAAATGGATCCTCTCTCTTCCTTCTCCACAGTGAGCATACACACCCTTTGTGCCAACTTTGGTACATTAGCATCTTTCATGCGCTCACTTAGGGCAGCCGACCCTGCTATTGGGTCTTGGCTGTGTTGAGGCCAATCCCTGCCCTTTCAGAGCATGCCCTGAGGGTCCAGGAATGGCCTGGGAGGGACTTGAGGGGCAGGTTTCTGGTGATTGACCTCCTGGAGAAAGGCACAGGTGGAAGCTGGATTTCTGCAAGGACCATTCACAGAAATGACCAGAAGGGGGCAGTAGATAGAGCTAAAAAAAGCCCAGAATGCACCTTGGGAAAAGCCAAAAGGCCATGCAATTGGCTATTCCTGCTTTCCAGGTGGCGCAGTGATAAAGAATCCGTCTGCTAGTGCAGGAGACGTGGGTTCGATCCCCTGGATTAGGAAGATCCCCTGGAGTAGGAAATGGCAACCCTCTCCAGTATTCTTACCTGGAGAATTCCAGGGACAGAGGAGCCTGGTGGGCTGCAGTCTATGGAGTTGCAAAGAGTTGGAGTGACTGAGCACATGCACACTCAGAGCAACCTCTGGCATTTACTCTGGGTGCTGCTGAGTGTACATTCGTGTCACTAAGCACAGGATATGGCCGTGAAATCCAGCCATCACCTGAGAATGTGTCCCCCAAGAGAGCATGTCGTCCAAGCAGCCATGTTGCAGCAGGTATCTTGGCTTTGGAAATGCATCTTTGGGGACATCTTTCCTCCTAGTTGGGGCCACCCTCGGGAATATCTCAGTGACAGTAGATGTCGTCATCTCAGAGTATGTTTGCGTCATAGAAACAGGCAGTTGGTATTTGAAGTTACTGTGCGTGTTCGGTTGCTTCAGTTGTATCCGACTCTTTGCGACCCCAAGGACTGTAGCCCGCCAGGCTCCTCTGTCCACGGGATTCTCCAGGCAAGAATACTGGAGTGAGTTGCCATGCCCTACTCTAGGGAATCTTTGCAACCCAGGGATCAAACCCAGGTGTCCTGCATCTCCTGCATTGCAGGCACACTCTTTACTGCTGAGCCACCAGGGAAGCCCATTTCAAGTTTAGTCTTGTGAACAGATTTGGGGCATTCATCTACAGGGTGATTTTTTTGAATGGAGATTGTGGAAGCATAAGAGGTGGTAACAGGAACCAAGAATGTCCCTGGTGGCCTCCAACATTGAATGAGGGCTGGCAGAGAGACAGATTTGCCTTCTGTTTCAGCAGGAACACAGCCTTGGGGCAGTGGGCAGGGCTTCTGGATCTTTGCCTCCAGCCCCGTTTCCTAGCCAAGCTCAAGGGCCAGTTCTCCCTGGAGGAGAGCCACAACCCAATGACCTTTTCTTCTCTTCACTCTGCAGTTATATTTGCCACAGAGGGACTCTCAACAGCGAGTGCGACAGAAGGTAACGTTTGTTATGTGGGATCCATGTGGGCTCATTCTCCTGCTGCACCCAGAGGTCTATATCTGGTCCAGAAGAGGTGCAGAAGGCGTAAGGGATAGGGGTGCTCAGCTCTCAAAGGGGGAGGGCCTCTGAATAAGGCCTCACTGAATGGGTGTCTCTTCCATGGACCTTGACTCTGAGATAGGGGAGGGATCAACCTGCAGAGACATCTTGAAGGAGCTCCAAGATGGAGCTTGGTTTTCTGACTCTAAGAGAGCCCTGTTCCTCATGCTCCATGCCCACCATATTATTCTCACTGATACATGCTGACCTTGGGTCAGGCTAGGATTCAAGTTCACTGGTTACAGAGCCTGGAGAGACAATTGAAATCTGTTGAGGGGGCCAGCTTGTCTGGGCTCTACCTGAGTCCGTATGAGGCCTCATTGATTTTTGTTCACTCTGCAGGAACCATGGTACTTTAGCCTGGGGTGCAGAGGTCCTGTAACCCACCCTGGGGGCCCCTCCAGTAGGAGACCTGAGAGTTACAGCCAGGAGAGCTTGAGGTCCTGGCAGCCTGGGCTGGGGGAAGAAAGTCTCTGTTTATTTCCCTGTGATGAAGGTTAACTCACAGCCATATTCAAAGTGACCCCCAGCCCAGGGAACTGTGGCCATTTGTTGTTGTTTAGTCACTTAGTCGTGTCTGACTCTTTGCGACCCCATGGACTGCAGCAAGCCAGGCTTCCCTGTCCTTCACCATCTCCCAGAGTTTGCTCAAACTCATGTTCATTGAGTCAGTGATGCCGTCCACCCATCTCGTCCTCTGTTGTCCCCTTCTCGTCCCTTTTTCAATCTTTCCCAGCATCAGGGTCTTTTCCAATGAGGCAGCTCCTTCCATTAGGTGGCCAAAGTGCTGGAGTTGCAACTTCAGCATTGGTCCTTTCAGTCAATATTCGAGGTTGATTTCCTTTAGGATGGACTGCTTTGATCTAAAGACATTAGAAGTTCCCTGAGTGTGGAACCTGCCTTAGGCCTGTGACTTAAGGAGAAACATGAAGTGGTTGCCTGTGCTGCCCTCTAGGGATCGAATCGGGTTTGGCCCTGAGGCTTGTGAACGGAGGTGACAGGTGTCAGGGCCGGGTGGAGGTCCTGTACCGAGGCTCCTGGGGCACCGTGTGTGACGACAGCTGGGACACCAACGATGCCAACGTGGTCTGCAGGCAGCTGGGCTGTGGCTGGGCCATTTCAGCCCCAGGAAGTGCCCGGTTCGGTCAGGGCTCAGGGCCCATTGTCCTGGACGACGTGGGCTGCTCAGGACATGAGACCTACCTGTGGAGTTGCTCCCACAACCCCTGGAACACACACAACTGTGGACACAGCGAGGACGCCAGCGTCATCTGCTCAGGTGGGTCTCAAATAAGCTGGGTGTGGTTCCTTGCTTACATTCTGATCCCCTCGAGAAGCCTTCTCTACATTTCCCTTTCCCTTGGAAACCTCTTAGTGCTTTGCTTATTCAGTATTTTAGCTTCTGTCTGGCCCCTGGGTGTGTAGATGGAGGATTAGAACAGAAACACAAACTGAAAGTGACATATGCCCTCTGCTCCATGCCACAGTGCAAACCGAGGCAGAGAGCAGGTCTGCCAAGAGGTCTCTGAGCAGAGGTCATGGGCTCTGCTGCCGGTGGCCCCGGTTCTGCCTCCTGAGTCCTGGACCATGGCCCCTCCAAGGAACTGGGAAGCACGGTCTGGGCACCAGGTCTGCTGTGAGCAGGGCAGTGGCCCCTGTGTGACCTGCCAGGCACTGCCTTGTCATCCCCTAAGGTCAAGCCAGACAGATCACACTCGGGACTTGACCTGGAGCTGGAGCTGTGTCTCACTGCCTCAGTGGATCCTTAAGAGCTGTGAGGCTGACGATTGGCTCCGGGTCCACTGTGTCATCCAGACACTGAGTCAATCACCTTGATGTTGGAAATAAGGGGTGCTGAGCTGCCGGGACCCCTCAGGAGGAGCCTTTTTGGAGGGTTGAGGAGGCAGAGGCCCCGCCCTCCATGGACTGACCCCTCGCCTGCTCTGCATCTTAGCGTCACCCCTTTGCCCCCTTGGGGCCCCTTCTGTGCTCTGTGTCTGACCTGCCTTCTCTCTCCCCAGCTGCCCAGACCCAGTCCACGGTTGTGCCAGGTGAGTCCTGCTGCCTTTTGACTGCGGGATGTCCCCTCCCTCGTAGTCACCCCCATGGCCCTCAACCAGTAGCCCCAGGAGGGGACTGTGGAGGTTTTCCACCTCTCAGTACCTGCCCTGGTCATTCTAGAGCATTCTAGGGTAGTAGGTCATTCTAGAGTAGATGGTTCCAAATGAGCCATAACACAGGCATCCTCTGGGCTGGCTCAGTGATTTCAGGACTTCGTGGCTACACAGTGTCTCCCCAGAGCTTTGGGTGACAGGGTGGTGTGTCCTGGGGTCATTTCTGCTGGAATGCATTCTCTGGACCAAGAGTTATGTGTATGGGGAGGACAGAGCTTTTTCCTGTCCTCCACCCCAGATGCAGTCTAGGTGATGCCATTACCAAGAAGTACCCAGTCAGCAGGACATGCTGATGGCCCTGTGCGCTGTGCCACCTCCTTAGATGCGTGTGTGCCTTTGATGACATGATCTGGGCTCACAGAAAACTCTCAGAAAAGGCTTCTTCTCCCTGTACGTGGAGCCTCTCAGATCCCACTGTCCTGATCCCAGTCATAGGAACTAGACCCACTTTGATTCTACTGACCTTCTTTGTAATCCTGCTTTGTTTCCCCTCCAGATTGGTGGCACACGACACCTGAGTACGGTAAGCATCACTTGGATCCAGGTGAACTCTGTGTCAATGTCTAAATCTTGGGTTAAGGCTCTGTGTTCACCACCTCATTCAACGTTGGGGATTCCCTCTGCTCACCAGAACTGTGATATCCTTCAGCTATCCGTTACAGAATGTATTAGTTTGGCTGTTTTAGCTTGCAAGTGGTAGGATTTCAACTGACACTCACTTAAGCTGGATGAGGACCCAGTTATTTTCATGTCTAAGACATTTATTGGTAGTTCTATCTTTAGGTACAGCTGGATCCAGAGGTTCCAAGACTACCTGTCTGATCCACTTTTATACCTCTGCTGTTTTATGTGTTTGGGCTTCACTCTACTTCCTGTCATGGGGGCAGGGGTCAGCCCAAGTCTACACCCCAACAGGAAGAAAGAGTCCCTTTGTTCTAGACCTTCCACTGACAAGTCTTGGAGAGACTGAGCGCAGCCTGCTGGCAACAGGTGCCTTCCCCCAATCATCTCCATGTGCTCTGGTGATAGGCAGTGGGTCCATGATTTATTTTAGATCCAGGCTAAGTTTTGCATTTGAAAAAGACATGGAAAGGGTTCAGTGGAAAGCGAGCCTTCAGAACAACCTCGGGTCAGGTGACGTAGAGACCCGAGTCGGGTGAGCAGCAGAAAGAGGCAACTGGGTGGGTGCTGGGAAGCTGTGTCTGGTGGTACCCTGATGCATGGGCTCCTGTCCATCTCAGGGGTCACTAGGGATGCAGGACGTGGGCACCCACTCCCTCTGGCATCCCAAGGCTGAGCTCGGCTCCTGAATTCCTGGTGTTGTGGGGAACCAATCAGAGAATGTGCATAGCTCAGCACACAGACGCGGTTCTCTGACACAGTCCCTGGTGGGTCAGCGATGATGGCCAGACTTCAGTCAAGTGCTCTCGATAAGGAACAAGATCTAGACTCAGTCCCTTTCCTTGGAAGATATCCAAATCACACTCAGACAACAGGACTGCTTCCTTCAGGAGACAAAGAGAGTGACTTTTCGTGCCTCCTTCCAGGAACCGAGTCGGGTTTGGCCCTGAGGCTGGTGAATGGTGAACACAGGTGTCAGGGCCGGGTGGAGGTCCTGTACGGAGGCTCCTGGGGCACCGTGTGTGACGACAGCTGGGACACCAACGACGCCAACGTGGTCTGCAGGCAGCTGGGCTGTGGCTGGGCCATTTCAGCCCCAGGAAGTGCCCGGTTCGGTCAGGGCTCAGGGCCCATTGTCCTGGACGACGTGGGCTGCTCAGGGTACGAGACCTACCTGTGGAGCTGCTCCCACAACCCCTGGAACACACACAACTGTGGACACAGTGAGGACGCCAGCGTCATCTGCTCAGGTGGGTTTCCACCACCTGCATTTTAGTGAGTGATTTTCTCCCAACAAGAGCTCTTCTTTGCACTGGGCTGCAATCACACTGAGCTTCCATGGAAGATGGGCTGTTTCACAGACTCCATCATTGATAGAGGTCAGTCCTGGATTTCATAGATCCACTGCAGCCTCTTCAGTATTGGACCCCCGGAGCAGGGGGGTGATTATAGGTTGGAAGAGCAAATTCCCCTCAGACTTTAATTGTGGAGACTGATGTCTGAGCTTGGTATTTCATATTCAGTTCTCCTGGACAAAACCCAGGCTGCCCTTTTCAGGCCATGGAGGGCCCAGGCACTCAGCATCTCTCTCTCAGGCACCTGATGGGTTTCTTACATTGAGCCTGGGTGCTCAGGCTGATCATGCTTCCTCTTTCTTGCAGCTGCACAGATCACCTCCTCCACTCCAGGTGAGTCCCTGCAGCCCCACCCAGCCACTCCCCTCTCTGGGATTCCAGCTTCATTTTTCCAGAAGGAGAAGAACAGCAGCTACCTGGGTAGTCATTTTCCTCTGAGGACTCTGGAGGTTGTCTGTCAGGGAATGTTTAAGAGTAGGATTCCTGTGTCCTGTTTCCTATCTCTCTTGAACCCTCTGTTCCTTATCAGTTCCTGTCAGGAGCGAGAGGAGTGACAAGCCACTCCCAGGACTGAGATCATAGAGATGGGATGCTTGCATAGGGTTTTCTTCATTAGCTTTTCCATATGGTGAAAGGGATTATCTCTGACCCTCTTTTGATATGGATCGGAGAAGGCAATGGCAAGCCACTCCAGTACTCTTGCCTAGAAAATCCCATGGATGGAGGAGCCTGGTAGGCTGCAGTCCGTGGGGTCGCTAAGGGTCGGACACGACTGAGCGACTTCACTTTCACTTTTCACTTTCACACATTGGAGAAGGAAATGGCAACCTACTCCAGTGTTCTTGCCTGGAGAATCCCAGGGACGGGGGAGCCTGGTGGGTTTCTGTCTATGGGGTCGCACAGAGTCGGACACGACTGAAGTGACGCAGCAGCAGCAGCCTTTTGGCCTTATGGTCTCTGTTGCTCCTTGTTTCCTCGATAACTTGTAATGTCTGGTCTTTGATCTTTATCTGAAGAAGCTACCTTGTAATGCGGTATATCTACTCACACAGAATTCAATAAAGCACCCTTGTTCCACCAGAGACTTGGGTCCCCGTGTCCTTCTCTCTCTCTCTCCATTTCTGGCTGATTCCCTGGAGTGTGAAGGCCAGCTGCGTAACCCAGGGAATATTAGCCTCTTTCCTTCTTTCACTTTCTTATCGTTGACTCCGGACCACCAGGTTCCAGTCCATTAAAGGACCCCAGCGGCTGTCCAGTGACCAGTGGACGCCCCAGGACCAGGGCTGTCACTCAGCTGTCCCTGGAGGGACCTCTGGTCCCCTGCCACCTCCTGCTGCCTGTGGCTGCTCAGAGCTGCTATGAGGGGAGACAGGATTAGGTCCTCTGACCGTTTCTATGAAAATAAGTGTCCCAGTCATGCCATGCAGAGCTGTGACCGTGCTAGAAGCATGACCCAGTAGCAGACTCACAAATGTCTGTCTGTTAAAAAATTCCTTCATGTTGAAAGCAATTCCCAAAATGATCCTTTGGCCACAGTGATAATGTGTGATGTTGAATAAGACGGGAACTTCTATGTACTGATTCCATATGGCCAGTTACATGTAGGTGGGAATAGTCAGGGTCCTGAGATGACCTTATTAGGACAAGGATTTATTTCCCCACCAAAATGATGACCAAGGAATTTTAAACTTTTCAACAGCATCCTAAAATCACTTGGTTTTCTTTCCAGATTGGCGGCCCCCACCAACGACAACCACTCACAGTAAGTAACACATTTTTCCTCCTGACCCACAGGCCTTGGGTTTCACTCCAGTCCACAGACATGGCTGCAGTTCTTGCCTTTTGGGTCCAGGTTCTGAGCTGACCACCTCATCTACTCTGGAAGGTTGCCTTCACTTGCCAGAGTTATGGATAAGCTTTAGCTACGAGTTGTGCCATATGTTACTCAGAATGCTTTTGTTTGCAAGTATTAGGATGGCCACTCACACTCTCTTAATTTGGGGTGGTGCCACGGCTTACATATCCAGGATACTGAGCTATAGGGCAAGCTTCAGGTATAGCTGGATCCAGAAGTTCCAATATTCTTTGTCCGAGCACTTTTCTGACCTCTGCTTGGTTTTGTTTATGAACTTCACTGTCAGGGTTCTTCCTGTCAGGGGGCACTTGTCAGCCAAAGTCTCCTGCCACAGGAGGAAAGAGTCTTTTTGTTCTCGATGTTGAGCTGACAAGTCCTGGAGGCATTACGAACAGCTTGCTGTCATCTCCAAGTACTCCAATGATATTCAACAATTCCAAGGTTATTTCAGGATTCAAGCTTAAAAAAAAAAATTCAGGCTATACTTTGTGAAAGTATCTGAACGTACTTAGTGGAAAAGTCTTCAGAATCACCTTGGCCTGATGGAGTGGGTTCCCATGTAAGGGTGAATGATCGAACTCTGCACCTTGGTGGGAACTGGGAAGCTGTGTCAGGGGTCTTCTGTTAGAGGCTCATTCTTTCACAGAGGTCTGGGATGTAGGCTGCTGACGTAGGCTGAGGGCTTCTCCTCTTCCCACCTGCATCCTGAGACTGGATTCAGACCCTGAATTGCTGAATTTGGGGATGCCATCGGAGAACCTGCAGAGCTAGTCCACTGTCCATAGTCAAGGTTTCTATCACACAGCCATTGGAGGTAAACAGTAATGAACATGCTCAGTCAAGTCCTTACAGACATCACTACCTAGACCTCAGCAGCCTTATCCTGGAGGAATTCTGAATCTCAGTCCTCAGTGCCTTTACCTTCAGGAGAAACAGGAGGCTGACTTTTCCTGTCTCCTTTCAGGAACCGAATCGGGTTTGGCCCTGAGGCTGGTGAACGGAGGTGACAGGTGTCAGGGCCGGGTGGAGGTCCTGTACCAAGGCTCCTGGGGCACCGTGTGTGACGACAGCTGGGACACCAACGACGCCAACGTGGTCTGCAGGCAGCTGGGCTGTGGCTCGGCCATCTCAGCCCCAGGAAATGCGCGGTTCGGTCAGGGCTCAGGGCCCATTGTCCTGGATGACGTGGGCTGCTCAGGACATGAGACCTACCTGTGGAGCTGCTCCCACAACCCCTGGAACACACACAACTGTGGACACAGCGAGGACGCCAGCGTCATCTGCTCAGGTGGGTCTCAAATAAGCTGGGTGTGGTTCCTTGCTTACATTCTGATCCCCTCGAGAAGCCTTCTCTACATTTCCCTTTCCCTTGGAAACCTCTTAGTGCTTTGCTTATTCAGTATTTTAGCTTCTGTCTGGCCCCTGGGTGTGTAGATGGAGGATTAGAACAGAAACACAAACTGAAAGTGACATATGCCCTCTGCTCCATGCCACAGTGCAAACCGAGGCAGAGAGCAGGTCTGCCAAGAGGTCTCTGAGCAGAGGTCATGGGCTCTGCTGCCGGTGGCCCCGGTTCTGCCTCCTGAGTCCTGGACCATGGCCCCTCCAAGGAACTGGGAAGCACGGTCTGGGCACCAGGTCTGCTGTGAGCAGGGCAGTGGCCCCTGTGTGACCTGCCAGGCACCACCTTGTCATCCCCTAAGGTCAAGCCAGACAGATCACACTCGGGACTTGACCTGGAGCTGGAGCCGTGTCTCACTGCCTCAGTGGATCCTTAAGAGCTGTGAGGCTGATGATTGGCTCCGGGTCCACTGTGTCATCCAGACACTGAGTCAATCACCTTGATGTTGGAAATAAGGGGTGCTGAGCTGCCGGGACCCCTCAGGAGGAGCCTCTTTGGAGGGTTGAGGAGGCAGAGGCCCCGCCCTCCATGGACTGACCCCTCGCCTGCTCTGCATCTTAGCGTCACCCCTTTGCCCCCTTGGGGCCCCTTCTGTGCTCTGTGTCTGACCTGCCTTCTCTCTCCCCAGCTGCCCAGACCCAGTCCACGGTTGTGCCAGGTGAGTCCTGCTGCCTTTTGACTGCGGGATGTCCCCTCCCTCGTAGTCACCCCCATGGCCCTCAACCAGTAGCCTCAGGAGGGGACTGTGGAGGTTTTCCACCTCTCAGTACCTGCCCTGGTCATTCTAGAGCATTCTAGGGTAATAGGTCATTCTAGAGTAGATGGTTCCAAATGAGCCATAACACAGGCATCCTCTGGGCTGGCTCAGTGATTTCAGGACTTCGTGGCTACACAGTGTCTCCCCAGAGCTTTGGGTGACAGGGTGGTGTGTCCTGGGGTCATTTCTGCTGGAATGCATTCTCTGGACCAAGAGTTATGTGTATGGGGAGGACAGAGCTTTTTCCTGTCCTCCACCCCAGATGCAGTCTAGGTGATGCCATTACCAAGAAGTACCCAGTCAGCAGGACATGCTGATGGCCCTGTGCGCTGTGCCACCTCCTTAGATGCGTGTGTGCCTTTGATGACATGATCTGGGCTCACAGAAAACTCTCAGAAAAGGCTTCTTCTCCCTGTACGTGGAGCCTCTCAGATCCCACTGTCCTGATCCCAGTCATAGGAACTAGACCCACTTTGATTCTACTGACCTTCTTTGTAATCCTGCTTTGTTTCCCCTCCAGATTGGTGGCACACGACACCTGAGTACGGTAAGCATCACTTGGATCCAGGTGAACTCTGTGTCAATGTCTAAATCTTGGGTTAAGGCTCTGTGTTCACCACCTCATTCAACGTTGGGGATTCCCTCTGCTCACCAGAACTGTGATATCCTTCAGCTATCCGTTACAGAATGTATTAGTTTGGCTGTTTTAGCTTGCAAGTGGTAGGATTTCAACTGACACTCACTTAAGCTGGATGAGGACCCAGTTATTTTCATGTCTAAGACATTTATTGGTAGTTCTATCTTTAGGTACAGCTGGATCCAGAGGTTCCAAGACTACCTGTCTGATCCACTTTTATACCTCTGCTGTTTTATGTGTTTGGGCTTCACTCTACTTCCTGTCATGGGGGCAGGGGTCAGCCCAAGTCTACACCCCAACAGGAAGAAAGAGTCCCTTTGTTCTAGACCTTCCACTGACAAGTCTTGGAGAGACTGAGCGCAGCCTGCTGGCAACAGGTGCCTTCCCCCAATCATCTCCATGTGCTCTGGTGATAGGCAGTGGGTCCATGATTTATTTTAGATCCAGGCTAAGTTTTGCGTTTGAAAAAGACATGGAAAGGGTTCAGTGGAAAGCGAGCCTTCAGAACAACCTCGGGTCAGGTGACGTAGAGACCCGAGTCGGGTGAGCAGCAGAAAGAGGCAACTGGGTGGGGGCTGGGAAGCTGTGTCTGGTGGTACCCTGATGCATGGGCTCCTGTCCATCTCAGGGGTCACTAGGGATGCAGGACGTGGGCACCCACTCCCTCTGGCATCCCAAGGCTGAGCTCGGCTCCTGAATTCCTGGTGTTGTGGGGAACCAATCAGAGAATGTGCATAGCTCAGCACACAGGCGCGGTTCTCTGACACAGTCCCTGGTGGGTCAGCGATGATGGCCAGACTTCAGTCAAGTGCTCTCGATAAGGAACAAGATCTAGACTCAGTCCCTTTCCTCGGAAGATATCCAAATCACACTCAGACAACAGGACTGCTTCCTTCAGGAGACAAAGAGAGTGACTTTTCGTGCCTCCTTCCAGGAACCGAGTCGGGTTTGGCCCTGAGGCTTGTGAACGGAGGTGACAGGTGTCAGGGCCGGGTGGAGGTCCTGTACGGAGGCTCCTGGGGCACCGTGTGTGACGACAGCTGGGACACCAACGACGCCAACGTGGTCTGCAGGCAGCTGGGCTGTGGCTGGGCCATTTCAGCCCCAGGAAGTGCCCGGTTCGGTCAGGGCTCAGGGCCCATTGTCCTGGACGACGTGGGCTGCTCAGGGTACGAGACCTACCTGTGGAGCTGCTCCCACAACCCCTGGAACACACACAACTGTGGACACAGTGAGGACGCCAGCGTCATCTGCTCAGGTGGGTTTCCACCACCTGCATTTTAGTGAGTGATTTTCTCCCAACAAGAGCTCTTCTTTGCACTGGGCTGCAATCACACTGAGCTTCCATGGAAGATGGGCTGTTTCACAGACTCCATCATTGATAGAGGTCAGTCCTGGATTTCATAGATCCACTGCAGCCTCTTCAGTATTGGACCCCCGGAGCAGGGGGGTGATTATAGGTTGGAAGAGCAAATTCCCCTCAGACTTTAATTGTGGAGACTGATGTCTGAGCTTGGTATTTCATATTCAGTTCTCCTGGACAAAACCCAGGCCGCCCTTTTCAGGCCATGGAGGGCCCAGGCACTCAGCATCTCTCTCTCAGGCACCTGATGGGTTTCTTACATTGAGCCTGGGTGCTCAGGCTGATCATGCTTCCTCTTTCTTGCAGCTGCACAGATCACCTCCTCCACTCCAGGTGAGTCCCTGCAGCCCCACCCAGCCACTCCCCTCTCTGGGATTCCAGCTTCATTTTTCCAGAAGGAGAAGAACAGCAGCTACCTGGGTAGTCATTTTCCTCTGAGGACTCTGGAGGTTGTCTGTCAGGGAATGTTTAAGAGTAGGATTCCTGTGTCCTGTTTCCTATCTCTCTTGAACCCTCTGTTCCTTATCAGTTCCTGTCAGGAGCGAGAGGAGTGACAAGCCACTCCCAGGACTGAGATCATAGAGATGGGATGCTTGCATAGAGTTTTCTTCATTAGCTTTTCCATATGGTGAGAGGGATTATCTCTGACCCTCTTTTGATATGGATCGGAGAAGGCAATGGCAAGCCACTCCAGTACTCTTGCCTAGAAAATCCCATGGATGGAAGAGCCTGGTAGGCTGCAGTCCGTGGGGTCGCTAAGGGTCGGACACGACTGAGCGACTTCACTTTCACTTTTCACTTTCACACATTGGAGAAGGAAATGGCAACCTACTCCAGTGTTCTTGCCTGGAGAATCCCAGGGACGGGGGAGCCTGGTGGGTTTCTGTCTATGGGGTCGCACAGAGTCGGACACGACTGAAGTGACGCAGCAGCAGCAGCAGCAGCAGCCTTTTGGCCTTATGGTCTCTGTTGCTCCTTGTTTCCTCGATAACTTGTAATGTCTGGTCTTTGATCTTTATCTGAAGAAGCTACCTTGTAATGCGGTATATCTACTCACACAGAATTCAATAAAGCACCCTTGTTCCACCAGAGACTTGGGTCCCCGTGTCCTTCTCTCTCTCTCTCCATTTCTGGCTGATTCCCTGGAGTGTGAAGGCCAGCTGCGTAACCCAGGGAATATTAGCCTCTTTCCTTCTTTCACTTTCTTATCGTTGACTCCGGACCACCAGGTTCCAGTCCATTAAAGGACCCCAGCGGCTGTCCAGTGACCAGTGGACGCCCCAGGACCAGGGCTGTCACTCAGCTGTCCCTGGAGGGACCTCTGGTCCCCTGCCACCTCCTGCTGCCTGTGGCTGCTCAGAGCTGCTATGAGGGGAGACAGGATTAGGTCCTCTGACCGTTTCTATGAAAATAAGTGTCCCAGTCATGCCATGCAGAGCTGTGACCGTGCTAGAAGCATGACCCAGTAGCAGACTCACAAATGTCTGTCTGTTAAAAAATTCCTTCATGTTGAAAGCAATTCCCAAAATGATCCTTTGGCCACAGTGATAATGTGTGATGTTGAATAAGACGGGAACTTCTATGTACTGATTCCATATGGCCAGTTACATGTAGGTGGGAATAGTCAGGGTCCTGAGATGACCTTATTAGGACAAGGATTTATTTCCCCACCAAAATGATGACCAAGGAATTTTAAACTTTTCAACAGCATCCTAAAATCACTTGGTTTTCTTTCCAGATTGGCGGCCCCCACCAACGACAACCACTCACAGTAAGTAACACATTTTTCCTCCTGACCCACAGGCCTTGGGTTTCACTCCAGTCCACAGACATGGCTGCAGTTCTTGCCTTTTGGGTCCAGGTTCTGAGCTGACCACCTCATCTACTCTGGAAGGTTGCCTTCACTTGCCAGAGTTATGGATAAGCTTTAGCTACGAGTTGTGCCATATGTTACTCAGAATGCTTTTGTTTGCAAGTATTAGGATGGCCACTCACACTCTCTTAATTTGGGGTGGTGCCACGGCTTACATATCCAGGATACTGAGCTATAGGGCAAGCTTCAGGTATAGCTGGATCCAGAAGTTCCAATATTCTTTGTCCGAGCACTTTTCTGACCTCTGCTTGGTTTTGTTTATGAACTTCACTGTCAGGGTTCTTCCTGTCAGGGGGCTCTTGTCAGCCAAAGTCTCCTGCCACAGGAGGAAAGAGTCTTTTTGTTCTCGATGTTGAGCTGACAAGTCCTGGAGGCATTACGAACAGCTTGCTGTCATCTCCAAGTACTCCAATGATATTCAACAATTCCAAGGTTATTTCAGGATTCAAGCTTAAAAAAAAAAATTCAGGCTATACTTTGTGAAAGTATCTGAACGTACTTAGTGGAAAAGTCTTCAGAATCACCTTGGCCTGATGGAGTGGGTTCCCATGTAAGGGTGAATGATCGAACTCTGCACCTTGGTGGGAACTGGGAAGCTGTGTCAGGGGTCTTCTGTTAGAGGCTCATTCTTTCACAGAGGTCTGGGATGTAGGCTGCTGACGTAGGCTGAGGGCTTCTCCTCTTCCCACCTGCATCCTGAGACTGGATTCAGACCCTGAATTGCTGAATTTGGGGATGCCATCGGAGAACCTGCAGAGCTAGTCCACTGTCCATAGTCAAGGTTTCTATCACACAGCCATTGGAGGTAAACAGTAATGAACATGCTCAGTCAAGTCCTTACAGACATCACTACCTAGACCTCAGCAGCCTTTTCCTGGAGGAATTCTGAATCTCAGTCCTCAGTGCCTTTACCTTCAGGAGAAACAGGAGGCTGACTTTTCCTGTCTCCTTTCAGGAACCGAATCGGGTTTGGCCCTGAGGCTGGTGAACGGAGGTGACAGGTGTCAGGGCCGGGTGGAGGTCCTGTACCAAGGCTCCTGGGGTACCGTGTGTGACGACAGCTGGGACACCAACGACGCCAACGTGGTCTGCAGGCAGCTGGGCTGTGGCTCGGCCATCTCAGCCCCAGGAAATGCGCGGTTCGGTCAGGGCTCAGGGCCCATTGTCCTGGACGACGTGGGCTGCTCAGGGTACGAGACCTACCTGTGGAGCTGCTCCCACAACCCCTGGAACACACACAACTGTGGACACAGCGAGGACGCCAGCGTCATCTGCTCAGGTGGGTCTCAAATAAACTGGGTGTGGTTCCTTGCTTACATTCTGATCCCCTCGAGAAGCCTTCCCTACATTTCCCTTGAAATCCTCTTAGTGCTTTGCTTATTCAGTATATTAGCTTCTGTCTGGCCCCTGGGTGTGTAGATGGAGAATTAGAACAGAAACACAAACTGAAAGTGACATATGCCCTCTGCTCCACGCCACAGTGCAAACCGAGGCAGAGAGCAGGTGTGCCAGGAGATCTCTGAGCAGAGGTCATGGGCTCTGCTGCCGGTGGCCCCGGTTCTGCCTCCTGAGTCCTGGACCATGGCCCTTCCAAGGAACTGGGAAGCACGGTCTGGGCACCAGGTCTGCTGTGAGCAGGGCAGTGGCCCCTGTGTGACCTGCCAGGCACCACCTTGTCATCCCCTAAGGTCAAGCCAGACAGATCACACTCGGGACTTGACCTGGAGCTGGAGCCCTGTCTCACTGCCTCAGTGGATCCATAAAAGCTGTGAGGCTGACGATTGGCTCCGGGTCCACTGTGTCATCAAGACACTGAGTCAATCACCTTGATGTTGGAAATAAGGGGTGCTGAGCTGCCGGGACCCCTCAGGAGCAGCCTCTTTGGAGGGTTGAGGAGGCAGAGGCCCCGCCCTCCATGGACTGATCCCTCACCTGCTCTGCATCTTAGCGTCACCCCTTTGCCCCCGTGGGGCCCCTTCTGTGCTCTGTGTCTGACCTGCCTTCTCTCTCCCCAGCTGCCCAGACCCAGTCCACGGTTGTGCCAGGTGAGTCCTGCTGCCTTTTGACTGCGGGATGTCCCCTCCCTCGTAGTCACCCCCATGGCCCTCAACCAGTAGCCCCAGGAGGGGACTGTGGAGGTTTTCCACCTCTCAGTACCTGCCCTGGTCATTCTAGAGCATTCTAGGGTAATAGGTCATTCTAGAGTAGATGGTTCCAAATGAGCCATAACACAGGCATCCTCTGGGCTGGCTCAGTGATTTCAGGACTTCGTGGCTACACAGTGTCTCCCCAGAGCTTTGGGTGACAGGGTGGTGTGTCCTGGGGTCATTTCTGCTGGAATGCATTCTCTGGACCAAGAGTTATGTGTATGGGGAGGACAGAGCTTTTTCCTGTCCTCCACCCCAGATGCAGTCTAGGTGATGCCATTACCAAGAAGTACCCAGTCAGCAGGACATGCTGATGGCCCTGTGGGCTGTGCCACCTCCTTAGATGCGTGTGTGCCTTTGATGACATGATCTGGGCTCACAGAAAACTCTCAGAAAAGGCTTCTTCTCCCTGTACGTGGAGCCTCTCAGATCCCACTGTCCTGATCCCAGTCATAGGAACTAGACCCACTTTGATTCTACTGACCTTCTTTGTAATCCTGCTTTGTTTCCCCTCCAGATTGGTGGCACACGACACCTGAGTACGGTAAGCATCACTTGGATCCAGGTGAACTCTGTGTCAATGTCTAAATCTTGGGTTAAGGCTCTGTGTTCACCACCTCATTCAACGTTGGGGATTCCCTCTGCTCACCAGAACTGTGATATCCTTCAGCTATCCGTTACAGAATGTATTAGTTTGGCTGTTTTAGCTTGCAAGTGGTAGGATTTCAACTGACACTCACTTAAGCTGGATGAGGACCCAGTTATTTTCATGTCTAAGACATTTATTGGTAGTTCTATCTTTAGATACAGCTGGATCCAGAGGTTCCAAGACTACCTGTCTGATCCACTTTTATACCTCTGCTGTTTTATGTGTTTGGGCTTCACTCTACTTCCTGTCATGGGGGCAGGGGTCAGCCCAAGTCTACACCCCAACAGGAAGAAAGAGTCCCTTTGTTCTAGACCTTCCACTGACAAGTCTTGGAGAGACTGAGCGCAGCCTGCTGGCAACAGGTGCCTTCCCCCAATCATCTCCATGTGCTCTGGTGATAGGCAGTGGGTCCATGATTTATTTTAGATCCAGGCTAAGTTTTGCGTTTGAAAAAGACATGGAAAGGGTTCAGTGGAAAGCGAGCCTTCAGAACAACCTCGGGTCAGGTGACGTAGAGACCCGAGTCGGGTGAGCAGCAGAAAGAGGCAACTGGGTGGGGGCTGGGAAGCTGTGTCTGGTGGTACCCTGATGCATGGGCTCCTGTCCATCTCAGGGGTCACTAGGGATGCAGGACGTGGGCACCCACTCCCTCTGGCATCCCAAGGCTGAGCTCGGCTCCTGAATTCCTGGTGTTGTGGGGAACCAATCAGAGAATGTGCATAGCTCAGCACACAGGCGCGGTTCTCTGACACAGTCCCTGGTGGGTCAGCGATGATGGCCAGACTTCAGTCAAGTGCTCTCGATAAGGAACAAGATCTAGACTCAGTCCCTTTCCTCGGAAGATATCCAAATCACACTCAGACAACAGGACTGCTTCCTTCAGGAGACAAAGAGAGTGACTTTTCGTGCCTCCTTCCAGGAACCGAATCGGGTTTGGCCCTGAGGCTTGTGAACGGAGGTGACAGGTGTCAGGGCCGGGTGGAGGTCCTGTACGGAGGCTCCTGGGGCACCGTGTGTGATGACAGCTGGGACACCAACGACGCCAACGTGGTCTGCAGGCAGCTGGGCTGTGGCTGGGCCATTTCAGCCCCAGGAAGTGCCCGGTTCGGTCAGGGCTCAGGGCCCATTGTCCTGGACGACGTGGGCTGCTCAGGGTACGAGACCTACCTGTGGAGCTGCTCCCACAACCCCTGGAACACACACAACTGTGGACACAGCGAGGACGCCAGCGTCATCTGCTCAGGTGGGTCTCAAATAAGCTGGGTGTGGTTTCTTGCTTACATTCTGATCCCCTCGAGAAGCCTTCTCTACATTTCCCTTGAAATCCTCTTAGTGCTTTGCTTATTCAGTATATTAGCTTCTGTCAGGCCCCTGGGTATGCAGATGGAGGATTAGAACAGAAACACAAACTGCAAGTGACACATGCCCTCTGCTCCACGCCACAGTGCAAACTGAGGCAAGAGAGCAGTTCTGCCAGGAGGTCTCTGAGCAGAGGTCATGGGCTCTGCTGCCTGTGACCCTGGTTCTGCCTCCTGAGTCCTGGACCATGGCCCCTCCAAGTAACTGGGAAGCACGGTCTGGGCACCAGGTCTGCTGTGAGCAGGGCAGTGGCCCCTGTGTGACCTGCCAGGCACCGCCTTGTCATCCCCTAAGGTCAAGCCAGACAGATCACACTCGGGACTTGACCTGGAGCTGGAGCCCTGTCTCACTGCCTCAGTGGATCCTTACGAGCTGTGAGGCTGACGATTGTCTCCGGGTCCACTGTGTCATCCAGACACTGAGTCAATCACCTTGATGTTGGAAATAAGGGGTGCTGGGCTGCCGGGACCTCTCAGGAGGAGCTCTTTGGAGGGTTGAGGATGGCAGAGGCCCCGCCCTCCATGGCAGAGCACGTGCCCAGACTGACCCCTCACCTGCTCTGCATCTTAGCGTCACCCCTTTGCCCCTGTGGGGCCCCTTCTGTGCTCTGTGTCTGACCTGCCTTCTCTCTCCCCAGCTGCCCAGACCCAGTCCACGGTTGTGCCAGGTGAGTCCTGCTGCCTTTTGACTGCGGGATGTCCCCTCCCTCACAGCCACCCTTATGGCCCTCAACCAGTAGCCCCAGGAGGGGACTGTGGATGTTTTCCACCCCTCAGTACCTGCCCTGGTCACTCTAGAGCACATAGACGGCTCCAAATGAGCCATAACACAGGCATCCTCTTGGGTGGCTTAGTGATTTCAGGACTTTGTGGCTACACAGAGCTTTGGGTGACAGGGTGGTCTGTCCTGGGGTCATTTCTGCTTGAACGTATTCTGTGGACCAAGAGTTATCTGTATGGAGAGGACAGCTTTTTCCTATTCTCCACCCCAGATGGAGTCTAGGCGATTCTATTTCAAGAAGTACCTAGTCAGCAGGGCATGGTGATGGCTCTGTGGGCTGTGCCACCTCCTTAAATGAGGTGTTCCTTTGATGACATAATCTGGGTTCACAGAAGACTCTGTAAAAAGGCTTCTGTCTCTCTCAGACCATGGAGCTTCTCAGACCCCAGTGTCCTGATCCCAGTTACAGGTCACTAGATCAACCTTGATTCTACCGACCTTCTTTGTAATCCTGTTTTGTTTCCCCTCCAGATTGGTGGTATCCGACAACTGACTATGGTGAGCATCATTCAGGTCCTGCTAAACTACCAGCATGCTACGCTCTGGTCCACAGACATGGTGCAGTTCTTGCCTCTTGGGTCCAGGTTCTGAGCTGACCACCTCATCTACTCTGGACGGTTGCCTTCACTTGCCAGAGTTATGGATAAGCTCGACCTACGAGTTGTGCCATATGTTACTCAGAATGCTTTTGTTTGCAAGTATTAGGATGGCCACTCACACTCTCTTAATTTGGGGTGGTGCCACGGCTTACATATCCAGGATATTGAGCTATAGGGCAAGCTTCAGGTACAGCTGGATCCAGAAGTTCCAATAGTCTTTGTCCCCAGCACTGTTCTGACCTCTGCTTGGTTTTGTTTATGAGCTTCTCGGTCAGGGTGCTTTCTGCCAGGGTGCACTTGTCAGCCACAAGTCTCCTGCCCCAGGAGGAAAGAGTCTTTTTGTTCTCTTCTCGATGTTGAGCTGACAAGTCCTGGAGGGACTGTGACAGCCTGCTGGTAATAGGTGCCTACTCCCCCGTCATCTCCAAGTACTCCAATAATATTCAACAATTCCAAGGTTATTTCAAGATTCGAGCTTAAAAAAAAAATGAATCAAGATAAGCTTTGTGTGTGAAAGTGACCTGGATACATATTGAATGGAAAAGTCTTCAGAATCATCTTGGGCTGATGGAGTGGGTTCCCACGTAGGGTTGAATGGCCGATCATGGCACCTTGGTGGGAACCGGGAAGCTGTGTCAGTGGTCTTCTGTTGTACAGGATCATTCTATCCCAGAGGTCTGGGATGTAGGCTGTGGGTTTCCCCTCTTCCCACCTGCATCCTGAGACTGGATTCAGACTCTGAATTGCTGAATTTTAGGATGCCATCGGAGAACTTGCAGAGCTAGTTCATAGTCCACAGTGAACAATTCTGTCACACAGCCATTGGAGATAAACAGTGATAAACACGCTCAGTCAAGTCCCTACAGACATCACTACCTAGACCGCAGCAGCCTTTCCCTGGAAAAATTCTGAATCTCAGTCCTCAGTGCCTTTTCCTTCAGGAGAAACAGGAGGCTGACTTTTCCTGTCTCCTTTCAGGAACCGAATCGGGTTTGGCCCTGAGGCTGGTGAATGGTGAACACAGGTGTCAGGGCCGGGTAGAGGTCCTGTACCGAGGCTCCTGGGGCACCGTGTGTGATGACAGCTGGGATACCAATGACGCCAACGTGGTCTGCAGGCAGCTGGGCTGTGGCTCGGCCATCTCAGCCCCAGGAAATGCGCGGTTTGGTCAGGGCTCAGGGCCCATTGTCCTGGATGACGTGGGCTGCTCAGGACATGAGACCTACCTGTGGAGCTGCTCCCACAACCCCTGGAACACACACAACTGTGGACATAGCGAGGACGCCAGCGTCATCTGCTCAGGTGGGTCTCAAATAAGCTGGGTGTGGTTTCTTGCTTACATTCTGATCCCCTCGAGAAGCCTTCTCTACATTTCCCTTTCCTTTGAAATCCTCTTAGTGCTTTGCTTATTCAGTATATTAGCTTCTGTCAGGCCCCTGGGTGTGTAGATGGAGGATTAGAACAGAAACACAAACTGAAAGTGACACATGCCTTCTGCTCCATGCCACAGTGCAAACCGAGGCAAAGAGAGCAGGTCTGCCAAGAGGTCTCTGAGCAGAGGTCATGGGCTCTGCTGCCGGTGGCCCCGGTTCTGCCTCCTGAGTCTTGGATCATGGCCCCTCCAAGCAACTGGGAAGCACGGTCTGGGCACCAGGTCTGCTGTGAGCAGGGCAGTGGCCCCTGTGTGACCTGCCAGGCACCGCCTTGTCATCCCCTAAGGTCAAGCCAGACAGATCACACTCGGGACTTGACCTGGAGCTGGAGCCCTGTCTCACTGCCTCAGTGGATCCATAAAAGCTGTGAGCCTGGCAATTGACTCTGGATCCACTGTGTCAACAAGACACAGAGTCAATCACATTGACTTTGCAGATAA
Source organism: Moschus berezovskii (assembly GCF_049115385.1). Taxonomy (NCBI): domain Eukaryota; kingdom Metazoa; phylum Chordata; class Mammalia; order Artiodactyla; family Moschidae; genus Moschus; species Moschus berezovskii. The sequence continues at coordinate 88,255,469 of NC_142471.1, forward strand.
GGGGTGCTGGGCTGCTGGGACCCCTCAGGAGGAGCTCTTTGGAGGGTTGAGGATGGCAGAGGCCCCGCCCTCCATGGCAGAGCAGGTGCCCAGACTGACCCCTCACCTGCTCTGCATCTTAGTGTCACCCCTTTGCCCCTGTGGGGCCCCTTCTGTGCTCTGTGTCTGACCTGCCTTCTCTCTCCCCAGCTGCCCAGACCCAGTCCACGGTTGTGCCAGGTGAGTCCTGCTGCCTTTTGACTGCGGGATGTCCCCTCCCTCACAGCCACCCTTATGGCCCTCAACCAGTAGCCCCAGGAGGGGACTGTGGATGTTTTCCACCCCTCAGTACCTGCCCTGGTCACTCTAGAGCACATAGACGGTTCCAGACGAGCTATAACACAGGCATCCTCTGGGGTGACTTAGTGATTTCAGGACTTTGTGGCTACACAGAGCTTTGGGTGACAGGGTGGTCTGTCCTGGGGTCATTTCTGCTTGAACGTATTCTGTGGACCGAGAGTTATCTGTATGGAGAGGACAGAGCTTTTTCCTGTTCTCCACCCCAGATGGAGTCTAGGCGATGCTATTACTAAGAAGTACCCAGTCAGCAGGGCATGGTGTTGGCTCTATGGGCTGTGCCACCTCCTTTGATGACATAACCTGGGTTCACAGAAAACTCTCAGAAAAGGCCTCTGTCTCCCTCACACCATGGAGCTTCTCAGACCCCAGTGTCCTGATCCCAGTTACAGGTCACTAGATCAACCTTGATTCTACCGACCTTCTTTGTAATCCTGTTTTGTTTCCCCTCCAGATTGGTGGTATCCGACAACTGACTATGGTGAGCATCATTCAGATCCTGCTAAACTACCAGCATGCCACGCCCCGGTCCACAGACATGGTGCAGTTCTTGCCTCTTGGGTCCAGGTTCTGAGCTGACCACCTCGTCTACTCTAGACGGTTGCCTTCACTTGCCAGAGTTATGGATAAGCTCGACCTACGAGTTGTGCCATATGTTACTCAGAATGCTTTTGTTTGCAAGTATTAGGATGGCCACTCACACTCTCTTAATTTGGGGTGGTTCCACAGCTTACATATCCAGGATACTGAGCTATAGGGCAAGCTTCAGGTATAGCTGGATCCAGAAGTTCCAATATTCTTTGTCCCCAGCACTGTTCTGACCTCTGCTTGGTTTTGTTTATGAACTTCACTGTCAGGGTGCTTCCTGTCAGGGGGCACTTGTCAGTTACAAGTCTTCTGCCCCAGGAGGAAAGAGTCTTTTTGTTCTCTTCTCGATGTTGAGCTGACAAGTCCTGGAGGGACTGTGACAGCCTGCTGGTAATTGGTGCCTACTCCCCTGTCATCCTTAAGTCCTCCAATGATATTCAATAATTCCAAGGTTATTTCAGGATTCAATCTTAAAAAAAAAAGATTCAAGCTACACTTTGTGTGTGAAAGTACCTGAACGTACTGAGTGGAAAAGTCTTCAGAATCACCTTGGCCTGATGGAGTAGGTTCCCATGTAGGGGTAAATGGCCAAACCTGGCACCTTGGTGGGAACTCGGAAGCTGTGTCAGTGGTCTTCTGTTGCAGAGGCTCATCCTTTCCCAGAGGTCTGGATGTAGGTTGCCGATGTAGGCTGTGGGCTTTCCCTCTTCCCACCTGCATCCTGAGACTGGATTCAGACTCTGAATTGCTGAATTTGGGGATGCCATCAGAGAACCTGCAGGGCTAGTCCATAGTCCACAGTCAAGGTTTCTATCACACAGCCATTGGAGATAAACAGTGATGAACACGCTCAGTCAAGTCCTTACAGACATCACTACCTAGACCGCAGCAGCCTTTCCCTGGAAAAATTCTGAATCTCAGTCCTCAGTGCCTTTTCCTTCAGGAGAAACAGGAGGCTGACTTTTCCTGTCTCCTTTCAGGAACCGAATCGGGTTTGGCCCTGAGGCTGGTGAATGGTGAACACAGGTGTCAGGGCCGGGTGGAGGTCCTATACCGAGGCTCCTGGGGCACCGTGTGTGATGACAGCTGGGATACCAATGACGCCAACGTGGTCTGCAGGCAGCTGGGCTGTGGCTCGGCCATTTCAGCCCCAGGAAATGCCCGGTTCGGTCAGGGCTCAGGACCCATTGTCTTGGACGATGTGGGCTGCTCAGGACATGAGACCTACCTGTGGAGCTGCTCCCACAACCCCTGGAACACACACAACTGTGGACATAGCGAGGACGCCAGCGTCATCTGCTCAGGTGGGTTTCCACGACCTGCATTTTAGTGAGTGATTTTCTCCCAACAAGAGCTCTTCTTTGCACTGGGCTGCAATCACACTGAGCTTCCATGGAAGATGGGATGTTTCACAGACTCCATCATTGATAGTTGTCGGTCCTGGATTTCATGGATCCACTGCAGCCCCTTCAGTATTGGACCCCCGGAGCAGGGGCGTGTTTATAGGTTGGAAGAGCAAATTCCCCTCAGACTTTAATTGTGGAGACTGATGTCTGAGCTTGGTATTTCATATTCAGTTCTCCTGGACAAAACCCAGGCCCCCTTTTCAGGCCACGGAGGGTCCGGGCACTCAGCCTCTCTCTCTCTCAGGGACCTTTTGGGTTTCTTGCATTGAGCCTGGGTGCTCAGGCTGACCATGCTTCTTCTTTCTTGCAGCTGCACAGATCAACTCCTCCACTCCAGGTGAGTTCTGGCAGCCCCGTGCAGTGAGACTCCTCTCTAGGATCCCACTACTCAGGTGTCTAGAAGAAGCACACCATCTTCCTAGGGAGTCATTTCCCCTGAGGATTCTGGAGGCTGTCCAGTGACCAGTGGAAGCCCCAGGACCAGGGCTGTCACTCAGCTGTCCTTGGAGGGATCTCTTGTCCCCTGCCATCTCCTGATGCCAGTACCTGCTCAGAGCTGCTATGAGGGGAGACAGGATTTGGTCCTCTGATCATTTCTATGAAAATAAGTGTCCCGGTCATGCCATGTAGAACTGTGACCACTTTAAAACCATGACCAAGTAGCAGACTCGCTAATATCTATCTGTTAAAAAAATTCTTCAGGTTAAAAACAACTCCCTAAATGATCTTTTCCCACAGTGATAATATCTACTCCTGAATCAGGTGGGAACATCTATGTACTTAGCCCACGTGGCCAGTAACACTGTAGGTGGGAAAAGTCAAGGTTCCAAGACATCCTTATTAGGACAAGGATTTCCTTTCTCCACCAAAATGGTGACCATGGAATTTAAAATTTTTCAGCAGCATCCTAAAAGCACTTGTTTTTCGTTCTAGGTTGGCGGCCCTCACGAACCGCAACCACTCAGAGTGAGTAACACCTTTTTCCTCCCAACCCACAGGCCTTGGGTTTCCTTTCCCCTGGCTTGGCTGCTGGTCTCTGGGCTGCAGTCAGGGTGCCCACTCTCCAGTGAGTTCAACACTCCTGACTTTCCTGCCACGTGATGTCCCCGCAGCTGATGTCCCAACCCCAGGGGGGCTGGGCCTCTCTCCAGGCTCTTCTTTGTCCTTTACTAGTCTGACCAGGATGAGATTCCTACCTCTAGTCAGTCTGTAGATGATGCTAACCTCCTTTTAGGTCCAACTCCTTGCCTGGGACCCTAGTCGTGGGTCAGTACAGCCTGCTTCACTGCTGAGCTCGGTGTGTCACGAGCAAAAGGTCCGAACAGCCTGCTTCTGAGTTGCCACTGAACCACTGCTCACTACCCAACACTGCTTCCACATCTTTCCTCCGCATCAACATCCCTCCCTCCTCAGTGGGCTCCCTGCAACAGCCGCAGCTTCAGGCTGCTCCTTCCCATGGATCCATTCTATCAATGATTGTGGTCTTCACCCAAAGGCAAGGTCAATCCCTCACATTGAGGAGGGGACATCAAGTTTGTAGGAGTGAAATCGCCCAAATATTTGCTGTTGTTTGTGAAGAGGGATACATGAGATTGATGTTTCCTATTCAGCTCTCTGGTGCAACTCCTAGGCTGCCTTCTCTGGCCATGGAGGGGCCTGGCACTCAACATCTCTCTCAGGAAACTGATGGGTTCATTGCAGCCCATCGCGGATGCTGAAGCTGATCATGCTTCCTCTTTTCTTGCAGGACCCGGAATCAACTTCTCCACTCCAGGTGAGTCCCGGCAGCCCCACCCAGCCAGGTTTGTCTCTGGGATTCCACCTTCTCCGGTTTCCAGAAGGAGAAGAACAGCATCTACCTGGGGAGGCTTTTCTCTCCAAGGACTCGAATCTGTTCCGTGACCAGCTGAGTCCCCAGGACCAGGGCTGTCACTCAGCTGTCCCTGGAGGGACCTCTGGTCCCCGGCCACCTCCCGCTGCCTGGGCCTGTTCAGTGTGAGAGAGAGGATTAGGTCCTCTCATCATTTCTTTGAAAACAAGGGTCCCACTCACGCCATACAGAACTGTGACCATTTTCAAAACAGACCGAGTAGCAGCCTTACAGAGCTTTCTCTGTTAAATACTCCCTCACATTGAGAGTAACCCCCAAAGGATCTTACGGCCCCTTGCAAACATCTGGTGCCAAAAATGGAAAGGTGTGCTGCTGTGTACTCCGTTCCTTTTGGCCAGTCTCCGTGTAGGTGGGAATGGTCAAGGCACTGAGAAGTCCTGCGGGAGGGGAAAAGGACTTCCTGAGGACACTCATCCGGAAGACGATGGCTTGTCACAACACCCCCGGAGACCCACCACCATGGGGATGTTCCTCTCTCTCTGCTCTGCAGGCTCCTTTTCAAGTTGCGGTGCTGTCTTTTACACTGCCAGTGGGAACTTTTCCAGCCCGTTCTACCCACGATACTACCCCAACAATGCCAACTGTGTCTGGGGAATACAAGTGAACCCCGGCTACCTCATAAACCTGGGCTTCGACAGTCTGCAGTAAGTAACCCCCAGGCCACCTGGAGAAGGAGGCGTCTTCCATGGACCACCGTGTGCTTTGAGTTGGGTCCTGGGCTGGGAGGTACCCCTCTCAGGTACCATGGAATACATTTCCGGTTTCTCTGATCCGCACCAGCAAGTATCAGACAATATCGGGCAGTTTTTTGGTCTGATTAAGGAAGGCAAGAAGAAGATCTTAGATTCAAGGACATTTCTCATAAAGTCCAAAATATCTACAAAGTTCATGAGCAGCAGACATTCTGATGTTGACAAGAGTGCCGTTTTCCATACAGGTTGGAGACACAGAGTAGCTGCATTTATGACTATGTGGAAATCCTTAATGGATCACTGAGTAGCAATGCCTCAGCGAGGAGAATCTGTCATTACACCAGGGAAATATTCACTTCTTATTCCAACCGATTGACTGTTCGATTTCGGAGTGACGGCAGTGTCCAAAGCACTGGTTTTTCTGCTTGGTATAACTCCTTTCCAAGAAGTGAGTACAAGGCGTAGAGAAAATCTGTGGTTGTGGGGAAGGGATGGATGCGGATTTGGGGATGAGCAGATGCAAACTACTCCATTCCAATGGGTAAACAGCAAGGTCCCACAGGAGAGAACAGGGAGCTGTATTCTGTAACCTGTCATAAACGCCGTGGAAAGAATATGGCGGTGAATATGGAAAAGAATACATCTAGCAGATGAAGGCTCTGATCTCTGTGATGTCAAGAGCCCCTTCCAGGTGGATCATGCAGCTATTTAAAGGCTGATCAGAGTCATTGGGTGGCTTTTGGGATGAGGGAAGAAGCAGGGGTTAACTGGCTTAGGGTGTTTGCTGGTGGATGGGGTCATCTCCTCTCACAGCGTGTGTCTTTCAGACGTCAGCTTGAGATTGGTGAATCGGAACTCCTCCGGTCCCACATGTGCTGGGCGTGTGGAAATCTACCATGGTGGCCAGTGGGGAACGGTGTGTGATGACAGCTGGGACATTCAAGATGCCCAGGTGGTGTGCAGACAGCTGGGCTGTGGATATGCAGTCTCAGCCCCAGGAAATGCCTACTTTGGCTCTGGCTCTGGCCCCATCACCTTGGACGAGGTGGAGTGCTCCGGGGCCGAGTCTAATCTCTGGCAGTGCCGGAACCGAGGCTGGTTCTCCCACAATTGTGGCCACCATGAAGATGCTGCAGTCATCTGCTCAGGTATTGGGGGATGTCATTTGCGGAAGGCCCCTTTCACCTCTGAGCGGCTGGAGACTGGAGCGGTGGAAACTGGCAGCCAGTGACTGACAGTGTCTGTGGCTCGCTCCGGGTGTGGGTCGGGCAGGAGCTTGCCTAGCGCCCCGAGGCTGGTGCGCCCCAGGAGGCCGTGCAGAGGCCGCGTGGTTTCTGTCCTTGTGCTGAACGCTCAGCCGTGCCCAGCTCATCATCGCTCTCCCGTTTGCTCTACGGGCTTCCCTCGTGGCTCAGAGGGTAAAGAATTCATTTGAAAGCAGAAGACGCTGGTTCGATCCCTGGTTTGGGAAGTTCCCCTGCAGAAGGAAATTCAGCCTACTCCAGTATTCTTGCCTGGAGAATCCCATGGTCAGAGAAGCCTGGCAGGCTAGAGTCCATGGGGTACCTGAAGTGTCCGAGACGAGTTAGCAGCTAAACAACAGCAACTTGGTGCTGAGGCTGATCATGCTTTCTGTTTTCTTGCAGGACCAGGAATTAACTCCTCCACTCCAGGTGAGTCCCTGTAGCCCCACGAGCCAGACTGCTCTGGGATTCCACCTCTCGGGTTTCCAAGAGAAGAACAGATTCTTCCTGGGGAGTTGTTTTGCTCCGAGGCCTCTGGAGGCTGTTCAGTGACCCGCTGAGTCCCAGGACCAGGGCTGTCACTCAGCTGACCCGGAGGGACCTCTATTTCCCTGCCACTTTGTGGGCCTGTACTGATTCAGTTGGCTGTGGGAGGGGAGAGGATTAGGTCCTCTGATCATTTCTATGAAAATAAGTGTCCCAGTCATGCCAAGCAGAACGGTCACCATTTTAGAACCATGACCTAGGAGCAGCCTCATAAATCTCTATCCGTTAACAAAATTCCTTCAGGTTGAAATCAACTCCACAAAGGATCCTTTGGCCACAGTGTTTATATCTGTTGCTCAGTGAGGTGGGGACTTCTCTCTACTTAGCCCATGTGGCCAGTTACACTGTAGGTGGGAATAGTCGAGGTTCTGAGACGTCTTTATTAGGACAAGGTTTTCACTTTCTCACCAAAGTGATGACCATGGATTTAAAATTATTCAGCAGCATCCTAAAATCACTTCATTTTCTTTCTAGCTTGGCAGTCCCCAATAACTACAACCACTCCGAGTAAGTATCACGTTTTTCCACCAAACCCAAAGGCCTTGGGTTTCCTCTCCCCAGGCTTGGCTGCTGGTCTCCGGGCTGCAGTCTGGGTGCCCACTCTCCAGTGAGTTCACCTCTGCTGACTTTCCTGCCACGTGACATTCCCAGAGCTGATGTTCCCAACCCCAGGAGGGCTGGCCCTCTCTCCAGGCTCTTTTTGTCCTTGACTATTCTGACCAGCTTGAGATTCAGATCTCTAGTCAGACTCTAGAGGATGCTGACCTCCAGTTTGGGTTCCAGTCCTTGCCTAGGACAGTAGTCCCAGGTCAGTGCAGCCTGGATGGACCTTGGTTCAGTGCGCAGCTTGATGTGTCACCAGCGAAGGCTGCCAACAGCCTGCTTCTGTGTTGCCATGGAACCACCCCTCACTGCCACACCCCACTTCCAGATCTTTCCTCAAGATCCCCACCCTTCCCTCCTCACCACCTGGCTTCCTACCGCAGAGCAGTGGCTTCTGGCTGCCCCCTCCCGTGATCCATTCTCTCAAGGATGGTCGTCTTCACCCAATACCAAGGTCCGTCCCTCACACTGAAGAGGGGACATCAAGTCTGTAAGAGTGAATTCACCCAAATATTTGTTATTGTTTGTGAAGGCTGATATGTGAGATTGATGTTTCCTATTCAGCTCTCTGGTACAACTCCTAGGCTGCCCTCTCTGGCCATGGAGGGGCCTGGCACTCAGCATCTCTCTCAGGAAACTGACGGGTTCATTGCAGCCCATCGCGGATGCTGAAGCTGATCATGCTTCCTCTTTTCTTGCAGGACCCGGAATCAACTTCTCCACTCCAGGTGAGTCCCGGCAGCCCCACCCAGCCAGGTTTGTCTCTGGGATTCCACCCTCTCCGGTTTCCAGAAGGAGAAGAACAGCATCTACCTGGGGAGGCTTTTCTCTCCAAGGACTCGAATCTGTTCCGTGACCAGCCGAGTCCCCAGGACCAGGGCTATCACTCAGCTGTCCCTGGAGGGACCTCTGGTCCCCGGCCACCTCCCGCTGCCTGGGCCTGTTCAGTGTGAGAGAGAGGATTAGGTCCTCTCATCATTTCTTTGAAAACAAGGGTCCCACTCACGCCATACAGAACTGTGACCATTTTCAAAACAGACCGAGTAGCAGCCTTACAGAGCTTTCTCTGTTAAATACTCCCTCACGTTGAGAGCAACCCCCAAAGGGTCTTACGGACCCTTGCAAACTCTGGTGCCAAAAAGGGAAAGGTGTGCTGCTGTGTACTCCGTTCCTTTTGGCCAGTCTCCGTGTAGGTGGGAATGGTCAAGGCACTGAGAAGTCCTGCGGGAGGGGAAAAGGACTTCCTGAGGACACTCATCCGGAAGACGATCGCTTGTCACAACACCCCCGGAGACCCATCACCATGGGGATGTTCCTCTCTCTCTGCTCTGCAGGCTCCTTTTCAAGTTGCGGTGCTGTCTTTTACACTGCCAGTGGGAACTTTTCCAGCCCGTTCTACCCACGATACTACCCCAACAATGCCAACTGTGTCTGGGGAATACAAGTGAACCCCGGCTACCTCATAAACCTGGGCTTCGACAGTCTGCAGTAAGTAACCCCCAGGCCACCTGGAGAAGGAGGCGTCTTCCATGGACCACCGTGTGGTTTGAGTTGGGTCCTGGGCTGGGAGGTACCCCTCTCAGGTACCATGGAATACATTTCCAGTTTCTCTGATCCACACCAGCAAGTATCAGACAATATCGGGCAGTTTTTTGGTCTGATTAAGGAAAGCAAGAAGAAGATCTTAGATTCAAGGACATTTTTCATAAAGTCCAAAATATCTACAAAGTTCATGAGCAGCAGACATTCTGATGTTGACAAGAATGTCCTTTTCCATACAGGTTGGAGACACAGAGTAGCTGCATTTATGACTATGTGGAAATCCTTAATGGATCACTGAGTAGCAATGCCTCAGCGAGGAGAATCTGTCATTACACCAGGGAAATATTCACTTCTTATTCCAACCGATTGACTGTTCGATTTCGGAGTGACGGCAGTGTCCAAAGCACTGGTTTTTCTGCTTGGTATAACTCCTTTCCAAGAAGTGAGTACAAGGCGTAGAGAAAATCTGTGGTTACTAAGGCGATAGGGTTGTGGGGAAGGGATGGATGCGGATTTGGGGATGAGCAGATGCAAACTACTCCATTCCAATGGGTAAACAGCAAGGTCCCACAGGAGAGAACAGGGAGCTGTATTCTGTAAACTGTCATAAACGCCGTGGAAAGAATATGGCGGTGAATACAGAAAAGAATACATCTAGCAGATGAAAGCTCTGAACTCTGTGATGTCAAGAGCCCGTTCCAGGTGGATCATGCAGCTATTTAAAGGCTGATCAGAGTCATTGGGTGGCTTTTGGGATGGGGGAAGAAGCAGGAGTTAACTGGCTTTGGGTATTTGCTGGTGGATGGGGTCATCTCCTCTCACAGCGTGTGTCTTTCAGACGTCAGCTTGAGATTGGTGAATCGGAACTCCTCCGGTCCCACATGTGCTGGGCGTGTGGAAATCTACCATGGTGGCCAGTGGGGAACGGTGTGTGATGACAGCTGGGACATTCAAGATGCCCAGGTGGTGTGCAGACAGCTGGGCTGTGGATATGCAGTCTCAGCCCCAGGAAATGCCTACTTTGGCTCTGGCTCTGGCCCCATCACCTTGGACGAGGTGGAGTGCTCCGGGGCCGAGTCTAATCTCTGGCAGTGCCGGAACCGAGGCTGGTTCTCCCACAATTGTGGCCACCATGAAGATGCTGCAGTCATCTGCTCAGGTATTGGGGGATGTCATTTGCGGAAGGCCCCTTTCACCTCTGAGCGGCTGGAGACTGGAGCGGTGGAAACTGGCAGCCAGTGACTGACAGTGTCTGTGGCTCGCTCCGGGTGTGGGTCGGGCAGGAGCTTGCCTAGCGCCCCGAGGCTGGTGCGCCCCAGGAGGCCGTGCAGAGGCCGCGTGGTTTCTGTCCTTGTGCTGAACGCTCAGCCGTGCCCAGCTCATCATCGCTCTCCCGTTTGCTCTACGGGCTTCCCTTGTGGCTCAGAGGGTAAAGAATTCATTTGAAAGCAGAAGACGGTGGTTCGATCCCTGGTTTGGGAAGTTCCCCTGCAGAAGGAAATTCAGCCTACTCCAGTATTCTTGCCTGGAGAATCCCATGGTCAGAGAAGCCTGGCGGGCTAGAGTCCATGGGGTCCCTAAAGTGTCCGAGACGAGTTAGCAGCTAAACAACAGCAACTTGGTGCTGAGGCTCATCATGCTCCTGTTTTCTTGCAGGACCAGGAATCAACTCCTCCACTCCTGGTGAGTCCCTGCAGCGCCCCCAGCCAGACTGCTCCGGGGTTCCACTCTCAGGTTTCCAAGAGAAGAACAGCCTCCTCCTGGGTAGTCGTTTCGCTCCGAGGCCTCTGGAGGCTGTTCAGTGACCGGCTGAGTCCCAGGACCAGGGCTGTCACTCAGCTGACCCGGAGGGACCTCTGGTCCCCGGCCACCTCCTGCTCCTGTGCTTGTTCAGAGCCGCTGTGGGGGGAGAAGACTAGGTCCTCTGATCATTTCTATGAAAATAAGTGTCCCAGTCATGCCAAGCAGAACGGTCACCATTTTAGAACCATGACCTAGGAGCAGCCTCATAAATCTCTATCCGTTAAAAAAATTCCTTCAGGTTGAAATCAATTCCCCAAAGGATCCTTTGGCCACAGTGTTTATATCTGTTGCTCAGTGAGGTGGGGACTTCTCTCTACTTAGCCCATGTGGCCAGTTACACTGTAGGTGGGAATAGTCGAGGTTCTGAGACGTCTTTATTAGGACAAGGTTTCACTTTCTCCACGAAAGTGATGACCATGGACTTAAAATTATTCAGCAGCATCCTAAAATCACTTCATTTTCTTTCTAGCTTGGCAGTCCCCAATAACTACAACCACTCCGAGTAAGTACCACGTTTTTCCACCAAACCCAAAGGCCTTGGGTTTCCTCTCCCCTGGCTTGGCTGCTGGTCTCCGGGCTGCAGTCTGGGTGCCCACTCTCCAGTGAGTTCACCTCTGCTGACTTTCCTGCCACGTGACATTCCCAGAGCTGATGTTCCCAACCCCAGGAGGGCTGGCCCTCTCTCCAGGCTCTTTTTGTCCTTGACTATTCTGACCAGCTTGAGATTCAGATCTCTAGTCAGACTCTAGAGGATGCTGACCTCCAGTTTGGGTTCCAGTCCTTGCCTAGGACAGTAGTCCCAGGTCAGTGCAGCCTGGATGGACCTTGGTTCAGTGCGCAGCTTGATGTGTCACCAGCGAAGGCTGCCAACAGCCTGCTTCTGTGTTGCCATGGAACCACCCCTCACTGCCACACCCCACTTCCAGATCTTTCCTCAAGATCCCCACCCTTCCCTCCTCACCACCTGGCTTCCTACCGCAGAGCAGTGGCTTCTGGCTGCCCCCTCCCGTGATCCATTCTCTCAAGGATGGTCGTCTTCACCCAATACCAAGGTCCGTCCCTCACACTGAAGAGGGGACATCAAGTCTGTAAGAGTGAATTCACCCAAATATTTGTTATTGTTTGTGAAGGCTGATATGTGAGATTGATGTTTCCTATTCAGCTCTCTGGTGCAACTCCTAGGCTGCCCTCTCTGGCCATGGAGGGGCCTGGCACTCAGCATCTCTCTCAGGAAACTGACGGGTTCATTGCAGCCCATCGCGGATGCTGAAGCTGATCATGCTTCCTCTTTTCTTGCAGGACCCGGAATCAACTTCTCCACTCCAGGTGAGTCCCGGCAGCCCCACCCAGCCAGGTTTGCCTCTGGGATTCCACCTTCTCCGGTTTCCAGAAGGAGAAGAACAGCATCTACCTGGGGAGGCTTTTCTCTCCAAGGACTCGAATCTGTTCCGTGACCAGCCGAGTCCCCAGGACCAGGGCTGTCACTCAGCTGTCCCTGGAGGGACCTCTGGTCCCCGGCCACCTCCCGCTGCCTGGGCCTGTTCAGTGAGAGAGAGGGGATATGGTCCTCTCATCATTTCTTTGAAAACAAGGGTCCCACTCACGCCATACAGAACTGTGACCATTTTCAAAACAGACCGAGTAGCAGCCTTACAGAGCTTTCTCTGTTAAATACTCCTTCACATTGAGAGCAACCCCCAAAGGATCTTACGGCCCCTTGCAAACTCTGGTGCCAAAAATGGAAAGGTGTGCTGCTGTGTACTCCATTCCTTTTGGCCAGTCTCCGTGTAGGTGGGAATGGTCAAGGCACTGAGAAGTCCTGCGGGAGGGGAAAAGGACTTCCTGAGGACACTCATCCGGAAGACGATGGCTTGTCACAACACCCCCGGAGACCCACCACCATGGGGATGTTCCTCTCTCTCTGCTCTGCAGGCTCCTTTTCAAGTTGCGGTGCTGTCTTTTACACTGCCAGTGGGAACTTTTCCAGCCCGTTCTACCCACGATACTACCCCAACAATGCCAACTGTGTCTGGGGAATACAAGTGAACCCCGGCTACCTCATAAACCTGGGCTTCGACAGTCTGCAGTAAGTAACCCCCAGGCCACCTGGAGAAGGAGGCGTCTTCCATGGACCACCGTGTGCTTTGAGTTGGGTCCTGGGCTGGGAGGTACCCCTCTCAGGTACCATGGAATACATTTCCGGTTTCTCTGATCCGCACCAGCAAGTATCCCACAATATCGGGCAGTTTTTTGGTCTGATTAAGGAAGGCAAGAAGAAGATCTTAGATTCAAGGACATTTCTCATAAAGTCCAAAATATCTACAAAGTTCATGAGCAGCAGACATTCTGATGTTGACAAGAATGCCCTTTTCCATACAGGTTGGAGCCACAGAGTAGCTGCATTTATGACTATGTGGAAATCCTTAATGGATCACTGAGTAGCAATGCCTCAGCGAGGAGAATCTGTCATTACACCAGGGAAATATTCACTTCTTATTCCAACCGATTGACTGTTCGATTTCGGAGTGATGGCAGTGTCCAAAGCACTGGTTTTTCTGCTTGGTATAACTCCTTTCCAAGAAGTGAGTACAAGGCGTAGAGACAATCTGTGGTTCCTAAGGCGATAGGGTTGTGGGGAAGGGATGGATGCGGATTTGGGGATGAGCAGATGCAAACTACTCCATTCCAATGGGTAAACAGCAAGGTCCCACAGTAGAGAACAGGGAGCTGTATTCTGTAACCTGTCATAAACGCCGTGGAAAGATTATGGCGGTGAATACAGAAAAGAATATATCTAGCAGATGAAGGCTCTGATCTCTGTGATGTCAAGAGCCCCTTCCAGGTGGATCATGCAGCTGTTTAAAGGCTGATCAGAGTCATTGGGTGGCTTTTGGGATGGGGGAAGAAGCAGGAGTTAACTGGCTTTGGGTGTTTGCTGGTGGATGGGGTCATCTCCTCTCACAGCGTGTGTCTTTCAGACGTCAGCTTGAGATTGGTGAATCGGAACTCCTCCGGTCCCACATGTGCTGGGCGTGTGGAAATCTACCATGGTGGCCAGTGGGGAACGGTGTGTGATGACAGCTGGGACATTCAAGATGCCCAGGTGGTGTGCAGACAGCTGGGCTGTGGATATGCAGTCTCAGCCCCAGGAAATGCCTACTTTGGCTCTGGCTCTGGCCCCATCACCTTGGACGAGGTGGAGTGCTCAGGGGCCGAGTCTAATCTCTGGCAGTGCCGGAACCGAGGCTGGTTCTCCCACAATTGTGGCCACCATGAAGATGCTGCAGTCATCTGCTCAGGTATTGGGGGATGTCATTTGCGGAAGGCCCCTTTCACCTCTGAGCGGCTGGAGACTGGAGCGGTGGAAACTGGCGGCCAGTGACTGACAGTGTCTGTGGCTCGCTCCGGGTGTGGGTCGGGCAGGAGCTTGCTGAGCGCCCTGAGGCTGGTGCGCCCCAGGAGGCCGTGCAGAGGCCACGTGGTTTCTGTCCTTGTGCTGAACGCTCAGCCGTGCCCAGCTCATCATCGCTCTCCCGTTTGCTCTACGGGCTTCCCTCGTGGCTCAGAGGGTAAAGAATTCATTTGAAAGCAGAAGACGCTGGTTCGATCCCTGGTTTGGGAGGATCCCCTGCAGATGGAAATGCAACCCACTCCAGTATTCTTGCCTGGAGAATCCCATGGTCAGAGAAGCCTGGCGGGCTAGAGTCCATGGGGGTCCCTGAAGTGTCTGAGATGAGTTAGCAGCTAAACAACAGCAACTTGGTGCTGAGGCTCATCATGCTCCTGTTTTCTTGCAGGACCAGGAATCAACTCCTCCACTCCAGGTGAGTCCCTGCAGCCCCACGAGCCAGACTCCTCCGGGATTCCACTCTCAGGTTTCCAAGAGAAGAACAGCCTCCTCTTGGGGAGTCGTTTCACTCCGAGGACTCTGGAGGCTGTTCAGTGACCCGCTGAGTCCCAGGACCAGAGCTGTCACTCAGTTGTCCCTGCAGGGACCTCTATTTCCCTGCCACTTTGTGGGCCTATGCTGATTCAGTTGGCTGTGGGAGGGGAGAGGATTAGGTCCTCTGATCATTTCTATGAAAATAAGTGTTTCATTCATGCCATACAGAACTGTGAGCATCATAGACCCATGAATGAATACCAGCCCTACAGCGGTTTATCTCTTAAAGAGTCCTTCATGTTGAGAGCAATTCCCCAAATGATCTTTATGACGCAAGGAAACTATCTGGTGCAAATATGTTTGGATGTGGTGTGTTCTCTAACCGCTTTTGCCCAGTCACAGCGTAACTGGTATAATCAAGTCTCTGAGAAGTCCTGAAGTAAGAAGAACAATTTACACTCTCCATTAAACTCTTGAGTATGGAATTGAAAAATGATCCAGCAATATCCTAAAATCATTTCGTTTTCTTTCTAGATTGGCGGCCCCCTACAACTACAACAACTCAGTGTAAGTATCACATTTTCCCACCTGACCTGCGGCCTTGGGTTTCCTCTCCCCCGGCTTGGCTGCTGGTCTCCGGGCTGTGTTCACGGTGCTCACTCTCCAATGAGTTCACCGCTCCTGACTTTCCTGCCACGTGGCGTCTCTGTAGCTGATGTCCCAAGCCCAGGAGGGCCGGGCCTCTCTCCAGGCTCTTCTTTGTCTTTTAATCACCTGGCCATCCTAAGGTTCGGATCTCTGGTCAGTGTCTAGGTGAAGTCTCCCACTGTGTAGGTCCCGCCCGTTGTCTGGGACACTAGTCCCAGGTGAGTGCAGCCTGGATGGAGCCTGGTATGTAATCAACAAAAGTTCCCAATAGCCTGCTTCTGAGTGGCTGCGGAACCACCCCTCACTGTGCCCCCTACCCTGCCCCAGATGTTTCCTCTGTATCCCCAGCCTCCCCTTGTCACCACCTGGTTTCCTACCGCGGCAGCTGCAGCTTCAGGCTGCCCATCCCCCTGACCCATTCTCTGCAGTGCAACTAGGGTATCTTCATCAAATGCCAAGGTCGGTCCCTGCCTTGGGGCCGGAATCCTCAGCACAGTCTGGACACAGATCCTCAGTGTTCAGGACAACCTCTAGGGCTTGCAAATTCTTTCCCATTGTTGAGTTGATTCCTGCCATCCTTCGCATCCCTGCTCCATCCACATCGGGGTTCCCCAATTGTGCCAGCTACTCTCATACCTAGGTTCCTTCACACATGCTGTTCCCTCTACCTGGAACACCCTTCTGACATTTTGGCCTCACCTCCCTGTGTACCCGTCCCCTTTCCCTCCTCAGTCTGGATCAAGAGCCAAATCTCCCAGCTCCTAGCACCTCCTGGGCTCTGCTCCATCACAGTCCCATCCCTGGAGGCTGGGATTCCCTCTTTTCTTTCCTCTTCTTCAGGCTGTGAGCTCCCAGAAGGCAAGTCCCGCAGCTGGCAGCTCACTGGGAACTTGGGGTTGGCACATTTCCAGCGCAGAGCTGACAGTCACTCAGCAGCTGAACCAAGGGTGCCAGGAAACTGATCATGATCTTTTCTGTTTGTCAACAGATCCTGTTTACACCGTCACTGGCCCAGCCAGTAAGTTCTGAGCCTTCTGCCCAGTCCCCCTTCCCTTCTCCTCAATGACAGTGACACTGGGGAGGGACGAGGAGAACAGTGAGGAGATGGCTTCCCTAAGTACGGCCTCCCTGTAGGGGCGCCGCACTGACCCTCAGTAGGCAGTCCAGGTGTAGGCACCTCCCGGTGGGTTTCCCTCAGGTGACTGTGCGGTGTACACTGCGGGTCATCGGCATTTCTCCCTTCGTCCCAACAGCAAATTATTCCTGCGGAGGCTTCCTGACCCAAGTTTCAGGGAACTTTTCCAGCCCATTCTACCCTAGGAACTATCCGAACAACGCCAAGTGTGTGTGGGACATTGAAGTTCAAAACAACTACCGAGTGACTGTGGCCTTCAGAGACGTCCAGTGAGTGTGTGCGATGGGGGGAGGGGGCGTGTGCCGAGCACCGTGCAGACACGTTAGAAGGAGATAAACGGCACTTCAGGAGAGATATTTGCCCCACTGCCCTTTCTTTCCCTATGGGTTCCATTTTCGACCGAGCCTTGAAGCAGCCGTGGAGGGGACGCCAGGATCAGAGTCCTGTGTCAAACTGCAGGTCTGTCACTACTTTGCTGTGTGACCTCAGGAAATCATTTAACTCTCCTGAGCCTCAAAAGAGGAGAATATAACACCTGCCCCCTTCCCCTCCTGGTTCCTGGGAAAGTCACAGGAGAAATGTATGAAAATACTTGGGCAATGTCACCCAACGGGAGGGATTATTGTTAGAAGTAGTAATAGCACAAAGAATCCTGTTAACAACCACACTAGTCTCTCTGAGCTCTTTTCTCTCTGCTCCTTCTTTCCTGGGGCAGTGGTTTCGGGCAGAAGAGGAATAATTCCTGTGGCCGAGCTTAGGCTGTCTGCGCCTCGTCCAGTGAAGGGTGGGAATCCTTGTTTTAAGCAGAGGAGACAGCATCAGATCCACCAGGATATATGATTGGCTCAAGGGGCAGGGCTGACCACACTGAGACACCCGTGGCTTGTGGAGCCCTGGATAGGGGGATCATCATTTTTTCTCTAACAGTCACCACTGAACAAAGTAGTTTTTAGTCCTGATTTCTGGTTGCGGTGGCCTGGGAGTTTCTGCCTTGGAAATTCGTGTGGAGTTTTGCAAAAGATATGATGTTATTTTAACCTCTTCATCATTACTATTCACTTGGGGGATTGTACGTAAAGCTCATGAAATTCTACAGAGGAAGATTAACTGTGACTAGTTCTGAGCCAGCATCTTAATATAATGACTACCATTTGTGGCATTTTAGGGCGCACTTTTCCACTGTTAGAGCCTCATGATAGCTCTCTTCATTATACTTGCACTGGGAGATTTCACCTTGATAAACAAGAAATCTGAGCTGCAGAGAGGTTATCTGACTTGCCCAGTATTTATTTGTTCAATTATTTTTTTCTGTCAATACGAATTCATGGATTTTAAGAAAAAAAATTCTATGGGAAACTGGGGTCTTTTTGATCCAAGAAAAAGTCGAAGGTGGGATGTCATTCTTTCTTACGTGATGCGAAGGGCTGTCAAGAGGGGAGCTGTAGCTTTCATACGCATGACCCCAGAAGGCAGGACTAAGAAGGGTGTATGGGAGTCATGGGAGGATGGGCCTCCGCTGGATTTAAGAAAGTCGAACCAACCGGTGCTTACCAGCGGGGAGAGGGGCTGGGGGAGGGGCACTCGGGGTAGGCAGTGAGAAGGTACAAACTAGGATGTAGAAAACAAGCTACAAGGCTCCATGGTATCAACACAGCCCAGGGAGGATAGCCAATATCTTTTAAATAAGTGTATATGGAGTGAAGTGAAGTCGCTCAGTCGTGTCCAACTCTTTGCGACCCCATGGACTGTCTACCAGGCTTCTCTGTCCATGGGATCCTCCAGGCAAGAATACTGGAGTGGGTTACCATTTCCTTCTCCAGGGGATCTTCCCGGCCCAGGGATCGAACCCAGGTCGCCCGCATTGGAGGCAGACGCTTTAACCTCTGAGCCACCAGGGAAGGCCGTATATGGAGTATAGCCTTTAAACATTGTAATCACTATATTTACACCCGTAACTTGTGTAATACTGTACCTTGACTCTACTCCGGTAAACAAAGAAAGTCTTTTCCTTTCGATTATTAATTTTGTCGGAGTTTCTGGCTTAGAGGTGTAATGCCTCTGACCGCCAGCATCAAATCCTGGTTGAGAGTGAAGGCAGACTGTGCGTTCCGTCTCTGCAGGCTGGAAGGCGGCTGTAACTACGATTACATTGAAGTGTATGATGGCCCCCACCACAGTTCCCCGCTGCTCGCCCGGGTTTGTGATGGGACAAGGGGCTCCTTCACCTCATCGTCCAACTTCATGTCCATCCGCTTCGTCAGCGACATCTCCATCACCAAGAGAGGGTTCTCAGCTGAATACTACTCCAGTCTTTCCAATGGGAACACGAGTAAGTCTCCGCCCATCTGGGGTGACACCTGTGAGCGCCTTCAGTGGCTCAGCCATCCTGGGGCTGTGGAAGGAGAAACGAGAGCCACCCCATCAGGTCACTGAGGCTTGGTGTGGGGCAGAAGGGGGCCAAGAGCCGGAGTCTGGGGACTCTGGCTGCCTAGGATTGGCCGATGGGTGGCAGGTTGGCCTTTCTGAGGTCAGCAGAGACGAAGTAGAAGGGGCGAGAGGATGCTGTCATCACACAGTGAGATGTCAGTGCCAAGGGCGGAGGGGACTATCTGGCTTGAGACTTTGTGGCCTTCCCAGAGTGTGGGACACTGTGGCCTCATCCTGAGATCTAGCACATTCGGCTGATTCCTGAGAGTGGCCTGAGCTGCTCTCTCAGCCATGTCCAGCAAAGGCTGGCGGCCACAGTTGGATCTGTTAAATGGACTGATGTACAGATTGACCAGGGGCCAGGCAAGGAGCTGTGCTGGCTATCTTTGTGGTCAGCATTTTAACCACTGACCTGCCCTTAGCTGCAGGACCTATGCTAAGTCCATAGCTAAGGATATTGATTTCGCAGCATCCCTGCAAGTTCCCGCGAGTGTTACTGTGTGTGTGTGTGTCACTCAGTTGTGTCTGACTCTTTGCGATGCCATGGACTGTAGCTCATCAGACTCCTCTGTCCACGGACTTCTCCTGGCAAGAATACTGGAGTGGGTTCCCCTTCCCTTCTCCAGGGGATCTTCCGCACTCAGTGATCAAACCTGGGTCTTCCACGTTGCGGGCAGATTCTTCACCATCTGAGCCACCAGCCAAGCCCAAGTGCTATCCTGCTATAAGGATAAATGGCAAGCTGGCAGAAACATTTTGTTGTTTTGCATCTTGCCTCCATTTCTCCATCAGAGGAATCCTAGTCCCTGTACCCTCATAGGGGTCTCAGGAGAATGAAACTGACTTGAGCCCCAGGGCATCTGGCGGGGTGGGTGGTGAGCGGTGTCCACAGGAAGACCACGTGCCAGCCGTCTCAGTCTTTTCCTGTGGGCTTAGCTGACTGACCGCACTGTCTGCCTTTGGCCCCCAGAGCTGCTTTGCCTACAAAATCACATGAAAGCCACAGTGAGGACGAGCTACCTCCAATCCCTGGGCTACTCTGCCAGGGACCTTGCCATTCCTGGCTCGAACACAAGCTACCAGTGTCAGCCTCAGATTACGTCGAGCCAGGTGACATTCGTGATTCCCTACTCCGGCTGCGGCACCACCCAGCAGGTGAGCCTGGAGCTTCCCGCAACCTCCTGCCAAACAAGCTTTCTTAGTGACGGGTGCTATGCTTTGGGAATCCTGGGGACCCAGGAAACATGGCTGTGGTATAACCAGAACATCATCTGGGTAAGGCTATAAATGTGTTCCTTGGTTCCATGATGTGGCTGCAGCCACGTTCAAACAGAGAAAGAAGGAAGGTCGGCGGGGAGTTCTTCCCACAGTGTCCAGCAGAGAGGGTGCTGGCAGGCTGCCATCAGGTCAGCAAGAACAGTAGCAGCTCCCAGGAGCATTTCCAGGCTTTGAAGGGCCTAGAGCTTATACAGGTTGAGGTTGGGGTGGGTGAGAGGGGCGGGTGCCTCCTTCATGGACAGGACGCAAGCGTATCTTACTTTTAGAAATCTTATAAAAACACATGGTGATGCCAGTGCGCGGCTGGCCCCTGGAAGGACCTGTGCATGGGGCTGGGGTGGGCATGGGGGCGCTCAGTCATGTCCAACTCTTTGCGACCCCAGAGACTGTAGCCCACCCGGCTCCTCTGTCCATGGGATTCTCCAGGCAAGAATATTGGAGTGGGTTGCCATGTCCTTCTCCGGAGGATCTTCCTCATCCAAGCATTAAACCCAGACAGATGCTGTTTACCACTGAGCTGCCAGGGAAGCCCTTAGGCTTCATTAGCTTCACAATACATCAGCCTCTGCAGGTGTCACTTGTTGAGCTCTCACTACCTAGGGTGGCCAGCTGTCTTGGCTGACTTGGGGCTTGGCAGATTTTAGCGAGGAGAAGTCCTATGTCCCGGGAAATTCCTCGATCCTGTCATCCTACAAGTGATAGACCCTGAGATTAGTCCCTGTCAAATTCCCCGAGTCCCCCAGCAACAAGATACAAGCCTCCCCTCATTGTCATCCTACTTGAAAAGCAGGGAGACTGGGCTTGGAGGAGTCAAGCAGGTTGCCCAAGGCGCCTTCGCCAGGTAGGCAGTGGCAGGGCTGGCGTCAGACTCTGAGAGTCTCAAAAGTGTGGCGCTGAGTGAAAGGAGGCAGGCACGCCAGACCCCCTGCCCTGTGGCCCCGTTTCCGTGAGGCTTAGAAGTGGAGCGTCAGTGTGTGATGGGCCCGCCTGGTGGGGGCGATGCCTGCCGAGGGCAGACGGCGCTCTGGGATTATGAGAATGTCGGCCCTCTTACTGCCGGACCTCACCCAATGGCACTCTTAGAGTCGTTGCACTTAACTTTATGCAAATTTATTTCAAACTCTCCATTCTTGTTCCGAATTTTTGAGTGCCACCTAAGTAACCACTTCCAGATCTTGTCTGTCAGGGAACAGTTCAGTTCAGTTCAGTCGCTCAGTCATGTCCAACTCTTTGCGACCCCATGAACTGCAGCACGCCAGGCCTCTCTGTCCATCACCAACCCCTGGAGTCCACCCAAACCCATGTCCATTGAGTCGGTGATGCCATCCAACCATCTCATCCTCTGTCGTCCCCTTCTCCTCCTGCCCTCAATCTTTCCCAGCATCAGGGTCTTTTCAAATGAGTCAGCTCTTCGCATGAGGTGGCCAAAGTATTGGAGTTTCAGCTTCAACATCAGATCGTCCAGGACTGATCTCCTTTAGGATGGACTGTTTGGATCTCCTTGCAGTCCAAGGGACTCTCAAGAGTCTTCTCCAGCACCACAATTCAAAAACATCAATTCTTTGGCACTCAGCTTTCTTCACAGTCCAACTGTCATATCCATATATGACCACTGGTAAAACCAAAGTCTTAACTAGATGGACCTTTGTTGACAAAGTAATGTCTCTGCTTTTCAATATACTGTCTAGATTGGTCATAATTTCCCTTCCAAGGAGTAAGCGTCTTTTAATTTCATGGCTACAATCACCATCTGCAGTGATTTTGGAGCTCAAGAAAATAGTCAACCACTGTTTCCCCATCTATTTCCCATGAAGTCATGGGACCGGATACCATGATCTTAGTTTTCTGAATGTTGAACTTAAGCCAACTTTTTCACTCTCCTCTTTCACATTCATCAAGAGGCTGTTTAGTTCTTCTTCACTTTCTGCCATAAGGGTGGTGTCATCTGTCTATCTGAGGTTATTGATATTTCTCTCAGCAGTCTTGATTCCAGCTTGTGCTTCCTCCAGACCAGTGTTTCTCATGATGTCAGGGAACAGACACAGAGCAAGTACTTTTATTAGGTTTGTTGTTGTTTAGTCCCTGGAATCTTGTCCGATTCTTTGGAGACCCCATGGACTGTAGCCCCCCAGGCTCCTCTGTCCATGGGATTTCCCAGGCAAGAACACTGGAGTGGGTTGCCATTTCCTACTCTAGGGGATCTTCTTGACCCAGGGATCCAACCTGCGTCTCCAGCATTCGCAGGCGGGTTCTGTACCACTGAGCCACCTAGGAAGTTTTTTATTAGGTTTAGGTCTGCAGCAAATATACAGCATGAAATGCTCAAATGTGTACAGTGTGTGTGACACACACGATGAGAGGGTTTGTCAGTCACCAAAGACATTCTGCCCATTTGCTGTGTGCCAGGCAAGGGTCCACGAGGGCGCTGCACCTTGTCTGTTCCAGTCACGAGGAACAGTGACAGAGGCAGGGGACGCTCGATTAGCTAACCAGATGAGCTTGTGGGCGGCGGACGGGTGCCTGGGCCTGAGGGTCTGCAGTCACCACTGTGGTCACCCAGCTCCCATTGGACCTCCTTCTGGGAGGATCAGAGTGGGTGATGGAGGCATAAGTGCAGAGAAGCGTACAGATGAGTCACGCCCTGCAAATGCTCTAGTCCACCTGGCTTTTACAGTTTGCAAATCAGTCATGTTGGATTATGATTTGTCCTGAGTTTAGTCAGTGGTAGTCGGTCTACCACAGGCAACCACCCCTCCTGGCTCCAGATGTACCGCCTGGAGCCTCTGATGTTTAGGCTATTCCATCTGTGTTCCTTCATCGCTGTTAGGATATGCCAAAGCCACAGGGCAGCCCTAGTCTTCTAATCTGCATGGTTGGGGTGCCGTGAAGGTTAATTCTTATTCCTCTGCTTATTTAAATGTATCCTCTACAAACCATGCCTCCGGGGCAGGACCATGTTTCATTCATCTTTGCCATGGCCTACGCCCCTTGGTGCGGAGCCTAAGCCTTTATAATCAGATTATTAATGGATAGTTTGCGTGCCAGACAGTGAACTCTGAGTTCCAACAAGACTTTCAAAATTCTTGAGACAACCTTTATTCCCATTTAATCAAGAGGAAACAGAGGCTTACAGAGGTTAAGCCACTTGTTCAAGGCCACATGGTCACGAGCTGCAGAGCTGAGATTCAAAGACAGGATAGTGTGATCCGTAGCTGGAACTTTCTGCCTCTCCTCCAGGTGCCCTGTTTAGCCGGTGTTGGACAAATGTTGAGGCCAGGACAGCCTGCCCTCCCCATCCATCCCACGCCTCGCACAGTGTGGGCGTGCGTGCTCGGTCACTTCAGTAGTGTTCAACTCTTTGTGACCCCTTGCACTGCAGCCCACCAGGTTCTTCTGTCCATGGGATTTCTCAGGCAAAAGTACTGCAGTAGGTTGCCATGCGGTCATCCAGGGGATCTTTCCAACCCAGGGATCGAACCCACCTCTCTTGCATCTCCAGCATTGGCAGGCAGATTCCTTACCCCTAGCACCACCTGGGCAGATGTCTAATAATGAATTTTAATTTAAAATCAGAACTGCTTCTTATGATCAAGAACTAAACCCGCATGCCACGTGGCTTCGTGTGCATTCAGAATCTCACTTGATCATGGAAACCAGAGACAAATGTGGATTCAAAAACACTTTCATGTGAATGTACACATTGAAGACACTTCAGTTCACCTTTGAAGGAGTAACAAGATGGCAACATTTATGTGGTTTATTGTGCTAATTACTGGCACTCTAATATAAAGTTCCCCATTTTTTAAAAGAAAATATAAATACAGCGTACTTCCCATGGAGGCTTCCCTGGTAGCTCAGGTGGTAAGGAATCTGCCCATAATGTAGGAGACCAGGTTCAATCCTTGGGTCCGGAAGATCCCCTGGAGAAGGGAATGGTTACCCACTCCAGTATTCTTGCCCGGAGAATCCCATGGACAAGAGGAGCCTGGTGGGCTATAGTCCACGTGGTCGCAAAGAGTCAGACACAACTGAGCAAGTAACACTTCCCATGGACGACTGGAAGGCATAGAGTCCATTCTGGGTCCTTCTCCAGACCTGA
Organism: Moschus berezovskii; assembly: GCF_049115385.1. NCBI lineage: Eukaryota > Metazoa > Chordata > Mammalia > Artiodactyla > Moschidae > Moschus > Moschus berezovskii. Next base: position 88,279,590 of record NC_142471.1, read on the forward strand.
GGCCAAAGTACCGGCTCTGGCATCCCCTGCGGGCCAGAGCCTCCCTCTGACAGGAGAAAAGGGAAACCAAGGTCAGAGAAGAGGCACGGTTCCCCCAGCAGCAAAACCATTTTAGTTACTTGTTAAACTTTTCTCTTTTCACAAGTCTTTCTGGAAGGGAAAGACTCTCTTCCAGTATCCCCCTCTCCCCAGTATCCACCTGGGAATGCTGCTCTTGTGCTCACCTCACCTGAAGCCAGAGGATCATGACCATGGGGCTTCCAGGGGCACTTATTCACCTGTGACCTTTTGACCATTTGGGCTTGCTACTGCCAGCTCTATCCTTCTTTCATCACAGTACTTTTACTGGGCTTCTATGCCCCGGGCCTTTCCTCCATTCCATGAATTTTTATTGATGTTAATGATGCTATCATCAACACTACCAAGCCCTGGGAAAAGAGAAATGCTTAGATATCACCCTTTCCTTGAGACGCTCACAGACCACCAGGTTGGGGAGTGGAGAGGCAAAGCATGATGGAAGTGCTCCTGCGTTGCCATGGCACTCACCCCGTGGTCCATGTGAGCCTCTGGGGAGGTTCCTGCCCCAGAGGTCAGAGACCTGCCACGGCTATTAGTCTGGATCTCTATTGCTTTGAGCTCTGGCAGCTTCAGACACGAAGCTGCAATAGCTACATGCATCCTCACAGCACAGTGGAATCGAATCCCGCCAGCCACCCCTCCCTCACAACTGCCTCCCTTGATTTCTCCCAACAAGAGTGAGACTGAAACAGAGCAGCCCGAAGGCCCCGAGCCCGGAAGACCAAACAGCTCAGTCACACAGCCGGGGTAGGGGCCATCCAGACACACCCATCCTTCCATGAGCAGCAGCTCCCGGGAGGACCACCAACCTCGTGGTCTGTATCACGGGGCGAAGGAAAGGGGATGTGAGAAAGGAGGGAATCGTGCTGGGAAGTGTGTCCATCCCAGGTAATGGTAGCCATAGCGACAGATACCTCCCATCTCTCTGAGGCTCTGGGAGCATTTTGCAGTCTTGCAGCATCACTTCAGTCTCCTCCTAACCCAAACCAGCAATGAGATGCCCTTAGTGGACGACATCTGCCTGATTCAGCTCCCGCTTCTGCCCCTCCCAGGTGGATAACGACACCATCAGCTACTCCAACTTCCTCAAAGCAACTGCTTCAAGCAGCTTCATCAAGAGGAAGAGGGACCTCCAAATTCACGTCAGCTGCAAGATGCTCCAGAACACCTGGGTTAATACGGTCTACATTACTAATGACACCATCGAGGTTGAGAACATACAATACGGCAATTTTGACGTGAACATTTCCTTTTATACATCCTCTTCATTCCTGTATCCGGTGACCAGCAGCCCATACTATGTGGACCTAAACCAGAATTTGTACCTTCAGGCTGAAATCCCCCGTTCTAACCCCTCCCTAGCCTTATTTGTGGACACTTGTGTGGCATCACCGAATCCCAATGACTTTACATCTTTGACCTACGATCTCATCCGGAGTGGGTAAGTAGGATCTTCTGGGAGTGGATTTCGGCCTTTACCTGATAAACTCATGCCCAGCTAGCCCAGAGTGCAAGGAAGGCAGACTGGGCTCCAGGAGCTCAGGCTTTAGCGGCCAGGCTATCATTTCTGGGTATCTGGAGAACTCAGGGAGTCGTCAGTTGCCATCCAGCAGGTTAGCTATAAAGTAAAATTAGACCGAGTGACTAAACTCCAGGTGAGCCTTAAGTTTCCAAAGATATGCCTGTAGCAGGAGCAACATTGATTTTGAAGCAGACTGCAGTTGAGAAACCAGCTCAGCGCCATGCTAGCTGGATCACCCTGGATAGAAAATCGCACCTCTCTGAGCCGTTTCTTCAGCCATCAGATGAGCGTAGTGAAGCCCTTATCCGTCTGTTGGAAAGGTTAAACAAGGGGTAGACGGGGCAGTGGACAAACAGCCTGCCCGGCAGGTGGTCCACAGGAGGGTTGTGAAGGCAGCAGGTGGTCCCGTGACCTCCATCCCCCCCGGAGGACGCGCAGCACGTGGCCGGGTGGTGGGAAGAATGCAGCACCTTGCTGAGAGCTCACGGGACTCCTCTCCTCCTCCAGGTGTGTGAAGGATGAAACCTACCGGTCCTACTACCAGCCCTCGTCCAACATCGTCCGCTTCAAGTTCAGTTCCTTCCACTTCCTGAACCGCTTCCCCTCCGTGTACCTGAAGTGCAAGATGGTCGTGTGCAGGGCGTATGACCCCTTCTCCCGCTGCAACAGAGGCTGCATCGTGAGGGCCAAGAGGGACGTGGGCTCCTACCAGGAGAAGGTGGACGTCGTCCTGGGACCCATCCAGCTGCAGGCCTCACCTCAGAAGAGGAACCTGGGTAGGTGACCGCCCTCCCACCCCACCATCTGCCTGGGCCCCGGACCGTGAACCACAGGGGCTCAGGCTGCTTCCGTGGGTGTCCTATTTCCCCTTGAATAGGGCACCTGTGCTACATGACACGGAGTCGATACAGAGTCGAACGAGACCTGGTTCCCATCTTCTTCCAAGGGCTTCTTGTCTGTGGGGGGACGCATGTGAGGGGTTCGGTCAAGACAGTTCTAACCTGGGACACAGCACACCTGACACCTTTATCCTGTGGGTTCTGAATACCAATCTCACACTCATCCGTGAAACAAAAACGTTAATACTTACCTCTTAGGACTACAGAGAAGGTTACATAAAACACCATTAGTTACACTGCTTTGGCCTCTGCCTGGTACAAGTCATTGGCTGCAAAGAGCAGTGACTTTGTTACTATCATATTGTCATCAATGTTAACGTTAATGATCATGTTATTACCTATGATGATGACAAACTGTACCCTCGGGTCGTGACCTCAGGGTCTGTGCAGGGCCGTGTAGATCCAGGCAGGACTGGTTTATTCTGACAGCTCCCAGCAGTTGACCCTAGAAAAGTCGTTTCATTTTCTGCACCTGGAATGGGGAGCAGAGTTCCCCTGCTGTGCTGTTCTGTTGTGGGGTGAATGAGGAAATGTTTGCAGAGGGATTCCCATCATTTCTGGTCCAGGCTGGGCCAGGTCAACAAATGTGGTGGCGTGAGTGATGGGGCAGCAGTAGCTGCCACAAACCGCCCTGAAGGCACAGGCTCCTCCTCACAGAGGTTCTTTGACAGCTCCCTCCCTCCCAGGGCCCAGACCCAGGCCCTCCCCTCGTCTGGCTGCTTGCAGGCTCTCCCCTCACATTTTCAGCGTTCTGGGCATCTTTGTTGTTGTTCAGTTGCTTAGTCATGTCCGACTCTTTGCGATGCCATGGACTGCAGAACGTCAGACACCGTCCTTCACTATCTCCCAGAGCTTGCTCAAACTCCTGTCCACTGAGTCGGTGATGTCATCCAACCATCTCGTCTTCTGTCATCCTCGCCTCCTGCATCCAATCTTTCCCAGCATCAGGGTCTTTTCCAATGAGCTGGCCCTTCGCATCAGGTGGCCAAAGTATTGGAGCTTCAGCTTCAGCCTCAGTCCTTCCAGTCAATACTCAGGGTTGATTTCCTTTAGGGTGGGCTGGTGTGATCTTTGGAAGATCATCTCTGGAAGGTCTATTATGTGCCAGGAGATAGAACTAAATAGATCAAAACCCTTGCAGCTCCAGCAGGAGGAGACACAGTTCCGTCAAAGTCGCCCACCATGGGGGGTGGAGCTACAGAGAGAAGGAAGGCAGGGCAGGGACCGGGCAAAGGGTGCCAATGGGGCACCGCTCCTGTCTCTCCTCTCTGTCTATTCCCACTGACACGGCAGTAGCTTAAGGCCTGTGTCGCTCCCTCTTGCTGGGACCTTTGTAGCCATTCCCAGTTCAGTTCAGTTCAGTCGCTCAGTCGTGTCCGACTCTCCGCGACCCCATGAATCACAGCATGCCAGGCCTCCCTGTCCATCACCAACTCCCGGAGTTCACTCAAACTCATGTCCACAGAGTCGGTGATGCCATCCAGCCATCTCATTCTCGGTCTTCCCCTTCTCCTCCCGCCCCCAACCCTTCCCATCATCAGAGTCTTTTCCAGTGAGTCAGCTCGTCGCATGAGGTGGCCAAAGTATTGCAGTTTCAGCTTTAGCATCAGTCCTTCCAATGAACATCCAGGATTGATCTCCTCTAGAATGGACTGGTTGGATCTCCTTGCAGTATAAGGGACTCTTAAGAGTCTTCTCCAACACCACAGTTCAAAAGCATCGATTCTTCAGCGGTCAGCCTTCTTCACAGTCCAACTCTCACATCCATACATGACCACGGGAAAAACCATAGCCTTGACTAGACGGACCTTGGTTGGCAAAGTAATGTCTCTGCTTTTTAATATACTATCAAGGTTGGTCATAACTTTCCTTCCAAGGAGTAAGCGTCTTTTAATTTCATGGCTGCAATCAGCATCTGCAGTGATTTTGGAGCCCAAAAAAACAAAGTCTGACACTGTTTCCACTGTTTTTCCATCGATTTCCCATGAAGTGATGGGACCAGATGCCATGATCTTCGTTTTCTGAATGTTGAGCTTCAAGCCAACTTTTTCACTCTCCTCTTTCACTTTCATCAAGAGGCTTTTGAGTTCCTCTTCACTTTCTGCCATAAGGGTAGTGTCATCTGCATATCTGAGGTTATTGATATTTCTCCCGGCAATCTTGATTCCAGCTTGTGCTTCTTCCAGCCCAGCGTTCCTCATGATGTACTCTGCATATAAGTTAAATAAGCAAGGTGACAATATACAACCTTGACGTACACCTTTTCCTATTTGGAACCAGTCTGTTGTTCCATGTCCAGTTCTAACAGTTGCTTCCTGACCTGCATACAGGTTTCTCAAGAGGCAGGTCAGGTGGTCTGGGATTCCCATCTCTTTCAGAATGTTCCACAGTTTATTGTGATCAACACAGTCAAAGGCTTTGGCATAGTCAATAAAGCAGAAATAGATGTTTTTCTGAAACTCTCTTGCTTTCTCCATGATCCAGCGGATGTTGGCAATTTGATCTCTGGTGCCTCTGCCTTTTCTAAAACCTGCTTGAACATCTGGGAGTTCACGGTTTACATACTGCTGAAGCCTGGCTTGGAGAATTTTGAGCATGACTTTACTAGCGTGTGAGATGAGTGCAATTGTGCGGTAGTTTGAGCATTCTTTGGCATTGCCTTTCTTTGGGATTGGAATGAAGACTGACCTCTTCCAGTCCTGTTGCCACTGCTGAGTTTTCCAAATCTGCTGGCATATTGAGTGCAGCACTTTCACAGCATCATCTTTCAAGACTTGAAATAGCTCAACTGGAATTCCATCACCTCCACTAGCTTTGTTCGTAGTGATGCTTTCTAAGGCCCACTTGACTTCACATTCCAAGATGTCTGGCTCTAGGTCAGTGATCACGTTATCGTGACTATCTTGGTCGTGAAGATCTTTTTTGTACAGTTCTTCTGTGTATTCCTGCCACCTCTTCTTAATATCTTCTGCTTCTGTTAGGTCCATACCATTTCTGTCCTTTATCGAGCCCATCTTTGCATGAAATGTTCCCTTGGAATCTCTAATTTTCTTGAAGAGCTCTCTTGTTTTTCCTATTCTGTTGTTTTCCTCTATTTGCATTGATCACTGAGGAAGTCTTTCTTATCTCTCCTTGCTATTCTTTGGAACTCTGCATTCAGATGCTTATATCTTTCCTTTTCTCCTTTGCTTTTCGCCTCTCTTCTTTTCACAGCTATTTGTAAGGCCTCCTCAGACAGCCATTTCGCTCTTTTGCATTTCTTTTCCATGGGGATGGTCTTGGTCCCTGTCTCCTGTACAATGTCACGAACCTCCGTCCAGAGTTCATCAGGCACTCTATCAATCAGATCTAGTCCCTTAAATCTATTTCTCACTTCCACTGTATAATCATAAGGGATTTGATTGAGGTCATATCTGAATGGTCTAGTGGTTTTCCCTACTTTCTTCAATTTAAGTCTGAACTTCGCAATAAGGAGTTCATGATCTGAGCCACAGTCAGCTCCTGGTCTTGTTTTTGCTAACTGTATACAGCTTCTCCATCTTTGGTTGCAAAGAATATAATCAATCTGATTTCGGTGTTGACCATCTGGTGATGTCCATGTGTAGAGTCTTCTCTTGTGCTGTTGGAAGAGGGTGTTTGCTATGACCAGTGAATTCTCTTGACAAAACTCTATTAGCCTTTGCCCTGCTTCATTCCGTGCTCCAAGGCCAAATTTGCCAGTTACTCCAGGTGTTTCTTGACTTCCTACTTTTGCATTCCAGTCCCCTATAATGAAAAGGACATCTTTTTTGGGTGTTAGTTCTAAAAGGTCTTGTAGGTCTTCATAGAACCGATTAATTTCGGCTTCTTCAGCATTACTCGTTGGGGCATAGGCCTGGATTACTGAATGGTTTGCCTTGGAAACGAACAGAAATCATCCTGTCATTTTTAAGATTGCATCCAAGTACTGCATTTCGGGCTCTTTTGTTGACCATGATGGCTACTCCATTTCTTCTAAGGGATTCCTGCCCACAGTAGTAGCCATTCCCAGATGGGGTCAAATGCCCCAACTCCCTCCCTTCACATCCATTAGGAGCCTTCAGCCAGAGAGACTATCCCAAAGCCCATCTCTACCCTGCTGTTTAGAATCCTTCGCTGCTCCTGAGAGCTGACAGGACACCGTGAAATCTCCCAGGGCTGACACTCAGCTGCCCTTGCAGGGCGGGTGGGGTGCTTGAATCTGGCCTCAGTTTCCTGAAAAGCACTCTTCTCTCCCTTTATTTTTTCCCCTCCCACCAAACGGTTCTGATTGCCATCACCGTGCCCTGGGACCCCCACCCCCACCCGCCCTGACTTGTCTCCCCTTCTCCTTCCCTGCTGGGCTTGTCCTGACCCCGAGCCTCCTCTCTTTCCCAGACCGGCAGGTGGTGGACACAGAGGAGGAGGCCAGCGCCCACGGGAGCTACCACCCTGCTGCCATTTTTGCTGGGGTCTTCGTGGTCATGGTCGTGGCCGTGGCAGCCTTCGCACTGGGGCGGAGAGTGCGGGCGGCCCGTGCCCAGCCTCCGAGCACTAAGATGTGAAGCAGAGGACGCGCGGTGCTCGGGCCCAACTCCCTGTGCTCCGGAGCCAAGCGAGGAGGGAAGGAACCAGCGTCCTGAGCTCGGTACCCAGAGCACACAAATGGCTTAAACTCTGGCCCGGTGTGTGGCGGGGATGGACGGAGGAGGCGGGTGAGAAAGATGAGGGCAGGTTTCCCCAGAAACCCAGGCTCGGCAAGCAGGCCGGGGACCTAAAAGTCCCACCTGCAACTGGGCGCTTACACACTAGGGGCACTCGTTGTGGATGGGATTTCTTTTCTGACCTTTTAGAAACCAGATTCTTTGGCCTGTGGTGTATATATCTTTCCTTGTTATAGAGCCTTTCCTTGTTATAGAGCAAGCTGAATAAAGAACTTTTTTCAAAGCAAGTGTCGGATTGGTCACTTGTTTCCGGGGCTGCACCCAGCATGGACCTCTTCCTGTTTGGTATATGGGTAGAGGGGCTCCCGCAGGGATGAGAGTGGCCACGGGGCCCCGCGCTGTAGTGACCCCAAGGCTGAGGAGACTGTGCAGTGAGCAGTGGACAGATGGGGCTGACACAGTTTCCCAGCCTTTTCCACTCACAGCCTCTGGGGGTCTTCACAGGCAAGGTGGCTATGGGTGGGCAGACTGCCACCCACCCCCACATCTGCCTGCCTCCCCTCCCAAGACCCATTACAGCCTCTGGAGAAGGGCCTTGGGGACATTTCCTTCTTGCTATGAGTCCTCGATGGGGCAGGTAGTTGCAGGAGGCCGGGGCTGGCCTGAGGGCCCTGGGGCAGTGTCAAGCTGGGACTGTGGGTTGAGAAGGTGAAATGTCAGGAGCTTCCAAGGGTTCACAGGACAGAAACCAGCAGTGACCCTGGACACATCTCCTTCCTCCCATATTGCCTGCTGGGAGGTGTGAGGAGGAGAGTGGATTTGGTGGAGGGTCAGGGAGTACAGGAAGTGGGAGCCTTTAAAGTCCTTGTGAATGCCTCTCCCGCCAGGCTGACAGGGGGCCAGGTTAACACTGCAGCAGAGAGTTGGCCGTGTGGCAAATAAAACCTCTGTCCTCTGTCCTTTGGCCAATGGATCCTCATTTAAATCACTCTTGTTTAGAAGGGGGCCACTCACCCCTGCTTTCCCGGGACCTTCTTGGTTTAGCACAGCTCTCCTATGTCCTGGAATACTCTCTGTCCCCAACAAACTGGGAGGGTTAGTGAACCTAGACTTCTGGCAGCAGGGCTATAGGGGAGCCGGTGTCTAGCTTCCCATGACAACCACCAAAAGCAGACAGGAAGGAGATGGAGGCAAGAGACCAGGTCACAGTGCAGGGTCTAAGGTGGCTGCTTCCTACCTTGGTCCCAGGACACAGAGTTTGGGAGACCACCCTTGGCTCAGGGTCATTGGTCATTTTTATGATTTTGGTCTCTAGGAGCCAAGAACAGATGGGTGAAAAAACTTGAGGTTTTGCTCTGGACGGGATCAAGACCTGAGTTACAAAAGCATGTGGGCCTTCGTGGTGTGTATGTGTGTGTCTCTGTGTGTGCCTGTGTGTGTATGTGTGTGAGTGTGGATCTGGAGTAGATTGGACACTGTCTTCCAGCACCATTTGAGGATGTTGAGTCAGCATCACTCATGTTCAGTCTCTGCCTGAAGGAGAAATGGAATAAAAGAGTCTCTAATCGGGAAGGGTCCCTGGTGGTTGGAGTCTCAGGACCCAGTTCTAACAGGAAGCCCATTTCAGAAGGAGACTCCTAGAAGGGAGGCTAGTCATGCTCTGACTTCTCTGTGGAGGGAAGAAGGCGTTTGGGAGTTGTCTGTCTTTTCAGAAGGACCAGCTGGCATTTGCTAATAGGCTGTGTCCACAAAGCCTCCGGTGCTGAGCTCACCCTGGACTGAGCTTTGCAGGGACGGAGAGCAGTCAGATGAGGCCCAGGGCTCGTCCCTGGACTTGTTCTCAGCTTGTAACTGCGTCTGTAATGTGTCTGACTCTGTTCTCTAACACGGGAAAGCAGATGGACACCATTCATGGAGATAAGGCTGCTGAACTGGAATCCAGTTTAGCTTGAAGGGGAGGCAAAAGTTTACCTTTATCCTATTAGGATTTTATGTGTCAGGGCCTGTGACTTCAGCTGACAGCAGACAACTCAACAGGAGAAAAGCAGACAAGCTTAGTTAGTGCATGTTGTACATAATGTGGGGGAAGACTTCTTAAGAAATGAAAAATCCCCAAATTGAGAAACTTACTTGCTTTTATATGTGATTCAACAAAGAGAAGCAACTGTGGAAAAGTAATTACATCATGTGGGGAGGATAAGATAGAATTATTGTATCAAGATCTCTGTGTGTAGAATTCTCTGGACTCAACTTAATGTCCTGATGATAAAAATGTTATTTCCTTCTGGCATAAAGGGGATGCATTTCAATGGCAACTTATTTCCTGCTTATAAGAAAAACAAAGGTCAGAGAGTGCATGTGTGTACGTTGTTGTTTTTCTGGATTTGCCTTTTTTCCAAGTGTCTTTAAATCAAAATAGTATGCCATATCAACATATTTTACAATGGGAAGTTCTGAATTCCTTCGGGGTAAACGTAAAAACATGTTCAAGACTTTAAATAGGCTCAGTTGTTTTAAAACTAAGTCATTTCACACTTTAGAATCACTCAGGAGCCTCTTTGGCTGAACTGGTGCGGGCCAGTGATTCGGTCTTCACTGCTCCCAGCTTCAGCTCTTACAAGGGTGACTTTCCAGTCCCTTTGAGAAACATTCCTTGACCTTTGGGTAAAAACCTCCTTGCAATTCAATGCATGACTATATGGATAACATAGGGGGAAAAAATCAAAAGCTCACGTGGGTTCAAATAGAAGAGCAACGTTTCTAAGACCTGGAAACATTGGTGAAACACTAATGGCTGGTGGGGTGAAGCTCACAGGTTACATGGGAGCTGGGACCCCCTGTCTCTCCCACAGGCAGGACCTACTGGAAGGACCAGGAGCTGGCCAACCTCATGGGGACTGATGAGTATCAACCCATCCAAAGACCATCAGCCAAGGGAAGCTGATGAAAATCTTCTGCTGGACCTGGGGCCCCACTGTGGGAGGCAGAAGACAGACACACCTGGTGCTCTTGGATCTCTGACCGGATCTCCTCCTAGAGCTGCCCTTTCCCAGTCTCTCTGCAGGAGGCCTTCAGTTGGCTCTGGACTCCTGGCCCAGGAAAGAGCCACGTGGAGGTCCCTGTAAAACTGCTAAGACAGGAGAGGAGAGTGTGGGGATGGAGGATGGGGACAGGCAGAGGAAGAAAGACACAGAGATTCACAAACACATCCCACTCCAAATGGACCTGTGAAACCAATCCACAACACATAAGACAGACGAAATACTAAATATATTGGCCAACAAAATCAACAATTGGAACAGATATTGACTCCGGATTAGCTTGTTTGGGGGAATGTCTTAACAAGGTGAATTTTATATAACATAGGATGAACCATTTTAAAGTGTACTTCAGTGGAATTTGGTATAAATCGCCATGTTGGGCAACCACCACCTCTGTCAACTTGCAATGCGTTTTCAGCAACCCTAAATGAAACCCTGTGCCCATAAACAATCATCTCTCTTCCTCTCCATCCAACTGGAAGATTAACACTGCCTCGCACTCATGAATCTTTTATGTTTTTATGGATTTACCTAACATTATGTATTAATTTTTTAAGATTAATTTTTAAGAACACCCCTGCAAAGACTGTAATAGGAATCTTAAAGGTGACCAATGGTATCATTGAAAGCATAACATCTGATATTTTTTAGAAAATTATTTTGAAGTAACTTAAAACTCATACAGGCACAAATTCTCAACGAAATCCTAGTATACTGAATCCAGCAATGTATAAAAAGAATTATACACACAGTCATGTGGGATCTATTATGAGTATACAAGTCTGGCTCAACATTCAAAAGTCAATTATTGTAACCTAACACATCAAACTGTCCGGTTCCAAATAGGAAAAGGAGTACGTCAAGGCTGTATATGGTTACCCTGCTTATTTAACTTATATGCAGAGTACATCATAAGAAACGCTGGGCTAGAAGAAGCACAAGCTGGAATCAAGTTTTCCGGGAGAAATCTCAATAACCTCAGATATGCAGATGACACAACCCTTATGGCAGAAAGTGAAGAGGAACTCAAAAGCCTCTTGATGAAAGTGAAAGAGGAGAGTGAAAAGGTTGGCTTGAAGCTCAACATTCAGAAAACGAAGATCATGGCATCTGGTCCCATCACGTCATGGGAAATAGATGGGGAAACAGTGGAAACTGTGTCAGACTTTATTTTGAGGGGCTCCAAAATCACTGCAGATGCTGATTGCAACCAGGAAATTAAAAGACGCTTACTCCTTGGAAGGAAAGTTATGACCAACCTAGATAGCATATTAAAAAGCAGAGACATTACTTTGCCAACAAAGGTCTGTCTAGTCAAGGCTATGGTTTTTCCCGTGGTCATGTATGGATGTGAGAGTTGGACTGTGAAGAAAGCTGATCGCCAAAGAATTGATGCTTTTGAACTGTGGTGTTGAGAAGACTCTTGAGAGTCCCTTGGACTGCAAGGAGATCCAACCAGTCCATTCTATAGGAGATCAATCTTGGGTGTTCATTGGAAGGACTGATGCTAAAGCTGAAACTCCAATACTTTGGCCACCTCATGTGAAGAGTTGACTCACTGGAAAAGAGTCTGATGCTAGGAAGGATTGAGGGTGGGAGGAGACGGGGACGACAGAGAATGAGATGGCTGGATGGCATCACCGACTCGATGGACATGAGTTTGGGTGAACTCCGGGAGTTGGTGATGGATAGGGAGGCCTGGCGTGCTGTGATTCATGGGGTCGCAAAGAATCGGACATGACTGAGCGACTGAACTGAACTGAACACATCAAAAAGGTGAAAAAGAAAAATCACGTGATCAGAATAATATATGCATGAAAACACTTGGAAGAATTCAGCTCATTCATCAGAAGTATTCAGAGTGAAATAGGAACAGAGGGAAACTCCCTCAGCTTGTTAAAGAATATGTATAAAAACCCCATAGATGGCATCATACTTACTGAGAGACAATTCCCACAAATATCTGGGTCAGGGCAAGTATATCCTCTCTTACTATTCATTTTCAGTATCGTACTGACTACTGGAAAGTTTTGCTTCCAGTATGCAATAGGCAAAGAAAGTAAGTAAAAAACATTCAGATTGGTAAGGAAGATAGAAACTTTGTTCACAGATGACATGATCATTTCTTAGATAATAGGAAAGAATTGTTTTTTTAAAAAAAACTACTGGAAGTAATACATGAACATAGTAAGGGTGCAGAATAAAAAGTTTAAAACACAAAAGTCAATTGCTTGTCTATATATTAACAATGAACAAGCAAAAAACTTGAAATAAAACCTATATAATTTACTTTAGAATCCCAAAATGAAATGCTGAGGTTTTAATCAAACAAAATTTTTTCATGATTTATATGAGAAAAACTGTGAAACTCTGTTGAAATCAAAGGCCAGCTAAGTGAATGGAGAGACAATCCATGTTCATGGCCAGGAAGTCTCAATATTGTCAAGATCCCAAATTGAGCTACGAATTCAATGCAACTCCTTTTGAAATCCCAGAAAGTTATTTTGTGGGTATTGACAAGGTGATTGAAAGCTTTGTTTGTGGAGGGAAATGATTCAAATAGGTGAGAAATTATTGAAGGGGAAGAACAAAATTGGGAGACTGACACTATCTGACTGCAAAATTTACTGCAATGCTACAGTTGCCAAGAGAGTATGATCAGCTCACACAGCTCAATCAAAACAAACAAAACAAATCACTCAAAAAATGCAGAAGTCCTAAACAGACATTCCTCCAAAGAAGACACACAGAGGGCCAATAGGCCCATGAAAAGAGTCAATGCCACTAATTATTAGAGAAATGCACATCAAAACCACAATGAATTATGACCTCACACTGGTCAGAATGGCCACGATTAAGATGTCTACAAATAGCAAATGCTGGAGAGAGTGTGGAGAAAAGGGAACACTCCTCCGCTGTCGGTGGGAATGTAAATTGGTGATACCACTGTGGGGAACAGTGCAAAGGTTCCTTAAAAACTAAAAGTAGAGTTAACATATAATCCAGAAATCGCACTCCTAGGCATATATCCAGAGAAAGCTCTAATTAAAAAAGATACATGTACTTCCCTGGTAGTACAGTGGTTAAGAATCTGCCTGCCAATGCAGGGGCCACGAGTTCAATCCCTAGTCCGGGAAGACCCCACATGCCCCCACGGAGGCTAAGCCTGTGCCCCACAACTGCTGAAGCCACCGCAACGAGCAGCCTGTTCACCCACGAAGAGTAGCCCTGATCTCCCCAACTAGAGAAAGCCCGCAGCAATGAAGACTCAGTGCAGTCAGAAATAAATACAGAAAAATAATTTTAAAAGATACATGCACTCTAATTAAAAAATATACATCACTGCAGCACTGTTTACAATAGATATGACAGGGAAGCAATTTAAAAAAGCCCATTGACAGGTGAAAGAATAAAGAAGACGTGATGTATGTATACATATAGAGGGAGATGTCCACATACAATGGAATACTACTCGGCCATAAAAGAATGAAATGTGTCGTTTGCAGCAATGTGGATGGACCTAGAGGTTGTTGTATTAAGTGAAGTGAGTCAGAGAGAGAGGCAAATGTCATATGATATCAGTTACATGTGGTATCTAATCAGATATCTTGGTTCTTACACGCAAGAGTCGAAAACATGTTCACGCGGAAGTCTGCACGCAGACATTATGTAGCTTCATTAATAATTGTCACAGCTCAGAAGTAACCAAGATGTCCCTTGGAAGGTGAATGGGTCAGTAAAGTGGAGTACGTCCAGAAATGGAACACTGTGTAACACTAAAGAGAAATGAGCTATCAAACCACAAAAAGACACGTGGAAGAGACTGAAAGGCATATTAATAAGTGAAAGACGCCAATCTGATAAAGCTAGACACTGTACCGTTTTCGCTATTTGACATTCTAGAAAAGGTAAAGCCATGAAAACAATAAAAAGGTCAATGGTTTGTAGGGCTTAAGGGAGAATGATGCAAATGTGGAGCACAGAGGATTTTGAAAGCTGTGATAATACTCCATGTGCTATTATAACGATGGATTCATGTCATTATATCTTGTCCAAACCCATGGATGTTCAACACCAAGAGTGAACCCTCATGTAAACTATGAACCTCAGGTGATTATAATGCTTCAACTCTGATTCATCAGTTATGACAAATATTCCACTCTGATGAGTTTTGGTGATAGCGGAGAAGGCAATGGCAAGCCACTCCAGTACTCTTGCCTAGAAAATCCCAGGGATGGAGGAGCCTGGTGGGCTGCAGTCCATGGGGTCGCTATGAGTCAGACATGACTGAGAGACTTCACTTTCACTTTTCACTTTCACACATTGGAGAAGGAAATGGCAACCCACTCCAGTGTTCTTGCCTGGAGAGTCCCAGGGACGGCGGAGCCTGTTCGGCTGCCGTCTATGGGGTCGCACAGAGTCGGACACGACTGAAGTGACTTAGCAGCAGCAGCAGCAGAGGGGGCTGTGCATGTGTGGAGCATGGGTTATGTGGGGAACGTCTATTCCTGTCTCACAATTATGTTCTGAATCTAAAACTACTTTAAAAAATAGTCTCATGATGGGACTTCTCTGGTGGTCCAGTGGTTATGACTCCACCCTTTCACTGCTGGGGCCCACCTTTGATCCCTGGTCGGGAAACAAAGATCCCACAAGTGGTATGGCATGGTCAAAAAAATGGTCTTATGAAAACAAGCATAATGAGACAGATTTTAAAATAAGTATTTTACCCATTCATCCATTCATTACTTCTTTGATTTAATAAATATCATTTGTCAAAAAAAGAACTAGCAATTCAAAGTTTTCTGCTTCAAAAAACCATGCTTCCTGAGAGTTTTTTCTAATAGTACAAACTGAGTTTTATTTAGCACCTAACATATGAGATAATTCCACATAAATTATAAGAAAGACTTGACAGAGAAAAGAAGGGTACTTGGTACATATTTTGTCACAGGTTGTAAGGGATTACAATTTCCTGAGAGTTTTTTAAAAAAGAAATATAACTTTCAACAAAGTGTGTATAGAGGGAACACAACTCAACATAATAAAAGCCACATATGACAAGTCCACAGCTCATATCATATTCAGCAGTAAAAAGTTGAAAGCATTTTCATCCAAGATCAGGAGCAAGTCAAGGATGCTCACTCTCGCCACTTTTATTCAAATTAGTATCGGAAATCCTAGTTACAGCAAGCAGAAAAAAAATAAATAAATAAAAGGAATTCAGACTGGAAAGGGAGAAGTGAAGTGCCACTGCTTACAGATGTCATCATAGTATAGACGTGTCAGTCACTCAGTTGTCTCTGACTCTGCAGCCCCGTGGACTGTCACTCACCAGGCTCTCTGTCCATAGAACTTTCCAGGCAAGAGTAGTGGATCAGGTTGCCATTTCCTACTCCAAAAGATCTTCTTGACCCAGGGATTGAACCCGCTTCTCCTGCATTGGCAGGAATTTTGTCAAATGTGTTGCACTGAACTTTGACTGTGTGGATCCCAACAAACTGTGGAAAATTCTTCAAGAGACAGGAATGCCACACCACTTTACCTGCCTCCTGAGAAATCTGTATGCACGTCAAGAAGCAACAGTTAGAACCAGACATAGAACAAAAGGCTGGTTCCAAATTGAGAAAGGAATACGTCAAGGCTGTATACTGTCACCTTGCTTATTTAACTTATGTACAGGGTATATAAGACTGGATGAAGCACAAGCTGGAATCAAGGCTGCTGGGAGAAGTATCAATAACCTCAGATATGCAGATGACACTACCCTTAAGGCAGAAAGTGAAGAAGAACTAAAGAGTCTCTTGATGAAAGTAAAAGAGGAGAGTGAAAAAGTTGGCTTAAAGCTCAACATTCAGAAAATTAAGATCATGGCATCCAGTCTCATCACTTCATGGCAAATAGATGGGGAAACAATGGGAACAATCAGAGACTTTATTTTCTTGGGCCCCAAAATCCCTGCAATGGTGACTGCAGCCATGAAATTAAAAGATGCTTACTCCTTGGAAGAAAAGCTTTGACAAACCTAGATAGCATATTAAAAAGCAGAGACATTGCTTTGCTGATAAAGGTCTGTCTAGTCAAAGCTATGGTTTTTCCAGTACTCATGTATGGGTGCGAGAGTTGGACCATAAAGAACTCTGAGCGCCAAAGAATTGATGCTTTTGAACATTGGTGTTGGAGAAGACTCTTCAGAGTCCCTTGGACATCAAGGAAATCAAACCAGTCCATCCTAAAGGAAATCAGTCCTGAGTATTTGCTGGAAGGATGGATGCTGAAGCTCCAATACTTTGGCCACCTGATGCGAAAAACAGACTCATTGGAAAAGACCGTGATACTGAAAGATTGAAGTCAGGAGGAGAAGGGGTTTAAAAATGGTTGGATGGCATCAGTGACTCAATGGACCTGAGTTTGAGTAAGTTCCAGAAGCTGGGAATGGACAGGGAAGCCTGGCATGCCATGGGGTCACAAAGAGTCAGAAAGAACTGAGCTGAAGTTAACTCCTACATTGGCAGGCTGATTCTTTACCACTAGCACTACCTGGGAAGCCCCATAGTACAAATAAAAAATCCTAAAGATGCTACCCAAGAACTACTAGAACTCATTGATGAACTTGGTAAGCTTGCGGGATACAAAATTAATATATACAAATCTATTGCACTTCTACACACTAATAACAAACTATCAGAAAAAAAAATTAAGACAACAATCCATTCATAACCGCATCAGAGGTTATTTAATAAAATGTGATGACTGATGCCCTGAAATTGTCCACAGAGCGAAAAAAAGTTTTGTGCTCAAAGGCCATACTTTCAGGCAGTTTTATAAGGAAATATTGCTATTTTCAATCATCTTTATCTTATTCAAAATATCTTAGAGAACTCAAAAAGGCTACCCAAATCATTTTAAATATAGAAAAATCTGATAAAACTATGATGTGATATGAGTAATAGGCAAGGATAGTACAGGAAATAAAATTTATGAACATAGGTGCAAGCATAAAATTAAAAAGAATAAGACAGAACTTCAGGAAACTAAATTCCATAATTTAAAAAATACTCTTAAAAATAAATATTTATCCTAAAGATGCAAAGATAACTTGAAATAAAAAAAAATCTGTGAAAGTAACTTCTCATATTAATAGAATAGACACTAAAATCCATATTAACACCTCAATGGATACAGAAACAAACTCAAAAAAATTGAATAACTGTTACCGTTGTAACAAAGCTATTAGAAATTAGTCATTGAAGGAAGCAAGTTTGCTTTCATAAATCACAACTAGAAAGAATATCCAGTAAAACATATAGTTTATGATTGAGATATAAAGAGCATTCCTAGAAATGGCAGCCCACTCCAGTGGAGAATCCTGTGGACAGAGGAGCCTGGTGGGCTGCCGCCTATGGGGTCGCACAGAGTCGGACATGACTGAAGTGACTTAGCAGCAGCAGCAGCAGTAGAGTTAAGAACACCACAAGATGGCTGTCATCACGTTTCATCAATATTGTGCAGGAAGATTTAGGAATTATGGCCTTTCCTCCAAAGAAAGGCAGAGCTAGAGCAGGTCTGCTTAGCTTGGGGCTCAAACAGAAGGTAGTTGTTGTTCTTCTAAGACTCTCTAGGGAATCTTAGAAAAACTTTGTGTCCCTCAAGTCCTGGGAACCTGAAGGGGTAAGGTTGTCTTTTCTGCACCTGCCAGTCAGGTTCCTTCTGACTGGGACCCCCATCTCAAATGCCTTCAACCACAAGGACGGGCAGAGCCTCCTGGAGCTGGAAGGCAGTGGGCTTTGGGGCGAGCTCGCCCAGTGGCTCTGGACTGGCGGCCCACCGTCCTCTTGCTCTGCCTCCCTTGTGACTTGGCTTCACCCTCAGTTGGGAGGACGTGGAGCAGACCTCTCCCACCTCCCCTGCAGCCAGGCCTTTCCTGTCTCTTCACCTGGGGACATGCTCGTTCCTGCACCGTCACCAGGACGGGGACTTGCTGTTGACCTCCTCTCAGAGCCGGGTCTGGGGTCAGCTTCTCCCGCGGTCCACGGCACACACAAGGGGAACAGAAGCTGAATGAAATTGTAGCTCTCTGTCAATGACGAGGGAATCCGGGCTGGGAAGACAACTTACAAAATGCCCAGCAGACGCTTCAGAGCCTCCCTGGGACTAGAAGTGTGGTCACTGAGAAGGAGACGATGCCTGTCCACGGGACAGTCTAGAAAGAGAGCAGTTGGGAAGATCTGATGAGGTGGGAGACACTTAGAGGGGGTCTGTGAACCGCGTGCAGACACCCAGTGCCTCTCATGGAGAGGAGAGGTGTGCAGGGGAGCAGTCCACAGGGAAGGGGCTTAGAAGCAAGGCGACCAGGCTTGTTTAGGAACCTCAGAAACCAGGCATGAGCTTTGGGACAATCATCTGAGGGATGGAAGTCCTCAAAAACTATTACGTCATAAATTTCCTCCAGAGGGCACAGTCACTTCAGGAACCTAAGACTGATTCCTGAGTGTCCCTGGGAAAGGGACTGTAGTTTCTTTTCTCCCCAGGCAGTCACAGCCCTGCTTGGATGCTGCTGGGGAGGACAGCGGGCCTGACACGTGGGGACTGAAGGTGGGATGCTTGGGCTGGGATGGAAGACAAGCAACTGCCTTCCTCCCATGGCTCCTGCATTCCCTCCATCCAGGCATTTACAGCCATGGGGTGCTCCTTGTTCTGTCCACAGACCAGAGCCAGGGAATATTCTGTGTGTAGGGACTGTAAGGGATAACAGAGAATGGTAAGGGAAGGGAGATTCTAGATGGAAGGAGAACTATGAGGAATGATTGCATTTTATACAAATTGCAACCAAGGAGCCTAACCAACTGGAGCAGAATCAGCATTGTTTTCTGAGAGGGAGACGCTGTCCGATAAACTTCCTCCTCCATTCATCTGCCAGAAGAGCTTGAGTGAGCAGATGGCTCAGACAGCTTCCCTGTGCTCTGCTGGAGGTGGAATGTCCTTCCCACTGGGAGCCCATTAGGGCTCCTGTAAAGAAAGGTTTGAGTTAGTAAAAGCAGTAAGTTTCTACAACTCATAAGGAAAAATGAGTGATGCAACCATAATAACAGCTTTGTTCAAAGATATGTATGAACAGACATTTCTCACAAGAACTGGGGTTGGACTAGAAACATTGGAGAAGTGGCCAAATGCACTGGAGTTGGAGAAATGCACATTTTAATAGAAGATATTATTTCAAACAATTGTAATCACCAAGATGTTTTGAAAGACTTGGTAAAACTCAGAGCTGTTTAATCAGGAAACTGGACATTGGATTCTCCTGGTTGGTGTGTATATAACTGGTAATGATCCTTGGAAGGCAAATGGGCCACCATTCCTTTTGATGGCTGAATGATTATCATTTTAGGGATGGACCATGTTTTGTATATTCATCAGATGATGGAAATTTGGATTTTTTTCACTCTGTCTCTTAGGAATAATGCTGCCATGAATATTCATGCACAATATTCTGTGTGGACACACATTTTCTTTTCCTTGGTAAATATCTAGTGGAAACCTGGGTCATATAGAAACTGGTGTGGAACATTCGCGAACCTGCTAGACTGTCTTCCATAGGGGCTTCTGCTGGGTTCTCACAACTGTGACACTCATCAGACTGAGCCACATGGTCTTGGTATCATAAATATAGAAAGAATTCTGACAGGTGTGCCCAGGTCTCCCTTGTGGACACACCACACACAGGCTGACACGTACTTCAGCATCCCCACCAATCGCGACCCGCACCTGGAGCAGACGGGGATCTGTTTACCCGCCTTTGCCCTGAATGACACAGGAGGGCTCTTTAGACCAGGCGGCCGGGACGTAAGACTGGTCCCGCTTCTGCCACTGGCACCCTGGGATGTGGGCAAGTCCCTTGGTCTCTCTGGGTATCAGTTCCTCTCCATCCAAGTCGTACTGAGGTTTATGAAGTAACTAGAGGTGGACACGCTGCAGCTGAACCCCAGGGAAGAGGGCCCTGCAAACAGGGCATCCTGGTGGTCTGTGGCTAATTTGCCAACCTTCATCGAGGACCACAAAAGCAGGAGAGGGAGAGAAGAAACAGGCCATCATTTCCCAGTCTGAGTGGGAAGGACACAGAGAATCTCTGACAAAGACAAGGGGGAAGCAGCAGGCAGCCCCCTTCCCCCAGAGAACCCGGGGCTCCCACAGCCCTGTGGGGCTGGGCTCCAGGGTAGGAGGAGGTCAGGTGTCAGCTGCTGTGTGTATATAGCCCCAGGCCTCTGGGGCCAGTTTCACTGCTGAGGCTGGTGCCAGGCTGCGAAGATGAAGCTGTCCAGCGCCATCCCTTGGGCCTTGCTGCTCAGCACAGGTAAAGTCTGGCCCCCAGCCCCCTGCCCCCGGGCCTCTCTGCTTCCTGTTCACCTAGAGAGTCTGTGCAGTTCGCTTGTTGCCCAAGAAGAGGGTCTGCAAGTTACTCTCCTCCAAGGATATGCCACCCTCAGCCTGGCCTGGAGGAGGAGGGTCCAGCAGAATGGCCATGACCCAGGGCTGAGTATATAATGACTTTTAAGCATTTTCTGGGTTGTCCGTCCTTGTTCTGGCATGTATTCCCTGGGCCCCCTCTGCCTTAACCAATGTCCCCTGGGATGCTTCCCTGGTGGCTCAGCTGGTAAAGAATCTGCCTGCAATATGGGAGACCTGGGTTCGATCCCTGGGTTGGGAAGATACCCTGGAGAAGGGAAAGGCTAGCCACTCCAGTATTCTAGCCTAGAGAACTCCATGGAGTGTTTAGTTCATGGGGTCACAAAGAGTCGGACACGACTGAGCGACTTTCACTCGCCTGGGATGCCCTGCGGACAGCCCGCCCTCACCCACACCTGGAAGAAGTGAACCAGCCATGGTCAGCTTTTCAGGGGTCTTGAAGGTGTGACGGTGTGAGTGCTGTAGGTGGGACCCTGGCTGGACCTGATTGGAGGGTGGCATCCAAGGGGAAGCGGGGGCCCCTGGAGAAGCCCCTGGACAGGTGGGAGTGCTCTGCTTCTGCCCCCAGGATGGAGACATGGCAGCAACACGAGCTCAGCAATGACCAACAGGAGCAGCAACTCCAGCAGGGTTGAGGACATCCTTCCAGGCAGCCACAGTCCTTCAGGGGGCTAGGTGTTAGGCCTGCACTGAACACGTTGGGCCCCTTGCTGGTTTGGGCTCCCCAGGTAGCGCTAGTGGTAGAGTCTGCCTGCCAATGCAGGAAACTCACGAATGAGGGTTCGATCCCTGGGTTGAGAAGATCCCTTGGAGAAGGCAATGGCAACCTGCTCCAGTATTCTTGCCTGGAAAATTCCCTGGACATAGGAGCCTGGCGGGCTACAGCCCACAGCGCCTCAAAGAGTCTGACACAACTGAGGGACTTGCTACTCATGCTGGTTCCCAGTGCTGGCGGGAAGGAATAGGAAGGCAGCCATTTCTTCAGGGAAACCTCTGTCTCCTCCTTCCTGGTTCTCTCTGTCTCATTTTGTCCCTCCTCTGCCCTTTTCAGTTCCATTTCCTCTTTTCCCCTCCCTCACTCAGCTTCCCTCCCCTCTCCCTATTTTTCCTCCGCTGCTCACAGTTCCGGTCAGGGACTGTCCCCATGACTAGGCTCTTTCTTCCCTCCCCCCTTCTCTCCCTACAATCAATGGTGGGTCACGACTAGGAGCTGAGTGGGGGCGAGTGGAAGGAGAGGGTCGTGCAGTCAATGGGTGCACCCAGATCCTTCTCAGGATCCATCCCAGGCTCCTGTAATGAAGACCTTCCTGTCTCCCTGGCCTGGGGTGGGGGTGGGAAGGGGCAGCCCTTCTCCTGGGACACTTCGTGGGCACCTTGTAGGTAGAAACGGGTCCATCAGAGCCCCTCCTGCTTCTGTTGTTTCTCAAGTGCCTTCAGTTCAAATCATCAGTAGATCAAGATGGCATGTTTTGGGGTGATGTGTCTTGAACTCCTTTAAGAGGCTGTTTGCTCCCCAGATTCAAAGTCAGGACCTCAGACTCGATCAGAGCAGGTCACTGTACGTGTGGGTCCAGGCCAGATACGTCACCTGAAGGGACAGGAATGATTTCTGCTTCTGTCCTTGAGGCCTGCTTTCAGGCAAACCTTCATTTGTATCTTCCTAAGCAGACAGTGGAGAAGGCAATGGCAAGCCACTCCAGTACTCTTGCCTAGAAAATCCCATGGATGGAGAAGCCTGGTGGGCTGCAGTCCATGGGGTTGCTAAGGGTCGGACACGACTGAGCAACTTCACTTTCACTTTTCATTTTCACACATTGGAGAAGGAAATGGCAACCCACTCCAGTGTTCTTGCCTGGAGAATCCCAGGGACGGGGGAGCCTGGTGGGCTTCCATCTGTGGGGTCACACAGAGTCGGACATGACTGAAGTGATGCAGCAGCAGCAGCAGCAGCAAGCAGACAGTGATGGATGCCCCAGGGTGGGGAGGGTTTTTTTTTTTAATATTTTAATTTTTATTTTTTTAATCATGAAAGTGTGATAACACATTTACAGGAGACTTGGGAAATACAGAACAAAGTTACATATAGTTCCGCTATTTATTACAGCTATTTTTTTAAACAGATAAATTAAGATATTTCATTGGAGTTTCAATATCAAACTCTCAAAATTAATAGAATTATTATACAGAGAAGTAAAAGGATATTATAGGCCTGAGAAGCCCTGTGAACCAGTTCAGCATAATTAAGGTTTATACAGTTTTCATACAACAGTAAGATACCAATTCTATTCAGGTTCCTATAGACTACAAACTAGGAGACACTGGAACACATCCAGGGACATAAAACAAGGTACAAAAATTTCATGGTCTAAAGGTATTGAAATCATAGAGTCTGTTCTCTTATCACTGTGGAATTATGTTAGAAATCAATATCAAAAGAAATTTGAAAATAACAGTGCCCCCAATTCAACGACACTTCAGGACTCAGGAAAGGTAGGTGGAGATGGACCCTCGTGTCCTGGTTGACTTTTATGGTCAAATAGCTTCCAGAGGACTTGTTGATTTCTATTTAATAAGGACAGCAGTTTCTATGGGAACGGAAATGAATGAGTGGCAGGTAACCCTAGTGGGGAGTATCCCTGGGCCGGGCACTGAGCTACGCATGTGTGGACTGTCCTCTGGAACCAAGGAGGCTCTTACTGTTGAATTTCCATTTTAGAGATGAATGGATTGAGGCTTAAGGAGAGAAAATAACTTGTCCAAAGCCATGCATCTCTCATCCCCACAGGGCTGTGACCCAGGGCCAAGAATCTCATATTCTTAAGCTTTGCTACGCCTGATAGTTGTATCATGAAGATAAGCCACAGTGCAGGTCCACCCTGGGAGGCCATGTGATGGAAATCAGGGCCCTTGATCCATGCATCTAACTCAGGTCCCTGATACAGTGAAACTTCTACAAATTAAGACGGTTCACTTCTCCTTAACTGAAAATTTTACTCAATGTGTTCACTCCAACATCAAATTCACCACCAAAGGATTAACAAGAAACGTTCATGTCCTAGTTGGGTAAACTACTCTCTTAGTTTGGCTGGGACTGAGACATTTTCTGGGAGAAGGCAGTTCAGTGCTGAGACCCGGATAGTCCTAGGCTAAAGGGACAAGGTGGTCACGGTCACCTTCCTGGGGGCTGACACTTCAACTCTGGCTGCAGAGGGGAAACATTGGCCCTAAACTGAGTAGATCTGGGGAAAAGAAAGACATCAAACTGAATGGGCTAGCCTTCGAAGGCCCTCCTTCTGCCCTTCCCCTGTGTGACCAGGACAGTCCTCAGGGTGGAGGACAGCAAAGCATTTCTCTCATCTCAGTGCCATCCTTTGGCACACAGCTCATCCTCACAGGCTTGTGCGTTTTCCATTCTCTTACCCTGACCCCTCTGTAACGTCTCATTTTCATGATGTTTTTCTGTTTTGCTACCTTTCAGCCACACTGATTTCAACAGAATCGGATGAAGGTAAGTGTAGACGATAAGATTTCACCACTTCCCTTCATCACGTAGAGATGAACCTTAAAGTTGAGGTGCAAGTGGCTTCTCTACAAGGGAAATGTACGTACCTGTTACCAAAAGAACATAGCTTTCTGTACTCCACAGCCTGGCTCCGTCATCACAATCCCTAACTCCAGCCTCTCCAGACCTCCAAGGACTCCCCCCGCCGCCTCATTTCTTCTCTCCACCCCACCGTATCTTCCAAACTTGGGAGAAGCCTCACTGGGGGGAGGAGGATGGGGCCATACCTCCATGCAGCAGGTGGCCGAGGAGGATGGAGCGGCCTCCTAATGGCAGGGGGACATCTCCGTCTTCAGGGTCAGAGATGAGAGCTTCTCAGGGAGACGGAGTGAGGACATCGTGATGGTCCGGGTCAGAGCGTGCAGCTGACCAGAGATGGATCGTGTGCTCTAGAGGTTTCCAGGCCCAGGCACTGGCTGAGCACCTTCCAACCAGGAGCTCATTAGATCAAAATGCCCGAAGGAAAGTGCTTTTTTTATCCTCACCTACAGATGTGGAGCCTAGGTGTCACTGAGTGGGTCCCAGCGCTCCCTGCAGGTCTGCACAGTGAGTGGGTTTTCATGGTGCTGAGGGGTCTGGCCACAGGACTGGAAAAGGTCAGTCTTCATTCCAATCCCAAAGAAAGGCAATGCCAAAGAATGCTCAAACTACCGCACAATTGCACTCATCTCACATGCTAGTAAAGTCATGCTCAAAATTCTCCAAGCCAGGCTTCAGCAATATGTGAACTGTGAACTCCCAGATGTTCAAGCAGGTTTTAGAAAAGGCAGAGGCACCAGAGATCAAATTGCCAACATCCGCTGGATCATGGAGAAAGCAAGAGAGTTCCAGAAGAGCATCTATTTCTGCTTCATTGACTATGCCAAAGCCTTTGACTGTGTGGATCACAATAAACTGTGGAACATTCTGAAAGAGATGGGAATACCAGACCACCTGACCTGCCTCTTGAGAAACCTGTATGCAGGTCAGGAAGCAACAGTCAGAACTCTACATGGAATAACCGACTGGTTCCAAATAGGAAAAGGACTGTGTCAGGGCTGTATATTGTCACCCTGCTTATTTGACTTATATGCAGAGTACATCATGAGGAACGCTGGGCTGGAAGAAGCACAAGCTGGAATCAAGATTGCCGGGAGAAATATCAATAACCTCAGATACGCAGATGACACCACCCTTATGGCAGAAAGTGAAAAGGAACTAAAAAGCCTCTTGATGAAAGTGAAAGAGGAGAATGAAAAGGTTGGCTTGAAGCTCAACGTTCAGAAAACAAAGATCATGGCATGTGGTCCCATCACTTCATGGGAAATAGATGGAAAAACAGTGGAAAGAGTGTCAGACTTTATTTTTTTGGGCTCCAAAATCACTGCAGATGCTGATTGCAGCCATGAAATTAAAAGGCGCTTACTCCTTGGAAGGAAAGTTGTGACCAACCTTGATAATATATTAAAAAGCAGAGACATTACTTTGCCAATAAAGGTCTGTCTAGTCAAGGCTATGGTTTTTCCCGTGGTCATGTATGGATGTGAGAGTTGGACTGTGAAGAAAGCTGATCGCTGAAGAATTGATGCTTTTGAACTGTGGTGTTGGAGAAGACTCTTGGGAGTCCCTTGTACCGCAAGGAGATCCAACCTGTCCATTCTGAGGGAGATCGATCCTGGGTGTTCATTGGAAGAACTGATGCTAAAGCTGAAACTCCAATACTTTGGCCACCTCATGCGACGAGTTGACTCACTGGAAAAGACTCTGATGCTGGGAGGGATTGAGGGCAGGAGGAGAAGGGGACGACAGAGAATGAGATGGCTGGATGGCATCACCGCCTCTGTGGACATGAGTTTGAGTGAACTCCGGGAGTTGGTGATGGACAGGGAGGCCTGGCGTGCTGTGATTCATGGGGTCGCGGAGAGTCGGACACGACTGAGCGACTGAACTGAACTGAACTGAGGGTTCTGGCTCCTCGGGCCACTCCTTTGCTACTTCTCAGGCTTCACTGGGAAGAGACACGCAGGACGCAGAAGGAGGGGTCTGTGTGTACCTTCTGACCTCCAGTCTGGCCATGAATTGATGATAAAGATTTATTTGCTGAAGAGGGATTAAATATATCTGTTTACAGGGGTGAAAACAAATTTCAGTGATGGATATGGTTCCCTTTAAAACGCTTAAAAGAGTGAAACATTAAAATCACTTTTTTGGAGGTCATTAGACTTGGATCATTGATGTTGATTTGTGATTTCTGGAATCCAGAAATCGCAAGGTTTAATGATGGTGTGGGGCCCAAGATGGTACAACCACCCCCACTTCCCAACCCAGGGGTTGTCACAGCCTCTGGGCACCAAGAAACCTGCCTTTTGTTGTAGATACTAGAAAATGTGGGGACTTCCGCAGAAACATCTCTGGGAGGATCTCCAGCTATTTAGCATGGGAGCCAAAGTGTACCTGGACCATCCTCTTGAAGAGCGGTTATACAATTGTACTGATAATTCCATTTCTCAGGTCAGTGCTCAGTTGAGTGCTCTTTGCTGATGTTGTGGTTTTATGGGAAGGTGTCCCTCTTTGCCCCTTCCTGTTTCCCCTGCACCACCCAGCACACACATCCGGACACATCCTGACCCCAGCTCACTCCTGCTGAAGACCCTGCGTGGCCCCCTGCCCTCTGCATAAAGCTGACCCTCCTTGCATGACTTTCAGATCCCTCCAGGGGACCCCTGATCTCCCCTCCCTTCTAACCTCTTCTCCCCTCTGCCCCTCTCCGAGCTGAGCCAGCACACTCTGAGCTGTGGACCCACCAGACTGTTGGGCAGCTCTGAGCCTTTGCTCACACTGTCCCCTCTGCCTGGAAGGCACCTTCCACCTCTCCCAGACTCACCACCTGCTGCTTAGGGTCCTCATTTCCTAGTTCATGATTTCACTGGAGGAAGAACTTTTCCATCACACCTGAACCCCCTGCTCTGACTGTGTCCACAGCTGGGCAGATCTTTCACGGATTTGTGCCCCATCCATTAATCCATGCAAAACTCTGGGGGAATTGACAGCATAACATCACTCCTGCTGATGTCTGAGTTTGTCTCTCCTGGATGCGTGTCTATTGCTTGTTTGCTTGTTTTACCTAGGAGTCAACAAATGAATGAAAGATCTAATAAATGTTTGAAAGTATGAAGACTCTTTAAAATCATAGGGGTTTTTATTTTTTGAGGCCTGTCTTCAGACAGTGTTACCTATTTACTATTTCCCTCTTGTGCCCAAGATAAACCTCTAAGACAGAGTAGAGGCATTGGAGCATCTTTCTGCTAAACTTTCTGACGATGTGGTTGGTGATAAAGAATATTTGATGGTGATGCATTAAATTTCTTCTAACGCCCACTGGCCAACTATAACTACATTCGGGTGTCTTAAAAAGATCTGCAGAGTAAAGCGTATTTTGTTCGTGGGATCATCAGATTCAGGGGTTTTTGTTGGTTGGCTGGTTGGTTTTTAATTTTTACAGTGTTGCACTGGTTTCTGCCATATTTTGAATTATGAATTCATATTTTAATTATGAATTATGAATCAGCCTAATTTTACACGTATCTCCTCCTTCGTGAGCCTCCTTTCTCACCTCCATCCTACCCCTCTAGGTCATCACTGGGCACCAGACTGGGCTCCCCGTGTTACAGAGCAACTTCTCTCCAGCAGCTCATTTTCCGCATGATCGTGTATATATGTTGATGCCACTTTCTCCGTTCGTCCCACGCTCTCCCTCGCCTACTGTGTCCACAGGTCCATTCTCTATATCTGCATCTCCATTAGGCTCATCTATACCATTTTTCTAGATCCCGTAAGTAAAGTCATAGTTGCTGCGTCATGTCCATGGAATTTTTCAGGGAAGAATACTAGAGTGGGTTGCCATTCCCTTCTCCAGAGGATCTTCCAGACCCAGGGATCAAACCCAGGTCTCCCGCATTAGCAGGCAGATTCTGTACCATGTGAACCCAAGCCCCAAATCCCATCAGCTTCCGTTCAGTCATTCAGTCATATCCAACTCTGCGACCCCATGGACTGCAGCACGCCAGACTTCCCTGTTCATCACCAACTCCCAGAGCTTGCTCAAACTCATATTCATTGAGTTGGTGATGCCATGCAACCATCTCATCCTCTGTTGTTTCCTTCTCCTGCTTTCAATCTTTCCCAGCATCAGAGTCCTTTTCAACTAGTCAGTTCTTCACGTCCGGTGGCCAAAGTATTGGAGCTTCAGCCTCAGCATCGGTCCTTCCAGTGAACCTTCAGGACTGATTTTCTTTAGGATTGGTGGGTTTGATACGACCATGCCACCCTGAACGTGGCCAATCTCAGCTGACCTTGGAAGCTAAATCCCATATATATGTGTTAATATACAATATTGATTTTTCTCTTTCTGACTTTCTTCACACTCTTTAACAGGCTCTAGGTTCATCCACCTCCCTAGAACTGACTCAAATTTGTGCTCTTTATGGCTTAGTAATATTCCCAGATTCAGGTTTTGATGTTGCATTTTACCAGAGGCCAAGATGTTAGGATGACAAAGAAGCATAAAGTCTGCCTGAGTGACACAAACCCCACCACGAGGGCGCGCCCGCATCCTCCTGTGTGTTATTTTGTTCTCTTTGGAGAGTTGGGGGCTGTGGAGTCTCTTCCCAGACTTGGGCAGGGTCATCAACTCCCCTGAGAGCACCACTACGTCTATCTGGACCATCCTGATGAGACCAGCTCAGAAAGTCACGCTGGGGTCTCATTCCTCAAGGGAGTTCCCTGGAGGTGAGGTTTCTCTGCTGATGTAGATTTTAGGAAAGATCCCACCCTGGTCTCTTCCAGTTCACCATCCAGCACACGCATCTAAACACATCTGATTGCATTTGCACTTCCTGTTGAAAACCCTTCTATGGATCTCTGTCTTCAGGATAAGTTTACCCACCTTAGCCTAGTTCTCAAAAATCTTTCCTTTTCTGACCTTCCCTCCCTTCTAACCTCTTCTCCCCTCTGCTCCTCTCAATGCTGGACCATCACACACTGAGTTTTGGAGACTGAAGAATTTGGGGCAACTCCGTGCCTTTGTCACACGATCTCATCTGCCAGGATTGCATCTGTCCCACCCTCTCAACCCACACACCCTCTGCCAGACCCCCCCATATAGGGTACCATGGTTCAGATTGAGGGCGAACGTTGCCTTATCATCTTCCTGTCACCTCCTAGGTGCAGGGATCTCGCTCCTTTTCCCCCCTCACCTACCTTGTGTAAATCTCTGGGTCATTTAACTTATCATCTGTTTATTAGTTGTGTGGTTGTACCATTGTGGGACTCCAATGTCCAAGGTGCGATTCTTAAATGAGTGAATGAGTATAGGTTCACACATGCATTTTCAATGATCCTGTAAAGTACTGCATTTCTTTCCAGCCAGTCTTCACACAGGTTAACATGGGAATCGTATTTCCTTCTGTTCTAGGCTGAGCTGAACATAATCGATGTAAAACTTTGTTCTAAATTTTCCAAATCTCCTGTAAATATGTTATCATACTTTCATAATTTAGGAAACAAAAAAATGGAATTAATAATAAGAAGATTACTTTTCAGAAAGTTAATAGTTACAGAGAGTTTAACAATGAAAATCACAGTTTCAATGACCTTTAACTTTTCCAAAATATCTTGAGGAAGTGAAAAGGGTAACTAGCTCATTTTATAAATTTAGAATAATCTGATGTAAGTACAATCTGATACGAGGAATGGAAAAGAACAGTACAGGAAAGAAAACTTCATGCAATAATCTAATTCAAGAACATAGATGTCAATATAAGAGCAAAAAATGAAATAGAATACAGTTTTGGAAACTGAACTTAGTAGTGTGATAATGTTTGTAAAGCATAAGGATTTATTCCTGGAGTACACTGATATACCAAAAAACTGTTTAGAGGAACTTGTTAACAGAATAAACATAAAATCTATAATGACAATCAGTAGATTCAAAACAGATGAAACAAGCTTCTGTAACTATTAATGATGTCAAGCAAAACTCTTGGAAACCACTCACTGACGGGTACAAGCTTAACATCATGAAGTGCAGCTGTGAGAAACATCCAGCAAGATGGCTTCTTTACTGATGAGTCTTTGGAAGGAATTCCACTACATTACGAGCAATGAAGAATGGCTGGCATCACCCTTGGTAAATTTTCTGTTGCAGGATTTGAAATTTTTGCTTTAACTACACACACACACATACACACCCCCGCCCCCACACACACAAGCTGGAGCAGGTTTGCCAGCTTGGGGATTCAAAAAGGGGATAGAATGTTTTTCTTTCTTTAAGACTCTCTAAGTCAAGGCTATGGTTTTTCCCATGGTCATGTATGGATGTGAGAGTTGGACTGTAAAGAAAGCTGATCGCCGAAGAATTGATGCTTTTGAACTGTGGTGTTGGAGAAGACTCTTGAGAGTCCCTTGGACTGCAAGGAGATCCAACCAGTCCATTCTAAAGGAGATCAATCTTGGGTGTTCATTGGAAGGACTGACGCTAAAGCTGAAACTCCAATACTTTGGCCACCTCATGCGATGAGTTGACTCACTGGAAAAGACTCTGATGCTGGGAAAGGTTGGGGTCGAGAGGAGAAGGGGACGACGGAGAATGAGATGGATGGATGGCATCACCGACTCTGTGGACACGAGTTTGTGTGAACTCCGGGAGTTGGTGGTGGACAGGGAGGCCTGGCGTGCTGTGATTCATGGGGTTGCGGAGAGTCGGACACGATTGAGCGACTGAACTGAACTGAACTGAAGAAACTTTCAGAACACTTTTTTGTTCTGGGATTCATGGCACCTTGAAGGGGTGAGGATATTTCTTCCTTCAAGACACTGACACGCCATCCCAAATGCCTTCAACCACAAGGATGGGCAGTGCCTCCTGGAGCTGGAAGGGAGCGGGCTTTGGGGGCGAGCTTGCCCAGTGGCTCTGGACTGGCGGCCCACCGTCCTCTTGCTCTGCCTCCCTTGGCTTCACCCTCAGTTGGGAGGACGTGGAGCAGACCTCTCCCACCTCCCCTGCAGCCAGGCCTCCCCTGTCCCTTCCCCTGGGGACATGCTCTTTCTTGCACCATCACCAGGATAGGGAGCTTCCTGGGGACACTCACACCACCTCTGTCACCACTGAGGCCAGTTCTTGGAGCTGGGTCTGCGGTCAGCTTCTCCCAAGGCCTGTGGCACATGCAAGGGGAACAGACACTGAATAAAGCTGTGGTTCCGGGGAGGCAGCTTACAAAATGCCCAGCAGACCCTTCAGCTCCTCCCTGAGAATAAAAGCGTGGTCACTGAGAAGGAGACGATACCTACCCATGGGATGGTCTAGAAAGAGAGTACTGGGAAGCGCTGATGGAGTGGGAGGTCTTAGGGGGTCTCTGAGCCAGGTGCAGACACCCAGCGCATCGCACGGAGAGGAGAGGTGTGCGGGGGAGCAGTCCACAGGGCAGCGAGGAGACCAGGCTTGTTTGGGACCCTCAGAAACCAGGCATGGGCTTTGGGACAATCCTCTGAGGGACGGAAGTCCTCAAAAGCTGCTGTTAGCCCATAAATTTTCTCCGGAGGCTGTTGTGAATTTAGGAACCTAAGACTTCGATTCCTGAGTGCCCCTAGAAAAGAGACTGTTTTCTTCCCCCCCAGGCAGCCACAGGGCTGCAAGGACACTGCAGGGGAGGACAGCGGGCCTGATGCGGGATGACGTAGGATGAAGACAGGCTGCTTGGGCTGGGACGTAAGATGAGGAACTGCCTTCCTCCCATGGTTCCTGCATTCCCTCCATCCAGGCACTTCCATCCATGGGCAGCTCCTTGACCTCTCCACAGACCGGGGCCAGGAAGCATTCTGTGTGTAGAGGAATCTGGAAATGATTAGGAAAGAGAGATTCTAGATGGAGGGGAACTGTGAGGGATTATTGCCTGTTATCATGGTCACAACCAGGGAGCTTCACCACTGGCGCAGAACCAGCATTTTTTTCTGAGAGGGAAACCTGTCTCATCAGCCAGGAGAGCTTGAGTGGCCAGATGGCTCAGGCAGCTTCCTTGGGCTCTGCTTGAGGTGGAGTGTTTCTCCCACTGTGAACCCATTAGGGCTTCTGTAAAGAAAGATATGACTTAGAACAGGAAGTTTCTACAACCCATAGGGAAAAGTGAGTGATGCAATAGTAGTGGAAACTGGCCCAAAGATATGCATTAACAGGCGTTTCACCAAAGGCCTACAGTTGAGCCAGAATATATGGAAAAGAGACCAAAGTTACTGAAATTTGGAGAAATGCACATTTTAAAAGATGTTTTATGAGCATTTCTAATCTTTTAGGAATTCTGAAAAATTTAATAAAATTCAGAGTTGCTTACCATCAGGAACATGGACATCATGTTCTCCTGGTTGGTGTGTAATTGTAATGGTCCTTGAAAGGCGATTGACCAGTTATTCCTTTAAATGGGAGAATGACTTCCATTGTATAGACAGACCATGTTGAATTGATGCATTTGACGATGGATGGATGGATATTTGGGTTTCTACCACTCTTTGATATGAATAAGGCAACTATGAATATTCATACACAGTATTCTGTGTGGACATGTTTTCATTTCCTTGGATAAATACCTGGTAGAAAGTTGGCTTATATCTCCTCCACGTGTTGGGGTTCTGGTGCATGTTTTCAACAAGGAGCTCTTCTGGTTTCTTACAACTGTAGCACCCTCACTAGTCTGAACTATGTGGGTCTTGGGATAAGTATAGAATAAATGCCAACGTGCGCTTACCTTTCTCCCTTGTGGACACACCACACACAGGCTGACCGTACTCCGGCTGCCCCACCGATTCTGACCCGCACCTGGAGCAGGCAGGGATCTGTTTACCTGCCTTTGCCCTGGGGGATCAGAGGGCTCTTAAGACCAGGCAGTCAGGACGTAAGACTGGTCCTGCTTCTGCCACTGGCGCCCTGGGATGTGGGCAAGCCCCTTGGTCTCTCTGGGTCTCAGTTTCTCTCCATCCAAGTCGTACTGAGGTTTATGAAGTAACTAGAGGTGGATACGCTGTAGCTGAACCCCAGGGAAGAGGGCCCTGCAAACAGGTGGTCTGTGGTGGTCTGTGGCTAATTTGCCAACCTTCATCGAGGACCAAAAAAGCAGGAGGGGAGAGAAGAAACAGGCCATCATTTCCCAGTCTGAGTGGGAAGGACACAGAGAATCTCTGACAAAGACAAGGGGGAAGCAGCAGGCAGCCCCCTTCCCCCAGAGAACCCGGGGCTTCCGCAGCCCTGCGGGGCTGGGCTCCAGGGGAGGAGGAAGTCAGGTGTCAGCTGCTGTGTGTATATAGCCCCAGGCCTCCGGGGCCAGGCTCACTGCTGAGGCTGGTGCCAGGCTGCGAAGATGAAGCTGTCCAGCACCATCCCTTGGGCCTTGCTGCTCAGCACAGGTAAAGCCTGGCCCCCAGCCCCCTGCCCCCAGGCCTCTCTGCTTCCTGTTCACCTAGAGAGTCTGTGCATTTCGCTTGTTGCCCAAGAAGAGGGTCTGCAAGTTACTCTCCTCCAAGGAGATGCCACCCTCAGCCTGGCCCCTGGAGGAGGAGGGTCCAGCAGGACGGCCCTGACCCAGGGCTGAGCATATAATTACTCTTAAACATTTTCTGGGCTCTCCCTCCTTGTTCTGACATGTGTTTTCTGGGCCCCCTGCCTCCCCTCTCAGACAGAGTACCTTTATTAACATTCATGGTATCAAATGAAGTGAAAAGAGCAAATTACAGATAGGAAGAACCTTTTTTATTTTGATAAAAAATATGTACAATTTACCATTTCAGCCATTTTTAAGAGTATAGTTCTGTGGCTGATTCATGTTGATGTATGGCAGAAACCAACTCAATATTGTAAAGCAGTTATCTTCCAATTAAAAATAAATATATTAAAAAAGAGTATAGTTCTAAAGACAAGTATATGTATATATAGAAGTGAATCACTTTGCTGTACATGTGAAAGTAACACAACTTTGTAAATCAGCTGTATTTCAGTAAACAGGAGTATAGTTCTGTGATGTTAAAGTACATCCACATTGCTGTGCAGCTATCATCACCATCTGTCTCCAGAACATTTTTTATCACCTCAAACTGAAACCCCATGTCCATTGAACAGTAACTCCCCGATCTCCCTCCTCCAGCTCCTGGCAACTGCCATTCTCTTTTTGTCTCTATGAATTTGACCATTCTAGATACCTCACATGGGAGAAGGCAGTGGCACCCCACTTCAGTACTCTTGCCTGGAAAGTCCCATGGGCGGAGGAGCCTGGTGGGCTGCAGACCATAGGATCGCTAAGAGTCGGAAACGACTGAGCAACTTCACTTTCACTTTTCACTTTCATGCATTGGAGAAGGAAATGGCAACCCACTCCAGTGTTCTTGCCTGGAGAATCCCAGGGACGGGGAGCCTGGTGGGCTGCCACCTATGGGGTCGCACAGAGTCGGACACAGCTACAGTGACTTAGCAGCAGCAACAGCCTCCCCTCCACCTCAGCCTTATGCCAATATCCCCTGGGATGCCTGGTGAAACAGCCAGTCCTCAGTCCAGACCTGGAGGAGGTGAACCAGTCTTGGGCAGCTTTGCAGGGATCTTGGAAGTGTGATGGTATGGGTGCTGGAGGTGGGACTCGGGCTGGATCTGATTGGAGGGGGCATCCAAAGGGAAACAGGGGCCCCTGCAGAAGCCCCAGGACAGGTGGGATGCTCTGCCTCTGCCCCCGGGATGGAGACGTGGCAGCAACATGAGCTCAGGAATGACCTGCAGGAGCAGCAGCTCCCAGCAGGGCTGAGGACATCCTGATGGGGGGTCTTAGCCCTGCAGGGGGCTGGGCGCTGCTCCTGCACTGAACACGGAGGTACCCGTGAGGAATCTCGGTGCTGGAGGGAAAGCAGAGGACGCCGTGCCTTCGGGGAAGCCTCTGTCTCCTTTTTCCTTGCTCTCTGTGGGTCTCACTCTGTCCTTCCCTCTTCTCTCCCCTTTTCTGCTCAGACTGCTCTTTTCATCAGCCCACACTCTGCTTCCCTCCCCACCCCCTGCTCCCCTGCAGGCAACTGTGGTCACGACCAGGAGCCAGGTGGGAGGCAGGTGGGAGGACGGGCTTGTGCGGTCAGCGTGTGAGCACAGATCCCTCTCAGCATTTATCCCAGTCTCCTGTGATCAGGACCTTCCCGTCTCCCTGTTCTTGGTTGGGGGGGGGGGTGGTGGTCCGCAGTTCTCTCCTGGGACACTTTGTGGGCAGCTTATAAGTAGAAACAGGTCCGTCAGAGCCTTCCTGTATCTATCGTTTCTCAAGCGCCATCAGTTCAAATCAACAGATCAAGGCAGCATGTATTGGGGTGATGTGTCCTGAACTCTTACAAGGGCTCCTTGTTCCCCTGCTTCAAAGCTGGGACGTCAGATTTTAGATCAGAGGAGGTCACCGGACATGTGGGTCCATGAAGGGAGATGTGATTCTGCCCTTGAGATCTGCTTTCAGAGAAACCTCGATTTGTATTTTCCAGAGCCTATGTGATGGACGTCCCATCCATCCATGGAGGTTGGGGAGGTTTCCTTTGTGGCCCCCAATCCTATGCCACTTCGGTACTCAGGACGGGCAGCTGGAGACAGACCCCAGTGTCCTGGTTGACATCTCTGGTCACATAGCTTCCAGAGCACTTGTTGATTTCGATTTACCGAGGAAAACAGTGTCTATGGAAAAGGAAATGAATGTGGTGGGAGGGTGACAGTGGTAGGGAGCGTAGTGGACAGCCTCTCTGGACTGGACACTGAGCTGTGTGTGCGTGGACTGTCCTTTGCAACCAAGAAACCTGTTACTATTTAATTTCCAGTTTATAGGTGAATGGACTGAGGTTTGTGACAATAAATGCCTTGTCTAAAGCCATCCAGTTGTCATCTGGGCAGCTCTGAGCCCCAGGGCCATCTGATTCCTGCACTGTCTGTCCGTACCAACTGGTCACATCGTGAGGACAAGCCAGGGTCTCATCAATGGTGGAGGCTGAGGGACTGGATCAGCACCCCTGACCCAAGCCCCAGACTCAGTTCCCTGGTACAGTGAAACTTCATCAATTCAGATGGTTCACTTCACTCCAGTGGAAAATTGATTTCATTTTGTTCACCCTCAGATTGTTCATTGACCTCAGTAAAGAATTGTCCAAACAGTTCACGTTCATTAGCTTTATGAAATGTCTTGTTGTGACTAGGTTGGAGAGGTTTCTCGGGAGAGGGTCTTACAATGCTCAGACTAGGAAATTCTTGGGGAAATCAGGACAGGTGGGTCAGCATCCCGAGTGCTGACCTGTAATAGGCTCCGGAGTGGGGGCATCGCAGGAAACATGGTGGAATTGGAGAGACGAGGAGAAAGCAGCTGGGTGAGGGAGTCTTGAAGGTGGAGGGCCAGACCTCCATGCTGCCTGCCCCTATGAGACCAGGTTTGTCCCAGGGACAAGGACAGCCAGGCTTCTGTCTGTGCTCTGCACCTTCCTTGAGACTCAGCCCTTCTCCACATTGTCTGTGCGAAAGGCTCGACTCTTCTGTAACTTCCACCTTGTCATCTTGACTTTCTGATTTTTTGTTTGTCTGTTTGTTTTCTTTCAGCCACACTGGATCCAACTGATGGGCTTCCCTGTAAGTGCATAGATATCATTTCATCCTTTCCTGCTCATCACACAGAAGTGCTTGGGGGTTGCCGTTTCAATAGCTCTCCTGGAAACACTAGTACCGGTTTACCGTTTTGGTCAAAGGAACTTGGCATTTCCGGAGCTGACATTTGGCCTTGGTTTTAACAGTCCTAGGGCCCCACACCCCCTGACCTCTCATGACTCCCACCGTGCCCCTCCTCCCCTCCCCACCTTTCCTCCTCCACAGCCCAAAAGCCTCCCCTGCCCTCCTGCCTGCACAACCTCACCAGGAAGGAGTTGGGCCACCTCTCCACAGCACAGGGGTCCCAGGGTGATAAAGCTGCTTCCAATGGCCAGAGCCTGGAGGGCTGAGGGGCATCACCGTGTCCAGGCAGAGGGTGTGCTGGCAGCAGGAGGGGTGCTGGGTGGAGGGACAGGCTTCCTCCTGATGAGAGGGCTGATTGATGATTGATAATTGATTGATTGATTTCCCTGGTGACTTCTGGCCCAGGTACTCGCTGAGCATTTTTTACAAATAGGAAGTCTTTTCATGATAAGCACCCCTGAGGAAAGTACTATCTTTATCCTCACTTGATGAAAAATGTTTCATCATGCAAGTGTGAAGTTCTTCTATTTTCAGGTGTCAGAACAAATTGCATTAATGTGTGTGGGTTTGCTATGTTCTGGAGAGTACAAGATAAGATTCACTTTGGGGGGACTGCAGACTTAGACCCTGGAGGTTCCTTTGTGATCGGTCGAAGGGGAAGTTAGGACCACGTACAGTGGTGTGGCGTCCAGGGGTGGTACCCTCCCTGCCGGCCTGGTGCTTCTCCTGGGCACCTGGAATTCTCTCTTCAGTTAAAGATAAAAATTTGTGTGGGGGCCTTTATGAAGAGGAATATGGAGTGATCTACCCCTATCTGGGACTGCATACGGAATGTGTCTGGATCATCAAGATGGACCCAGGTTACAAAATTCTTTTGGAAGTACGTTATCTCCAGTAAGTGCTCCTTGCTGATGTTGTGGTTTCATGGGAAGGTGTCCTCTTTGCCCCTTCCCATTCCCCCGCACCACCCAGCACACACATTCGCACACATCCTGACTCCAGATCAGCTCACTCTTGCTGACGACCCTGCATGGCTCCCTGCCCTCTGCATAAAGCTGGCCCTCCTTGCATGACTTTCAGATCCCTCCAGGGGACCCCGGATCTCCCCTCCCTTCTAACCTCTTCTCCCCTCTGCCCCTCTCTGAGCTGAGCCAGCACACTCTGAGCTGTGGACCCACCAGACTGTTGGGAGGCTCTGAGCCTCTGCTCACACTGTCCCCTCTGCCTGGAAGGCACCTTCCACCTCTCCCAGACCCACCATCTGCTGCTTAGGGTCCTCATTTCCTAGTTCATGAGTTCACTGGAGGAAGAACTTTTCCATCACACCTGAACCCCCTGCTCTGACTGTGTCCACAGCTGAGCAGATCTTTCTCGGATTTGTGCCCCATCCATTAATCCGTGCAAAACTCTGGGGGAATTGACAGCATAACATCACTCCTGCTGATGTCTAAATTTGCTCTAGAGAAAGCAGCCCAATCTTTGGGGGGTCAGGGAGTAATTTTTTAACTGATGGCTGAATGAATGAAGGAGCGAACCATTGAGAGAAAGAAAGAGTAATGAATGATAACAGGAAAAGTGAACGAACTGATGCGGCAACAGGAAGCACTTGCAACGTCGCAGTAAATTAGAGCATTTCTATCGCAGGTTAGTCTTCACAGATACAAACGCAGGAGCCGCATTTCCATGGCTGGACACATGCAGTCCAGGGTGGTGGTTGAGACAGGTGATGTTCTCTAGTGACTGAGGGCTCTGTCCCTCCAGACCTTCTCTGAGGTCAGGTCTCCCACTAGGTGGAGGAGCTGCTCCATGTGAGGAGGACAACCTAGGGATGCCTGCCCCACAGCAGGGCTCAGACCATCTACCCAAACCACACCCCAGGGCTGAAGGAGGCAGGCATTTCCTGCTTCCTATTTCTATTATGGTCAGAGGGATAGATTATATGGAAAACGTCCCCTGATTGACCTCTCCACTTTTGCAGAGATTTATTTTTGTCCTCACTGTCCTTGGCACCAAGGAAGGAATCAGTCGAAGAGCAAACTAACTAAACAGGGGAGGGCACAGCTAACTAACTAAAAGTTAGCTCCACTAACTTAGAGAGTGTCAAGTGTGTGTCCTGGTGAGATGTCCCTTCTGTGTCTCGTTTTAGCCTAGAGAGGCTCCAACCTCCCTCCCGGGTGGGACACATGCTGGGGGCTGAGAGAGGAAGACAGGGTGGGGTCAGGTCTGATGGGCAGGGGGAGGAGACGGAGACCTCAGCAGGAGTGTGACAACCCGTGTGCGCACTTTGCCTACCGCAGGGAGAGCTGGACGCCCCTCTCGCCTCTGCAGGTCCTGGAGGCCAAGAGGGGGTCCTGAGCCCCCTGTGTTAGGGATGCAGAGGGTGAACCAGGATTGGTGTCACACACTCATATCTGAGCCTCCCCTGACTCTTTGCTTGTCCAAGGAAACGGTCCTCAGGGTTGGCCGTACTGTGCCCTCTGGTGGGTCCTGATCCCAAATGCCTGGGTGGGCTTCCCTGAGCCATCAGTGGGGCTGCCCAGGAGATGTGGAGTCAAGTGAGGGGAGGATCCTGGGTGATGCCCCTCTCCAGAAGGGTGAGTCTCTTTCCCTGTAGGCATCAAGCCTGAGAAATCTGGTGAGCAAAGCTATGTGATTGGGTCGGGTCCAGGCGGGGAGGCTGCCTGCCAGAGGGACCACGAATCCAAAGGCTGATGCCTGCTTTTTCCTCTGCTCCAACAGCCTCAACTGTGATAAAGAGTCTCTGGAGATTATTAATGGGCCGCCAGACTCTTCTGACTCACGGAAGATTTGTGACGCTTCATACGTGGAATACGCATCTTCTACCAATACCATGACTGTCAAGTACACAAGAAAGCCCAACCACCCAGCCCCTGACTACTTATTAATTTTCCGTCGTGTGTTGTAGGGTAGGTTCTAGAGAGCAGAGAGCTGCTGCTGTGCCCTCCCCTGTCCGTGAATGGCTCCATGGGAGCTAGGTGCGTGGTAGTTACGTGAATGTTGAAATAAACATGGCCATCACTGGGTGAGTGACAGGCGGGGTGACCCACTGAGGGTCTCCGGAATCATCCACCAGTTCTATTCCAGTCTTTCTGCAAACCCCGGATTTTTGAGTTGGAAAATCCTGATATGAAAATTATTTGACAAATTTTATTTTTCATTTTGATAATGTGAAAATTTCCTCCGATAATGTAAAATTTCCCTTCTTGATCTTTTTAAAATCCCTTTGGCATTTTCCAATAAATTTATTTTAAATTCGAGGTACAGATAGTATCTCGTGTTTGTGCTCAGTCATGTCCAACTCTTTGCAACCCCATGGACTGTTCACTGCCAGGCTCCTCTGTCCATGGAGTCTTACAGGCAAGAATACTGGAGTGGGTTGCCGTTTCTTCCTCCAGGGGACCTTCCTGACCAGTGATTGAACTCGCATTTCCTGCGTTTCCTTCACTGCAGGTGGATTCTTTACCACTGAGCCATCAGGGAATATACAATACATATATATAAGGTCTATAGGTGTATAGTAAATATGCAAATATATAGCATATATATATTATATATGTATATTAGTATACTAATGGAAATTTATGTTCATTATTTAGGTATATGCAGGTATATAGATACATATGTAACCCAAAGGAAGCAAGACACAGTCCTCAAAATTGCTTTTTTCCTCATTAATGTTTTGCTGAAAGTTTCCCCCACTTATCGGTTGGAAGAAAATGTTTATTGATTTGACTTACCCAAAGTCTATTTAAGCTGCTCTCCTTCCCAGAGATTAGTGACATTTGCCTTGTGCCTAAGTGTGGGCAAGCATTACAAGTGAAAACAACTGTCCTTGCAGATTTCAGGAGTCAGCTGAGCGAGAGGAGACACGTCCACTGCTCACCTGTCTGATCACATATTGACCCCACCCTCCCTCTGTGTCTGTCCGGGCATCTGTCTCCTCCATGGAAGGAAAGACTTCTTACTCCTGAGCTTTAAAAACTTGTCAGTCTAGAGGTCGGATCATTCTACTTATTGCTGTAATCATTTTGAATAAAGTCTCTTTACCTGAGTCTGGGATTGTTTTTTTGTTTTGTTTGTGAGTCCTCGTTTCACAGTGTTGGAGCCTCAGGCATCCCTGAGAGTGACTGAAATCGTCTGTGCACGTCTTTAAATCCAGAGGAATTCTCCTTTGTCTGAGGCCCCTCTGGAGACAGGAGTTGTGCATGTTGACTATTTCTCTCACCTTGACAACGAAAACCTCCCCAGAAAGAGAAACGAGATGCTGACCCAACTCCCTGCTAAACTTTCTGGCAACATGGTTGATGGTAAAGAATATTTGATGAGACTGTTGAATTTCCCTAGCCTAGTACTGCATCAGGGTTACTTTTGAAGTTCTGAAAAGAGAAAAACATAAAGCCTGCATTGTTTGTCAGTTCATCAAAGTTGGGTGATACTGCGTTTTATCAGATCAGATGTTGCTGCTGCTGCTGCTGCTGCTACTGCTAAGTCGCTTCAGTCGTGTCCGACTCTGTGCGACCCCACGGACGGCAGCCCACCAGGCTCCCCCGTCCCTGGGCTTCTCCAGGCAAGAACACTGGAGTGGGTTGCCATTTCCTTCTCCGATCAGATGTTAGGAGGATCAAAAAGCACAGTGGCGCCTGAATGGCACAGCCTCTTGTAGGCCTGGAACTGACCAAATTGCCTTCAAATCTTTGACTTCTGCTCAGAGCGGAGGTGGTGGTGTGGGGGCCTCCTCATGGACCTTGAGCTGGGTCCTCAACTCCCTCAGGAACAACAACGCCCGATGAGCCTGGCTCAGAGCCATGCTGTGATCTCCCTCCCTCGAGTGAGTTTCCTGGAGGTGGGTTTTCCTTGCTGATGTTGTAGATATTAGGAAAGCTTTCATCCTGATCTCCTCCAGTTGACCCGCCACTATCCAGCACACGTATCCAAACAGGATCTGATTCCATTTTCACTTCCTGTTGAAAGCCCTTCTATGAATCCCTGCCATTAAGATTAAATTTACCCCTCTTAGCAGAGTTTGGGGCTTCCCTGGTAGCTCAGTCAGTTAAGAATCCACCTGCCATGCAGGAGGGCCAGGGTTCAATCCCTGGGTCAAGAAGATCCCCTGGAGAAGGAAATGGCAACCCACTCCAGTATGCTTGCCTGGAAAACTTCCATGGACAGAGAAGCCTGGTTAGAGTTTATAAAATCTTTTCCATCTGACCTTCCCTCCCTCTTAATGTCTTCTTCCTTATATGCTTTCTCAGGGCTGAGACATCACACACCGAGTACTGGGCCCAGCAGAACTTTGGGCATCTTCCTGCCATTGTTCACACTGTCCCCTGGGTCAGAAGTGCATCCTTACAACACTTCCAGTTTCACCCGCCCGCTTCTGAGGGTCCCCAATTAGTACATCATGATTCAGCTGAATGGATAACTCTACAATTGATAGCTTACGGTGAATAGTGCTGAATTCTTGATCTCCAAATAAGAAGATTTAGCTTCATGACCAGGGACCAGGCTTGATCACTCAAGAGCTTTTGTGTAGCAGAGGGACAGGGAAAGTTTCTGACATAGACATCAAAAGGGGGATAGAGAGTGCCC
Source organism: Moschus berezovskii (assembly GCF_049115385.1). Taxonomy (NCBI): domain Eukaryota; kingdom Metazoa; phylum Chordata; class Mammalia; order Artiodactyla; family Moschidae; genus Moschus; species Moschus berezovskii. The sequence continues at coordinate 88,322,172 of NC_142471.1, forward strand.
CACTCGGTAGTCTTCAGCAAGGGAATTACATACTTTTTAAATTAGTTATTACAATAAATCAGAAGAATGTTTCAAGGTTGTAACAATTTTACTAGACTGACTCCCACAATTTACATTTTAGGGCAACAGGATTAGAACTTAACAACAGAAAGATCCTACCAGACCCACTTCCATAATATACATTTGCTATCAGGATTAGTCAGAGGTTTTCAGGAAGGAGAAACTGTCCTCAAACAGGATCAGTTCAGTTCAGTTACTCAGACATGTCCGACTCTTTGCAACCCCATGGTCACCAGGCCTCCCTGTCCATCCCCAACTCCCGGAGTTTACTCAAACTCATGTCCATTGAGCCAGTGATGCCATCCAACCAGCTCATCCTCTGTCAATCCCTTCTCCTCCAGCCTTCAATCTTTCCCAGCCTCAGGGTCTTTTCAAATGAGTCAGTTCATCACATCAGGTGGCCAAAGTATTGGAGTTTCAGCTTCAGTATCAGTCCTTCCAATGAATATTCAGGACTGATTTCCTTTAGGATGGACTGGTTGGACTTCCTTGCAGTCCAAGGGACTCTCAAGAGTCTTTTCCAACACCGCAGTTCAAAAGCATCAATTCTTCGGCGCTCAGCTTTCTTTATAGTCCAACTCTCACATCCATACATGACTACTGGAAAAACCATAGCCTTGACTAGATGGACCTTTGTTGGCAAAGTAATGTCTCTGCTTTTTAATATGCTGTCTAGCTTGGTCGTTACTTTGCTTCCAAGGAGGAAGCATCTTTTAATTTCATGGCTGCACTCACCATCTGCAGTGATTTTGGAGCCTCCCAAAATAAAGTCAGCCGCTGTTTCCACTGTTTCCCAATCGATTTGCCATGAAGCAATGGGACCAGATGCCATGACCTTAGTATTCCGAATGTTGTGTTTTAAATCAGCTTTTTCATTCTCCTCTTTCAGAAGTAGTTGCTTCCCTCAAAACTCAAGTTTTCAAATCAGGAGTCAGCGTTTGTCTCAAGACACGCATTACATCTCTCAGGCAAGCTCATAAAGTCAAGTCAGTCCTGTAAAGGCTTCTGTGTACTTTTCTGGATCCTCTAGATAGTCTCCCAGATCTCCCTTTATCTGTTGTACCTCTGGGTAAGAAAAGGACTTATGGGTTTTTATCGATGGTTATTCTTCCCAGTGGGCGCCCCCTGAAGAGGCAGGAAGTTGTGTGGCTGTTCCTCAGCCCCTCTAGCTACCCTTTGCATATGTTCCCAAGGATAAATTAGCGAAACCTGCTTTTTCTCATCCTCATCCTCTGTCTCATCCTCTGTCTCATCGTTAGTTTTGGTTGTCTGTGCCTCCTCTACTTTGACTGACTGAGTTCCTGCTGAAACCTAAGTAGTCTGAGGTTGCATCGGAACTGGGGTTGTTTGTACTTCTATAGAGACTGAGGCAACCCTTCCTGGAGGGATTCCTTGACCCTCAGCTCGCTCAGTTGTGAGCCCCGGATACAGAGTCAGAGGCAGAATTAGAGGACAGGAGGGAGCTGAAGGCTTTACACCTAAATCTGTACCCTTAGGACATAAGTCTGGCATGTCTCATAGAGAGATAAAGAGCAACACGTATGTCACTTCCACCCATTTCTCTTATTTTCTACAGAACCAGTCTAGCTGTAAAACAGTAATAATTGAGATCCTTCAACTGGCCATTGTCTGCCACCCTCCAGTGGATACTGTGGCCATGCAGATTTGCAAAAAAAAAGCCAGGCATGTCTTCTTTAAACTCTGGGAGTCAAACTTATCCCAGTTTTTCAGGACACAATCCAAGGGTGTGACTCTGGATTGAGTAGCTCCCATCTGTAAGAGGAAAAAAGTAGTGACCAGAGCCTTTGCTTCCTTCCATCGGAGGCATCCCTCCCTGCTGTAGATGGGGATGTAGACAGCCTTTCCACTGAAGCTTCCCTTTCCCTGGCCATACTTAGTCTGTCGCTTACAGACGCAGGTGCCTTCCTTGACACTCCCGATTCTACCACCAAGGCGGGGTGGAGATGCACCAGGGGTAGACCTGAAGGCATCATCCCGCATTGATTTTCAGTTCCTTACCACCAAGACCTTTGTTTGATTTGCCCTTTTCTCTCATGTCATCCAGAGTGTAACAAAGTAGCCTTTCCAGAATGTTCCCCAAGCTAAGACTATTAGGGGAAGCATCCTAGTACACATTCCTGAGTACAGTCCTGACCGCAGGAGAAATGGTGAGTCATAAAGAGACGAACAGCAACCAAGACGTCCCTTCTGAGTGTCACCACAGCAGTACAGCAAAAGAGCTGGAGGAGGGTTGGTCATCGAGGAAAAAATGATTTCTGTCCTCGAGCTACCAGGGCCGATCCTTCCAATTCATTTCCACAGACTCCACAAAAGGAATATCTGAGGAGTTGAGACAAAAGCCACTAGAAAGCTTCCTCTGGTCCACTAACAGCTAGCACTACCAAAAGAAGAAGCCCATCCTGTCCCAAACTTGCATTCCTGACCTCTGTTCTTAGAAACCTCTTGCTCACTACCAGCACTCCCAACCATAGAGTTTGGAGGCACAGCTATAACAAGGACTCCCTAGTAGGGCGTAGATCCTAAACATGCTCTAAGCAAGTCTGGGTTCCCATGACTACCAAGCTTGGAGTATACGTAAAAGTCTGAAACAAGACCAGGAGATGACCGTGGCTCAGATCATGAACTCCTTATTGCCAAATTCAGACTTAAATTGAAGAAAGTAGGGAAAATCACTAGACCATTCAGGTTTGACCTAAATCAAATCCCTTTCGATTATACAGTGGAAGTGAAAAATAGATTTAAGGGACGAGATCTGATAGACAGGGTGCCTGATGAACTACGACAGAAGTTTGTGACATTGTACAAACGTTGTGACACTGTACGGGAGACAGGGATCAAGACCATCCCCAAGTAAAGAAGTGAAAAAAAAGCAAAATGGCTGACTGAGGAGGCCTTACAAATAGCTGTGAAAAGAAGAGAAATGAAAAGCAAAGGTGAAAAGGAAAGATATACTCATCTGAATGCAGAGTTCCAAAGAAGAGCAAGGAGAGATAAGAAAGCCTTCCTCCATGATCAGTGCAAAGAAATTGAGGAAAACAATAGAATGGGAAAGACTAGAGATCTCTTCAAGAAAATTACAGATACCAAGGGAAGATGGGCTCGATAAAGGACAGAAATGGTATGGACCTATCAGAAGAAGATATTAAGAAGAGGTAGCAAGAATACACAGAAGAACTGTACAAAAAAGATCTTCACTACCAAGATATTCACGATGGTGTGATCACTCACCTAGAGCCAGACGTCCTGGAATGTGAAGTCAAGTGGGCCTTAGGAAGCATCACTACAAACAAAGCTAGTGAAGGTGATGGAATCCCAGTTGAGCTACTTCAAATCCTGAAAGATGATGCTGTGAAAGTGCTGCACTCAATATGCCAGCAAATTTGGAATACTCAGCAGTGGCCACAGGACTGGAAAAGATCAGTTTTCACTCCAATCTCAAAGAAAGGAAATGCCAAAGCATGCTCAAACTACCACACAACTGCACTCATCTCAGTTCAGTTCAGTCGCTCAGTCGTGTCCGACTCTCCGCGACCCCATGAATCACAGCACGCCAGGCCTCCCTGTCCATCACCAACTCCCGGAGTTCACTCAAACTCATGTCCATTGAGTCGGTGATGCCATCCATCCATCTCATTCTCTGTCATCCCTGTCTCCTCCCGCTCCCAATCCCTCCCAGCATCAGAGTCTTTTCCAGTGAGTCAACTCGTCGCATGAGGTGCCCAAAGTATTTGAGCTTCAGTTTCAGCATCAGTCCTTCCAATGAACACCCAGGATTGATCTCTTCTAGAATGGACTGGTTGGATCTCCTTGCAGTCCAAGGGACTCTCAAGAGTCTTCTCCAGCACCACACTTCAAAAGCATCAATTCTTTGGCGATCAGCTTTCTTCACAGTCCAACTCTCACATCCATACATGACCACGGGAAAAACCATAGCCTTGACTAGACGGACCTTTGTTGACAAAGTAATGTCTCTGCTTTTTAATATGCTATCTAGGTTGGTTATAACTTTCCTTCCAAGGAGTAAGCGTCTTTTAATTTCATGGCTGCAATCAGCATCTGCAGTGATTTTGAAGCCCCCCAAAATAAAGTCTGACACTGTTTCCACTGTTTCCCCATCTATTTCCCATGAAGTGATGGGACCAGATGCCATGATCTTTGTTTTCTGAATGTTGAGCTTCAAGCCAACCTTTTCACTCTCCTCTTTCACTTTCATCAAGAGGCTTTTTAGTTCTTTTTCACTTTCTGCCATAAGGGTGGTGTCGTCTGCATATCTGAGCACTCATCTCACCCATTAGCAAAGTAGTGCTCAAATTCTCCAAGCCAGGCTTCAACAGTATGTGAACTGTGAACTTCCAGATATTCAATCTGGGTTTAGAAAAGGAAGAGAACCAGAGATCAAATTGCCAACATCCACTGGGTCATCGAAAAAGAAAGAGGGTCCCAGAAAAACATCTACTTCTGCTTTATTGACTATGCTAAAGCCTCTGACTGTGTGGATCACAAAAAACTGTGGAAAATTCTTCACAAATTGGGACTTACTTCCTGAGAAATCTGTATGCAGGTCAAGAAGCAACAGTTCGAACTGGACATGGAACAACAGACTGGTTCCAAATTGAGAAAGGAGTACATCAAGGCTGTATATTGCCATCCTGCTTATTTAACTTATGTGCAGAGTTCAGTTCAGTTCAGTCGCTCAGTCGTGTCTGACTCTCCACGACCCCATGAATCACAGCACGCCAGGCCTCCCTGTCCATCACCAACTCTCGGAGTTCACTCAAACTCATGTCCACAGAGTCGGTTATGCCATCTCATTCTCTGTCGTCCCCTTCTCCTCCCGCCCCCAACCTTTCCCCGTATCAGAGTCTTTTCCAGTGAGTCAACTCATCGCATGAGGTGGCCAAAGTATTGCAGTTACAGCTTCAGCATCAGTCCTTCCAATGAACACCCAGGATTGATCTCCTTTAGAATGGACTGGTTAGATCTCCTTGCAGTACGAGGGACTCTCGAGAGTCTTCTCCAACACCACAGTATGCAGAGTACATCATGAGAAAAGCTGGGCTGGATGAAGCACAAGCTGGAATCAAGAGTGCTGGGAGAAATATCAATAACCTCAGATATGCAGATGATACCACCCTTATGGCAGAAAGTGAAGAAGAACTAAAGAGTCTCATGATGAAAGGGAAAGAAGAGAGTAAAGAAGTTGGCTTAAAGCTCAACATTCAGAAAACTAAGTTAATGGCATCCAGTTCCATCACTTCATGGCAAATAGATTGGGAAACAGTGGAAACAGTGACAGACTTTATTTTGGGAGGCTCCAAAATCCAATACCTTGGCCACCTCATGCGACGAGTTGACTCACTGGAAAAGAGTCTGATGCTGGGAGGGATTGGGGATAGGAGGAGACAGGGACGACAGAGAATGAGATGGCTGGATGGCATCACCGACTCAATGGACATGAGTTTGAGTGAACTCCGGGAGCTGGTGATGGACAGGGAGGCCTGGCGTGCTGTGATTCATGGGGTCGCAAAGAGTCGGACACGACTGAGCGACTGAACTGAACTGAACTGAAAATCACTGCAGATGGTGACTGCAGCCACGAAATTAAAAGATGCTTGCTCCTTGGAAGTAAAGTTATGACCAACCTAGAGAGTATATTAAAAAGCAGAGACATTACTTTGCCAACACAGGTCTGTCTAGTCAAGGTTATGGTTTTTCCCATGGTCATGTATGGATGTGAGAGTTGGGCTGTGAAGAAAACTCATCACCGAAGAATTGATGCTTTTGAACTGTGGTGTTGGAGAAGACTCTTGAGAGTCCCTTGGACTGCAAGGAAGTCTAACTAGCCCATCTTAAAGGAGATCAGTCCTGGGTGTTCATTGGACGGACTGATGTTGAAACTGAAACTGCAGTACTTTGGCCACCTGATGTGAAGAACTGACTCATTAGAAAAGACCCTGATGCTGGGAAAGATTGAAGGCAGGAGGAGAAGAGGACAACAGAGGATGAGATGGTTGGATGGCATCACTGACTCAACGGACATGAGTTTGGGTAAACTCTGGAAGTTGGTGATGGACAGGGAGGCCTGGCGTGCTGCAGTCCATGGGGCCACAAAGAGTTGGACATGACTGAGTGACTGAACTGAACTGACCGGCATGAATCACAAGTCCATTGAAAGTCTATGATCCATCAGATTAGGTTAGCAGTTCTAATTTCCCATGCAATTATGAAACAGTCCAAGAGACCAGGAAAAGCCACCCGAGAAAGGAAAGTTCGGCCCACAAGCTTTGCCCATGTCTGGTTGCTCCCCTCTCAGGGACCTTGGGTGTCTTTTGGCACTGGCAGGTCGGTATAAACCCCCAACAAGGCTCCCCTTTTTGGGCTGCCTTCAGTCATTACAGGTCACCTTGGAACCACAGAGGAAGGCTCATCACTTGCTTCATGCAGGGAGTGTCATTCATTCACACAAGCACACTGAAGAGTTAGTAAAGCAGAAAACATGTATACTGAGAAAGCAGAGACGCTAGAGCGCTGAGTGTTCTTACCTTGGCCTGAACAGCCCGGACGAGCCCCCAAGATGATAGCTTACAGTGAACGATGTCGGTCTTGATCTCCAAAGAAGATTTAGCTTCGAGGCCAGGGACCAGGCTTAATCTCTCAAAACCTTTTCTGTTGCAGAGTATTATCAAAGTAAGAAAAGGAACAGAGGAAGTTTCTGACATAGACATCAGAAGGGGGACAGAGAGTGTCCCCCTTGCTAGTCTTTAGCAAGGGAATTATACTTTTTAAATTATTACAATAAGTCAAAAAATGTCTCAAGGTTGTAAAAATTTTACAGACCCACTCCCACAATTTACATTTTAGGATAACAGGATTAGAATTTAACAACGGCAAGATCCTAACAGACCTGCTTCCATAATACACATTTCTAAGAAATCAGGATTAGTCAGTAGGTTTTCAGGAAGGAGAAACTGTCCTCAAACAGGATACATTGTTGTTATATAATCCTTCAGTTCAGTTCAGTTCAGTCACTCAGTCTTGTCCGACTCTCCGTGACCCCATGAACCACAGCACGCCAGGCCTCCCTGTCCATCACCAACTCCCGGAGTACACTCAAACTCATGTCCACAGAGTCGGTGATGCCATCCAGCCATCTCATTCTCCGTCGTCCCCTTCTCCTCCCACCCCCAACCTTTCCCAGCATCAGAGTCTTTTCCAGTGAGTCAACTCGTCGCATGAGGTGGCCAAAGTATTGCAGTTTCAGCTTTAGCATCAGTCCCTCCAATGAACATACAGGATTGATCTCCTTTAGAATGGACTGGTTGGATCTCCTTGCGGTACAAGGGACTCTCAAGAGTCTTCTCCAACACCACAGTTCAAAAGCATCAATTCTTCGGCGATCAGCCTTCTTCACAGTCCAACTCTCACATCCATACATGACCACGGGAAAAACCATTGCCTTGACTAGATGGACCTTGGTTGGCAAAGTAATGTCTCTGCTTTTTAATATACTATCAAGGTTGGTCATAACTTTCCTTCCAAGGAGCAAGCGTCTTTTAATTTCATGGCTGCAATCAGCATCTGCAGTGATTTTGGAGCCCAAAAAAATAAAGTCTGACACTGTCTCCACTGTTTTTCCATCTATTTCCCATGAAGTGATGGGACCAGATGCCATGATCTTTGTTTTCTGAATGTTGAGCTTCAAGCCAACCTTTTCACTCTCCTCTTTCACTTTCATCAAGAGGCTTTTGAGTTCCTCTTCACTTTCTGCCATAAGGGTAGTGTCATCTGCATATCTGAGGTTATTGATATTTCTCCCGGCAATCTTGATTCCAGCTTGTGCTTTTTCCAGCCCAGCGTTCCTCATGATGTACTCTGCATATAAGTTAAATAAGCAAGGTGACAAAATACAACCTTGACGTACACCTTTTCCTATTTGGAACCAGTCTGTTGTTCCATGTCCAGTTCTAACTGTTGCTTCCTGACCTGCATACAGGTTTCTCAAGAGGCAGGTCAGGTGGTCTGGGATTCCCATCTCTTTCAGAATTTTCCACAGTTTATTGTGATCCACACAGTGAAAGGCTTTGGCATAGTCAATGAAGCAGAAATAGATGTTTTTCTGAAACTCTCTTGCTTTCTCCATGATCCAGCGGATGTTGGCAATTTGATCTCTGGTGCCTCTGCCTTTTCTAAAACCTGCTTGAACATCTGGGAGTTCACGGTTTACATACTGCTGAAGCCTGGCTTGGAGAATTTTGAGCATGACTTTACTAGCGTGTGAGATGAGTGCAATTGTGCGGTAGTTTGAGCATTCTTTGGCATTGCCTTTCTTTGGGATTGGAATGAAGACTGACCTCTTCCAGTCCTGTGGCCACTGCTGAGTTTTCCAAATCTGCTGGCATATTGAGTGCAACACTTTCACAGCATCATCTTTCAAGACTTGAAATAGCTCAACTGGAATTCCATCACCTCCACTAGCTTTGTTCGTAGTGATGCTTTCTAAGGCCCACTTGACTTCACATTCCAAGATGTCTGGCTCTAGGTCAGTGATCACGTTATCGTGACTATCTTGGTCGTGAAGATCTTTTTTGTACAGTTCTTCTGTGTATTCCTGCCACCTCTTCTTAATATCTTCTGCTTCTGTTAGGTCCCTACCATTTCTGTCCTTTATCGAGCCCATCTTTGCATGAAATGTTCCCTTGGAATCTCTAATTTTCTTGAAGAGGTCTCTTGTTTTTCCTATTCTGTTGTTTTTCTCTATTTCTTTGCATATAATCCCTAGTACAGAGTTTAAACTGAGTTGTTTGTTGTGTAATCATCAATTCCGGGCTTAAGTTAAAAAATGTTTTATGTGACCAAGACTAAGGACTGCCTGGGAATTGACTCTCTCACTGTTACACCTTGCTAACCCTCTCAAGTGAACCGCTTTCTCGTTTTTCCCCGTCCCTTTCTTCCTGTAAATCTCTGTGTGATGTAAGTAAATAGATCATTTCCTTGTTTGTAACTCAGTACCACTGTAGACCTTCACTTTAGGGTCGAACTTGCAACTCTCAAATGGATGAAAGAGTGGTAGATTCACAGATGCATTTTTAATGGACAATATGAATAGATCCATTGAAGACACTGAAGCAGTAACTGGCAATCTTCCAAGCCAGGCCTACAGGAATTCAAGTGAATTCTAGCAAACATTTAAGGATAAAATTGTATTATTTTCTGAATATCTTTCAGGGGATAGAGGCACAGAGAATATGTTCTAAGTCATTCTATGAGGCCAGCATCACCTTACTATCAAAACTAAACAAAAACATAACAAGAAAACTATGGACCAAATCTCTCAAAACATAGAGGCACGCATTCTCAACAAAATATCAGTGTATTGAATCCAACAGTGTATAAAAAGAATTATAAACCTCAAGCATTTGACATTTATTATGAGTATGCAAGGCGAAACATTTAAAAATCTATTTCTGTAATTGATTTCTGTAATTCATTGTTCCAAAATCACTGCAGATGGTGATTGCAGCCATGAAATTAAAAGACGCTTTTTACTCCTTGGATGGAAAATTATGACCAACTTAGACTGCATATTGAAAAGCAGAGACATTACTTTGTCAACAAAGCTCCGTCTAGTCAAGGCTATGGTTTTTCCAGTGGTCATGTATGGATGTGCTGGTGGCTCAGAGGTTAAAGTGTCTGCCACCAATGTGGGAGACCCGGGTTCGATCCCTGGGTCGGGAAGATCCCCTGGAGAAGGAGATGGTAACTCACTCCAGTATCCTTGCCTGGAGAATCCCATGGACAGAGAAGCCTGGTAGGCTACAAGTCCACGGGGTCACAAAGAGTCGGACACAACTGAGCGACTGAACAGAACGGAACGGATGTATGGATGTGAGAGTTGGACTGTGAAGAAGGCTGATCGCCGAAGAATTGGTGCTTTTGAACTGTGTTGTTGGGAAAGACTCTTGAGAGTTCCTTGGACTGCAAGGAGATCCAACCAGTTCATCCTAAAGGAGATCAGTCCTGGGTGTTCATTGGACGGACTGATGTTGAAGCTGAAACTCCAGTACTGTGGCCACCTGATGTGAAGAGCTGACTCATTTGAAAAGACCCTGACGCTGGGAGGGATTGGGGGCAGGAGGAGAAGGGGACGACAGAGGATGAGATGGTTGGATGACACCACCAACTCAATGGACATGGGTTTGGGTGGACTCCGGGAGTTGATGATGGACAGGGAGGCCTGGTGTGCTGCAGTTCATGGGGTGGCAAAGAGTCAGTTACGACTGAGCGACTGAACTGAATTTTTCAGTTTAACTGAATAAGCACTAAAGTCTGTATTAATACTTCATGGATTCAGAAACAAATCCAGCAAAACTCAATAGGCATAGATGATGTAAAAGAGCTCTTAGAATCTTATTGAAGGGATCAAGCTAAATGTCTTAAAGCACAAGTATTAAAAAATCTCCAGCAAACCTCTTATTTATGGTGACAGGTCACAAGTAATCCCATTAAAGTTAAGAGTAAGACAGAATGATTATCATCACATTTGATCAGCATTGTTTAGGAGACTCTAGTCATTTTATCATTTTCCCCTGTAAAAAAAAAAGGATTAACATTATAATAATTGGCAAAAAAAGTAATAAAACTAATCTTATTTTCAGCCAATATGATACACATAGAAAATTTTAAAAAATCATCTGAAGTCAAATGTTAGGAACTAATGCTAAGATTAAGATTGCTGGATCAACATGTGATATGCTTTCAACTGTAATAACTGATTAGGTGTATCAGGTTTCTATGGAGAAACTTCTAACTGATACTGGAAGACACAAAAGAAAATGTGATGCAACGGAGAAACACAAGTGTTACAGGTACAAAAGCCTCAGATCATAAAAATGCCAAGTCTGCCCAACAAGCCCATTAACTCAATGCACTTTCAATCAAAATCAGCTTTCCTAGAATTTGACAAGACAATCCAAAACTCATATAGAAGAATGAAAGTTCCAAAATAGGGCAATTTTGAAAAGGAGCTGAAATCACACATACAAAAGGGACTATCACCCATGAAGGATTATTATAAAGCTTTGGTAATTAACCTGTCATATAACTGACGCAAGGGATTCCCTGGTGGCTCAGTGGTAAAGAATCCGCCTGCAATATGGGAGTCACGGGAGAAGCGGGTTCTATCCTTGGGTCGGGAAGATCCCCTGGAGGAGGGCATGGCAACCCATTCCAGTGTTCTTGCCTGGAGAATCCCATAGACCGAGGAGCCTGGCAGGCTGCAGAATCGGACTTGACTGAAGTGACTTAGCATGCACGCTACCCGTTATTGACACAATGGGAGACAAACAGACCAGTGGCACAAGGACAGTTGGCTATCCATATAGAGCTTAGACTTTGATTCCCGAGTGTCCCTGAAAATGGGACTCTGTTTTTCTTTTCCTCCAAAGCAGTCACAAACCTTCATGGATGCTGAGGGTGAGGACAGCGGGCCTGACACGCGGGGACTGAAGGTGGGATGCTTGGGCTGGGATGGAAGACAAGCAACTGCCTTCCTCCCATGGCTCCTGCATTCCCTCCATCCAGGCATTTACAGCCATGGGGTGCTCCTTGTTCTGTCCACAGATCACGGCCAGGGAGTATTCTATACTTAGGGGACTGCCAGGGGTAACAGGGAATGATGAGGCAAGGGAGATTCTAGATGGAAGGAGAATTGTGAGGAATTATTGCATTTTATAGAAATAACAACCAGGGAACTTAACCACTGGAGCAGAACCAGCATTGTTTTCTGAGAGGGCGACCCTGTCCCGTGAGCCTCCTCCTCCATTCATTGGCCAGAAGAGCTTGAGTGACCAGATGGCTCAGGAAACTTCTCTGTGCTCTGCTTGAGGTAGAGTGTCCTTCCCACTGGGAACCCATTAGGGTTTCTGTAAAGAAAGATATGACTTTAAAAGAACAGCAAGTTTCTACCACCCATAAACAGAAAAGAGTAATGCAAGAATAACAGCAAACTGGCCCAAAGATATGCACGAACAGACATTTCTCAGAAGAACTGGGGTTGGACTAGAAACACTGGCAAGTGAAAGGAAAGTCGCCCAGTCATATCCAGCTCTTTTCGATCCCATGGACTGTAGCCTCCACGGTTCCTTCATCCATGGAATTTTCCAGGCAAGAATACTGGATTTCCTTCTCCAAGGGAGCTTCCTGATCCAGGGATCGAACCCGGATCTCCCACATTGCGAGCAGACGCTTTGACTGTCTGAGCTACCGGGCAAGCTCAAAAAGAACCAAAAAAGTGGGCAAGTGGTGGGTGTTCTTAGCAAACCAGGATGTGTCTACTGCTGATTTAGAACCCAAAACAAATTCCACACCCCCCCTCCAAGAAAACTGGAGGTGCTGGGGATTAAACCCAGGACAGCATGCATGCTAAGCACACACTCTGCCACTGAGGTGCACCCTCATTGAAGAAGCAGCCAAACCCACTGGCAGTTGGAGAAATGCACATTTTTTAAAAGATATTATTTTAAGCATTTCTAATCAGCATGGAATTTTGAAAGACTGAGTAAAATGCAGAGTGTTTAAGGTCAGGAAAGTGGACATAGTGTTCTCCTGGTTGACGTGTAATTGCTAATGCTCCTTGAAAGACAGTTGGGCTGGCGCTCCTTTCAGTGGTTGAATGACTGCCACTGTACAAACAGACTGTGTTTTATTTATGCATTGACTGATGAATGGACATTTGGGCTTTTAACACTCTCTGCTACAAATAATGCAGCTATGAATATTCATGAATGATGTTCTGTGTGGCCATGTGTTCGTTTCCTTGGATAAACAGGTAGTAGAAAGTTGACTTATATAGAAACTCGGATGGAACATGTTAGGAATCTGGTACATGTTTTCAACAAGGAGCTCTTCTGGGTTCTCATAACTGTAACACCTCACTATCAGAGCCGTGTGGCTGTTGGTATAAATATAGAATAAATGCCAACATGTGCCTACCTATCTCCCTTGTGGACACACCACACACAGGCTGACAGTACTCCGGCTGCCCCACATATTCTGACCCACACCTGGAGCAGACGGGCGGCTGTTTACATGCCTTTGCCCTGGGGGATCAGAGGGCTCTTAAGACCAGGCAGCCGGGACGTCAGACCGGTCCCGCTTCTGCCACTGGCGCCCTGAGATGTGGGCAAGTCCCTTGGCCTCTCTGGGTCTCAGGTCCTCTCCTGTCCGAGGTGTTGTGAGGCTTATGCAAATCACTGGAGGTGAACATGCTGAAACTTAACCTCAGACAGGAGGGCTCCCAAATAAGAGTTCTGTGTGGCCAGTTGTTGGGGTCCTTGGTGGACCGGGGACCTGGTGGTCCAGAGACGACAATAAGAGTGAGAGAGAGAAAGAGGCTGATACTCCCGAGTTTACGCAGAAAACCACTAACGTCCTTGGCACAGGACTTGCGTCTCCCATGAAGGCACCGGGCGCCCTCGCAAGGGGGAGTGAAGGCACTGGGCGCCTTCTCGAGAGAGTCTTAGAAGCCCGGGCAGGAGAGTGGGCAAGACGGGTCTCTACGCTCCAAGGAATGAGCCGAGGAGACAGAAAGAGAGAGAGAGAAAGAAAGACAGACACGGGGACCCAAGCTCTGATGGAGCAAAGGTAGTTTAATGATTTCTCTGTGAGTATATAAGGCTGTGGTACAAGAAATTGCTTTCAACCATGATAAAGATCAGAAAACCAAACATACAGTAACCGTTACCAAGGGAACCAGGGGTTGATAATGGCCACAAGGTCAGGAGACAATCCGTATCTCAAGGAAAAGGGGGAAGAGACTAAGCAGGTTTGTCGTAAAGAGAATGTTTACTAGAGGAGATCCGAGCCCGTCTCACACAATGACCTCAGTTCCTGGGAGAAGCTCGCTTACTCCCCTTGAAAAGAAACAAAGGACTTGTGAGAAACAGCACGTAGGAATCTTCCTGTTAAACCTTCCCTGACAGCCAGTGGTCCACGTCACCTATTATCCAGGAACGCAGGAAGAGGAGAGAAGAGAAGAGATTGTCACTGTTTCCCAGGGGAAAAGGGCACAGAGAGTGTGTGACAGAGACACGGAGAAAGCAGCAGGCAGCGCCCTTCTCCCAGAGAACCAGGGGCTTCCGCGGGGCTAGGCTCCGGGGAGGAGGAGGTCAGGTGTCAGCTGCTGTGTGTATATAGCCCCAGGCCTCCGGGGCCAGGCTCACTGCTGAGGCTGGTGCCAGGCTGCGAAGATGAAGCTGTCCAGCGCCATCCCTTGGGCCTTGCTGCTCAGCACAGGTAAAGCCTGGCCCCCAGCCCCCTGCCCCGGGGCCTCTCTGCTTCCTGTGCAACTAGAGAGTCTGTGCATTTCGCTTGTTGCCCAAGAAGAGGGTCTGCAAGCTGCCCTCCTCCAAGGAGATGCCGCGCTCAGCCTGGCCTGGAGGAGGAGGGTCCAGCAGGATGGCCCTGACTCACAGCTGAGTATACAATGATTTTTAAACATTTTCTGGGCTGTATGTCCTTGTTCTGGCGTGCATTCCCTGGGCTCCCTCTGCTTTAGCCGATGTGCCCTGGGATGTCCTGCGGGACAGCCAGCCCTCAGTTCAGACCTGGAGGAGGTGAACCAGATGTGGGCAGCTTTGCAGGGGCCTTGGAAGTGTGATGGTGTGAGTGTTTCAGGTGGGACCCTAGTTGGATCTGATTAGAGGGTGGCATCCAAGGGGAAGTAGGTGCCCTGCAGAAGTCCCAGGACAGATGGGGTGCTCTGCCTCTGCCCCCGGGATGGAGACGTGGCAGCAACATGAGCTCAGGAATGACCCACAGGAGCAGCAGCTCCCAGCAGGGCTGAGGACTTCCTGACGGGGGTCTTAGCCCTACAGGGGGCTGGGCGCTGGGCCTGCACTGAACACAGAGGGACACCTGAGGATTCTCGGGGCTGGAGGGAAAGCAGAGGACACCGTGCCTTTGAGGAAGCCTCTGTCTCCTCCCTCCGCCCTCTCTCTGTGGGTCTCACTCTGCCCTGCCCCCCGCTCCCTGCTTTTCTGCTTCAGCTCCTCTTTTCAGCGACCCGCACTCTGCTCCCCTGCAGGCAAGTGTGCTCATGCCCGGGAGCCGAGTGGATGGAAGGACAGGCTTGTGCTGTCAGCGTGTGAGCACAGAGCCCTCTCAGCATTTATCCCAGTTTCCTGTGATCAGGACCTTCCCGTCTCCCTGGTCTGGGGCTGTGGGGGTGGGGAAGGGGAGCCCTGCTCGTGGGACACTTTGTGGGCAGCTTATAGGTAGAAACAGGTTCATCAGAGCCCTTCTTGCATCTTCTGTTTCTTTTAATTTTTTTTTGGTAATTAATTTATTTTTTATTGGAGGCAAATTATTTTACAATATTATATTGGTTGGTTTTGCCATACCTTGACATGAATTCGCCCCAGGTTTACATAAGTTCCCCCTCCTGAACCCCCCTCCCACCTCCTTCCTCCCTTTATCCTCCCTCTGGGTCATCCCCGCATGCCAGCCCCGAGCATCCTATTACATGCATTGACCCTGAACTAGTGATTCATTTCACATATGACAACATACGTGTTTCAATGACATTCTCCCAAATCATCCCACCCTCACCCTCTCCCACAGAGTCCCAAAGACTGATCTATACATCTGTGTCTCTTTTGCTGTCTCCTATACAGGGTTATCATTTGCATCTTTCTAAATTCCATATATATGCATTAGTATGCTGTATTGGTGTTTTTCTTTCTGACTTACTTCACTCTGTATAATAGGCTCCAGTTTCATCCACCTCATTAGAACTGATTCAAATGTATTCTTTTTAATGGCTGAATAATACTCCATCGTGTATATGTACCAAAGCTTTCTTATCCATTCGTCTGCAGATGGACATCTAGGTTGCTTCCATGTCCTGGCTATTATAAACAGTGCTGCAATGAACATTGGAGTACATGTGTCTCTTTTAATTCTGGTTTCCTCGGTGTGTATGCCCAGGAGTGCAATTGCTGGATCATATGGCAGTTCTATTTCCAGTTTTTTGAGGAATCTCCACACTGTTCTCCATAGTGGCTGTACTAGTTTGCATTCCCACCAACAGTGTAAGAGGGTTTCTTTCTCTCCACATCCTCTCCAGCATTTATTGCATGTAGACTTTTGGATAGCAGCCATTCTGACTGGTGTGAAATGGTATCTCATTGTGGTTTTGATTTGCATTTCTCTGATTATGAGGGATGTTGAGCATTTTTTCATGTGTTTGTTAGCCATCTTTATGTCTTCTTTGGAGAAATGTCTGTTTAGTTCTTTGGCCCCATCTGCTGTTTCTTAAGCACCATCAATTCAAATCAACAGATCAGGATGGCATGTTTTGGGGTGATGTGACTGAACTCCTCCAAGGGGCTCAAAGCCGGGACCTCAGATTCTAGATCAAAGGAGGTCACTGTACGTGCAGGTCCATGATGGGAAGATGTGTGATAATGCCCTTGAGATCTGCTTTCAGAGAAACCTCGAGTTGTATTTTCCAGAGCAGATGAGATGGACGGTCCAGGGTGGGGAGGTTTCCTTTATGGCCCCCAATCCTATGCCACTTCGGTACTCAGGACGGGCAGCTGGAGACAGACCCCAGTATCCGGGTTGACATCTCTGGTTGCATAGCTTCCAAAGGACTTCTTGATTTCAATTTCCTGAGGAAAGCAGTGTCTATGGGAAAGGAAAGGAATGTGATGGGAGGTTGACAGTGCAGGGAGCACAGTGGACAGCTTCTCTGGGCTGGACACTGAGCTGTGTGCACGAGAACTGTCCTCTGCAACCAAGGAGGCTGTTACCATTAAATTTCCAGTTTACAGGTGCATGGACTGAGGTTTGTGAGAATAACTCTCTTGTCTAAAGCCATCCAGCTCTCATCCGAGCCTCTCTGAGCCCCAGTCTGTTTCCTGAGCTGTGCTGTGCCCACTTGTCACACCCTGAGGATAGATCACAGCCACAGCAACAGAGGAAAGAGTGACTGCTGTCAGGTCCCTGACTCAGTTCCCTGATACGGTGAAACTTTCACAAATTAAGATTGCTCATTTCTTCTCAGCTGAGATTTTTCTTCCATGTATTTACACCAACAGCAAATTCATCATTGGTCTCACTGAAGAATTACAAGAAATACTCAAGTTACTTTTGAGTGCCCCTCTGTCCTGATTGGCCCAGGACTGAGAGGTTTCCTAGGAAACGGCAGGTTCAACCCTTGGAGCAGAAACTCCCAGGTTAACTGGAAAAGCCACCCAGCCTCCTGAGTGCTGACTTGTCTGACTGTGGCTCCAGAGCCAGCACATTCATTCTCACCGAGTGGGACTTGAGAAACAAACGGTCACAGCTGAATGAGCGAGTCTTGAAGGCTGAGTGCCAGACCTCCTCCTTCCTGCTCTGACCCTGCAGGCCCCGGCTCTTCCCAGGAGGAGGGCAGCCAAGCTGTGCGCCCGGCACGATCCCTGGAAACAGCCCCTGCTCACAGGGTGAGCACCGTGTGTGCTAAAGCCTCGACACTTCAGTAACTTCCAGCTTTTCATTTGTTGTTCTCTTTTGATGTCTTTCCAGCCACAGTGGACTCAATCGACTGGCTCCCCCGTAAGTGCAGTCTGAATGTTTTACCATTTTATGCTCCTCACAGGGAGAAGTGCTTTAGGGCTTCAGTTCAGAAGCCTCTCCTGGAAACACTGGTGTCGGTCTACCTTTTGGTTAAAGGAACTTGGCATTTCCGGAGCTGACCGTCAGCCTTGGTCTTAACAATCCCGAGGGTCCCATACCATGATCTCCCATGACTCCCACTCTGTTCCTTCTCCCCTCCCCGCCTCATCTCCACAACCCAGGAGCTTCCCCTGGCCTCCTGCCTGCACAACCTCACGAGGCAGGGATGGGACCACCTCTCCACACCGCAGGTGTCCCAGGACAACGGAGCCGCCTCCAAAGGCTGAAGCCTGAAAGGCTGAGGGGTATCACCATGTCCAGTGTCAGATATGAGAGCCTCCAGGCTGAGGGTGTGTCGACATCAGGGGGTGCTGGCAAAGAGAAAGGTTTCCTCCTGATAGATGGGGGCTGATAGATGATTGAGTGATTGATGATTGATCAATTGATGATTGATTGATTGCCCTAGTGATTTTCAAGTCCAGGTAAAACTTGAACTCATTTGATCAAAACACCAATGACGAAAGTGCTGTTTTATCTTCACTTGACAAATAATGGGCTTCTCTGGTGGCTCAGCTAGTAAAGAATATGCCTGTAACGTGGGATGCCTGGGTCGATCCCTAGCTTGGGAAGATCCCCTGGAGAAGGGATACCCACTCCAGTATTCTGGCCTGGGTCAATCCCTAGGTTGGGAAGATCCCCTGGAGAAGGGATACCCACTCCAATATTCTGGCCTGGGTCGATCCCTAGGTTGGGAAGATCCCCTGGAGAAGGGATACCCACTCCAGTATTCTGGCCTAGAGAATTTCATGGACTGTATAGTCCATGAGGTAGCAAAGACTCAGACACGACTGCTTGACAAACAATATTTTGTTGACAAGGTGTTAAACTCATATTTTTCAGGGATCAAAACAAACTGCAGTAAAGGGTATGGATCTCTTTAAAATTCTGAAAAGAGTAAAACCTTGAAAACCACCTTTTCCTGGGTGCTGAGGCTGGATGGTGGATGTCTGTTTGCGATTGGGGAGTGGGAGTCAGGGCCACCTGCAGTGGGGTGGGCGAGGGGTGGCACGGAGCCCAGCAGCCTGGTGCACCTTCTGGGAGACTGGAATCCATTCTTCTGTTACAGGGAATACTAACTGTGGGGGAATCCTCAAAGAGGAGTCTGGAGTGATCGCCACCTATTACGGACCGAAAACGAACTGCGTCTGGACTATCCAGATGCCTCCAGAGTACCAAGCCAGGGTGTTAATCTATAATCTCCAGTAAGTGCTCAGTTGAGTGCTCTTTGCTGATGTTGTGGTTTTATGGGAAAGTGTCCCTCTTTGCCCCTTCCTGTTTCCCCTGCACCACCCAGCACACACATCCGGACACACCCTGACCCCAGCTCACTCCTGCTGAAGACCCTGCGTGGCCCCCTGCCCTCTGCATAAAGCTGACCCTCCTTGCATGGCTTTCAGATCCCTCTAGGGGACCCCTGATCTCCCCTCCCTTCTAACCTCTTCCCCCCCTCCCCGCCCCCTCTCTGAGCTGAGCCAGCACACTCTGAGCTGTGGACCCACCAGACTGTTGGGCAGCTCTGAGCCTTTGCTCACACTGTCCCCTCTGCCTGGAAGGCTCCTTCCACCTCTCCCAGACTCACCACCTGCTGCTTAGGGTCCTCATTCCCTAGTTCATGATTTCACTGGAGGAAGAACTTTTCCATCACACCTGAACCCTCTGCTCTGACTCTGTCCACAGCTGGGCAGATCTTTTTCGGATTTGTGCCCCATCCATTAATCCGTGCAAAACTCTGGGGGAATTGACAGCATAACATCACTCCTGCTGATGTCTGAGTTTGTCTCTCCTGGATGCGTGTCTATTGCTTGTTTGCTTGTTTTACCTAGGAGTGAACAAATGAATGAAAGATCTAATAAGTGTTTGAAAGTATGAAGGAAGTCATAACGCTCCAAAAGGTGTTTCCAAAGTAGCAATGCCAAGTTGCAAAGTCACTTCAGTCGTGTCCGACTCTGTGCGACCCCATAGACGGCAGCCCTCCAGGCACCCCCATCCCTGGGATTCTCCAGGCAAGAACACTGGACTGGGTTGCCATTTCCTTCTCCAAAGTAGCAATAGTTACAGCATTTCTGTAGCAGATTATTCTTCATATATTTTAACCTGGAAGTGACATTTTCATTATTTGTGGAATAAAGGTCACTGTCAGGGGTGGCCAAGATTAGTTCGATCATCTTATAACTGAGGCCCGTGTCCTTCTATGAGGTCAGGTCTCCCACTAGGCGGAGGAGCTGCTCCATGTGAGGACAGCCTTTAGATGCCTGCCTCACAGCAGGGCTCAGACCATCCACCAAAATCACACCCCAGGGCTGGAGGAGGCAGGCATTTCCTGCATCACCATTTCTGTTAGGGTCAGAGGGATAGATTATTCTCAAAGTTTTCATTATTGTCCCTTTGACCCTCTCCAGGACCAGTTTTAGATATGGGACTAGGAAGGAATCAGTCCGTCTGAGAGCAAGATACTATAGAGGGAGGTGAGTGTGGGTCCTGGTGAGATGTCCCTTCCGTGTCTCGTTTTAGCCCAGAGAGGATCCAACCTCCCTCCCGGGTGGGACACACGCTGGTGGCTGAGAGAGGAAGACAGGGTGGGGTCAGGTCTGATGGGCAGGAGGAGGAGACGGAGACCTCAGCAGGAGTGTGACAACCCCTGTGTGCATTTTGCCCACCACAGGGAGAGCTGGACGCCCCTCTCGCCTCTGCAGATCCTGGAGGCCAAGAGGGAGTCCTGGGCCCCCTGTACTAGGGGTGCAGAGGGTGAACCAAGAGTGGCATCACACATGCCTGTCTGGGCCTCACCTGACTCCGTACTTTTTGCCCAAGGAAACGGTCTTCAGGGTTGACTATACTGTGCCCTCCGGTGGGTCCTGATCCCGGAGTCCAGGGTGGGCTTCCCTGGGCCCCATCAGTGGGGTTGCCCAGGACACAAGGAGTCACCTGCAGCCCCTGTGGGGAGGAGGGTCCTGGGTGACCACCACCCCCTCCTGAAGGATGAGTCTCCTTTCCTGCGGGCACCAGCCTGGGAAGTCTGGTGCACAAAGCTGTGTGATTGTGTGGGGTCTGGACAGGGGAGGCTGCCTGCCGGAGGGACCACGATTCCAAAGGCTGATGCCTGCCCTTCCCATTGCTCCGACAGACTCAACTGTAATGAATAGGATGAGGAAATCATAGACGGGCGGGCAGGCGGTGCTGCATTTGGGAAGTTCTGTTCAGGGGGACGCCTGGTGTTTCAGTCTTCTTCCGATGTCATGACTGTGAAGTACTACAGAAGTTCCAAGCAGCCAGTATCTTCTTTTGATATATTTTACTACGGGCGTCCATCAGGTAGGTGAGATGGACAGGGGGCTGCTGACGTGCCGTCTCCTGTCCTGTCCGTGCATGGCTCTGTGGCCACGTGGGCACGTGGCTGTTACGTGACTGCTGAAATAAGGTGGAATCTAAGTTCTGCACGATCATCGCTGGGTGAGCGAGAGTCAGCATGACCCAGTGAGTCTCTCCAGAGACATCCACCCACTCATTCCCAACAATCTGCATCTGAGATACTAGAATCGGAAAGACCCATATGAAAATTCTTTTCCAATTTTACTCTTCCCTTTGATTATGTTCCATATGCCTGCCAAATAGAAAATTTCCCTTTCTTGATCGTATAATATAACCTTAAGCATTTCTAGTGTGTACATTTAAAATGTGTACTACACATAGTATACTATGTAAAATGTATATATTTGCCAGATATATAGATGTAATGCACATATGTATCTTAGTATATAGATATATCAGGATGTATATTTGCCATTTACTACACAAGATGCATATTATGTTCACCAAATATTTATGCTGCAAATATATACACATGTCTCCTAGGGCAAACCAGACACAGTTTCTCAAAACCGTTTCTTTTTTCTCATTAATGATCAGTTAAACTTTTCCACCACTTATCAATGGGAAGAAAATGTTTGTTTCATTAAAGTGAAGTGAAAGTCGCTCAGTCGTGTCCAGCTCTTTGCGACCCCATGGACTATACAGTCTATGGAATTCTCCAGGCCAGAATCCTGGAGTGGGTAGCCTTTCCCTTCTCCAGGGGATCTTCCCAACCCAGGGATCGAACCCAGGTCTCCTACATTGCAGGCAGATTCTTTACCAGCTGAGCCACAAAGTCAAGAAAGTGAAAGTGAAATCACTCAGTCGTGTCCGACTCTTTGCAACCCCATGGACTGTAGCCTATGAGGTTCCTCCATCCATGGAATTTCCCAGGCAAGAATACTGGAGTGTGTTGTCATTTTCTTCTCCAGGGATCTTCCTAACCCAGGGATCAAACCCGGGTCTCCTGCTTTGCAAGCAGATGCTTTTACTGTCTGAGCCACCAGCGAAGTTCCCCAAGCCACAAGGGAAGCCCACGAATGCTGGAGTGGGTAGCCTATCCCTTCTCCAGCACGTCTTCCCAACCCAGGAATCGAATCAGGTTCTCCTGCATTGCAGGCAGATTCTTTACCAACTGAGCTAGGAGGGAAGTCCCTGTGTAACTGACTTAACGAAACTCTAGTTAAGTTCTCCATCCACAGCTTAGTGATCTGTGCTCACACCTAAGAGTGGACAAGTGTTGCAAATGAAAACAATCTTCCTGGAAGACTCTTCTGGAGTCAGCTGACCATGAGGAGAGACAGGTCCTGGTCACCTGTTTGATCACAGCTGCTCGTCCCATCCTGTCTCCTTCATCCTTCCAGCCTTCTGTCTCTTCCCTGCAAAGAAAGATTCCTTACTCCTGAGTTTTCGATACTTGCCAGTCTTGTGGTTGGATCATTCCACTTGTCATTATAATCATTTTGAATAAAATCTCTTTACCTGAGTCTGTATTTGTTCTTTTACTCTAAAAGTCTTCATGCCACAGGATAGAGAGTCAGACATCAGTGAGAATGAGAGGAACCTCTTCTGAAGCTCTTGAAATTCATAGGGGTTTTTATTTTTTGAGGCCTGTCTTCAGACAGTTACGTTGCCTATTTACTGTTTCCCTCTTGTGCCCAAGATAAACCTCTAAGACAGAGTAGAGACATTGGAGCATCTTTCTGCTAAACTTTCTGACGATGTGGTTGGTGATAAAGAATATTTGATGGCGATGCATTAAATTTCTTCTAACGCCCACTGGCCAACTATAACTACATTCGGGTGTCTTAAAAAGATCTGCAAAGAGTAAAATGCATTTTGTTTGTGGGATCATCAGATTCAGGGGTTTTTGTTGGTTGGCTGGTTGGTTTTTAATTTTTACAATGTTGCACTGGTTTCTGCCATATTTTGAATTATGAATTCATATTTTGAATTATGAATTATGAATCAGCCCTAATTTTACACGTATCTCCTCCTTCGTGAGCCTCCTTTCTCACCTCCATCCTACCCCTCTGGGTCATCACTGGGCACCAGACTGGGCTCCCCGTGTTACAGAGCAACTTCTCTCCAGCAGCTCATTTTACGCATGATCGTGTATATATGTTGATGCCACTTTCTCCGATCGTCCCACGCCCTCCCTCACCTACTGTGTCCACAGGTCCATTCTCTATATCTGCATCTCCATTAGGCTCATCTATACCATTTTTCTAGATCCCGTAAGTAAAGTCATAGTTGCTGCGTCATGTCCAACTCTTTGCAAACCCGTAGACTGTAGCCTGCCAGATGCCTCTGTCCATGGAATTTTTCAGGCAAGAATACTAGAGTGGGTTGCCATTCCCTTCTCCAGAGGATCTTCCAGACCCAGGGATCAAACCCAGGTCTCCCGCATTAGCAGGCAGATTCTGTACCATGTGAACCCAAGCCCCAAATCCATCAGCTTCCATTCAGTCACTCAGTCATATCCAACTCTGCGACCCCATGGACTGCAGCACACCAGACTTCCCTGTTCATCACCAACTCCCAGAGCTTGCTCAAACTCATATTCATTGAGTTTGCGATGCCATGCAACCATCTCATCCTCTGTTGTTTCCTTCTCCTGCTTTCAATCTTTCCCAGCATCAGAGTCCTTTTCAACTAGTCAGTTCTTCACGTCCGGTGGCCAAAGTATTGGAGCTTCAGCTTCAGCATCGATCCTTCCAGTGAACCTTCAGGACTGATTTTCTTTAGGATTGGTGGGTTTGATACGACCATGCCACCCTGAACGTGGCCAATCTCAGCTGACCTTGGAAGCTAAATCCCATATATATGTGTTAATATACAATATTGATTTTTCTCTTTCTGACTTTCTTCACACTCTTTAACAGGCTCTAGGTTCATCCACCTCCCTAGAACTGACTCAAATTTGTGCTTTTTATGGCTTAGTAACATTCCCAGATTCAGGTTTTGATGTTGCATTTTACCAGAGGCCAAGATGTTAGGATGACCAAGAAGCATAAAGTCTGCCTGAGTGACACAAACCCCACCACGAGGGCGCACCCGCATCCTCCTGTGTGTTATTTTGTTCTCTTTGGAGAGTTGGGGGCTGTGGAGTCTCTTCCCAGACTTGGGCAGGGTCATCAACTCCCCTGAGAGCACCACCACGTCTATCTGGACCATCCTGATGAGACCAGCTCAGAAAATCACGCTGGGGTCTCATTCCTCAAGGGAGTTCCCTGGAGGTGAGGTTTCTCTGCTGATGTAGATTTTAGGAAAGATCCCACCCTGGTCTCTTCCAGTTCACCATCCAGCACACGCATCTAAACACATCTGATTCCATTTGCACTTCCTGTTGAAAACCCTTCTATGGATCTCTGTCTTCAGGATAAGTTTACCCACCTTAGCCTAGTTCTCAAAAATCTTTCCTTTTCTGACCTTCCCTCCCTTCTAACCTCTTCTCCCCTCTGCTCCTCTCAATGCTGGACCATCACACACTGAATTTTGGAGACTGAAGAATTTGGGGCAACTCCGTGCCTTTGTCACACGATCTCATCTGCCAGGATTGCATCTGTCCCACCCTCTCAACCCACACACCCTCTGCCAGAACCCCCCCATATAGGATACCATGGTTCAGATTGAGGGCGAACATTGCCTTATCATCTTCCTGTCACCTCCTAGGTGCAGGGATCTCGCTCCTTTTCCCCCCTCACCTACCTTGTGTAAATCTCTGGGTCATTTAACTTATCATCTGTTTATTAGTTGTGTGGTTGTACCATTGTGGGACTCCAATGTCCAAGTTGCGATTCTTAAATGAGTGAATGAGTATAGGTTCACACATGCATTTTCAATGATCCTGTAAAGTACTGCATTTCTTTCCAGCCAGTCTTCACACAGGTTAACATGGGAATCGTATTTCCTTCTGTTCTAGGCTGAGCTGAACATAATCGATGTAAAACTTTGTTCTAAATTTTCCAAATCTCCTGTAAATATGTTATCATACTTTCATAATTTAGAAAACAAAAAAATGGAATTAATAATAAGAAGATTTCTTTTCAGAAAGTTAATAGTTACAGAGAGTTTAACAATGAAAATCACAGTTTCAATGACCTTTAACTTTTCCAAAATATCTTGAGGAAGTGAAAAGGGTAACCAGCTCATTTTCTAAATTTAGAATAATCTGATGTAAGTACAATCTGATACGAGGAATGGAAAAGAACAGTACAGGAAAGAAAACTTCATGCAATAATCTAATTCAAGAACATAGATGTCAATATAAGAGCAAAAAATGAAATAGAATACAGTTTTAGAAACTGAACTTAGTAGTGTGATAATGTTTGTAAAGCATAAGGATTTATTCCTGGAGTACACCGATATACCAAAAAACTGTTTAGAGGAACTTGTTAACAGAATAAACATAAAATCTATGACAATCAGTAGATTCAAAACAGATGAAACAAGCTTCTGTAACTATTAATGATGTCAAGCAAAACTCTTGGAAACCACTCAATGACGGGTACAAGCTTAACATCATGAAGTAGAGCTGTGAGAAACATCCAGCAAGACGGCTTCTTTACTGATGAGTCTTTGGAAGGAATTCCACTACATTACGAGCAATGAAGAATGGCTGGCATCACCCTTGGTCAATTTTCTGTTGCAGGATTTGAAATTTTTGCTTTTACTACACACACACACACACACACACACACACAAACAGAGCTGGAGCAGGTTTGCCAGCTTGGGGATTCAAAAAGGGGATAGAATGTTTATGTTTTTTTAAGACTCTCTAAGTCAAGGCTATGGTTTTTCCCGTGGTCATGTATGGATGTGAGAGTTGGACTGTAAAGAAAGCTGATTGCCGAAGAATTGATGCTTTTGAACTGTGGTGAGAAGACTCTTGAGAGTCCCTTGGACTGCAAGGAGATCCAACCAGTCCATTCTAAAGGAGATCAATCTTGGGTGTTCATTGGAAGGACTGACGCTAAAGCTGAAACTCCAATACTTTGGCCACCTCATGCGTCGAGTTGACTCACTGGAAAAGACTCTGATGCTGGGAAAGGTTGGGGGCGGGAGGAGAAGGGGACGACGGAGAATGAGATGGATGGATGGGATCACCGACTCTGTGGACATGAGTTTGTGTGAACTCCGGGAGTTGGTGATGGACAGGGAGGCCTGGCGTGCTGTGATTCATGGGGTCGCAGAGAGTCGGACACGACTGAGCGACTGAACTGAACTGAACTGAAGAAACTTTCAGAACACGTTTTTGTTCTGGGATTCATGGCACCTTGAAGGGGTGAGGATATTTCTTCCTTCAAGAGACTGACACGCCATCCCAAATGCCTTCAACCACAAGGACAGGCAGAGCTTCCTGGAGCTGGAAGGGAGTGGGCTTTGGGGCGAGCTTGCCCAGTGGCTCTGGACTGGCGGCCCACCATCCTCTTGCTCTGCCTCCCTTGTGACTTGGCTTCACCCTTAGTTGGGAGGACGTGGGGCAGACCTCTCCCACCTCCCCTGCAGCCAGGCCTCCCCTGTCCCTTCCCCTGGGGACATGCTCTTTCTTGCACCATCACCAGGATGGGGAGCTTCCTGGGGACACTCACACCACCTCCTTCACCACTGAGGCCAGTTCTTGGAGCTGGGTCTGCGGTCAGCTTCTCCCAAGGCCTGTGGCACATGCAAGAGGAACAGACACTGAATAAAGCTGTGGTTCCGGGGAGGCAGCTTACAAAATGCCCAGCAGACCCTTCAGCTCCTCCCTGAGAATAAAAGCGTGGTCGCTGAGAAGGAGACGATGCCTACCCATGGGACGGTCTAGAAAGAGAGTCCTGGGAAGCGCTGATGGAGTGGGAGGTCTTAGGGGGTCTCTGAGCCAGGTGCAGACACCCAGCGCGTCGCACGGAGAGGAGAGGTGTGCGGCGGAGCAGTCCACAGGGTAGAGAGGACACCAGGCTTGTTTGGGACCCTCAGAAACCAGGCATGGGCTTTGGGACAATCCTCTGAGGGACGGAAGTCCTCAAAAGCTGCTGTTAGCCCATAAATTTTCTCCGGAGGCTGTTGTGAATTTAGGAACCTAAGACTTCGATTCCTGAGTGCCCCTAGAAAAGAGACTGTTTTCTTCCCCCCCAGGCAGCCACAGGGCTGCAAGGACACTGCAGGGGAGGACAGCGGGCCTGATGCGGGATGACGTAGGATGAAGACAGGCTGCTTGGGCTGGGACGTAAGATGAGGAACTGCCTTCCTCCCATGGTTCCTGCATTCCCTCCATCCAGGCACTTCCATCCATGGGCAGCTCCTTGACCTCTCCACAGACCGGGGCCAGGAAGCATTCTGTGTGTAGAGGAATCTGGAAATGATTAGGAAAGAGAGATTCTAGATGGAGGGGAACTGTGAGGGATTATTGCCTGTTATCATGGTCCCAACCAGGGAGCTTCACCACTGGCGCAGAACCAGCATTTTTTTCTGAGAGGGAAACCTGTCTCATCAGCCAGGAGAGCTTGAGTGGCCAGATGGCTCAGGCAGCTTCCCTGGGCTCTGCTTGAGGTGGAGTGTTTCTCCCACTGTGAACCCATTAGGGCTTCTGTAAAGAAAGATATGACTTAGAACAGGAAGTTTCTACAACCCATAGGGAAAAGTGAGTGATGCAATAGTAGTGGAAACTGGCCCAAAGATATGCATTAACAGGCGTTTCACCAAAGGCCTACAGTTGAGCCAGAATATATGGAAAAGAGACCAAAGTTACTGAAATTTGGAGAAATGCACATTTTAAAAGATGTTTTATGAGCATTTCTAATCTTCAAGGAATTCTGAAAAATTTAATAAAATTCAGAGTTGCTTACCATCAGGAACATGGACAGCATGTTCTCCTGGTTGGTGTGTAATTGTAATGGTCCTTGAAAGGCGATTGACCAGTTATTCCTTTAAATGGGAGAATGACTTCCATTGTATAGACAGACCATGTTGAATTGATGCATTCGACGATGGATGGATGGATATTTGGGTTTCTACCACTCTTTGATATGAATAAGGCAACTATGAATATTCATACACAGTATTCTGTGTGGACATGTTTTCATTTCCTTGGATAAATACCTGGTAGAAAGTTGGCTTATATCTCCTCCACGTGTTGGGGTTCTGGTGCATGTTTTCAACAAGGAGCTCTTCTGGTTTCTTACAACTGTAGCACCCTCACTAGTCTGAACTATGTGGGTCTTGGGATAAGTATAGAATAAATGCCAACGTGCGCTTACCTTTCTCCCTTGTGGACACACCACACACAGGCTGACCGTACTCCGGCTGCCCCACCGATTCTGACCCGCACCTGGAGCAGGCAGGGATCTGTTTACCTGCCTTTGCCCTGGGGGATCAGAGGGCTCTTAAGACCAGGCAGTCAGGACGTAAGACTGGTCCTGCTTCTGCCACTGGCGCCCTGGGATGTGGGCAAGCCCCTTGGTCTCTCTGGGTCTCAGTTTCTCTCCATCCAAGTCGTACTGAGGTTTATGAAGTAACTAGAGGTGGATACGCTGTAGCTGAACACCAGGGAAGAGGGCCCTGCAAACAGGTGGTCTGTGGTGGTCTGTGGCTAATTTGCCAACCTTCATCGAGGACCAAAAAAGCAGGAGGGGAGAGAAGAAACAGGCCATCATTTCCCAGTCTGAGTGGGAAGGACACAGAGAATCTCTGACAAAGACAAGGGGGAAGCAGCAGGCAGCCCCCTTCCCCCAGAGAACCCGGGGCTTCCGCAGCCCTGCGGGGCTGGGCTCCAGGGGAGGAGGAAGTCAGGTGTCAGCTGCTGTGTGTATATAGCCCCAGGCCTCCGGGGCCAGGCTCACTGCTGAGGCTGGTGCCAGGCTGCGAAGATGAAGCTGTCCAGCACCATCCCTTGGGCCTTGCTGCTCAGCACAGGTAAAGCCTGGCCCCCAGCCCCCTGCCCCCAGGCCTCTCTGCTTCCTGTTCACCTAGAGAGTCTGTGCATTTCGCTTGTTGCCCAAGAAGAGGGTCTGCAAGTTACTCTCCTCCAAGGAGATGCCACCCTCAGCCTGGCTCCTGGAGGAGGAGGGTCCAGCAGGACGGCCCTGACCCAGGGCTGAGCATATAATTACTCTTAAACATTTTCTGGGCTCTCCCTCCTTGTTCTGACATGTGTTTTCTGGGCCCCCTGCCTCCCCTCTCAGACAGAGTACCTTTATTAACATTCATGGTATCAAATGAAGTGAAAAGAGCAAATTACAGATAGGAAGAACCTTTTTTATTTTGATAAAAAATATGTACAATTTACCATTTCAGCCATTTTTAAGAGTATAGTTCTGTGGCTGATTCATGTTGATGTATGGCAGAAACCAACTCAATATTGTAAAGCAGTTATCTTCCAATTAAAAATAAATATATTAAAAAAGAGTATAGTTCTAAAGACAAGTATATGTATATATAGAAGTGAATCACTTTGCTGTACATGTGAAAGTAACACAACTTTGTAAATCAGCTGTATTTCAATAAACAGGAGTATAGTTCTGTGATGTTAAAGTACATCCACATTGCTGTGCAGCTATCATCACCATCTGTCTCCAGAACATTTTTTATCATCTCAAACTGAAACCCCATGTCCATTGAACAGTAACTCCCCGTTCTCCCTCCTCCAGCTCCTGGCAACTGCCATTCTCTTTTTATCTCTATGAATTTGACCATTCTAGATACCTCACATGGGAGAAGGCAGTGGCACCCCACTCCAGTACTCTTGCCTGGAAAGTCCCATGGGCGGAGGAGCCTGGTGGGCTGCAGACCATAGGATCGCTAAGAGTCGGAAACGACTGAGCAACTTCACTTTCACTTTTCACTTTCATGCATTGGAGAAGGAAATGGCAACCCACTCCAGTGTTCTTGCCTGGAGAATCCCAGGGACGGGGAGCCTGGTGGGCTGCCGCCTATGGGGTCGCACAGAGTCGGACACAGCTACAGTGACTTAGCAGCAGCAACAGCCTCCCCTCCACCTCAGCCTTATGCCAATATCCCCTGGGATGCCTGGTGAAACAGCCAGTCCTCAGTCCAGACCTGGAGGAGGTGAACCAGTCTTGGGCAGCTTTGCAGGGATCTTGGAAGTGTGATGGTATGGGTGCTGGAGGTGGGACTCGGGCTGGATCTGATTGGAGGGGGCATCCAAAGGGAAACAGGGGCCCCTGCAGAAGCCCCAGGACAGGTGGGATGCTCTGCCTCTGCCCCCGGGATGGAGACGTGGCAGCAACATGAGCTCAGGAATGACCCGCAGGAGCAGCAGCTCCCAGCAGGGCTGAGGACATCCTGATGGGGGGTCTTAGCCCTGCAGGGGGCTGGGCGCTGCTCCTGCACTGAACACGGAGGTACCCATGAGGAATCTCGGTGCTGGAGGGAAAGCAGAGGACGCCGTGCCTTCGGGGAAGCCTCTGTCTCCTTTTTCCTTGCTCTCTGTGGGTCTCACTCTGTCCTTCCCTCTTCTCTCCCCTTTTCTGCTCAGACTGCTCTTTTCATCAGCCCACACTCTGCTTCCCTCCCCACCCCCTGCTCCCCTGCAGGCAACTGTGGTCACGACCAGGAGCCAGGTGGGAGGCAGGTGGGAGGACGGGCTTGTGCGGTCAGCGTGTGAGCACAGATCCCTCTCAGCATTTATCCCAGTCTCCTGTGATCAGGACCTTCCCGTCTCCCTGTTCTTGGTGGGGGGGGGGGGGGTGGTGGTCCGCAGTTCTCTCCTGGGACACTTTGTGGGCAGCTTATAAGTAGAAACAGGTCCGTCAGAGCCTTCCTGTATCTATCGTTTCTCAAGCGCCATCAGTTCAAATCAACAGATCAAGGCAGCATGTATTGGGGTGATGTGTCCTGAACTCTTACAAGGGCTCCTTGTTCCCCTGCTTCAAAGCTGGGACGTCAGATTTTAGATCAGAGGAGGTCACCGGACATGTGGGTCCATGAAGGGAGATGTGATTCTGCCCTTGAGATCTGCTTTCAGAGAAACCTCGATTTGTATTTTCCAGAGCCTATGTGATGGACGTCCCATCCATCCATGGAGGTTGGGGAGGTTTCCTTTGTGGCCCCCAATCCTATGCCACTTCGGTACTCAGGACGGGCAGCTGGAGACAGACCCCAGTGTCCTGGTTGACATCTCTGGTCACATAGCTTCCAGAGCACTTGTTGATTTCGATTTACCGAGGAAAACAGTGTCTATGGGAAAGGAAATGAATGTGGTGGGAGGGTGACAGTGGTAGGGAGCGTAGTGGACAGCCTCTCTGGGCTGGACACTGAGCTGTGTGTGCGTGGACTGTCCTTTGCAACCAAGGAACCTGTTACTATTTAATTTCCAGTTTATAGGTGAATGGACTGAGGTTTGTGACAATAAATGCCTTGTCTAAAGCCATCCAGTTGTCATCTGGGCAGCTCTGAGCCCCAGGGCCATCTGATTCCTGCACTGTCTGTCCGTACCAACTGGTCACATCGTGAGGACAAGCCAGGGTCTCATCAATGGTGGAGGCTGAGGGACTGGATCAGCACCCCTGACCCAAGCCCCAGACTCAGTTCCCTGGTACAGTGAAACTTCATCAATTCAGATGGTTCACTTCACTCCAGTGGAAAATTGATTTCATTTTGTTCACCCTCAGATTGTTCATTGACCTCAGTAAAGAATTGTCCAAACAGTTCACGTTCATTAGCTTTATGAAATGTCTTGTTGTGACTAGGTTGGAGAGGTTTCTCGGGAGAGGGTCTTACAATGCTCAGACTAGGAAATTCTTGGGGAAATCAGGACAGGTGGGTCAGCATCCCGAGTGCTGACCTGTAATAGGCTCCAGAGTGGGGGCATTGCAGGAAACATGGTGGAATTGGAGAGACGAGGAGAAAGCAGCTGGGTGAGGGAGTCTTGAAGGTGGAGGGCCAGACCTCCACGCTGCCTGCCCCTATGAGACCAGGTTTGTCCCAGGGACAAGGACAGCCAGGCTTCTGTCTGTGCTCTGCACCTTCCTTGAGACTCAGCCCTTCTCCACATTGTCTGTGCGAAAGGCTCGACTCTTCTGTAACTTCCACCTTGTCATCTTGACTTTCTGATTTTTTGTTTGTCTGTTTGTTTTCTTTCAGCCACACTGGATCCAACTGATGGGCTTCCCTGTAAGTGCATAGATATCATTTCATCCTTTCCTGCTCATCACACAGAAGTGCTTGGGGGTTGCCGTTTCAATAGCTCTCCTGGAAACACTAGTACCGGTTTACCGTTTTGGTCAAAGGAACTTGGCATTTCCGGAGCTGACCTTTGGCCTTGGTTTTAACAGTCCTAGGGCCCCACACCCCCTGACCTCTCATGACTCCCACCGTGCCCCTCCTCCCCTCCCCACCTTTCCTCCTCCACAGCCCAAAAGCCTCCCCTGCCCTCCTGCCTGCACAACCTCACCAGGAAGGAGTGGGGCCACCTCTCCACAGCACAGGGGTCCCAGGGTGATAAAGCTGCTTCCAATGGCCAGAGCCTGGAGGGCTGAGGGGCATCACCGTGTCCAGGCAGAGGGTGTGCTGGCAGCAGGAGGGGTGCTGGGTGGAGGGACAGGCTTCCTCCTGATGAGAGGGCTGATTGATGATTGATAATTGATTGATTGATTTCCCTGGTGACTTCTGGCCCAGGTACTCGCTGAGCATTTTTTACAAATAGGAAGTCTTTTCATGATAAGCACCCCTGAGGAAAGTACTATCTTTATCCTCACTTGATGAAAAATGTTTCATCATGCAAGTGTGAAGTTCTTCTATTTTCAGGTGTCAGAACAAATTGCATTAATGTGTGTGGGTTTGCTATGTTCTGGAGAGTACAAGATAAGATTCACTTTGGGGGGACTGCAGACTTAGACCCTGGAGGTTCCTTTGTGATCGGTCGAAGGGGAAGTTAGGACCACGTACAGTGGTGTGGCGTCCAGGGGTGGTACCCTCCCTGCCGGCCTGGTGCTTCTCCTGGGCACTTGGAATTCTCTCTTCAGTTAAAGATAAAAATTTGTGTGGGGGCCTTTATGAAGAGGAATATGGAGTGATCTACCCCTATCTGGGACTGCATACGGAATGCGTCTGGATCATCAAGATGGACCCAGGTTACAAAATTCTTTTGGAAGTACGCTATCTCCAGTAAGTGCTCCTTGCTGATGTTGTGGTTTCATGGGAAGGTGTCCTCTTTGCCCCTTCCCATTCCCCCGCACCACCCAGCACACACATTTGGACACATCCTGACTCCAGATCAGCTCACTCTTGCTGACGACCCTGCATGGCTCCCTGCCCTCTGCATAAAGCTGGCCCTCCTTGCATGACTTTCAGATCCCTCCAGGGGACCCCGGATCTCCCCTCCCTTCTAACCTCTTCTCCCCTCTGCCCCTCTCTGAGCTGAGCCAGCACACTCTGAGCTGTGGACCCACCAGACTGTTGGGCAGCTCTGAGCCTCTGCTCACACTGTCCCCTCTGCCTGGAAGGCACCTTCCACCTCTCCCAGACCCACCATCTGCTGCTTAGGGTCCTCATTTCCTAGTTCATGATTTCACTGGAGGAAGAACTTTTCCATCACACCTGAACCCCCTGCTCTGACTGTGTCCACAGCTGAGCAGATCTTTCTCGGATTTGTGCTCCATCCATTAATCCGTGCAAAACTCTGGGGGAATTGACAGCATAACATCACTCCTGCTGATGTCTAAATTTGCTCTAGAGAAAGCAGCCCAATCTTTGGGGGTCAGGGAGTAATTTTTTAACTGATGGCTGAATGAATGAAGGAGCGAACCATTGAGAGAAAGAAAGAGTAATGAATGATAACAGGAAAAGTGAACGAACTGATGCGGCAACAGGAAGCACTTGCAACGTCGCAGTAAATTAGAGCATTTCTATCGCAGGTTAGTCTTCACAGATACAAACGCAGGAGCCACATTTCCATGGCTGGACACATGCAGTCCAGGGTGGTGGTTGAGACAGGTGATGTTCTCTAGTGACTGAGGGCTCTGTCCCTCCAGACCTTCTCTGAGGTCAGGTCTCCCACTAGGTGGAGGAGCTGCTCCATGTGAGGAGGACAACCTAGGGATGCCTGCCCCACAGCAGGGCTCAGACCATCTACCCAAACCACACCCCAGGGCTGAAGGAGGCAGGCATTTCCTGCTTCATATTTCTATTATGGTCAGAGGGATAGATTATATGGAAAACGTCCCCTGATTGACCTCTCCACTTTTGCAGAGATTTATTTTTGTTCTCACTGTCCTTGGCACCAAGGAAGGAATCAGTCGAAGAGCAAACTAACTAAACAGGGGAGGGCACAGCTAACTAACTAAAAGTTAGCTCCACTAACTTAGAGAGTGTCAAGTGTGTGTCCTGGTGAGATGTCCCTTCTGTGTCTCGTTTTAGCCTAGAGAGGCTCCAACCTCCCTCCCGGGTGGGACACACGCTGGGGGCTGAGAGGAAGACAGGGTGGGGTCAGGTCTGATGGGCAGGAGGAGGAGACGGAGACCTCAGCAGGAGTGTGACAACCCGTGTGCGCACTTTGCCCACCGCAGGGAGAGCTGGACGCCCCTCTCGCCTCTGCAGGTCCTGGAGGCCAAGAGGGGGTCCTGAGCCCCCTGTGTTAGGGATGCAGAGGGTGAACCAGGATTGGTGTCACACACTCATATCTGAGCCTCCCCTGACTCTTTGCTTGTCCAAGGAAACGGTCCTCAGGGTTGGCCGTACTGTGCCCTCTGGTGGGTCCTGATCCCAAATGCCTGGGTGGGCTTCCCTGAGCCATCAGTGGGGCTGCCCAGGAGATGTGAAGTCAAGTGAGGGGAGGGTCCTGGGTGATGCCCCTCTCCAGAAGGGTGAGTCTCTTTCCCTGTAGGCATCAAGCCTGAGAAATCTGGTGAGCAAAGCTATGTGATTGGGTCGGGTCCAGGCGGGGAGGCTGCCTGCCAGAGGGACCACGAATCCAAAGGCTGATGCCTGCTTTTTCCTCTGCTCCAACAGCCTCAACTGTGATAAAGAGTCTCTGGAGATTATTAATGGGCCGCCAGACTCTTCTGACTCACGGAAGATTTGTGACGCTTCATACGTGGAATACGCATCTTCTACCAATACCATGACTGTCAAGTACACAAGAAAGCCCAACCACCCAGCCCCTGACTACTTATTAATTTTCCGTCGTGTGTTGTAGGGTAGGTTCTAGAGAGCAGAGAGCTGCTGCTGTGCCCTCCCCTGTCCGTGAATGGCTCCATGGGAGCTAGGTGCGTGGTAGTTACGTGAATGTTGAAATAAACATGGCCATCACTGGGTGAGTGACAGGCGGGGTGACCCACTGAGGGTCTCCGGAATCATCCACCAGTTCTATTCCAGTCTTTCTGCAAACCCCGGATTTTTGAGTTGGAAAATCCTGATATGAAAATTATTTGACAAATTTTATTTTTCATTTTGATAATGTGAAAATTTCCTCCGATAATGTATAATTTCCCTTCTTGATCTTTTTAAAATCCCTTTGGCATTTTCCAATAAATTTATTTTAAATTCGAGGTACAGATAGTATCTCGTGTTTGTGCTCAGTCATGTCCAACTCTTTGCAACCCCATGGACTGTTCACCGCCAGGCTCCTCTGTCCATGGAGTCTTACAGGCAAGAATACTGGAGTGGGTTGCCGTTTCTTCCTCCAGGGAACCTTCCTGACCAGGGATTGAACTCGCATTTCCTGCGTTTCCTTCACTGCAGGTGGATTCTTTACCACTGAGCCATCAGGGAATATACAATACATATATATAAGGTCTATAGGTGTATAGTAAATATGCAAATATATAGCATATATATATTATATATGTATATTAGTATACTAATGGAAATTTATGTTCATTATTTAGGTATATGCAGGTATATAGATACATATGTAACCCAAAGGAAGCAAGACACAGTCCTCAAAATTGCTTTTTTCCTCATTAATGTTTTGCTGAAAGTTTCCCCCACTTATCGGTTGGAAGAAAATGTTTATTGATTTGACTTACCCAAAGTCTATTTAAGCTGCTCTCCTTCCCAGAGATTAGTGACATTTGCCTTGTGCCTAAGTGTGGGCAAGCATTACAAGTGAAAACAACTGTCCTTGCAGATTTCAGGAGTCAGCTGAGCGAGAGGAGACACGTCCACTGCTCACCTGTCTGATCACATATTGACCCCACCCTCCCTCTGTGTCTGTCCGGGCATCTGTCTCCTCCATGGAAGGAAAGACTTCTTACTCCTGAGCTTTAAAAACTTGTCAGTCTAGAGGTCGGATCATTCTACTTATTGCTGTAATCATTTTGAATAAAGTCTCTTTACCTGAGTCTGGGATTGTTTTTTTGTTTTGTTTGTGAGTCCTCGTTTCACAGTGTTGGAGCCTCAGGCATCCCTGAGAGTGACTGAAATCGTCTGTGCACGTCTTTAAATCCAGAGGAATTCTCCTTTGTCTGAGGCCCCTCTGGAGACAGGAGTTGTGCATGTTGACTATTTCTCTCACCTTGACAACGAAAACCTCCCCAGAAAGAGAAACGAGATGCTGACCCAACTCCCTGCTAAACTTTCTGGCAACATGGTTGATGGTAAAGAATATTTGATGAGACTGTTGAATTTCCCTAGCCTAGTACTGCATCAGGGTTACTTTTGAAGTTCTGAAAAGAGAAAAACATAAAGCCTGCATTGTTTGTCAGTTCATCAAAGTTGGGTGATACTGCGTTTTATCAGATCAGATGTTGCTGCTGCTGCTGCTGCTGCTACTGCTAAGTCGCTTCAGTCGTGTCCGACTCTGTGCGACCCCACGGACGGCAGCCCACCAGGCTCCCCCGTCCCTGGGCTTCTCCAGGCAAGAACACTGGAGTGGGTTGCCATTTCCTTCTCCGATCAGATGTTAGGAGGATCAAAAAGCACAGTGGCGCCTGAATGACACAGCCTCTTGGAGGCCTGGAACTGACCAAATTGCCTTCAAATCTTTGACTTCTGCTCAGAGCGGAGGTGGTGGTGTGGGGGCCTCCTCATGGACCTTGAGCTGGGTCCTCAACTCCCTCAGGAACAACAACGCCTGATGAGCCTGGCTCAGAGCCATGCTGTGATCTCCCTCCCTTGAGTGAGTTTCCTGGAGGTGGGTTTTCCTTGCTGATGTTGTAGATATTAGGAAAGCTTTCATCCTGATCTCCTCCAGTTGACCCGCCACTATCCAGCACACGTATCCAAACAGGATCTGATTCCATTTTCACTTCCTGTTGAAAGCCCTTCTATGAATCCCTGCCATTAAGATTAAATTTACCCCTCTTAGCAGAGTTTGGGGCTTCCCTGGTAGCTCAGTCAGTTAAGAATCCACCTGCCATGCAGGAGGGCCAGGGTTCAATCCCTGGGTCAAGAAGATCCCCTGGAGAAGGAAATGGCAACCCACTCCAGTATGCTTGCCTGGAAAACTTCCACGGACAGAGAAGCCTGGTTAGAGTTTATAAAATCTTTTCCATCTGACCTTCCCTCCCTCTTAATGTCTTCTTCCTTATATGCTTTCTCAGGGCTGAGACATCACACACCGAGTACTGGGCCCAGCAGAACTTTGGGCATCTTCCTGCCATTGTTCACACTGTCCCCTGGGTCAGAAGTGCATCCTTACAACACTTCCAGTTTCACCCGCCCGCTTCTGAGGGTCCCCAATTAGTACATCATGATTCAGCTGAATGGATAACTCTACAATTGATAGCTTACGGTGAATAGTGCTGAATTCTTGATCTCCAAATAAGAAGATTTAGCTTCATGACCAGGGACCAGGCTT
This sequence comes from Moschus berezovskii, assembly GCF_049115385.1. Taxonomy (NCBI): domain Eukaryota; kingdom Metazoa; phylum Chordata; class Mammalia; order Artiodactyla; family Moschidae; genus Moschus; species Moschus berezovskii. Next base: position 88,360,060 of record NC_142471.1, read on the forward strand.
GATCACTCAAGAGCTTTTGTGTAGCAGAGGGACAGGGAAAGTTTCTGACATAGACGTCAGAAGGGGGATAGAGAGTACCCCACTCGGTAGTCTTCAGCAAGGGAATTACATACTTTTTAAATTAGTTATTACAATAAATCAGAAGAATGTTTCAAGGTTGTAACAATTTTACTAGACTGACTCCCACAATTTACATTTTAGGGCAACAGGATTAGAACTTAACAACAGAAAGATCCTACCAGACCCACTTCCATAATATACATTTGCTATCAGGATTAGTCAGAAGGTTTTCAGGAAGGAGAAACTGTCCTCAAACAGGATCAGTTCAGTTCAGTTACTCAGACATGTCCGACTCTTTGCAACCCCATGGTCACCAGGCCTCCCTGTCCATCCCCAACTCCCGGAGTTTACTCAAACTCATGTCCATTGAGCCAGTGATGCCATCCAACCAGCTCATCCTCTGTCAATCCCTTCTCCTCCAGCCTTCAATCTTTCCCGGCATCAGGGTCTTTTCAAATGAGTCAGTTCATCACATCAGGTGGCCAAAGTATTGGAGTTTCAGCTTCAGCATCAGTCCTTCCAATGCATATTCAGGACTGATTTCCTTTAGGATGGACTGGTTGGACTTCCTTGCAGTCCAAGGGACTCTCAAGAGTCTTTTCCAACACCGCAGATCAAAAGCATCAATTCTTCGGCGCTCAGCTTTCTTTATAGTCCAGCTCTCACATCCATACATGACACTGGAAAAACCATAGCCTTGACTAGATGGACCTTTGTTGGCAAAGTAATGTCTCTGCTTTTTAATATGCTGTCTAGCTTGGTTGTTACTTTGCTTCCAAGGAGGAAGCATCTTTTAATTTCATGGCTGCACTCACCATCTGCAGTGATTTTGGAGCCTCCCAAAATAAAGTCAGCCGCTGTTTCCACTGTTTCCCAATCGATTTGCCATGAAGCAATGGGACCAGATGCCATGATCTTAGTATTCTGAATGTTGAGTTTTAAATCAACTTTTTCATTCTCCTCTTTCAGAAGTAGTTGCTTCCCCCAAAACTCAAGTTTTCAAATCAGGAGTCAGCGTTTGTCTCAAGACACGCATTACATCTCTCAGGCAAGCTCATAAAGTCAAGTCAGTCCTGTAAAGGCTTCTGTGTACTTTTCTGGATCCTCTAGATAGTCTCCCAGATCTCCCTTTATCTGTTGTACCTCTGGGTAAGAAAAGGACTTATGGGTTTTTATGGATGGTTATTCTTCCCAGTGGGCGCCCCCTGAAGAGGCAGGAAGTTGTGTGGCTGTTCCTCAGCCCCTCTAGCTACCCTTTGCATATGTTCCCAAGGATAAGTTAGAGAAACCTGCTTTTTCTCATCCTCATCCTCTGTCTCATCCTCTGTCTCATCGTTAGTTTTGGTGTCTGTGCCTCCTCTACTTTGACTGACTGAGTTCCTGCTGAAACCTAAGTAGTCTGAGGTTGCATCGGAACTGGGGTTGTTTGTACTTCTATAGAGACTGAGGCAACCCTTCCTGGAGGGATTCCTTGACCCTCAGCTCGCTCAGTTGTGAGCCCCGGATACAGAGCCAGAGGCAGAATTAGAGGACAGGAGGGAGCTGAAGGCTTTACACCCAAATCTGTACCCTTAGGACATAAGTCTGGCATGTCTCATAGAGAGATAAAGAGCAACACGTATGTCACTTCCACCCATTTCTCTTGTTTTCTACAGAACCAGTCTAGCTGTAAAACAGTAATAATTGAGATCCTTCAACTGGCCATTGTCTGCCACCCTCCAGTGGATATTGTGGCCATGCAGATTTGCAAAAGAAAGTCAGGCATGTCTTCTTTAAACTCTGGGAGTCAAACTTATCCCAGTTTTTCAGGACACAATCCAAGGGTGTGACTCTGGATTGAGTAGCTCCCATCTGTAAGAGGAAAAATGTAGTGACCAGCGCCTTTGCTTCTTTCCATCGGAGGCATCCCTCCCTGCTGTAGATGGGGATGTAGACAGCCTTTCCACTGAAGCTTCCCTTTCCCTGGCCATACTTAGTCTGTCGCTTACAGACGCAGGTGCCTTCCTTGACACTCCCGATTCTACCACCAAGGCAGGGTGGAGATGCACCAGGGGTAGACCTGAAGGCATCATCCCGCATTGATTTTCAGTTCCTTACCACCAAGACCTTTGTTTGATTTGCCCTTTTCTCTCATGTCACCCAGAGTGTAACAAAGTAGCCTTTCCAGAATGTTCCCCAAGCTAAGACTATTAGGGGAAGCATCCTAGTACACTTTCCTGAGTACAGGCCTGACCGCAGGAGAAATGGTGAGTCATAAAGAGACGAACAGCAACCAAGACGTCCCTTCTGAGTGTCACCACAGCAGTACAGCAAAAGAGCTGGAGGAGGGTTGGTCATCGAGGAAAAAATGATTTCTGTCCTCGAGTACCAGGGCCGATCCTTCCAATTCATTTCCACAGACTCCACAAAAGGAATATCTGAGGAGTTGAGACAAAAGCCACTGGAGAGCTTCCTCTGGTCCACTAACCGCTAGCACTACCAAAAGAAGAAGCCCATCCTACTCCCAAACTTGCATTCCTGACCTCTGCTCTTAGAAACCTCTTCTCACCACCAGCACTCCCATCCGTAGTTTGGAGGCACAGCTATAACAAGGACTCCCTAGTTGGGCGTAGATCCTAAACACGCTCTTAGCAAGCCTGGGTTCCCATGACTACCAAGCTTGGAGTATACGTAAAAGTCTGAAACAAGACCAGGAGATGACCGTGGCTCAGATCATGAATTGCCAAATTCAGACTTAAATTGAAGAAAGTAGGGAAAATCACTAGACCATTCAGGTTTGACCTAAATCAAATCCCTTACGATTATACAGTGGAAGTGAAAAATAGATTTAAGGGATGAGATCTGATAGACAGGGTGCCTGATGAACTACGACAGAAGTTTGTGACATTGTACAAACGTTGTGACACTGTACGGGAGACAGGGATCAAGACCATCCCCAAGAAAAAGAAGTGAAGAAAAGCAAAACGGCTGTCTGAGGAGGCCTTACAAATAGCTGTGAAAAGAAGAGAAATGAAAAGCAAAGGAGAAAAGGAAAGATATACTCATCTGAATGCAGAGTTCCAAAGAAGAGCAAGGAGAGATAAGAAAGCCTTCCTCCGTGATCAGTGCAAAGAAATTGAGGAAAACAATAGAATGGGAAAGACTAGAGATCTCTTCAAGAATATTACAGATACCAAGGGAACATTTCAGGCAAAGATGGGCTCGATAAAGGACAGAAATGGTATGGACCTAACAGAAGAAGATATTAAGAAGAGGTGACAAGAATACACAGAAGAACTGTACAAAAAAGATCTTCACTACCAAGATATTCACGATGGCGTGATCACTCACCTAGAGCCAGACATCCTGGAATGTGAAGTCAAGTGGGCCTTAGAAAGCATCACTACAAACAAAGCTAGTGAAGGTGATGGAATCCCAGTTGAGCTATTTCAAATCCTGAAAGATGATGCTGTGAAAGTGCTGCACTCAATATGCCAGCAAATTTGGAAAACTCAGTAGTGGCCACAGGACTGGAAAAGATCAGTTTTCACTCCAATCTCAAAGAAAGGAAATGCCAAAGCATGCTCAAACTACCACACAATTGCACTCATCTCAGTTCAGTTCAGTTGCTCAGTCATGTCCGACTCTTTGCGACCCCATGAATCACAGCACGCCAGGCCTCCCTGTCCATCACCAGCTCCCGGAGTTCACTCAAACTCATGTCCATCGAGTTGGTGATGCCATCCATCCATCTCATTCTCTGTCGTCCCCGTCTAATCCCGCCCCCAATCCCTCCCAGCATCAGGGTCTTTTCCAGTGAGTCAACTCTTCGCATGAGGTGGCCAAAGTATTAGAGCTTCAGTTTCAGCCTCAGTCCTTCCAGTGAACACCCAGGATTGATCTCCTTTAGAATGGACTGGTTGGATCTCCTTGCAGTCCAAGGGACTCTCAAGAGTCTTCTCCAGCACCACAGTTCAAAAGCATCAATTCTTTGGCGATCAGCTTTCTTCACAGTCCAACTCTCACATCCATACATGACCACGGGAAAAACCATAGCCTTGACTAGATGGACCTCTCTGCTTTTTAATATGCTATCTAGGTTGGTCATAACTTTCCTTCCAAGGAGTAAGCATCTTTTAATTTCATGGCTGCAATCAGCATCTGCAGTGATTTTGAAGCCCCCCAAAATGAAGTCTGACACTGTTTCCACTGTTTCCCCATCTATTTCCCATGAAGTGATGGGACCAGATGCCATGATCTTTGTTTTCTGAATGTTGAGCTTCAAGCCAACCTTTTCACTCTCCTCTTTCACTTTCATCAAGAGGCTTTTTAGTTCTTTTTCACTTTCTGCCATAAGGGTGGTGTCGTCTGCATATCTGAGCACTCATCTCAACCATTAGCAAAGTAATGCTCAAATTCTCCAAGCCAGGCTTCAACAGTATGTGAATCATGAATTTCCAGATATTCAAACTGGGTTTAGAAAAGGCAGAGAAACCAGAGATCAAATTGCCAACATCCACTGGGTCATCGAAAAAGAAAGAGGGTCCCAGAAAAACACCTACTTCTGCTTTATTGACTATGCTAAAGCCTCTGACTGTATGGATTGCAAAAAACTGGAAAATTCTTCACAAATTGGAACTTACTTCCTGAGAAATCTGTATGCAGGTCAAGAAGCAACAGTTAGAACTGGACATGGAACAACAGACTGGTTCCATATTGAGAAAGGAGTACATCAAGGCTGTATATTGTCATCCTGCTTATTTAACTTATATGCAGAGTACATCATGAGAAAAGCTGGGCTCTATGAAGGACAAGCTGGAATCAAGACTGCTGGGAGAAATATCAATAACCTCAGATATGCAGATGATACCACCCTTATGGCAGAAAGTGAAAAAGAACTAAAGAGTCTCATGATGAAAGGGAAAGAAGAGAGTAGAAAAGTTGGCTTGAAGCTCAACATTCAGAAAACTAAGTTCATGGCATCCAGTCCCATCACTTCATGGCAAATAGATTGGGAAACAGTGGAAACAGTGACAGACTTTATTTTGGGAGGCTCCAAAATCACTGCAGATGGTGACTGCAGCCACGAAATTAAAAGATGCTTGCTCCTTGGAAGGAAAGTTATGACCAACCTAGAGAGTATATTAAAAAGCAGAGACATTACTTTGCCAACACAGGTCTGTCTAATCAAGGTTATGGTTTTTCCAGTGGTCATGTATCGATGTGAGTGTTGGACTGTGAAGAAAGCTGAGCGCTGAAGAATTGATGCTTTTGAACTGTGTTGTTGGAAAAGACTCTTGAGAGTCCCTTGGACTGCAAGGAAGTCTAACCAGCCCATCTTAAAGGAGATCAATCCTGGGTGTTCATTGGATGGACTGATTTGAAGCTGCAACTGCAGTACTTTGGCCACCTGATGCGAAGAACTGACTCATTTGAAAAGACCCTGATGCTGGGAAAGATTGAAGGCAGGAGGAGAAGGGACGACAGAGGATGAAATGGTTGGATGGCATCACTGACTCAATGGACATGAGTTTGGGTGAACTCCGGAAGTTGGTGATGGACAGGGAGGCCTGGCGTGTTGCAGTCCAAGCCACAAAGAGTTGAACAGGACTGAGTGACTGAACTGAACTGACCGGCATGAATCACAAGTCCATTGAAAGCCTATGATCCATCAGATTAGGTTAGCAGTTCTAATTTCCCATGCAATTATGAAACAGTCAAAGAGACCAGGAAAAGCCAACCGAGAAAGGAAAGTTCGGCCCACAAGCTTTGCCCATGTCTGGTTGCTCCCCTCTCAGGGACCTTGGGTGTCTTTTGGCACTGGCAGGTCGGTATAAACCCCCAACAAGGCTCCCCTTTTTGGGCTGCCTTCAGTCATTACAGATCACCTTGGAACCTCAGAGAAAGGCTCATCACTTGCTTCATGCAGGGAGTGTCATTCATTCACACAAGCACACCGAAGAGTTAGTAAAGCAGAAAACATGTATACTGAGAAAGCAGAGATGCTAGAGCGCTGAGTGTTCTTACCTTGGCCTGAACAGCCCGGACGATCCCCCAAGATGATAGCTTACAGTGAACGATGTCGGTCTTGATCTCCAAAGAAGATTTAGCTTTGAGGCCAGGGACCAGGCTTAACCTCTCAAAACCTTTTCTGTTGCAGAGTATTATCAAAGTAAGAAAAGGAACAGAGGAAGTTTCTGACATAGACATCAGAAGGGGGACAGAGAGTGTCCCCCTTGCTAGTCTTTAGCAAGGGAATTATACTTTTTAAATTATTACAATAAGTCAAAAAATGTCTCAAGGTTGTAAAAATTTTACAGACCCACTCCCACAATTTACATTTTAGGATAACAGGATTAGAATTTAACAATGGCAAGATCCTACCAGACCTGCTTCCATAATACACATTCTAAGAAATCAGGATTAGTCAGTAGGTTTTCAGGAAGGAGAAATTGTCCTCAAACAGGATACATTGTTGTTATATAATCCCTAGTACAGAGTTTAAACTGAGTTGTTTGTTGTGTAATCATCAATTCCGGGCTTAAGTTAAAAAATGTTTTATGTGACCAAGACTAAGGACTGCCTGGGAATTGACTCTCTCACTGTTACACCTTGCTAACCCTCTCAAGTGAACCGCTTTCTCGTTTTTCCCCGTCCCTTTCTTCCTGTAAATCTCTGTGTGATGTAAGTAAATAGATCATTTCCTTATTTGTAATTCAGTACCACTGTAGACCTTCACTTTAGGGTCTAACTTGCAATTCTTAAATGAATGAAAGAGTGGTAGATTCGCAGATGCATTTTTAATGGACAATATGAATAGATCCATTGAAGACACTGAATCAGTAACTGGCAATCTTCCAAGCCAGGCCTACAGGAATTCAAGTGAATTATAGCAAACATTTAAGGATAAAATTGTATTATTTTCTGAATATCTTTCAGAGGATAGAGGCACAGAGAATATGTTCTAAGTCATTCTATGAGGCCAGCATCACCTTACTATCAAAACTAAACAAAAACATAACAAGAAAACTATGGACCAAATCTCTCAAAACATAGAGGCACGCATTCTCAACAAAATATCAGTGTATTGAATCCAACAGGGTATAAAAAGAATTATAAACCTCAAGCATTTGACATTTATTATGAGTATGCAAGGCGAAACATTTAAAAATCTATTTCTGTAATTGATTTCTGTAATTCATTGTTCCAAAATCACTGCAGATGGTGATTGCAGCCATGAAATCAAAAGACGCTTTTTACTCCTTGGAAGGAAAATTATGACCAACTTAGACAGCACATTGAAAAGCAGAGACATTACTTTGTCAACAAAGCTCCGTCTAGTCAAGGCTATGGTTTTTCCAGTGGTCATGTATGGATGTGAGAGTTGGACTGTGAAGAAAGCTGATCGCCGAAGAATTGATGCTTTTGAACTGTGTTGTTGGAAAAGACTCTTGAGAGTCCCTTGGACTGCAAGGAGATCCAACCAGTTCATCCTAAAGGAGATCAGTCTTGGGTGTTCATTGGACGGACTGATGTTGAAGCTGAAACTCCAATACTGTGGCCACCTGATGTGAAGAGCTGACTCATTGGAAAAGACCCTGATGCTGGGAGGGATTGGGGGCAGGAGGAGAAGGGGACGACAGAGAATGAGATGGTTGGATGGCATCACCAACTCAATGGACATGGGTTTGGGTGGACTCCGGGAGTTGGTGATAGACAGGGAGGCCTGGTGTGCTGCAGTTCATGGGGTGGCAAAGAGTCAGATACGACTGAGCGACTGAACTGAATTTTTCAGTTTAACTGAATAAGCACTAAAGTCAGTATTAATCCTTCATGGATTCAGAAACAAATCCAGCAAAACTCAATAGGCATAGATGATGTAAAAGAGCTCAAAGAATCTTATTGAAGGGATCAAGCTAAATGTCTTAAAGCACAAGTATTAAAAAATCTCCAGCAAACCTCTTATTTATGGTGACAGGTCACAAGTAATCCCATTAAAGTTAAGAGTAAGACAGAATGATTATCATCACATTTGATCAGCATTGTTTAGGAGACTCTAGTCATTTTATCATTTTTCCCTGTAAAAAAAAAAAGGATTAACATTATAATAATTGGCAAAAAAAAGTAATAAAACTAATCTTATTTTCAGCCAATATGATACACATGGAAAATTTTAAAAAATCATCTGAAGTCAAATGTTAGGAACTAATGCTAAGATTAAGATTGCTGGATCAACGTGTGAAAAATAATAATGCTTTCAACTGTAATAACTGATTAGGTGTATCAGGTTTCTATGGAGAAACTTCTAACTGATACTGAAAGACACAAAAGAAAATGTGATGCAACGGAGAAACACAAGTGTTACAGGTACAAAAGCCTCAGATCATAAAAATGCCAAGTCTGCCCAACAAGCCCATTAACTCAACGCACTTTCAATCAAAATCAGTTTTCCTAGAATTTGACAAGACAATCCAAAACTCATACAGAAGAATGAAAGTTCCAAAACAGGGCAATTTTGAAAAGGAATTGAAATCACACATACAAAAGGGACTATCACCCATGAAGGATTATTATAAAGCTTTGGTAATTAACCTGTCATATAACTGACGCAAGGGATTCCCTGGTGGCTCAGTGGTAAAGAATCCGCCTGCAATATGGGAGTCACGGGAGAAGCGGGTTCTATCCTTGGGTCGGGAAGATCCCCTGGAGGAGGGCATGGCAACCCACTCCAGTGTTCTTGCCTGGAGAATCCCATAGACCGAGGAGCCTGGCAGGCTGCAGAATCGGACTTGACTGAAGTGACTTAGCATGCACGCTACCCGTTATTGACACAATGGGAGACAAACAGACCAGTGGCACAAGGACAGTTGGCTATCCATATAGAGCTTAGACTTTGATTCCCGAGTGTCCCTGAAAATGGGACTCTGTTTTTCTTTTCCTCCAAAGCAGTCACAAACCTTCATGGATGCTGAGGGTGAGGACAGCAGGCCTGACACGCGGGGACTGAAGGTGGGATGCTTGGACTGGGATGGAAGACAAGCAACTGCCTTCCTCCCATGGCTCCTGCATTCCCTCCATCCAGGCATTTACAGCCATGGGGTGCTCCTTGTTCTGTCCACAGATCACGGCCAGGGAGTATTCTATACTTAGGGGACTGCCAGGGGTAACAGGGAATGATGAGGCAAGGGAGATTCTAGATGGAAGGAGAATTGTGAGGAATTATTGCATTTTATAGAAATAACAACCAGGGAACTTAACCACTGGAGCAGAACCAGCATTGTTTTCGAGAGGGAGACCCTGTCCCGCGAGCCTCCTCCTCCATTCATTGGCCAGAAGAGCTTGAGTGACCAGATGGCTCAGGAAACTTCTCTGTGCTCTGCTTGAGGGCGAATGTCCCTCCCACTGGGAACCCATTAGGGTTTCTGTAAAGAAAGATATGACTTAAAAAGAACAGCAAGTTTCTACCACCCATAAACAGAAACGAGTAATGCAACAATAACAGCAAACTGACCCAAAGATATGCACGAACAGGCATTTCTCAGAAGAACTGGGGTTGGACTAGAAATACTGGCAAGTAAAAGGAAAGTCGCCCAGTCATATCCAGCTCTTTTAGATCCCATGGACTGTAGCCTACACGGTTCCTTCATCCATGGAATTTTCCAGGCAAGAATACTGGATTTCCTTCTCCAAGGGAGCTTCCTGATCCAGGGATCAAACCCGGATCTCCCACATTGCGAGCAGACGCTTTGACTGTCTGAGCTACCGGGCAAGCTCAAAAAGAACCAAAAAAGTGGGCAAGTGGTGGGTGTTCTTAGCAAACCAGGATGTGTCTACTGCTGATTTAGAACCCAAAACAAATTCCACACCCCCCCTCCAAGAAAACTGGAGGTGCTGGGGATTAAACCCAGGACCTCATGCATGCTGAGCACACACTCTGCCACTGAGGTGCACCCCCATTGAAGAAGCAGCCAAACCCACTGGCAGTTGGAGAAATGCACATTTTTTAAAAGATATTATTTTAAGCATTTCTAATCAGCATGGAATTTTGAAAGACAGAGTAAAATGCAGAGTGTTTAAGGTCAGGAAAGTGGACATAGTGTTCTCCTGGTTGACGTGTAATTGCTAATGCTCCTTGAAAGACAGTTGGGCTGGCGCTCCTTTCAGTGGTTGAATGACTGCCACTGTACAAACAGACTGTGTTTTATTTATGCATTGACTGATGAATGGACATTTGGGCTTTTAACACTCTCTGCTACAAATAATGCAGCTATGAATATTCATGAATGATGTTCTGTGTGGCCATGTGTTCGTTTCCTTGGATAAACAGGTAGTAGAAAGTTGACTTATATAGAAACTCGGATGGAACATGTTAGGAATCTGGTACATGTTTTCAACAAGGAGCTCTTCTGGGTTCTCATAACTGTAACACCTCACTATCAGAGCCGTGTGGCTGTTGGTATAAATATAGAATAAATGCCAACATGTGCCTACCTATCTCCCTTGTGGACACACCACACACAGGCTGACAGTACTGCGGCTGCCCCACATATTCTGACCCACACCTGGAGCAGGGCGGCTGTTTACATGCCTTTGCCCTGGGGGATCAGAGGGCTCTTAAGACCAGGCAGCTGGGACGTCAGACCGGTCCCGCTTCTGCCACTGGCGCCCTGAGATGTGGGCAAGTCCCTTGGCCTCTCCTGTCCGAGGTGTTGTGAGGCTTATGCAAGTCACTGGAGGGAAGCTTAACTTCAGACAGGAGGGCTCCCAAATAAAAGTTCTGTGTGGCCAGTTGTTGGGGTCCTTTGTGGACCGGGGACCTGGTGGTCCAGAGACGACGATAAGAGTGAGAGAGAGAAAGAGGCTGATACTCCCGAGTTTACGCAGAAAACCACTAAAGTCCTTGGCACAGGACTTGCGTCTCCCATGAAGGCACCGGGCGCCCTCTCAAGGGGGAGTGAAGGCACTGGACACCTTCTCGAGAGAGTCTTAGAAGCCCGGGCAGGAGAGTGGGCAAGACGGGTCTCTACGCTCCAAGGAATCAGCCGAGGAGACAGAAAGAGAGAGAGAGAGAGAAAGACAGACACGGGGACCCAAGCTCTGATGGAGCAAAGGTAGTTCAATGATTTCTCTGTGAGTATATAAGGCTGTGGTACTAGAAATTGCTTTCAACAATGATAAAGATCAGAAAACCAAACATACAGTAACCGTTACCAAGGGAACCAGGGGTTGATAATGGCCACAAGGTCAGGAGACAATCCGTATCTCAAGGAAAAGGGGGAAGAGACTAAGCAGGTTTGTCGTAAAGAGAATGTTTACTAGAGGAGATCCGAGCCCGTCTCACACAATGACCTCAGTTTCTGGGAGAAGCTCGCTTACTCCCCTTGAAAAGAAACAAAGGACTTGTGAGAAACAGCATGTAGGAATCTTCCTGTTAAACCTTCCCTGACAGCCAGTGGTCCACGTCACCTATTATCCAGGAACGCAGGGAGAGGAGAGGAAGAGAAGAGATTGTCACCATTTCCCAGGGGAAAAGGGCACAGAAAGTGTATGACAAAGACACGGAGAAAGCAGCAGGCAGCCCCCTTCTCCCAGAGAACCTGGGGCTCCCGCAGCCCTGCGGGGCTGGGCTCCAGGGGAGGAGGAGGTCAGGTGTCAGCTGCTGTGTGTATATAGCCCCAGGCCTCCGGGGCCAGGCTCACTGCTGAGGCTGGTGCCAGGCTGCGAAGATGAAGCTGTCCAGCGCCATCCCTTGGGCCTTGCTGCTCGGCACAGGTAAAGCCTGGCCCCCAGCCCCCTGCCCCGGGGCCTCTCTGCTTCCTGTGCAACTAGAGAGTCTGTGCATTTCGCTTGTTGCCCAAGAAGAGGGTCTGCAAGCTGCCCTCCTCCAAGGAGATGCCGCCCTCAGCCTGGCCTGGAGGAGGAGGGTCCAGCAGGATGGCCCTGACTCACAGCTGAGTATACAATGATTTTTAAACATTTTCTGGGCTGTATGTCCTTGTTCTGGCGTGCATTCCCTGGGCTCCCTCTGCTTTAGCCGATGTGCCCTGGGATGTCCTGCGGGACAGCCAGCCCTCAGTTCAGACCTGGAGGAGGTGAACCAGATGTGGGCAGCTTTGCAGGGGCCTTGGAAGTGTGATGGTGTGAGTGTTTCAGGTGGGACCCTGGTTGGATCTGATTAGAGGGTGGCATCCAAGGGGAAGTGGGTGCCCTGCAGAAGTCCCAGGACAGATGGGGTGCTCTGCCTCTGCCCCCGGGATGGAGACGTGGCAGCAACATGAGCTCAGGAATGACCCACAGGAGCAGCAGCTCCCAGCAGGGCTGAGGACTTCCTGACGGGGATCTTAGCCCTACAGGGGGCTGGGCGCTGGGCCTGCACTGAACACAGAGGGACCCCTGAGGATTCTCGGGGCTGGAGGGAAAGCAGAGGACACCGTGCCTTTGAGGAAGCCTCTGTCTCCTCCCTCCGCCCTCTCTCTGTGGGTCTCACTCTGCCCTGCCCCCCGCTCCCTGCTTTTCTGCTTCAGCTCCTCTTTTCAGCGACCCGCACTCTGCTCCCCTGCAGGCAAGTGTGCTCATGCCCGGGAGCCGAGTGGATGGAAGGACAGGCTTGTGCTGTCAGCGTGTGAGCACAGAGCCCTCTCAGCATTTATCCCAGTTTCCTGTGATCAGGACCTTCCCGTCTCCCTGGTCTGGGGCTGTGGGGGTGGGGAAGGGGAGCCCTGCTCGTGGGACACTTTGTGGGCAGCTTATAGGTAGAAACAGGTTCATCAGAGCCCTTCCTTCATCTGCTGTTTCTTTTAATTTTTTTTTGGTAATTAATTTATTTTTTATTGGAGGCAAATTATTTTACAATATTATATTGGTTGGTTTTGCCATACCTTGACATGAATTCGCCCCAGGTTTACATAAGTTCCCCCTCCTGAACCCCCCTCCCACCTCCTTCCTCCCTTTATCCTCCCTCTGGGTCATCCCCGCATGCCAGCCCCGAGCATCCTATAACATGCATTGACCCTGAACTAGTGATTCATTTCACATATGACAACATACGTGTTTCAATGACATTCTCCCAAATCATCCCACCCTCACCCTCTCCCACAGAGTCCCAAAGACTGATCTATACATCTGTGTCTCTTTTGCTGTCTCCTATACAGGGTTATCATTTGCATCTTTCTAAATTCCATATATATGCATTAGTATGCTGTATTGGTGTTTTTCTTTCTGACTTACTTCACTCTGTATAATAGGCTCCAGTTTCATCCACCTCATTAGAACTGATTCAAATGCATTCTTTTTAATGGCTGAATAATACTCCATCGTGTATATGTACCAAAGCTTTCTTATCCATTCGTCTGCAGATGGACATCTAGGTTGCTTCCATGTCCTGGCTATTATAAACAGTGCTGCAATGAACATTGGAGTACATGTGTCTCTTTTAATTCTGGTTTCCTCGGTGTGTATGCCCAGGAGTGCAATTGCTGGATCATATGGCAGTTCTATTTCCAGTTTTTTGAGGAATCTCCACACTGTTCTCCATAGTGGCTGTACTAGTTTGCATTCCCACCAACAGTGTAAGAGGGTTTCTTTCTCTCCACATCCTCTCCAGCATTTATTGCATGTAGACTTTTGGATAGCAGCCATTCTGACTGGTGTGAAATGGTATCTCATTGTGGTTTTGATTTGCATTTCTCTGATTATGAGGGATGTTGAGCATTTTTTCATGTGTTTGTTAGCCATCTTTATGTCTTCTTTGGAGAAATGTCTGTTTAGTTCTTTGGCCCCATCTGCTGTTTCTTAAGCACCATCAATTCAAATCAACAGATCAGGATGGCATGTTTTGGGGTGACGTGTCCTGAACTCCTCCAAGGGGCTTCAAAGCCGGGACCTCAGATTCTAGATCAAAGGAGGTCACTGTACGTGCAGGTCCATGATGGGAAGATGTGTGATAATGCCCTTGAGATCTGCTTTCAGAGAAACCTCGAGTTGTATTTTCCAGAGCAGATGAGATGGACGGTCCAGGGTGGGGAGGTTTCCTTTATGGCCCCCAATCCTATGCCACTTCGGTACTCAGGACGGGCAGCTGGAGACAGACCCCAGTATCCGGGTTGACATCTCTGGTCGCATAGCTTCCAAAGTACTTCTTGATTTCAATCTCCTGAGGAAAGCAGTGTCTATGGGAAAGGAAATGAATGTGATGGGAGGTTGACAGTGCAGGGAGCACAGTGGACAGCTTCTCTGGGCTGGACACTGAGCTGTGTGCACGAGAACTGTCCTCTGCAACTAAGGAGGCTGTTACCATTAAATTTCCAGTTTACAGGTGCATGGACTGAGGTTTGTGAGAATAACTCTCTTGTCTAAAGCCATCCAGCTCTCATCCGAGCCGCTCTGAGCCCCAGTCTGTTTCCTGAGCTGTGCTGTGCCCACTTGTCACACCCTGAGGATAGATCACAGCCACAGCAACAGAGGAAAGAGTGACTGCTGTCAGGTCCCTGACTCAGTTCCCTGATACGGTGAAACTTTCACAAATTAAGATTGCTCATTTCTTCTCAGCTGAGATTTTTCTTCCATGTATTTATACCAACAGCAAATTCATCATTGGTCTCACTGAAGAATTACAAGAAATACTCAAGTTACTTTTGAGTGCCCCTCTGTCCTGATTGGCCCAGGACTGAGAGGTTTCCTAGGAAACGGCAGGTTCAGCCCTCGGAGCAGAAACTCCCAGGTTAACTGGAAAAGCCACCCAGCCTCCTGAGTGCTGACTTGTCTGACTGTGGCTCCAGAGCCAGCACATTCATTCTCACTGAGTGGGACTTGAGAAACAAACGGTCACAGCTGAATGAGCGAGTCTTGAAGGCTGAGTGCCAGACCTCCTCCTTCCTGCTCTGACCCTGCAGGCCCCGGCTCTTCCCAGGAGGAGGGCAGCCAAGCTGTGCGCCCGGCACGATCCCTGGAAACAGCCCCTGCTCACAGGGTGAGCACCGTGTGTGCTAAAGCCTCGACACTTCAGTAACTTCCAGCTTTTCATTTGTTGTTCTCTTTTGATGTCTTTCCAGCCACAGTGGACTCAATCGACTGGCTCCCCCGTAAGTGCAGTCTGAATGTTTTACCATTTTATGCTCCTCACAGGGAGAAGTGCTTTAGGGCTTCAGTTCAGATGCCTCTCCTGGAAACACTGGTGTCGGTCTACCTTTTGGTTAAAGGAACTTGGCATTTCCGGAGCTGACCGTCAGCCTTGGTCTTAACAATCCCGAGGGTCCCATACCATGATCTCCCATGACTCCCACTCTGTTCCTTCTCCCCTCCCCGCCTCATCTCCACAACCCGGGAGCTTCCCCTGCCCTCCTGCCTGCACAACCTCACGAGGCAGGGATGGGACCACCTCTCCACACCGCAGGTGTCCCAGGACAACGGAGCCGCCTCCAAAGGCTGAAGCCTGGAAGGCTGAGGGGCATCACCATGTCCAGTGTCAGATATGAGAGCCTCCAGGCTGAGGGTGTGTCGGCATCAGGGGGTGCTGGCAAAGAGAAAGGTTTCCTCCTGATAGATGGGGGCTGATAGATGATTGAGTGATTGATGATTGATCAATTGATGATTGATTGATTGCCCTAGTGATTTTCAAGTCCAGGTAAAACTTGAACTCATTTGATCAAAACACCAATGACGAAAGTGCTGTTTTATCTTCACTTGACAAATAATGGGCTTCTCTGGTGGCTTAGCTGGTAAAGAATATGCCTGTAATGTGGGATGCCTGGGTCGATCCCTAGCTTGGGAAGATCCCCTGGAGAAGGGATACCCACTCCAGTATTCTGGCCTGGGTCAATCCCTAGGTTGGGAAGATCCCCTGGAGAAGGGATACCCACTCCAATATTCTGGCCTGGGTCGATCCCTAGGTTGGGAAGATCCCCTGGAGAAGGGATACCCACTCCAGTATTCTGGCCTAGAGAATTTCATGGACTGTATAGTCCATGGGGTCGCAAAGGGTCAGACACGACTGAGCAACTTTCACTTTCACTTGACAAACAATATTTTGTTGACAAGGTGTTAAACTGATAATTTTCAGGGATCAAAACAAACTGCAGTAAAGGGTATGGATCTCTTTAAAATTCTGAAAAGAGTAAAACCTTGAAAACCACCTTTTCCTGGGTGCTGAGGCTGGATGGTGGATGTCTGTTTGCGATTGGGGAGTGGGAGTCAGGGCCACCTGCAGTGGGGTGGGCGAGGGGTGGCACGGAGCCCAGCAGCCTGGTGCACCTTCTGGGAGACTGGAATCCTTTCTTCTGTTCCAGGGAATACTAACTGTGGGGGAATCCTCAAAGAGGAGTCTGGAGTGATTGCCACCTATTACGGACCGAAAACGAACTGCGTCTGGACTATCCAGATGCCTCCAGAGTACCAAGCCAGGGTGTTAATCTATAATCTCCAGTAAGTGCTCGGTTGAGTGCTCTTTGCTGATGTTGTGGTTTCATGGGAAGGTGTCCCTCTTTGCACCTTCCTGTTTCCCCTGCACCACCCAGCACACACATCCGGACACACCCTGACCCCAGCTCACTCCTGCTGAAGACCCTGCGTGGCCCCCTGCCCTCTGCATAAAGCTGACCCTCCTTGCATGGCTTTCAGATCCCTCTAGGGGACCCCTGATCTCCCCTCCCTTCTAACCTCTTCCCCCCCCCCCCCCCCGCCCCCTCTCTGAGCTGAGCCAGCACACTCTGAGCTGTGGACCCACCAGAATGTTGGGCAGCTCTGAGCCTTTGCTCACACTGTCCCCTCTGCCTGGAAGGCACCTTCCACCTCTCCCAGACTCACCACCTCTGCTTAGGGTCCTCATTTCCTAGTTCATGATTTCACTGGAGGAAGAACTTTTCCATCACACCTGAACCCCCTGCTCTGACTGTGCCTACAGCTGGGCAGACCTTTCTGATATTTGTGCCCCATATGTTACCTGCTTTGGGAAGATCCCCTGGAGAAGGGAATGGCATCCCATTCCAATATTCTTGCCTGGAGAACCCCACACATAGAGGAGCCTGGTGAGCCACAGTCCCTGGGGTCTCAAAGAGCGGGACATGACTGAGTGAAGATGCATGCACTATTCCTGCCCGTGTCTGAGTTTGTGCCTACAAGAAAGGGAGTCTTATTTTTGGTGATCAAGGAGTATTTTTAACCTGTAAGTGCATGGATGAGTGGAAGACTGAATGAACGGTTAAAAGACAGAATGGATGACTCATCCTGCAGCAGAAATCACTGTCAATATAGCAAGAAGTTGCGGCACTTCCAGAGCAGGTTACTCTTCACAGATATTAACAAAGGAGCCACATTTCCTCCAGTTGCAGACCAAGTGATATATAGTCCACAGTGGAGGTTGAGACAGGAGATGTTATCTTGTGCCTCAGGGCCCTGTCCCTCCAGACCTTCCACAGGGTCAGGTCTCCACTAGGCAGAGGAGCTGCTCCATGTGAGGACAGCCTGCAGCTGCCTGCCCCACAGCAGGGCTCAGACCATCCACCAAAACCACACGCCAGGCATGGAGGAGGCAGGCATTTCCTGCATCACCATTTCTGTTAGGGCCAGAGGGATAGATTATCCTAGAAGTTTTCATTATTGTCCCTTTGACCCTCTCCAAGACCAGTTTTGGATATGGGACCAGGAAAGAATCAGTCCGTCCGAGAGCAAGCTACTATAGAGGGAGCTGAGCGTGTGTCCTTGTGAGATGTCCCTTCCATGTCTCATTTTAGCCCAGAGAGGCTCCATCCTCCCTCCCGGGTGGGACACACGCTGGGGGCTGAGAGAGGAAGACGGGGGGTCAGGTCTGATGGGCAGGAGGAGGAGACGGAGACCTCAGCAGGAGTGTGACAACCCGTGTGTGCACTTTGCCCACAGCAGGGAGAGCTGGATGCCCCTCTTGCCTCTGCAGGTCCTGGAGGCTAATCGGGGGTCTTCGGCGCCTTGTGCCAGGGGTTCAGAAGGTGAAGCAGGAGTGGAGTCACACATGCCTGTCTGGGCCTCACCTGACTCCATTCTTGTTGCCCAAGGAAACAATCCTCAGGGTTGACTGTACTATTCCCTCCAGTGGCTCCTGATCCCAGAGTCCTGGGTGGGCTTCCCTGAGCCCCATCAGCGGGGTCGCCCAAGAGGCAAGGAGTCACCTGCAACCCTGGTGTGGGGAGGGTCCTGGGTGGCCACCATCACCTTCTCCAGAAGGGTGAGTCTCCTTCCCCGTGGGCACCATGCCTGGGAAGTCTAGTGAGCAAAGCTCTGTGATTGTGTTGGGTCTGTACAGGGTAGGCTGCCTGCCGGAGGGACCATGATTCCAAAGGCTGATGCCTGCCCTTCCCTCTGCTCCAACAGCCTCAACTGTGATAAAGAGTCCCTGGAGATTATAGATGGGCTGCCAGGATCTTCTGTCTTAGGGAAGATTTGTGAAGGTTCATTCCTGGACTATAGATCTTCTGCCAATATCTTGACTGTCAAGTACATCAGAAAGCCTGAGCACCCCACTTCTTCCTATGAAGTGTTATACTTTCAGGATCCACAAGGTAGGTAAAAGGAGGCAGGCACCTGCTGATAAGTCCTCCCTCTCTGTGCATGATACTGGGAAGCTGGGCATGTGGTGTTTATATGACTGTTGAAATAAACTCGATTGTCAGCAGATGAGCCAGAGGCAGTGTGACCTAGTGAGCCTCTCCAGAAACATCCACCAGTTCTATGACAGCCTTTCTGCATCCCCAGATCTTGCAGTTGTGAAGATCCGACATGAAAATTCTTTTACAAGTTTTACTTTACATCTAGACAAGATGGTCATTTCCTCTCAAATAAAAAATTTCCCTTCCTGATCATATTAAAATCCCTTAGGCACATATCAGTTCAGTTCAGTCACTCGGTCATGTCCAACTCTTTGCGACCCCATGGACTGCAGCACGCCAGGCCTCCCTGTCTGTCACCAATGACCGGAATTTACTCAAACTCATGTCTATTGAGTCGGTGACGCCATCCAGCCATCCCATCCTCTGTCGTCTCCTTCTCCTCCCACCTTCAATCTTCCCCATCATCAATCAGTTCTTCGCATCAGGGGGCCTAAGTAATGGAGTTTCAGCTTTAGCATCAATCCTTCCAATGAACATGCAGGACTGATTTCCTTTAGGATGGACTGGTTGGATCTCCTTGCAGTCCAAGAGACTCTCGAGTTTTCTCCAACACCACAGTTTAGAAGCATCAATTCTTTAGCGCTCAGCTTTCTTTATGGTCCAACTCTCACATCCATACTTGACTACTGGAAATACCATAGCCTTGACTAGATGGACCTTTGTTGACAAAGTAATGTCTCTGCTTTTTAATATGCTGTCTAGGTTGGTCATAACTTTCCTTCCAAGGAGTAAGTGTCTTTTTATTTCATGGCTGCATTCAGCATCTGCAGTGATTTTGGAGCCCAAAAAAATAAAGTCTGTCACTGTTCCCCACCTATTTGCCATGAAGTGATGGGACCAAATGTATTTGTAACTTAAAGCAAACCAAGCACAGTCCCTCAAGAGTGTATTTTTTCCTCATTAATGATTGACTGCAATTTCACCCACATGTCAATTGGAAGAAAATTCTACTTAAACTCTACTTAACCTGTTCTCCATCCCACAGCTTAGTGATCTCTGCTCAGGCCTGAGTGGACAAGCGTTGCAAAGGAGAACAACATTCCTTGAAGACCCTCTGGAATCAGTTGCCCTCAAGGAGAGGCATCTTCTGATCACCTGTCTAATCACGCCTGCTGCTCTCACCCTGTTGCCTCCATCCTTTCCAGCCCTCGGTCTCCTAACTGCAGAAAGATTCCTTACTACTGGGCTTAGATTGTTGCCAGTCTCCTGGTTAGCTCCTTCTACTTATCATTATAATTATTTTGAATAACGTCTCTTTACCTGAGTCTGGATTTTTTTTTAGTTTGTGAGTCCTGGTGTCACAGGGTTGGAACCCCAGGCATCGCTGAGAGTAACTGAAACCCCTCCTGACAGTCTTTATGCCCAGAGGGGTTCTCATTGGTCTGAGGTCTATGTCAGGACAAGAGTGCTGTCTATTTGTGATTTTCCTCGCCTGCACAAGAAAACCCTCTACAGACATAGAAATGACATGCTGGCCTGGCTCTCTGCCAAGTTTCAAGCACTGTGCTTGAGGATAAAGAATCTTTGGCGAGGATAGGTTGAATGTCTTCTGATTCCCACCATCCAGCTATCAACTATAGCACATCATAGTCCCTTTTAAAGGTCTGCAGAGAGTAAAACATAAAGTTCACATTGGTTGCAGGCTCATCAAGTCGGGTGATGTTGCATTTTATCAGACCAGGATTTAGGAGGGTCAAAAACACAGTGGCCTCTGGATGGCACAGCCCCTTATAAGCCTAGAACTGCTTCCGTGTCCTTTTCTTCTGTTCAGAGAGGAGGGGGAGTGTGGGGATCTTTTCATGAACTTGTGGGAAGAACCATCAACTCCCTCAGGCACAATAATCCATGTGTGTGGACCATCCTGTTGAAGTCAACTCAGAAAGTCACACTGGAATCTCCCTTCCTCAAGTGAGTTCTCTGAAGGTGATTTTTCTTTGTTAATATAGTAGATTTTAGGATCTTTTCCAGTTTACCCCCCACCATCCAGCACAGGCACCTAACCACAATGGGTTCCGTTTTTAACTTCCTGTTGAAAACCAGTCCATAGAATTTACCCGCCTTAGCAGAGTTTTATCAAACCCTTCTTCACCTGACCTTCCCTCCCTTCTAATGTCTTCTCCCCTCTGGCCCCTCTCAGGGCTGAGCCATCACACACTGAGCTTTGAACACTGCACACCTTTGAGCAACTCTGAGCCTTTGCTCACGCTGTCCCCTCGGCCAGGAGTCCATCCTTCCAACCTTCCAGACACATTTGCCTGCTGCTCGGGGTCCCCCATGAAGCACATCCTGGTTCAGCTGAAGGGCTGACTCTACCATTGCATCTTTGGGCCTCTCTCACTTGCCTCATGTAGATCTCTGTGAGGTTTAAGTATACAGCTGCTGTTAGTCACTCAGTCATATTCGACTCTTGGAGATCCCACGAATGGAACCTGGGTTGCCTGCATTGCAGGCAGATTCTTTACCATCTGAGCCACCAGGGAAGTCAAGTATACAGTATCAGTTGCTTATTTATTCAGTGGATACCATTGTGGCACTTGAACTTTAGGGTCCTACTAGTAATTCTTTAGAACTGGACACGGAACAACAGATTGGTTCCAAATAGGAAAAGGACTACGTCAAAGCTGTATATTGTCACCCTGCTTATTTAACTTATATGCAGAGTACATCATGAGATACGCTGGGCTGGAAGAAGCACAAGCTGGAATCAAGATTGCCAGGAGAAATATCAATAACCTCAGATATGCAGATGACACCACCCTTATGGCAGAAAGTGAAGAGGAACTAAAAAGCCTCTTGATGAAAGTGAAAGAGGAGAGTGAAAAAGTTGGCTTAAAACTCAACATTCAGAAAATCAAGATCATGGCATCTGGTCCCATCGCTTCATGGCAAAGAGATGGGGAAACAGTGGGAACAGTGTCAGACTTTGTTTTGGGGGGCTCCAAAATCACTGCAGATGGTGACTGCAGCCATGAAATTAAAAGACGCTTACCCCTTGGAAAGAAAGTTATGACCAACCTAGACAGCATATTAAAAAGCAGAGCTATTACTTTGCCAACAAAGGTCCATCTAGTCAAGGCTATGGTTTTTCTGGTGGTCATGTATGGATGTGAGAGTTGGACTGTGAAGAAAGCTGATCGCTGAAGAATTGATGCTTTTGAACTGTGGTGCTGATGAAGACTCTTGCAAGTCCCTTGGACTTCAAGAAGATCCAACCAGTCCATCGTAAAGGAGACCAGTCCTGTGTGTTCATTGGAAGGACTGATGCTGAGGTTGAAATTCCAGTACTTTGGCCACCTCATGCGAAGAGTTGACTCACTGGAAAAGACCCTGACTTTGGGAGGGATTGAGGGCAGGAGGAGAAGGGGATGACAGAGAATGAGATGGCTGGATGGCATCACCGACTCAATGCACATGAGTTTGGGTGGACTCCGGGAGTTGGTGATGGACAGGGAGGCCTGGCGTGCTGCGTTTCATGGGGTCGCAAAGAGTTGGACACGACTGAGCGACTGAACTGAACTGAGTAATTCTTAAACGAATGAATGAGTGATAAGGTCAGAGTTGTGTTTTCAGTGTTCCAGTGAGGCTCTGTGTTTCTCTCCAGGCGGTCTTCAGTATTAACATGGGAGTCACGTTTCCCTCAACTGTAGGCTAAGCCAGACACAGACCAGAAAAGATGCTGAGACGGAAAGTGTCATCCGTGTGAGGAGGGGTCTCTGTCCTTCCGACCTGACGTGGGGTCTGGACCTACACTGAGTTACTCGTGTGCCCAGTGATGAAACACCTTGCGGATGGCTGCAAAACGGGGTTTAGACTCTATTCAAATGTTGCTTCTGTAAACTTGAAATAGTGTGGTCAAGAATCAAGACTGGGGTGCAAACTCAAGGAGGTGGGATTGACAATGCACACGTTTCCCATGGCTTATATAATTTCTCAAGAGTTCAGATGGTTAAATGGCTCTGAAATTTTCCCTGCATTGGCCCTCTGCCATTTTCAGAGATTCCAGGCTCTTCCTGTCCTTATCTCTGGGAAGGCTCTGTTTGGTCAAGGGTGAAACTGTACAGAAGGTCCTGGTGTGTGTTCTTCCTGGACATGGCCCCCGCCTCCTGCTGGATCCCTTATAGCCTCCAGCCTGTCTCCTGTGAGTAGGGCATGTGCTTGTGTCTAAGTGAGGATAAAGGAAGGGATCAGGAGTTAAGAGCAGAGGGGGCTTTGAAGGCCAGAGAGAGAAACAGAAGGACCTCCTCAAGACTAGGAAGGTGCTCCACAAGAATATGGACACAACTTGTGCCTCTGATCCTGCTCTTGGACTCAAGCTTGGCTGCTGGAGCCGTGCAGCCCCACCCCCAACCCCATCCGCCAGAGGAGGGCCGGTCAGAAACCAAGGAGTGGCATCTACACACTCAGGTCAGAAGGAAAGCTTTGCTTCTTAGGACAGAACAATGAAAGGTTTTATTTTCTGCAGAAGCATTCATCCATCTCTGCGAGGCCCTCGCCAGTTGCTTCCCGAGCTTTCCTTCTCCCAGGCAGCACTGTTTAACCTCAGTTGGTGTATTATGTTGCTTTCCCTTGGTATCTACCTAGAGAAAAGAATTTCTGGGTAAACAGCTCATCATGAAGCCCTTCAATGATTCAAGGGTGTGGGGATGGCAGGCAGGTGACAAATGGAATTCTAGTGACCGCCTAGGGCATGGCTGTCTGGAGCAGAGCCCCACGGAGACACTTCAGGCATTCGTGGACAGCCCAGAGTCCTAACAGCTCCAGGGTGACAATGGGGTTCTCATAGACCTGAGGGAGACTGACTGATGGTCCTGGGCGATGTTGCTGTGATGACCTCTGGCTGTCACAGGAGGGGCTGTGGCTTTCAAACATGTGGACAGAAAGCCTTTGACCACACTGAATGAGCAAGGGCCATGCATCGGGGTGTTCCCAAAATGACATGGGTCAGAAAGATCATGACATCGACAGTGACTCCTCAGAGGAATCATGCAAAACATCAGCCCAGAGTTTATTTCTCAAAGTTGCTTCAGTTTTGATTCCAGCTGGACACGTCTGTGCCTTAGATCTAACCTTCCTTCTCTCTCTCACAGACACCCAGCCCCAGACGACTCACTGGCCAGGTGAGAACCCAGCGTCCCATTTCAGAATGTCCCTTCTCTCCCTGCCCTTCCCCCCATAATATAAAAGTTCATGTGTTCGTTCTGGACATATGGCTTATTCTACCACTGGCAATATCCGTGCTCAGTAGGGGCTTCTTTTTAAGGACTCACAAGGCCTTGATGAGTTTACATTTGCTTTGTGTGTGTGTGTGTGTGTGTGTGTGTGTATGCTCAGTTGCTTCAGAAGTGTCTGACTTAGTGTGATCCCATGGACTGTCTCTGCACTGGCAGGTGGATTCTTTCCCACCAAAAAGAACATGGAAGTAAAAGTTGCTCAGTCATGTCTGACTCTTTGCAACCCCTTGGACTAGACAGTCCATGGAATTCTCCAGGCCAGAATATTGGAGTGGGTAGCCTTTACCTTCTCCAGGGGATCTTCCCAACCCAGGGATAGAACCCAGGTCTCCCGCATTGCAGGCAGATTCTTTACCAGCTGAACCACCAGGGAAGCCCGAAAAAAATATTAATATATATAAGTGAATCACTCTGCCATACACCTGAAATATTGTTAATCAACCCGATCCCAATATAAAATAAAAACTTTCAAAAATTGAAAGTTTTTTAAATGTTAAAAAAAAAAAAGAAAGAAAAAGAGAGAAGCCACCTGGGGCAGAGCTGCAGGAGTAAGAATGACCAGGAGGCTGGGTTACCATGGAGATAAATAAAACTTTAATAATGATGGGAAGCAGCTTTGCACGAGTACTCCTTCCAGGCATTCTTTTCTTCCAGGCGGGTGGCCTGTAATGCATAACTGGGGTAGATCCCCCGAGACAGAAAATCCTGATTCATTAGCATGAGGTCGCCAGGGAATTCTGCCACGTGCAAAAGACTTCTGTTTGTTAAGCCAGTGATGGACCTTTCCACTTTCTTTACGGGGAGGAATGGTTTTAGATCATTTGGATGGTACGTTATGCGTTTTTTGGGTTCTTCTGGCTTAAAAATGACATTCATTTTTATTTCCTGTCTTTTGGAGGTTTTGCTCTCCACCTCGCCTCTCCCCTCTTGATGGGCATCATTGCCATCGTTGGCATTGCCGTCATCCTGGCCTTCCTCAGCCCTGGCCCTTGCCATGGGGCCCAGGCCCCCTGAAGGCAGAAGTGACGAGCCCCTAAACCTTTCGATGTAGGGTAGGAGGTGGTTGCTCCGCAGGGCTCTCGCCAGCTGCATACGCTCTACATGCTTGCTGACATTCAGCCTCTCCCGCCGGGGCATCCTGAACTCCTCCGGGGACACGATCACCTTGGCCGTCCACATTTTCCCCATGGGCCCACAGGTGGCACAAGGAGGGGTGTGTTGCCTTTTATAGTCTACCGCCCGTTTGTAGTCTGAAGACAGCATCTGTAGTTCCGTGAGCATTTTCCGTTCTTCCTCTTGCTTGTACGTCAGAAACCTCCTGGCTGCCACGGTGTGAACGCCACCTCGACGCTGACAAGTGGGAAAGGTATGTGAGTTGCTCGGTTGTGTCTGACTCTTTGCGACCCCGTGGACTAGAGCCCGCCAGGCTCTACTCTAGGCAAGAAGACTGGAGTGGGTTGCCATCTGCTTCCCCAGGGCCAATGGGCAGGGGACTGGGGGTGAGTGGGGAGAGGTGGTGGTTAAAATCTCAAGGGGACTGATGTGTTCATCTGTTGGTTGGTTGGTTTTTTATAATCCTCGTGTGGGCGAGTTTCTACAGTATTTGTGTTTCTCAGTCCGATTTATTTCACTTAGTATGGGCTTCCCTGGTGGCTCAGAGGATAAAGCGTCTGCCTGCAATGCGGGAGACCCAGGTTTGATCCCTTGGTCAGGAAGATTGCCTGGAGAAGGAAATGGCAACCCACCCCAGTATTCTTGCCTGGAGAATCCCATGGATGGAGGAGCCCACCAGGTTGCAAAGTGTCAGACGTGACTGAGCGACTTCACTTCACTTAGTATAATACCATCGAGGGTTAGTAAAGGGGAGAAAACAAGAGTAGTGGTTACCAGAGAAGGAAGAGTGGGGAGGGGAAGGGGAAAAAGGGCAAAGGAGGTGAGCTGTGAGGTTATGGAGAAAACTAAATTTTGGTGGGAGCTCACGGGACCACATCAGAGAAGGCAATGGCAAGCCACTCCAGTACTCTTGCCTAGAAAATCCCATGGACAGAGGAGCCTGGTGGGCTACAGTCCATGGGGTCGCTACTAGTTGGACACGACTGAAGCGACCTAGCAGCAGCAGAGGCAGCACGGTACCACACAGAGAGATATGAAACCCAACATCATACACCTGGCACTGATGTAACTGCTGAGTACAGCTGCAGGCCGCAGGTGCGAGGCCTCGGACCAGGACCACAGCAGCAGAGCCCAGAGCCGAACCCAACTGGGCCCCTCTGCAACCTTATCAAAGCCAACTGGGCCCTCTGCAACCTTACCAAAGCCAACTGGGCCCCTCTGCAACCTTACCAAAGCCAACTGGGCCCTCTGCAACCTTACCAAAGCCAACTGGGCTCCTCTGCAACCTTACCAAAGCCAACGGGGCTCCTCTGCAACCTTACCAAAGCCAACTGGGCCCCTCTGCAACCTTACCAAAGCCAACTGGGCCCCTCTGCAACCTTACCAAAGCCAACTGGGCTCCTCTGTAACCTTACCAAAGCCAACTGGGCTCCTCTGCAGCCTTACCAAAGCCAACTGGGCCCCTCCGCAACCTTACCAAAAGTCCCCTTGATCATTACTAACAAGCTTCCTGATTCCCAGTTAGGGAAAGATGCCCACTCCAGTAAACACCCTGTCACACCCCAATCACCTAATGCCAACCTTCCAGCAGGAATTGTCTTTGTCCTGAGGCTATAAACATCGGCTATTAACTCAGAAAAGCGGTCGACTTTCCCTGGTCTGTCAGGAGTTGTCAGCCTGTTGCGCTCACAGTGCCCACTTTAACTCTGCTCTTTTTTTTTTAATAAACGCTCTCCTTTCTGCAGTACTCTGCCTGGAAATTCTTTTCCCACCTGCTCTCGGACTGCCTCAACAATAATGTTCTAAATCAATGTTACCTCAACAACAAAAAAATAAAAATATAGCATTTATGATGGAAAATTTTTTAAAAGTTCTCAGTGGGACAGGAGCAAAGGACACCCACAGAAAGAATTATCTAGTGGCTCCCTTGCCCTCCATCAGCGAGGGTGCCGAGACCCTGTATAGTGAGAATAAGGGTAGATCTTTGAACGGATGAGCCTGGGTTCAAATCTGACTCTCCTTCTCACCTACGATGAGTCTGAGAGAACTGTACTGATCCTACAGGCCCCTGTGAGGTCTCCATAAGATGACATCTGAGAGAACTGTACTGATCCTACAGGCCCCTGTGAGGTCTCCATAAGATGACATCTGAGAGAACTGTACTGATCCTACAGGCCCCTGTGAGGTCTCCATAAGATGACATATATGAAAGCAACTAGTGCAAGATAAGGGCTCAAGAAAAGGCCGCTTCTGTGATTTGTTATCACTTGTAGTTACAGTCCTGCTTGGGACTTCGTATTAAGAGAGTATTTTGCTTTTGCTAGACAAATATGGAAGCCACTAGTTAACTCAGCCAACTCTCCTCCACTGCTTGGGAGACTCACACCTGTGTTGCTGTTGGTTTTTGAAACTCTGACTCTCCTAGCCTAACTGCCTGGATTCCATGGAGCCTCCCTGTGTATACATTTCACAGCACTTACTAGGATCTCTTTCTCCAAGGGGGAGTATTTCCCGAGGGCAATGCGTGGGTCTGACTTGTAGAATTTGGTCCATATCCTGGAAGGCAGAGAGGTGTATTAGAACTCGGAAAGGGTCTTCCTAGTTTTGCCTCTAGGAGTGGGAAATCTCACAAAGGGTGATGCTACATTGATCAGGATAAGGCCCCTGTGACCACGGTTTCTACAGCCATAGGGTGGGCTCTTCCATTTGGCTTCAAATCTGACATGGGTGGGAGGGAATGGACCAGAAGCACAGGTTACACTCACCCCAGTGGTGAAGCAGGGCATAGATCCCCTTGGAAGCACAGGGACTCTTTATTCAGGAAGGAATCGCTTATATTGAATACTCGCATCGGTGTTCCATTCTTATTTAACTTCCCCTCTGTAGTCATCCTTCCTTGGGCCCTTGAATCTCTAGCCGTCTGTTTTCCAATCTTCGGACTGCCATTCTCCCATTCTCTGATCATACTCTGGCTCCAGGCTAGGATGGGAGGTGTCAGTGCCTGGAGTTTCTTTCTAAGACAGCTTTAATGCGAACCCAAATGACAGTCACAAGCATCTTGCATCATAACTGGTCCACGTGGCAGCTATTGTGAGGTCTGAGTTTAGGCATCAAATGATCCCCTGGGGTGAAATGGACACACACTACCATGGTCTTGGTATGTTGGAGTCCAGAGGAATAGAGTGGGCAGAGAAGTGTAGCTGGGAGATGATCTGACCACGTCATTGCCGCTTATAAGCCCATAGAGACTGCTCAGTTCCTTCAGGAGGGACACGCATCACGAAGTCTCTTCCTGGCATTGGCTGGCCTCTCCAGTTTTAGTTCCAACCTTGGTTCCTCATGCTCCATCCACGAACTCTAACAATGGTTCCTGGAATCAGCTTCTAGACTTCCTCCCCTCATGTCTCAAATATCCCTCTCTGCCTTGACAATTTGCTTATCTTTTAGGGTCCAGCTTACCTGGAAATATCTCTGAGAAACACTATTAGTGCAAAAATCAAGGCACAAAAGTATATAAATTGTAGACAACCATTTTGTATTGGAAAGGAAAAAATAAGCATGTATACTTGCATTTGCATAAAGAAACACTAGATAATACATACAAAAAATGTCGTAAATGGTTATCAGAGGTGGGTACCTGGCAGATATAGATAAGGTGGTACATTTCATTGTGTACATTATTGCTTTGTACAGTATTGTTTAGAGCCATGCGAGCCTATTACCTTTTGAAAAAATGAGTTTAAACAGTAAAGAAACAGCTCATGGAAGACGATGTCTCTGACAAGTACTGGTCCTGAAGCTTTCCTTTGCTTCTACCAGAAAACACCCCTAAGTGGGGATATTTAGAGATCGGTCCAGGGCTCATGCCTACGACAGCCATCTAAAACACACCAATGCTCCTCTCACATAGCGAGGCAATTTCAGTTCCCTAGAACAGCTGTGAACCTGGAAATCAGCAGCCAGTGCCTCTGAGCGGTATAGACAGTGCCTCCTGCCCTGTATGCATTGACTCACATTGACTCACACATTTGCCTTTCACACAGCTGTCTGCACAACCCACACAACACCTGGCATATTGGGTGCCCTCCACAAATAGTTGTGAAACAACCAATGAATGGTATATGATAGAATATTAAGGACTGGGACTTTCCTGGTGGTCCAGCGGCCAAGCCTGCACTCCCAATGCAGGTGGCCTGGGTTCAATCCCTGGCCAGGGAACTAGATGCCACACTCTTCAACTAAGAATTTGCAGGCCTCAACTAAAGGTCCCACTCGCCACAGTGAAGATTTAAGACTGTGCCGCAACTAAGACTTGACACAGCCAAAAAAATAAATATTAAAAAAAACAGACTATTATGGATCTTGGTTCAGATGGTAAAAAAATCCAAAATCCGCCTGCAATGCAGGAGACCTGGGTTCAGTCCCTGGGTTGAGAAGATCCCCTAGAGGAGGGCATGGCAACCCACTCCAGTATTCTTGCCTGGAGAATCCCCTTGAACAGAGGAGCCTGGCAGGCTGCAGTCCACAGGGTGGCAAAGGGTCGGACACGACTGAGTGACTAAGCATGGCACACATCAAAAAAATCAAGTCTTAGTCAAGTTTCCAATAATACACTCATGATGTGATGTGATATTTTTTAAAATACCATACAAAACTTATATAGAGTATGATCTGGGTGTGTCAATACAACAGTATTCAAGAAGAAAAAGGACTAGGAGGAAAAACACAGAGATCCGAGCAGTGGACTGTGGGCTAGTGGGGGATATTCTAGGACTGGCCATGGACCTGCAGCCTGGTCACCTCCAGGTATTGAGATGGAGTAGCTGTGGCCTTGTCTCAGCAGGTTCAGGCAGAAAAAGGTGATCAGAAAGAGTGATAAAGGGCACCCTGCCATGCTGCCCGGAAGTGATGTCACCGTGACTGCAGTAGGTTTGGGGTGGGCACTGGAAAGAGAGAGGGAAATTTATTTTAAGGAATTAGCTTACATGATTGCAGAGGCTGGAAGGTCCAAAATCTACCGGCGTGGTCCAGCAGGCTGAAGGCTCTGAGAGAGCCCATGTAGAGGTTCAAGACCACTGGGAGAATTGCCTTTTGTTCAAGGGACATAAGTCTTCAGTCTATTCATGCCTTCAGCTGATTGGATGAGGCCCACCCAGATTATGGAGCAACAGGCAATCTGCTTTACTAAAGTTTGCTGATTTAAATATCAATCTCATCCAAAAACACCCTCATATAAATATCCAGAATAATGGATCAGACCAAAGCATGAGCGGGCATACATGTGTGCTAAGTTGCTTTGGTTGTATCTGAATCTTCGCAACCCTATGGACTGTAGGCTCCTCTGCCCAGGGATTTTCCAGGCATGAATACTGAAGCGGGTAGCCATGCCCTCCTCCAGGGGATCTTTCTGACCCAGGGATCTAACCATTGTCTCCTGTATTGGCCAGCAGGCCGTTTCTTTACCACTAGTGCCACCTGGGAAGCCCTGACTGGCCCAACCAAGACAACACATGAAAGTAACCCTCAAATCTACTTCTAAGTATTAGGTTTTAATGATTTGCTTAATTTTTAAATAGCTTTTAAATATCAGGGTTTTCGTTTTTCTATATAGTTTTGCCCAGTTTTGAACCTCGTATTAATAGATTCATATAGTATGCATTCTTTTATACCTGCGTTTTCCCCTAAACATTGTATTTCTCAGACTCTGTTGTTGTTACGCTTGTAGTTCAATCATTTTCATTGTCGTTTAGCATGATCGTCTTATTTATTAAACAGTCTTCTGTCGCTTACATTTGGACTTTTTTAATTTGGGGAGCATGATTATACGGGTTTCCTTGCAGTTCCTCTGCTGGGTGCATACCTAAGAGTGAAACTGGTAAGCCCTAGGATATGTGTGACTTCAGTTTCCTAGAGAATCCTCAGCTCTGTTCAAAGATGTCTTTATAATTCACCATCCCACCAACAGTGCATGAGAATTCCTTCTCACCAACGCTAGTGGGTATGTTGTGATATGTCATTGCGGCTTTAATTTACACTTTTCTGATTACAAATGAAGTCAAATGCCCATCGAGATTACCCTTAGTAAAATGTCTAGTCAGGACTTTTGTCCATTTTTTCTAGTAATTGCTTTTCTTATTGATATGTACAACTTTTTTCAGTTCAGTTCAGTTCAGTCACTCAGTCGTGTCCGACTCTTTGCGACCCCATGAATCACAGCACGCCAGGCCTCCCTGTCCATCACCAACTCCCTGAGTTCACTCAAACTCATGTCCACAGAGTCGGTGATGCCATCCAGCCATCTCATTCTCTGTTGTCCCCGTCTCCTCCCACCTCCAATCCCTCCTAGCATCAGGGTCTTTCCCAGTGAGACAACTCGTCACATGAGGTGGCCAAAGTATTGGAGTTTCAGCTTTAGCATCAGCCCTTCCAATGAACACCCAGTACTGATCTCCTTTAGGATGGACAGGTTGGATCTTCTTGCAGTCCTAAGCCTATTGCCAGTAAAATATATTGCAAATATCTGATCCTACTCTTGACTAGCCTCTCCCCTTTCTTAAAGATGCCTTTTGGGGGTGCAAAGAGTTGGGAGATTGGGATTGACACATATACACTATTTATACTATGTATAAAATAGATAACTAATGAGAATCTACCATATAGCACAGGGAGCTCTCCTCAAAGCTCTATGGAAACCTACATGGGAAGGAAATCCAAAAAAGGGTGGATACGTGTACATGTGTAACTGACTCACTTCTCTGTACAGCAGAAACTAACCCAACATTGTAAAGCAACTATACTCCAATAAAAATTCATTTTAAAATATACACACTACTATATATAAGACAGATGACCAACAAGGACCTATGCACAGCACAGGGATGTCTACTCGATACTCTGTAATATGGGGAAAGAATCTGAAAAAGAATGGATATACATATATGGATAACTGAACCGTTTTGCTGTACATCTGAAACTAATGCAATATTCTAAATCAAGTATACTCCAATATAAAATTAAAATTAAGTTTAAAAAGATGTCCTTTATTCCAGCTGCACTCCAATTTATGAGCCTTTTCCTGAATGGTTATTGCTTTTCATGGCTTGTTTAAGAAAGCATTTCCTGTCCTAGGTAGGAATGATAATCTATATATATATTGCATATATATTTATGATTTCTCATATAATTCTCTAAAAATTTCTTTTCTTTTGAACTTCTTAACTTCCTACCTCTTTTTCTTTAAGCACATTTTCCAACTTAATATTATAATGAGTGTCAAGGAGTGCTCGTGCATGTGTGTGTTTGCGTTTGTGTGTATGCAGGTCATACACAAAAAGCCCAGGAGTCTCTTCCCCCACTAGCCACACCTGTCCCTGCAGTCACCTCCTGGGCTCTGGTGCCCTCTGGTGGATTCTGCCACTCAGTGAAAGCTGGTTCTGTAGACCCACGCTCTCCAGGGCTGATTCCCTACAGACGTGGCCCCCTTGGTTTATAAAAATGGTGCTCTTTTCTAACATTGCTCTATATTGAGACATTATATGAGAGGCTGTGTGCTTTAGAATCATAGTTCCCTTTAAAAAGCCATTGTCTCTAGGCAGACCAGCCTCCTAGAAAGGTCTTCTAGGCCAGTGGTTCTCCAAAATTTATGTGTATATAAACCCCCTGGCAAGTGTTACTTGCTCAGTCGTGTCCAACTCTGCAACTTTATGGACTGTAGCCCACCGGGATCCTCTGTCCATGGGATTTACCAGGCAAGAATACTGGAGTGGGTTGCCAGGTCCTTCTCTAAGCGATCTTCCCAACCCAGGGATCGAACCCAGATCTCTTGCATTGCGGGCAGATTCTTTACCATTTGAGCTACCTGGGAAGTCCATATAAACCTCCTAGAGATCTTATTAAAATGCAGTCACTAATACATAGAAGACACTCAATAAATATCTGTGGAATGAGAGAAAAAGCTTAGCTAAGATAGCTCTGTATTGGAAAAGGAAATGGCAACCCACTCCAGTGTTCTTGCCTGGAGAATCCCAGGGATGGCGGAGCCTGGTGGGCTGCTGTCTATGGGGTCGCAGAGAGTTGGACACGACTGAAGCAACTTAGCAGCAGCAGCAGCAAGATAGCTCTCTAAAGTGAAGCAGGGAGCTCTGGGCCATGGAGTGGCATTATGTCCTTCTGTGGGCTGGGATGTAAAGGGAGGAGCCACAGGTTGAGCAAAAACAACCCTTAGCTCCTGACAGCATACATCTCTAGGGCTTGTTTCTGGTCACCTGGTTGAATCACTTAGGTGAGGCCACACCACTGTGTACAGTGTGGAAGCATCTCCACTATAGTGTATAGCAGTACACTATAGTGTACTGTGTGGAGGCATCTTCCTGAAAGCATCAGGGGTGAGCCCGGCCCTCTGGCAAGTGTGTGGAAGAAGGGCTTTAAGCTAAAAGAATTACTGCCACTCTCCAGCCCTTACTCTCCTGCATCTAGATCTTGGAAAGGTCTAAGCACTCTTGCTGGTGGCCCTGGTGGTGAGGAAAAGGCGGCCTCTACCACAGGGAGCCAGCTAGGAGCAAAGTCAGGAGCCAGACTGGGAGCCCCATCGTGGCGGCCAGAGATAAGTGGAAACTCGTGGTTCCATGTACTTTCCTGATTATGCCTGCTTCCCTGAAGGGTGAGCCTGAGCTCCAAATGCTCCAGTTTGGTCTCGGTCTAGGGTTATACTGGGGCTGCGGGAGGGGTGGTGGGGCAGGAGTGTGGACTGTGCCTTGGAGGCCAGGACCCTGGGGTCAGCAGTGGTTAATGAGACCCCTCTCAAGGGGAAGCGGAGATGCAGGGAGGAGTGCCTGGGGGTGGTCCCTGAGATCCACACTCTCCATCCTGGCCAGTCCCTCCTCTGCCCACCTTTGGGAAATCTGGCCTGGATCTGATCTGTCTGAAGATGAAGTGACACCTGCCCTAAGGACCCCTCAGGAGCGCAGGAGGGGTGGGCACTCCACACAGAGGAAAGAGCAAAGCCGGAGAGAGTCTGTGAGTTCACGGAACTATTGGCAGAAGAGGGCCTGTGGGGACAGGACAAGGGATCAGAAAAGGATGCAGGCAGAGACTAGAAGAGCCCGTCAGGGCATGCAGACAAGGTGGCACTTTCACCCTGAAGAGTGAGACTAGCATTGCAACTTCCTTTGAAGCACGCAGCATGCTTAACAGCTTAGTTCTTTAAAAACAACTTTATCAGGATAAACTTATGTTGTCGTTTAGTAGCTGTCACGTCCAACTCTTTTGTAGCCCCATGGATGGTAGCCTGCTAGACTCCTCTGTCTATGGCATTCTCCAGGCGAGAAAACTGGAGTGGGTTGCCAATCCCTTCTCCACGGGATCTTTCAGACCCAGGGATCGAACCTGGGTCTCCTGCTTGGCAGGCAGATTCTTTACCTCGGAGTCATCAGCAGGAAGCCCCAGAGTAAACTTTATCCACCATAAGATTTGCCTGTTTTAGGTGTGTAACTCACTGATTTTTAATAAGTTTACTGAATTGTATGATAGCCTTCACAATTAAGTTTGGGGATATCTCTCCCAAAAAATCTCTCCTGCCCATTTACAGTTAATCCCCTGGAAGCCAGTAGTCTGCTGGACTACCTTCTGTCTCTACAAATTTGCATTTAAGTGCTTTCTTTTTAAAGTGGTCCCTTTCCAGTACTCTGGCCTGGAGAATTCCATGGTCTGTATAGTCCATGGGGCCGCAAAGGGTAGGACACAACTGAGCGACTTTCACTTCACTTGACTTCACTTTCTGGCTTTCAGCTGTAGGGTGCATTGGGTGTTTCGTTGTCCCTCCGTCAACACTGGAGGCACTGCTAAATCCTGGCTCATGAAACCGGAAGTACCAGCCTGGGATAATGTCTGAGCTCACTCTGAGAGTCAGGCTGGGGACGGTCCTACCTTACCCTTACTCCAGCTTAGCAGTTCCGAGACTCCATCAGATTACAGGGGAGGGTGTGAACTGTGGTTTCCCTTATCTTTAAATAACAACTTCCTCTGTTAGTCTGGCATAAAGATGGCGCCAGACAAACCAGACACTGATTCTGCTGGTCCCACTGCAGCCAGTCAAGGCAGGAGGTGGGGCATGGCGGCCTTCCTGCCCATGGGTGCTCCTTCCTGCCTGCCACTCTGTGTGAAATCTGGACATAGATAGAGGAGAAAAGACCCTCCTCTCTGGGGCTACACCAAAACAAGACTGTAGGGCTGTGATGTTCCTCTCTCTCCCACGAAGGGGGGGAATGGGAAGAGGATGGGGAAGGGTATGACGAAGCAGGGTTCAGGCTCCATTCCTGTCTTGCATCCCAGCCCCACTGACATCTGGTTCAGCTCTGTCCCCCATCTGGGTTGCTACATACCCCACCTCAGAGGTAAACAGCCAAAAAGAGGATGTCAGAGGAAAGGAGTTGGCCATGTCTGGGAGGTATGTCCCAGCTGGCTCGCCAGATGCAAGGCTCACAGGGCCCTCATCTGACCTGTGGAGACTTAGAGAAAAAGCAAGAAAGAGAAGTCACTCAAGACCATGTGGTTGAACAGCAGATCTGAGTCCCCAGGGCAATGAGAATAGGTTTTCAAAAAGAGAGAGATGCTTAACACTTCAGTGCAGATGAGAAAAACAAACCATTTTTGTCCTCTAACTGAGGCACCATGCACCCCAGCAGTGGAAACCCAGGGCTGCTGATATGACCAAAGCCCCCAAGTCAGCTCAAGGCTCTGCTTACACCTAGAGTGCCCGTGCAGATGAGCCAAGAAGGAAAAGAGCCCCGTCTTCTTCATCATTTCGGGAGGGAAACTATAGCTTCTGGTGAAGGGAATTGTCCCACGTTCAGGTCTCAGCTCTGCCCCTCCCTTTCTGCGGGTGCTTAACCTATAACGGGAAAAGGATCTGAAAAAGAGGGGATATGTCAATCTATGGATGTGTAACTGATTCACTTTACTGTGCAGCAGAGAGTAATTCAACATCGTAAATCAACTATACTCCAATAAAAAATTTTTTTCTAAGTGAGAAGTGGCTAAGATGCAGCAGGGAAGGAATGATGGGGAAATTGGGAATCAACTTACAAGGGAGCTCAGCCCAGTGCTCTGTGCTGACCTAGAGGGGTGGGGTGATGAGGGTGGGAGGCGGCCTCAGGAGGGAGGGGATATATGTCTAAATATGGCCAATTCATATTGCCCTACAGCAGAAACTAACACTACATTGCGAAGCAATTATACTCCAGTTTAAAAAAAAAGAATTTTTAAAAAAAAATTTCAAGGAGGCAGACATGGCCCATAAAAGAGAACAAACAGGTCTCTCCTCACAGAGAGAAGTTACAAACATGAATGATTTTGCATTTTGAGGTCTTGACTTCCAGGAAGTCCCATTTGTGAATCTGGAAAGGAAGACAGCAGGAAAAGACTCACAGAAGTTGTCTCTACTGTCACCATAGTAAACAGGGCTCTCGGTGCTGTCATGCCAGGGCCCCTGGGCAGCTTACTCATTCTTCCTCATGAGGTCCTTTGATGGAGTTTTACAGACAAAGAAATCAGATACTTTGGGGGAAAGTTTCAATGATTTGCCCAAGGTCACACTATTTAAAACTAGGAGAAAAATAAACCAAAACACCAATCTCAGTATAATCTGAGGTTAGAGTCCCTCCAGGAAATTATGAGGTGCTGAACGGATACAAATCAGTCTGATAAGATTAAAACTGAACAGGAAGCTAATCAAATTCACACAGGAAAATGGTGAGAGGCAAGAGTTTAGCAGCCCCAAAGTCACCACCCCTAAACCACAGGTCTGGTCTGAAATAAGGAATGCCACCAAGATTAGCAATAATAATTAACACCCACAGAGCATTCACAGATAGGCAACAGTCTATGAACTATACATGCCTTAAAATATTTAAATACTTTAAATATGCATATTTATTTAAAACAATATTAATGAGAGTTCTAGAAGGCATTTGCTTCCAAAACAAAACATATTAAGAGCTTTAGTAATCTGCTATGATGGTTTGTGTATGTGTGTGCTCAGTCATGTCTGACTCTTTGCAACCCCATGGACTGTAGCCCACCAGGTTCCTCTGTCCATGGAATTTTCCAGGCAAGAATACTGGAGTGGGTTGCCTTTTCCTAGTCCAGGGAGATCTTCCCAACCCAGGGATTGGACCTGCACCTCTCGCGTCTCCTGCATTGGTGGGCGGATTCCTTACCACTGTGCCACCTGGGAAGCATAATCTGCTATCATAGGCCAGATGATAATAGAAAGGTTGCAGCCTTGGCACAGGGCATATCGAGAGTTGCTGAGTAAATGTATTTCTGTGTTTACATTTTATGTAGGGAAGGTCTGAACTCAGGAAAAAGGCTGGGATTCCAAGTGGTTCTAGGGGCACTCAGGAAGCTCATTACCCACCAGTAAGAAAGATCTACAATCTTTCTATGATGGTACAACTACATGTAGCAATCCCTGGTGGCTCAGACGGTAAAGAGTCTGCCTGCAGCGTGGAAGACCTGTGTTCGATCTCTGGGTGGGGAAGATGCCCTGGAGAAGGAAACGGCAACCCACTCCAATATCCTTGCCTGGAGAATCCCATGGACAGAGGAGACTGGTGGGCTACAGCCCACAGGGTCACAAAGAGTCGGACACGACTGAGCAACTTCATTTCACTGCTGGAAGACCAGCCCTGCTGGCAAGTCTCAATTCTCAACCATCTTCAGTTTTTCCAGAAACTTCACCAGGTATCACCAACATCTTGCAGTGGAACTACCTGTACACTTCATAAAATGTAGAGTATGACCCCAAACTATCTCTTCCTGCCTGGAAATGTGACGGTTTTCTATTTGGAAGTACCCCTGCTTGCTCTCCCTGGACTTGCAAGTGTCTGTGTGAAACCCTGGCCTTTTTCCACCAATTGAGAAAAAGCTTAAGAGTTGTTTGTAAGGGCTTGGGTTTCCTCCATATCATGAGAGGGTGGTCTTTCTCTGAACTTCCCCAGAAACCCATTGCCCCACTGGGGACTTACCCCAGGGAGGAAGCACGTTCTTTTGCAAAGGCTGAACCCAATTGAGCATGCATAAAAAGATTGTGTAGGTCACAGTGTACAAACATGAAACCATCTTATCTTAAAACCCCAGTTGGCAAAGCATCGCCTAAAGATTCTAGAACTCCCATGGTGGGTAAGAGGGAGGGAGTTACAGTCTATCTCCTTTAGGATCTAACCCCAGGAAGAGTACATGTTCATGATCTTTCAATTGTGTGTATTGGAACAGAGTCCTGGGAACAGACCTGAATGACCAAGGTAGAGAATCCCAAATTGGCAAAAGGAGCTCTTACTTGAGTTGTGCAACGCTTTGCCTCTTTTTCATTGAAAAGTCCATCGCTTCTATAAGTGGGAAGTAAATGGTTAATATTTTTAATAGTAGTGTTCAAAGCAAAAGCCATTCGTAGAGTGCCATTATGGCTGCTGGCTTCACCACCCACTTCTGCTTTGCTCCTCTGACCCTTGCAGTCATAGGCAGGACTTCAGCTTCTTGTCGCTGTGCCACTGTCACCCGCTAAGGTGCCCTCATGGCAGCTTCCACCACTGCCCCCATCACCCCACCCCCTCAGTCGGCGGTAGACCCCTCAATAGCAGCTACAGGCACTGCCTGTGACTGTGGTCACATTAGAGGGAGCAGTCAGTGTGTCTTCACCAGCTTTGCTGTCACTGCAACCCAACTGCAGGCACTGTCGGTGGGCATGTCCAATGTGGCGTCCAGAAGTGGTCACATCCCACAAGGAGGCCAGCTGGCCCTGAAGCATGAAGGATAAAGAGGACGGAGGGGGTGCTTTGAGAACGGTGATGTCAAGGGGTGGGTCGATGGCAAAGCAGATGAGTGCACGTGTGACCCTGACGGCCCCCAGGAGGCCAGTCGAGCCTCAAGAGGAGGGATGAGGGGAGGAGAGGGCAGAAATGCGGACGAAGAGTCACGACGCGGCACGGTGGTGAGAGGTACCATTTTGTCTTGGATGGCTTTCGCCTGTAATTGAGGATTTTGTATTTGCAGCTGTGTGTTTTGACTTTGCTGATGAGGATAGACTTCATCCTTGTCCGTGCCGGCTGCCCATTCAGTCCATGCCATGTGTCGTGAGCCAACTGTCTTCATCATCTTTGACTATGTCAAAGTCCTGACCCCTGGGACCTCAGAAGGTGACCTTACTTGGAGACGGCTCCTTTACAGACTTAAAAAGTTAAAATGAGGTCATTACAGTGGGTACTAATCCAACAGGACCAGAATCTTTTTAAAAAGGGGAAATCTGGAGGCAAGCGAGCACACAGGAAGAACACAAGCCAAGGAAAAAGGCAGAGACTGAGGTTGTGCTTCTGCAAGAAAAGGAACAGAAAGTACAGATGAACCTATTTGCAAAGCAGAATTAGAGACAGACATGAGAACAAATGTACGGACACCAAGAGGGGACAGGAGGCTGGGATGGACTGGGAGACTGGGACTGACATTTACACAGCTACTGTGTATAAAGAAGGCTGAGCTCCGGAGAACTGACGCTTTTGAACTGTGGTGCTGGAGAAGACTCTTGAGAGTCCCTTGGACAGCAAGGAGATCCAACCAGTCCATCCTAAAGGAAATCAGTCCTGACTATTCATTGGAAGGACTGATGCTGAGGCTGAAACTCCAATACTTTGGCCACCTGATGCAAAGAGCTGATTCATTTGAAAAGACCCCGATGCTGGGAAAGATTGAGGGCAGGAAGAGAAGGGGACGACAGAGGATGAGATGGTTGGATGGCATCACCGACTCAATGGACATGAGTTTTAGTAAACTCCGGGAGTTGGTGACAGGGCAGCCTGATGTGCTGCAGTCCATGGGGTTGCAGAGTCGGACACGACTGAGCGACTGAACTGAATTGAACTGAATGAGAACTGACTGCAGAGCAGTAACCTACTCAGTGCTCCGTGGTGACCTAAAATGGAAAGAAATCCAAAAATTAGGGGATATATGTATGTGTGGACCTGACTCACTGCTGTACAGCAGAAAATAACACAACATTGTAAAGCAACCATAATCCAATAAAAACTTTTTTTTTGTTTGCTAGCAAGCCACCAAAATCTAGGGGAGATTCATAAACAGATTCTTCCTTCCTTTTTTTTTTCTTCAGGAAAAAAAAAAAATCCTGCCAACAACTTAGTCTCACCTCCAGCCTGAAGAACTGTGAGACAACAAATCTCACAATTTACTGTTGTTTAAGCCATCCCATTAGTGGTACTTCATTATAGCATCCCTAGCAAACTAAGACTTCATCAAGTTCCCCCATGCAGACTGTGCCCAGATAGAACTCACATTCTACTAGGAAATTGTTGATCTTGGTAAAGAGCATGCTTGTCTCAACCAACCTCTGTTAGATAAGGGGATAAAGTCCTCGTTGTAGCATAAGAGCCTGGAGAAGGTGAATTCAAAAGAAACCAAGAGCTGAAGAGAGAACTGCTTGAGGGAAGGAAGGAGGAGGCAAAGCTGGAGGAGAGAAGGTTGAAAGGAAAGATGATCTTGCAACGGTAGTTCTTGACCCCGATTGCACATTAGATTCTCCTGGGGAAGTACAGTGACATGAGAGGCTATATCAATCACATCAGAACCTGGGCTGTGGGACCCAGACATCAGTATTTTGTAAAGCTCTCCAGTGTGCAGATCTCTATGACTCTAACGTGCAGCCAAGGTTGACAACTATTGTCTGGCGAGTTCCTCATTTTTGGCAAACTGTGCTTTAAAATGTTTCAAAACACAGTTCTGAAACATGCTGAAACTATTCTACTGCTCCCGAATAGCCCAGAATCATGTTTTCAGATGTTGGTGAGCCTATGATTTTCACAGTGGTATTTTTTATGGAATCAAGATTGCCGGCAGAAATATCAATAACCTCAGATATGCAGATGACACCACCCTTATGGCAGAAAGTGAAGAGGAACTAAAAAGCCTCTTGATGAAAGTGAAAGAGGAGAGTGAAAAAGTTGGTTTAAAGCGCAACATTCAGAAAACTAAGATCATGGCATCTGGTCCCATCACTTCATGGGAAATAGATGGGAAACAGTGGAAACAGTGTCAGACTATTTTGGGGGGCTTCAAAATCACTGTGGATGCTGATTGCAGCCAGGAAATTAAAAGACACTTACTCCTTGGAAGGAAAGTTATGACCAACCTAGATAGCATATTAAAAAGCAGAGACATTACTTTGCCAACAAAGGTCTGTCTAGTCAAGGCTATGGTTTTTCCAGTGGTCATGTATGGATGTGAGAGTTGGACTGTGAAGAAAGCTGATCACCAAAGAATTGATGCTTTTGAACTGTGGTGTTGGAGAAGACTCTTGAGAGTCCCTTGTACTGCAAGGAGATCCAACCAGTCCATTCTAAAAGAGATCAATCCTGGGTGTTCATTCGCAGGACTGATGCTAAAGCTGAAACTCCAATACTGTGGGCACCTCATGTGAAGAGTTGACTCACTGGAAAAGACCCTGATGCTGGGAGGGATTGGGGGCAGGAGGAGAAGGGGACGACAGAGAATGAGATGACTGGATGGCATCACTGACTCGATGGAATCACTGACTCGATGGACATGAGTTTGGGTGAACTCCGGGAGTTGGTGATGGACAGGGAGGCCTGGCGTGCTGTGATTCATGGGGTTGCAAAGAGTCGGACACGACTGAGCGACTGAACTGAATGGTATTTCAAAAATGAGGTGCTGAAAGATAAAATAGGCCAGCCTAGGAGTTTGAGATGATACGTACACAGTGGTATAATTAAAATGGATAACCAACAAGGTCCTACTGTATTAGCACAGGGAACTCTGCTGGATGTCATGTGGCAGCCTGGATGGAGGGGAGTTTGGAAGAGAATGGATACATGTTTACGTATGACTTAGTCTCTCTGCTGTCCACCTGAAACAAGCACAACATTGTTAAATCGGCTATACTCCAATATAAAATAAAAAGCTTTAAAAAATAAAGTTTAAAATAATGAGGCCAGCCCCACTCATTCTGGTGTCTTCCCCAGAGGAACAGACAAGACAGCGCGTGGTGCCTCAGCCTGCCCAGGAGGAAAGGAAAGAAGGCCACTCTGAAAAGTAACAGGAGGCAGTAAAAACGCAAAGGACGTGGGAGTGTTTGAGCAGTGAGTAACTTAGCTTCCCTTTGGGCTTTCCTGATGGCTTAGATGGTAAAGAATCTGCCTGCAGTGCAGGAAACCAAGGTTCGATCCCTAGGTTGGGAAGATCCCCTGGAGAAGGAAATGGCAACCCACTCCAGTACTCTTGCCTGGAGAATTCCATGGACAGAGGAGCCTGGTGGGCCGCAAAGGGTCGAACATGACTGAGCAACTAACACTTCCACTTCCACATCAGCTTCCCTTTGTCATTTCTTCAATTATTCTTGACAGTGGAGATCTGGACACTTGTGTTGAAGTACCTGTAATCTACTCTCCTGTAGATTACAAATCAGAGCACCATCTAGTCCTTCAATCAATAACTAGTTCATAGGAGATCAAAAGATAACTGTAATAGAGAAACTCAAGATGCTGGTGATGGAAGGGTAGAAGATAGGGACCAGAAAGGAATCAAAGCATATCCATACCCAGCAGAGCACAAGCTGTAGTGGGCCAGAATGTGTATACATCTTTGAGGAAAACCTTGAATGTAATTGCCTGAAATATAGCTCTCTCTATGACTTAAAGCTCACATTAGATTTTTCTTGTACAAAGAAAGAAAGCTTTTTGTTCAAAAATGAGTTGAAAAAAAGAGAAGAGCAAGCCAGTTTCTCCCACTTTGAACTGGGATCATACACTTCGAGCCTCATATTTCGAATGCGGTCAATTCTGTAATGTCTGTTCACTGTTGTTATAATTCAATCTGATTAGTTTCTTGTCACGTAGGAGTAGGGTTAAAGATATGAGATTTTTTAGAATTGGCATCTGAGATCACTATTTATTTAGAAAAAAAGGTTTTTAGAAGGACCAATGAAAGTGGTTTTTAGGGCAACTTTCCTGAGTGTGCCTTTGCCTCTTGGTCAGGAAAACACAAGAGACAATAATTTTCTCTCTGGGCAAGAGACATTCCGTTTTATCTCGAAGATCTCTCAAGTAATAGAAGTCTAAAATATCTAACAGGTCCACATTTCATGTTCATAACATTAGTTGTTTGGTGATTTATATGACAGTGAAATGAAGGAGCTATATGAAGTTCATCTTTTTATCACTAGACAACTAAAAACTGTTTATTTTTAAAAAATCAATAAGTAGGGACTTCCCAGGCAGTCCAGTGGTTAAGACTCTGAACTTCCACTGCAGGCGGCCTAGGTTCCATCCTTGGTCAAGAAACTAAGATCCCACACGCCATGTGCAGTGCAGCCAAGAAAAAGTTTTTTAATACATACAGTGCAATCTCTTTATACAGCTGGCCAAGGATACACGGTGTACATCTATCCACAGGCCAGGCAGGCCCCATGCTGTGCAAGAGAGTGTGGTAAGTGGCTGGGTTGGTGGAGGCACATAACCACCACCATATACACAACCATCATGTCTACCTAGAGTTTTGAAATGAAAGCTAATCTCATAA
This sequence comes from Moschus berezovskii, assembly GCF_049115385.1. Classification (NCBI taxonomy): domain Eukaryota; kingdom Metazoa; phylum Chordata; class Mammalia; order Artiodactyla; family Moschidae; genus Moschus; species Moschus berezovskii. The sequence goes on from NC_142471.1 coordinate 88,403,675, forward strand.
ATTATAATAAAATACTAATACACTCTGGAGAGAGAGAGTGCCCACCCAGTCTCACATGGCCTTTTCAGGACACAGAGACAGCGAACACAAGAATCAGCCAACCTGAGTCCTCATCCTACAGTTTCCTTCCCTCACCAGCTGACCTCAGGCATGAGAATCCATTTCTCCTTGCCTTAGTTTTCCCATCTGTAAAATGGAGAGAAGAATATCTGTTCTCCTTACTCACAGAACTCTTAAAAGAATTGAATCATGAATATGAAACTCTCAGCATGATCAGTATATACTAGGAAACATAAGGGGTTACCTGACTCTTACTTTATTTATGTAGCAAATGCCCTTTTCAGATTTATTGTTTTAGTCAATTTTGGTGCTTTCCACATCTTCTCTTGGCTTCAGGTTATTTTCTTAGACTTATTTTTAATTTTTGCTTTACTCTAGACTCATTTAGTTTTCTTCTTCTTTTTTCATCTTTTCGAAATTTGTGTGCATTTTTATATCAGCCTTAGGTTGTTGTTTTTTTTTTTTTCTGGAAAAAGGTGACATGAACAAAAATAAATAAATAATACATTGGATTCACCCAGCTTGAGGAATCATCTTGATGAATAATATCATATTGGAGTATTTGGTTGGTAAAACACTTCCTTCCATTTCCTAGAGCTAGACACTTGCTCCAGAAGGTATGTTCTCTGCCTGAAGACTGTTATGGGACTTTCCTGGTGGCATACTGGATAAGAATCCACTTGCCAATGCAGGGGACATGGATTTGATCCCAGGTCTGGGAAGATTCCACATACCACGGGGCAACTAAGCCTATGCACTGCCACGACTGAGCCCACACGCCCTAGGGCCCGTGCTCTGCAACAGGAGAGTAGCCCCTGCTTGCTGCAACTAGAGAAAGCCTGCACACAGCAGTGAAGACCCAGCACAACCAAAGATAAATAAATAAACACAATCTAAGAAGAAGACTGTTGTATCCCAAGGCTCAGAAGAGAGAATTCTTTGAGATTATGGGATAATTTGTTACTATCAGTCAATGATCTAAGCAGAGAGAAAATACCTGTTAAGGAAGCAATAATGTGAACATCGGATGTCAGTGAGTACTTCAAAGTTCAGCAAGTATTTCAGTCCAAGGCATCACGCTAGGCAATAAAGTCAGCGATATCATAAGTAGGATATAAATAATAAAAAGAGAAGTCTTGCCCTCAGAGAGTTTACAAGCTAACGGGGAAAACAAGACTAAAACACTAGCAACTACAATGCGGGATGTTTTGAGTGGGAGAGTAGACAATGGGCGTTGAAGGAATTTGAGAATGTGATCGAGCAGGGGCGTGAGAGTCGCCTAGCCGTGTCTGACTCTTGGCAACCCCATGGACTATACAACCCATGGAATTCTCCAGGCCAAAATACTGGAGTGGGAAGCCTTTCCCTTCTCCAGGGGATCTTCCCAACTCAGGGATCGAACTCAGGTCTCCCACATTCCAGGCAGATTCTTTACCAGCTGAGCTACAAGGGAAGCAATTGAGAAAACTCAAAAAAAAAAAAAAAAAAAACACAAAACAAAGGAGGAGCGGTAGATGTGGGCATTGAAAGATGAGCAGATGTCAGCAGCTGCTTCTACTAGGAACCATCACCCGCCGAAGAAGCGATGCCTTCATTGACATATAGGGCTCCCAGTGGCCTCTCTCTCCTGATTAGGGGCTAGAAGGTCCACCTGTACAGCCAGACATCAGGACACAATTTGTCTTTTCTTCTACTCTCTGATTTCACCTCCCAATGGTTCCATGAAATGCCTCTAGTAATGGAATCACCCTTTCCCCATAGCAGATACACACCAAATGCCACAACAAAAGGCTTGCCAATCCAAGTCTGAAAAGAGCATCAGATTGCACTGCCCGCCCCGCCACCCCCCTCAGGGGAGACTTGAGAGCATATAAAGCTGAAACTCCACGTTTCCCAAGAGCTGGAAGCCTTCCCAACATGGGCCGCCCAGTTCTCCTCCTTTGGCTGCTGCTCTTCCAGACTGTTACTCTACAAGAAGCAGGTACCAGAGCTGATGCCTCCAGGCTGTTTTGCTCCTGCCTTGTTCCAAGCTTGAAAGGGAAAGGATGGTTATTTGCACTTAGTTCACCAGCACACTGGAAGAAAGCTTAGCATTAAATCCAGACAAATAGAACTTTACTGTTCAACACAATCCAACCACCATTGAGATGCTGCTGGAATACTAATTAAATGCATAATCATGACTGATTAAGGGAAGTCGCATCGAATCTTTTCTGTAAGATTTTTTTCTTTTCCGTGGACAAGGCACTGGCCGATTTTTTGTTCTTTAAGTCCACCGCTCTGTTTTTAGGATTTGGGGGAGAAATAGACAATGGAGAAATACTTGTCTGCAGGAAAATTAAATAGGAGTTTTGAAAATGTTTTTGGCTTCTATATTGATATTTACTGCTTTTTTGTTATTGTTTAATCACTACGTCATGTCTAACTTTTTGCAACACCATGGATGAGAGCCTGCCAGGCTTCTCTGTCCATGGGATTTCCCAGGCAACAATACTTGAGGGGGTTGCCATTTCCTCTTCCAGGGGCTCTTCCCCACCCAGGGACTGAACCCCAGGCTCTTGCTTGGCAGACGTATTCTTTACCACTGAGCCACCAGGGAAGCCCTATTTAGCGCTAGAGGTACTGAATTATTGCCATGATTTCTTTACTGTTGCTGAATGGAGTTAAAAATGTAAAGTAAAATAATATCTTAGCCTGAAGTATTGGACTTGGCATGAAATTATCTGGACTAGACTCATGAAACCTTCTAATCTGAAAACCTGTACCTTTCCAAGTCAATTTTACTTTCTTATATTTAATCTGCATTCCACATCTAGCACTCTTCAAGACATTTTAATTTACTTTAGAATTAAAGTAGTTTAAAATGTCTATATGATTTCAGTTACTTTTATCATTATTTTGTGGCTCTGGGGAGAAATATTAAAGTCCTTTACTACTTAGCTTTCCCATTTATACCAACAAATGGAAATTTGGAAATACTCTTGACCAACTAATAGCCAGAATACAATTTTCATTAACTTTAAAGAAAAACATAACACCAACCACAGAATAATGTTTGATTATAAAGTTTATACTCTTTTTTTATTCTTCAAGTAATTGTGTAGATATGTTTATTTCAGACACTGAAACATTATTTATTAAAACACACTAGAGTGTTAAGAGATTAAGTGAGTTTTTTAATCCTTTGGGGTTCTGGGCCTTATTTCTCATGTATATGTCTGAGGAGGTATGAGTCTGGGACCCAGCCTATTTAAAGCCAGAAAGGTCTGCATAATTCTGTACTCCTGGCCATCTGAACTTGAGCAAGGTTTTTCATCTCTCCATGCTGCTATTCGTTCTCCTGCAAAAAGGGGATAATTCATTGTATTGTTGGGGAGATTCTATATTCATTGTATTGTTGTATTGTGGGCTTCCCTTGTGGTTCAGCTGGTAAAGAATCTGCTTGCAATGTGGGAAACCTGGGTTGGATTCCTGGGTTGGGAAGATCCCCTGGAGAAGGGAAAGGCTACCCACTCGAGTATTCTGGCCTGGAGTGGACTCTATAGTCCGTGGGGTCTCAAAGAGTTGGACACGACTGAGTGATTTTCACTCATTCACTCCCTCATTGTTGGGGAGATTTAAAGAAATAATGTTTGTACGTTACTTGAAAGAGTGCCTCGGGTACAGAAAAAAATGCTCATTCAAGATTAAATGTTATTATAGAGGCTTACAGCCTCTAAATTGTGCATTTTAAGCTGATGAAAGATGGATATATAGATTATGAGATTTAGATAATAACATTTTACCATGATATTTCCATTCTCCAAGAAACCAAGAATTTTCCCTTTCAGTATTTCAGTGTAGGTTTCAATTTAATTAATTGATTTATTATATTGTCAATATGCATAGCACGAAAGGAGTTCTTTTCTTCTAGCACATCAATACTAAGCAGGTAGGTGCTCTGGAGATTCATGAACTAAACCGAATGTAAGCGGGAAAATGGGGCTTTCTGAAACATAACATATTTGGAAATTTCTGAGAAAATTCAACTCTTATTTACTACAATTGTGGTGAAGATTATGCTGACTTTGATGGTGCTGAAAGCAACAAAGTACGGCCTTTGAGAATATAGTTACAGGCAGGACTGAAAGTGACCCCTGGACCAGTCTGGAAGAGGCTCAATGAGCTCTGCACCCAGGGCCTGACTTGAAGTATATTGCTACTCTTAGGAAGCAGAAGTGCACTATGATTTAATGTGCCTGGAAACAGATGCCCAACGGATTTAGGATGGACATGAAAGGGGCAGGGGGATAATGGAGAGACAACCCCCAGTCTGGCATAAGCAAGTTTAATAATTTCTGGGAACTGGAAAAAAAAAATGCCATCTTAAAGCCCAGTGATTTTCTTAAGACTACACCCCAATAACTACTTAACAATGTGTTGAGAAAAGCAGAGAATGAGTCCTTGGGAATAAAGATCAGCCTCAATTCTAACCCCACCCCCCACCTCCCATCACATTGAAAAACCAAGTATCCATGAAAAAAATCAGCCAAAGGAGGGCTATTTATCACATTGAATTGGGCATTGTGATAACCTGGGCTTCCTTGGTGACTCAGATGGTAAAGTATCTGCCTGCAACGTAGGAGAACTGGGTTCTATCCCTGGGTCAGGAAGATCCCTTGGAGAAGGAAATGGTAACCCACTCCAGTATTCTTGCCTGGAAAATTCCATGGACAGAGGAGCCTGGCAGACTGCAGTCCATGTGACAACCTAGTTACAACAACATTCAACTCTTGTCTCTTTCTATCTTCTTATCTTGCTTTCCTTGAAATTTGAAAACTCACCACCAAATGTCAGTGCTACCTGTCACACTGAGGGTACACATTGTCACATTTATGGACCCATTTCTTAGCACAGTTCCTGACATGCTTGCAAATCATGTCTGTAGGCTCTCCTGATATCTGCTTACTGGATCTTCTCAAAATAAGGACAGTAAGATTATGGGGTTGTTGCCCCTGTGTTGCTTCAAATCTAAGGATATTTGAGAGGCTCAGTGGATCTTACAGACACAACTTGCCAGTACCATTTACACCAGGGTCACTTTCTCCCAGACTCTCTGGCTCCTCCTTTATCTGAGCTCCCTCCTCCAAGCCTTTTACCTGGGCTTATCCTCTCCCCCAGGATGAGCACCTCACCCTACAGTTTATAGGGAGGTGCTCCTGAGCCTCCAGGAGCACATGGATCAGTGGTCTGATAGGGCCCTGCAGGCTTTACCAGGCTCCTCGTGTGGATTGCACAAGAGACTGGCAGACAATGGGGTCAGTGAGAGCTTCTGGGAACAACCACCAGAAACACAGCTGCAGTTCAGTGCTGGCCTCCTGGATATCAGGAGGGATTTGGGGGCCAGCAAGCCACTGGAGGTCGGTTGATATTAGGGTGATTCATGCGGAAAAGGTGAGGACAAAGGACACACTGTTGACTGCCAGAGAAAGCAGGGCTATTTCTGAAAATGTGATTGTTCCCTGAGTTGACTTCATCTGATCAACACGATCCAAGTGAAATATTTTAACAAAATAGTCCCTAAAAACCACCTTGCAAATGGAGTTTGGAAAAGTTTTGATTCTCAGCCTGATTAAACATCAAATCCCTTAATGGTTGAGCTGTTAATCACACTCTTCCTTTACATGCACGGTGATTTATGATCCTGTCTAATGACATTCCAAGACCACTTATCTTTCCCTGGTAGTGAAGATGTGGACTCAAATTTCACAGATATGGTTACATAACTGCAGATGCTCAAACCTGGAAGAACAGGATTTTAGAAGAGTGAATGGAAACAAAATGTAAACAAAATTTAGTCCAGAGCAGGCTAAGATACCACATAATCCACACTTAGAACTTGGTTCCACTAGTAAGGAGTTGTGTGGTCATGTAACCTCTTACAGTCTCAATTTCCCCATTGATAAAATAAGAAGAGAGAGAGCACCCAACTCACAGAGTTTCTGAAAAGATTCTCTGGTGGGTCTAGCAGTTAGGACTTCAGGCTTTCACTGTGGTGGCCTGGATTCAGTTTCTGGTCCAGGAACCAAGATCTTGCAAGCTGCACGGTGTAGTCAAAGAAAAAAAGAGGTTGAGTTCATGAATAGTTTTTAAAGTTTGGGACAAACTGTAGTATTTGCTATTTGAAGTACTATTTGTAATTGGCATATTACGATGTAACATTGGCCTTCATTTCCAACTTAAAACGCCTAAAAATGCCTAACAGATTTTTAGATTTGTGAATTTTAGTTGAAATGTATTTTACGATGTTACTAAACCTGCAGAAATATTGAAATATTTCAGAGAACTTATTCACTGTACATTTAATTTATTTTATTTATAAAAGTTATGAACTGTAAAAAGTTTTACTTGTTGGGTCAAATGCTTGTTGCTTCAAATGCTTGTTGCATTTGAAGTGCTAGTTACAAGAAAATCAAATACCTTCAATGTATAAATGCTATTAAGTTTTTAAAGGACTCTGGAGTATAAGTAAGTTTGTTTAAAGAAATTTAGTCTGTTCAACTTGAAAAAAAATAAATAAAATTGGATTATTTGATTAAAAAAATAAAATAAAATAAAATAATAAAAAAAAAGAAAGAAAAAAAGAGTAAATCATGGATAGCACTCAGCCCTGTGGCCAGCTCATTGCAGACAGTGGTGTGCTCTACCCACTCACTCAGAGCAAATCCCCTGAGCGGTCCCTGACTCCGCTTTCTCCCACAGCCTTTACCCAGTTTTCCAGGAAACGAGGTCTAGTCACGTCTTATCATCCCACCTTGACTCACTGTCTCACCTTAGACGGGGTCCCCACCTCCTCCGCCTTGATTCCTCCAGTCACGGCGACTGGTCTCCCGGCTTCCACCCTGTTCTCCCAAGTCAGTTCCCAACACAGCAGCCAGAGTGATCCTCTGAAACTCAAGCCAGATCATGTCAATCTCCTGCTCCAAGCCCTGCAAAGCTTCCTCGTCGCACTCAGGGTAAAGGTCAGAGGCCAACAAAGCCCTCAAAGGCCTGCTCCCTGGTCACCATCCCCACCTCTTCCCATTCCTCCTCATGCTTCTCTGTTCAGGCTCCTCTGTCCTTCCGCTGCCCTCCCGGGAACATGGTGGGCAGGCCAGGGGGGCTTTGCCCTGGCCGCTCCCTCTGCCCGGCACAGTCCTCCCCACGTATCAGCAAGTCTTACTCCTTACTGCCTGCAAGTTTTTCTCAAATGTTAATTTCTCATTAGACCTACTCTGACCATCGTCTTACCATCCTAACCCTTGATTTCCACTCTCTTATTTCCTCAGCCACTTTTTAAACGCTGTAATTCACTTACTTCTGCTGTGTTCATTGACTGTCCCCCTCTCTAGGACGTAAGCTCCACAGGGCAGGAGTCTTGGTCTGCACTGTTCAAGGATAAATGCTGCTGCTACTGCTTAGTCGCTTCAGTCGTGTTCGACTCTTGTTCGACCCCATAGACGGCAGCCCACCAGGCTCCTCTGTCGCTGGGATTCTCCAGGCAAGAATACTGGAGTGGGTTGCCATTTCCTTCTCCAATGCATGCATGCATGCTAAGTTGCTTCAGTCGTGTCCGCCTCTGTGCAGCCCACCAGGCTCCCGTGTCCACAGGATTCTCTAGGCAAGAATACTGGAGTGGGCTGCCATTTCCTTCTTTATTATTTTCATGATAAATACTGCTGTTGCTGCTAAGTCGCTTCAGTCGTGTCCAACTCTGTGCGACCCCATAGACGGAAGCCTACCAGGCTCCCCCGTCCCTGGGATTCTCCAGGCAAGAACACTGGAGTGGGTTGCCATTTCCTTCTCCAATGCATGAAAGTGAAAAGTGAAAGTGAAGGTGCTCAGTCGTGTCTGACTCTTCGCGACCCCATGGACTGCAGCCCACCAGGCTCCTCCATCCATGGGATTTTCCAGGCAAGAGTACTGGAGTGAGGTGCCATTGCCTTCTCTAAGAGCCTGTAATAGTCCTTGGCACATAGCTGGTATGCAATGCTAGCCTTTGAATAAATGAATGCAGGTGTTCAATCAGTGTTCAGTTCAGTTCAGTTCAGTTTAGTCGCTCAGTTGTGTCTGACTCTTTGTGACCCCATGAATCACAGCATGCCAGGCCTCCTTGTCCATCACCAACTCCTGGAGTTCACCCAAACTCATGTCCATCGAGTCGGTGATGCCATCCAGCCATCTCATTCTCTGTCGTCCCCTTCTCCTCCTGCCCCCAATCCCTCCCAGCATCAGAGTCTTCCAGTGAGTTAACTCTTCGCATAAGGATGCCAAAGTATTGGAGTTTCAGCTTTAGCATCAGTCCTGCCAATGAACACCCAGGACTGATCTCTTTTAGAATGGACTGGTTGGATCTCCTTGCAGTCCAAGGAACTCTCAAGAGTCTTCTCCAGCACCACAGTTCAAAAGCATCAATTCTTCGGCAATCAGTTTTCTTCATAGTCCAAATCTCACATCCATACATGACCACTGGAAAAACCATAGCCTTGACTAGATGGACCTTGGTTGGCAAAGTAATGTCTCTGCTTTTTAATATGCTATCTAGGTTGGTCATAAATTTCCTTCCAAGGAGTAAGCATCTTTTAATTAATTGCATGGCTGCAATCAGCATCCGCAGTGATTTTGGAACCCCCCAAAATAAAGTCTGACACTGTTTCCACTGTTTCTCCATCTATTTCCCATGAAGTGATGGGACTAGATGCCATGATATTAGTTTTCTGAATGTTGAGCTTCAAGGTTAGACCTAAGTTATTGTACCTAACCAGAAAGAGTTAGGAAAAAAAGACTGCTTTCTTTTTGTTGAGCAGCAGATAAATAGCTCATCCTTTACCAAAGCTACCTTTAAAAGACAAATGCAAAATGTAAAATTAAATAATATTAACTAAAAACCCAGCCAACAGAAAAATCTATGTTGAAGATGAAAATAGAAAAATAAATAAAAAGCAAAAAAGGGAGAAACAAGTGTAAAAAGGCAAACTCAGGAGATATTAGAAAACATCCAGTTAAAACTAAGAAGCATGATTGAATTTACATGTAAAGTTTAATTAAAGAAAATGCCTCCAGATTAACTACAGAATAGATAAAGACATGAAATAAAATACATTGACAAAAAGTTGGAATAGCTAATGAAAACACTGATGTGATGAAAAGTAATAGTTAACAGACCAGCTATACACTGCAAGGTAGGAAACTCATTTCCCAACTTGGCTGAACAACAGAATCACTTGGATTGATAAAAATTCCGATTCCCAGGCCCCACTCAGTTGAGCTTGTGAGTCAGTGGGATTGGAGTGGGGTCCAGGAAGCTGCTGTCTGATGCCAGACCCTGATCTCTGCTGGAAGGCTATTTCTCTCTCTCTGTTCTGAACACTCTGGTTCTAACATGGCTCATGCATCTCAGTTTATTCCAAGGGGGATGACAGAGGACCCAGAGAAACGCTGTGGAAGAGACTGTCGAAAAGAAGCTCCATACTGGGCACACCTGCGGAGCAGAGAGATGGTGAGTCAGAACCAGATGGTGGCCTGGGTGGACAGGAACTTGGGAGGAAACTGCTTGGCCCTGCAGGGCAGAGGATGCAGAGAAGCTGGGAAGACCCCCTGGGGACGTGAAGTCCTCACCTTGCAGGGCAGGCTCCTCTCCCCTGGAAATAAGACACTCCATTTTTACTTCTGCTTCACTGGAAAAGACTGATGCTGGGAGGGATTGGGGGCGGGAGGAGACGGGGATGACAGAGAATGAGATGGCTGGATGGCATCACCGACTCGATGGACATGAGTTTGAGTGAACTCCGAGAGTTGGTGATGGACAGGGAGGCCTGGCATGCTGTGATTCATGGGGTCGCAAAGAGTCGGACACGACTGAGCCACTGAACTGAACTGAACAAGCTAGGAATGCCCTCAGATCTTTATCTTATTTCGTGGTTCTTACACATTAAAGAGTCACTCATGGGTCTCTATTTCAGGAGTTCTTACATATCGGGATATACCATAATTGCCCCCAAGAGCTTGTTGAACATGCAAAACCACAGACCCCAGTCCCAGACGTGGTGTGTGCTCCAGGGGTCCGCTTCCCCGGAGATTCGAATGATGGGGGCTGGGTGAGGACCACACTTGGAGAAGCGCTGCTTTGTGCCGCTGGGGAATCCAACCTGCTGAGGGCCCTTGGTCAGCAGCCGGCCCTGGGAACTTTTATCAGCCTAGTCGCCTCTCTAAATCATTCCTGCAGAAAGAGGAGATAATAAAAATTGCAGCTCCTCAAGTGCTATTCAGTACCTGGACCTAGATGGATACTTGGTTCATTCATTTCCTTAGAGGCAAGTACTGTTATCAGCATCCGCGTTTTGCAGACAAGCAGAGTGGCAGGTAACCTGCCCACGCAGGCCACACAGCTACTGAGATGAGAAGCAAACCCAGAGTCTGCTCAGCGCTCTGAGACCCCTCCCTACCTGCTCCTGGGGAGGTGGAGGCGCCAGCGAGGTGGTCCCAGCAAAGCTCTTGGGAGAAGTGAAGGGCGGGAGCAAGCTAATGGGAGGAGCCCACCCTCTCCCGAAGAAGTACAGCCTGGGGCGGGGCAGAGCACAGCCCCCCTAGTAAAGCACAGCACATGCGTCTATTGTACAAGGGCTTTTCTTTTTTTTCTTTCTGGTACCCTTGGCTCCACACTGGCGATGACTCAGTGCCAAGCATCCTAGAATCAAGAAATGTTTCTTAAGCTAAAATAGTAAGGCGCCCTGAGCTTAGAGCTTCTGTATTCTTCAGTTCAGTCCAGTCGCTCAGTAGTGTCTGAGTCTTTGCGACCCCATGAATCACAGCACGCCAGGCCTCCCTGTGCATCACCAACTCCCGGAGTTCACTCAAACTCATCTCCATCGAGTCGGTGATGCCATCCAGCCATCTCATCCTCTGTCGTCCCCTTCTCCTCCCACCCCCAATCCCTGCCAGCATCAGAGTCTTTTCCAGTGAGTCAACTCGTCGCATGAGATGGCCAAAGTATTGGAGTTTCAGCTTTAGCATCAGTCCTTCCAATGGACATCCAGGACTGATCTCCTTTAGAATGGATGGGTTGGATCTCCTTGCAGTCCAAGGGACTCAAGAGTCTTCACCAACACCACAGTTCAAAAGCATCAATTCTTCGGCACTCAGCTTTCTTCATAGTCCAACTCTCACATCCATACATGACCCTGGAAACACCATAGCCTTGGCTAGACAGACCTTGTTGGCAAAGTAATGTCTCTGCTTTTTAATATACTATCTAAGTTGGTCATAACTTTCCTTCCAAAGAGTAAGCGTCTTTTAATTTCATGGCTGCAGTCACCATCTGCAGTGATTTTGGAGCCCCCCCCCAACAAAATAAAACATAATATGTGTCTTTTTAGATGTAGATATTCTTGCCAGTGGAAATGGGAGGATCCAACAGGAAGTGCTTTTGAAATGAATAAAGCAAAGCCGGATGTTTCCCCAGGAGGCCTGCCGAGGTCAGGCAGGGATGACCCCAGCCATAGCTGAGGACTCTATAGCAACCTGATCGAGGACCCCTGGGAGCTATGAGGATGTGCTAAAGTTCCTATTCGGTCCCTGTCCTGTTCCGTCCCTGTTTCCTCCTCCCTGGTAAAATAGGGACAGTAATCGGAGATCAGGGAGTGCTGACACTGCAATGGGCTTAGCCCTGTGTCAGGAACCCGGATGGCACCTGATGAACAGTAGTTACTGTCTGGTGATGACAGGGATTACTTTGCCAACAAAGGTCCGTCTAGTCAAGGCTATGGTTTTTCCCATGGTCATGTATGGATGTGAGAGTTGGACTGTGAAGAAAGCTGATCGCTGAAGAATTGATGCTTTTGAACTGTGGTGTCAGAGAAGACTCTTGAGAGTCCCTTGGACTGCAAGGAGATCCAACCAGTCCATTCTAAAGGAATGGGTGTTCATTGGAAGGACTGATGTTCATTGGAAGGACTGATGTTCATTGGAATCCTGGGTGTTCATTGGAAGGACTGATGCTAAAGCTGAAACTCCAATACTTTGGCCACCTCATGCGATGAGTTGACTCACTGGAAAAGACTCTGATGCTGGGAAAGGTTGGGGTCAGGAGGAGAAGGGGACGACAGAGAATGAGATGGCTGGATGGCATCACCGACTCTGTGGACATCAGTTTGAGTGAACTCTGGGAGTTGGTGATGGACAGGGAGGCCTGGCGTGCTGTGATTCATGGGGTTGTGGAGAGTCAGACATGACTGAGCAACTGAACTGAACTGAACTGATGACAGGGATGAGGGAGATGCTGACTCCGGTCACCAGCACTTTGGCGGGGGCTGGGGGACTGCCTTTCTCCCAAAGACTGGTTTGCTGTGCAGCTCATGGAAGGTTAGGGAAGGTGCTCTGGCCGCGGCAGGGTGTATTTTGAAGGCGTGTAGTGCACGGTATGTGACGACCTGTGGGACGTGAGTGACGCGCAGTGGTGTGCTGGCACTGGGCTGCGGGCCGGCCGTCTCTGCCCCCGGAGGGGCCCGCTTCCGCCGGGGCGCCGGCCCCATTCTTCTGGCCCAGAGGCGGTGTTCTGGGGTGGAGTCGTCCCTGGCGCGGTGCTCCCGCGCTGGCTGTGCGCATGGGGAAGACGCCGGGGTCATCTGCCCCGGTAAATGTCTCTCTCTTCACCCAGAGTCGATGTTTCATTTTTTCCAGCTGTTTCCTCAGTTTCCCCTTGACTCGCCTTGTTGTTCAGTCGCTCAGTCGTGTCCGACTCTTAGTGACCCCATAGACTGCAGCAGGTCAGGCTCCCTTCCCTGTCTTTCACCGTCTCCTGAGAGTTTGCTCAAACCTAAGTCCACTGGGTCGGTGGTGCCATCCAACCATCTCGTCCTCTGTCATCCCCTTCTCCTGCCTCCAATCTTTCCCAGCATCAGGGTGTTTTCCAGGGCGTGGGCTCTTTGAATCAGGTGGCCAAAGTATTGGAGCTTCAGTTAGACACTCTAACCCCAATCTTCATGTGTCTGTTTGAGAAGCCAAAGGTAATCATTCTAGGAAACAATACTAGGTTTGAAGTGAAAAGGCTTAGTCTAGTTGCAACAATTGCAGATCCCAGTGAAAAATGATTATGTGCGTCTTTTTTCAAAAACTATTAAGAATTTCAAGAACCATCATCAAGAGCCAAGCACCCATTCATGAATGCTTGGTGGGTGACCCAGCAGTGGACACAGTGTCCGTCTCCTGTGGAACTGACTATTCCGTGACTTCCAGACTATTCCATGTGCCAGCTTCTGTCACAAAGGAGTGGACTCACTTCTCTTGGTGATAACTGAGACCAGACCTGCCCTTCAGGAACCTTTCCTGCTGAAGGTGGCTCTGTCCTGAGAGTAGGATAAGGGGATGGAGGAGGATTCTGGTCCATTAAACCATCATTCCCAACCGCCTCACCATCCCTGCCTCCTCACCCAGGGTAAAGGCAGTTCTGGTCCCTCCAAACTCCTGGGCCCACTTCACGGTCAGACCATGCCAGACACTCCCAAGACCTTTCCTGTACAGGCAGAGTCACCTTTGTTGTGTTTGGGTGCTCCAGAGGGCTTGGCCTGGTGATAAGAGGAGGCTGCTAATCTATTCTACAGTGTGTCCTTGAGGCCAAGCACCTAGGCTGGCAGTGGGTGGGTGGGTGGGGGGGGGGTACTGCTGCATACAGAGAGGTGCTGAGAGTAGTCCAGTTAGCGAATCATTGAAGTCACTTACTTCGGGGGAATTGAAAACCACTTTTCAAATAGGATTTTTAACAGTTATTCTCAACCAGGGGGGATTTTGTCCCCCAGGGGATATTTGGCAGTGTCTGGAGATATTTTTGATTGTCACAACAAGGGGGCGCTGCTAGCATCTTATGGGTGGGGGCCAGGGATGTTGCTCAACATCCTGCAGTGCACAGAACAGCCCCCATTCCCCCCCAGAATGTTCCAGAACAAAGTGTCATTAAAGCTGAAGTTAAGAAACCTTGTTTTAGAACCAGGCATGTGCCATTGAATTTGTTCATTTTAATAAGGACTTATTAATTGATATTCATTGATGGTTAATTCATTGTTTTACCAAAAAAGCAGACTTATCTATAGCTCCGTCCTCAAGTGTCAGCCTCAGTCCAGTTATTTTTCCAATTCTCCCCTTTAGGGATTAAAGTTGATTAAGTTTCCTCTGTCATTTTTCTGGGGAGATGAATAATCTAATTTCTTTCCAGTATGATTTGTTGACAGACTTACTGGATCTTTATTGTAATCTTAGCCTGCCGCTTTTTCCAAGGCCATGTGCTTTGAGTCTCTTGAACGGTTTTGCCTGAGAACCTGCCTCAAGAGGTCAATTCCGACATGACTCATTAACTCCTCCCCGTTTTCTAGACATCTTCTAGGCTTTTCTAGACACCTTCCAGTCACTATCCCTTGCTATCCATACCAACTCAGGTGGGCTTGTTTTATGATCTCTGTTTTACAAATAAGGAAACTGAGGTTCAGGTTAAGACAAAGTCATGTACCTTGACCAAAGTCACATGGCAAATATTCAGCCCTCTAAACTCCATATCAGGTATTCAGTCCCTTAGATGGCATCACCGACTCAATGGACATGAGTTTGAGTAAACTCTGGGAGTTGGTGATGGACAGGGAGGCCTGGCATGCCGCAGTCCATGGGGTCACAAAGAGTCAGACACGACTGAGCGACCAAACTGAACTGAACTGAACTGAACACCACATACGCCTACATTCTCGAAAAAATTGCCCTGAACCTAAACAGAATTGGCGAATATGTAGAGTTGTCTTTGTTGCTCTGCTGCTGACCTCACCCTTCTCCCCCACCTCACATGCCCCCAACCTCCCCTCACCCTCCACCAAACACACACACAGTCAACGCCCTACAGCCTGGCCAGCTCCCCAGCGGCCCTCATTTATTAAAACCAGAGCCTCCAGACCCACCTTCCCCTGTCTTTGCAACTCACTCTACCCCCTTCCATTTCCTGAAGTGCTCTTCCCGCAGAGGATTTGGAAGAAGGTCAGTGTCTGTTAATGGGAGAAATGAGTGATTGACTGGTGGGTGGGTGAGGGGACCAGTGTGAATGGAGTAATCAGCTCCCATGTTTCTCAAACAAATTCTCCCAAAAGCGTGGCCCAGAGTTGCCTGCCCAGAGCAGAGACTCTTTGAGATCCTTTTATCTTAAAAAGTCACCTGGAGTTTTACTTCCCAATCATAACAAAACCGCATTTATTGTGGTATGAAAATAGTGTTTTGAATATGTGACATATGGTAACATTGGTCCCTGGGGAAGATGCACCTGTTTAGCCTGCAGATGTCTCCAACCCCAATCTCAGGATAAGAAACAGAAAAACCAATCCTAGTTGAAGGTGTGTTATTCCTGAGTATGAAGTTTGGGGCTTCCCTGATAGCTCAGTTGGTAAAGAGTCTGCCTGCAATGGAGGAGACCCCAGTTCGATTCCTGGGTCGGGAAGATCTGCTGGAGAAGGGATAGGTTACCCACGCCAGTGTTCTTAGGCTTCCCTTGCGGCTCAGCTGGTAAAGAATCTGCCTGCAATGTGGGAGACCCCTGATCAATCCCTGGGTTGGGAAGGTACCCTGGAGAAGGGAAAGGCTACCCACTCCAGTATTCTGGCCTGGAGAATTCCATGGACTGTATAGTCCATGGTTCGCAAAGAGACACGAGTGAGTGACTTTCACTTTCTTTTTTTTTGAAGTTTGGATTAAGATGTTTGTATTTCAGCAACTATTGAAATAGTCAAAAGGCCTTTCCTTCCAATATTCCTTTTTGGAGAAACTGTATGAAAGACTAATTCCAGGCTCAACTGCTTCACTGGAATCTTAACAGTGGGATGATGGCTGAACTGTCCAGCAAGTGCAGGACATTCCAGAATCTTAACTGTCTCTGCTAGACCCAAGTTACAATCAGCTTTCTTTTCTTTCTCATAGATGATGAATACGAAACTTCTGGAGCTTTTGGTAAGAAACACACCTTAGTATATCTTTAACAGAGCACCCCCAAGCGCCCCATCCTCTGATGATATTTGCCAACATAACCCACTGCAGGAGGTTGGGGAGGAGCAGAAAACAAATAGTGAATTTAACCGAAAGGACTAAGTAAGGGAAAGAAAACAAGCAGTCAATTCCTGGCCTTGAACCATGCATAAAACATTTTCTCCCCTAACTGTTTTGTTCTTGTTGCCTAGATGCATTTTAGAAAACTATGAAGAGAGGATGTGGATATGATTTAATCAACTATCATTCAAAGATATAATTAAACTAAAATCAGACCCAAAAATCCTAACTTCAGCTCCCCCAGTAATGCCTGTGGCTTTGTGGGTGCTCATAAAGTCTTATGGAAAAACCCAAATGAACTTTTTGGCCAACCCAATACTATCTGTTTCTAGAAAGAACCTGCCAGATATACCCCCGGAATCACGCCTTTAGCTTAATGTCTACTCCATGGGGTTATCATCACATATGTGCAGGGCTCACCAAGAAACTTGGGTGGGCTATTTAGCAATGACAGCAATGATACCTCATTTCCTCCTCTCTGCTCTTAGATGCTGAGATGCCGACACTGTTTCCCGGGGGTGAGTCGAGGTTTTATGACTCCTCACTTGATGTGGTTTGGCGGGTTGTGCGCTTTTAAATGGTGAGTAGGTCCCAACCTTATAAATACTACCAAACAGAGTGATTTCGTCTGGGGAGTTCTATGCGTTCTCATCACTCATAACCTCGGCCTTTTCTCAGTGCTTCAAGGAAGGCTCTGCCTCTACTCCATCCCTCTTTGTCTTCTTAACTCCGCCCTTCTCTTCCTCCAAGCCTCAGGTCCATCATCCCTTCTTAGAAAAAATATCCTGGAACCGCTACCCCTTATGCTCTCAAAAGATTATGAACATCTCCACGTTTGCTTCTTAGCACCTTGCAGAATTGTAAGTTTAAACTTAATGTTGGATCAATGGGACTGCCTCCTCTAGTCTCCTCAAACTAAACTCTGAACTTTGGGCCAGGAAAGACCAGATCTGGTCTGTGAATCACAGTAGCCACAGGGCTATCTGCTGGGATCCAGCATGTGTTCAATAAATCTTTGTCGAACAGCTCAACAAATGGGTCAATGCAGAGAGTGTCCCTTCTCCTAACATGCAATGTTGTGGTTTTTTTTTGAAGACTGACTGCAATTGCAGCTAGTGAATGGGTCAGGCAGATGTTGTGGAGGTGGGGAGGCTTTCTACCACGGCCAGTGGCGCAGGGTCTGTGATGACCACTGGGACATGCATGAAGCCGAGGTGGTGTGCCGGCAACTGAGCTGTGGGCCTGCCCTGGCAGTGCCGGTGAAGGCCTGCTTTGGGGAGGGGGAAGGCCAGCTTCTGCTGGATGATGTGGACTGTACAGGAAGAGAGAGTTTTCTGGGACAGGGTCCCCATGCTGACCGGTACATCCGTAACTGCGGTCCTGGAGAAGACGCCAGTGCCATCTGCTCAGGTAACAGTCACCTCTCCTCCCAAGCATGCTCATGTCATCATCCAGAGGGCATCTCTAGTAATCCCATCAGCAGAGCCTGCACTTGTGTGCGGTATTGCTGGAAGTGTGTATGTGCATGTGTCTGTGCGTGTGTTTGGGTTTTTATCATATATCTTTTGTTTCTTTTTTTCCCCTCTTTGATTTCCCTTTGTTTTATTCTATTAGTTGGGTTTTTGGTTTAGGGTGCCATAAAATCATATGTGCAGACCATCTATGACCACTTGTATGAGCCCAAAGTCAAGAGGCAGTTGTCAGGTGAGGCATTCAACTTGAGCACAGGAATTTTCTAGCAAATAGATGTTGAAATGGATTTTAAACAGAGAAATATAATGGAAGATACTAGGGTTTCCATTACAAGGACTGGATTCCAAAGTGACTGTGACAAAACACTGGAAGTCAGCAGTGACATTAATCATTCCCTGAGTGTGTTCTACTTCCACAGGGCACTGTGGGGAACTAAAAGATAAAGCTTTGCCCACTGAAAAGTATGCAGTCAAATGAAGGTGTAGAAACCAGGAGTTTAGAAATTAGAATAGCACTGAGTTTTGTCCTATTGATTGTGAGTACAGGCCATGTATTGCTAATCACACGTCTTTGACCAGTTAGTAATTGTCTTGATTGTTTTAGCCCAGGGTTTCTCAGCCTCAGCACTATGGATGTTTGGGGCCACATAATTCTCCATGATGGGGGCTGCCCTGCACATTGTAGGATGTTTAATAGTATACCTGGTGACTACCCACTGAAGGACCACCCCCCAAACTGTGGCAACCAAAAATGTCTTCAGACATTATCCAGTGTCTGCTGGGGTGGGGGAAGGGGAAATTGCCACTGATTGAGAACCACTGGTCCAGACAAACAAGTGAATTTCCCCCAAACATGTGACTGATACTTATACAACCAACCCTGAAGTCATAAAGGTGTGTACTAGCTGGGAAACAACGGAAATCATCTAGCGGATCTAGAGCAAATAACTTGGCTGTTTGCTAAACATCCCAGTTGTATTCAACCGGAATGAGTGTATCCAAGACAATTAAAAAGTTTTTAAAGTCCACTCAGACAGCTCAAATGTTGGTGGAAGTGTGCATGTACATGTGTTTGTGCATGTGTGTGTGTGTTGGTTTTTTATCATATTTTTTTTGTTTCTTTTCCCTTTGATTTGCCTTTGTTCTGTTCTATTAGTTGGGTTTTTGGTTTAGAATGCCGTAAAAGCAGAAATTCTGTAGAGCCACTGTGTTCCACCTGTTTCATGTGTATCAGGAACTATTTGCCTCCTATTTGGAGATATTGCAGAGTCTCTGGGAGGAACTAGCACAGCCACAATTGTGTAGGATGTGTTACTAGACACACTGGGCTAGTATGTGTCTGTGTATCTGATGGTTAGTTAAAGTAATCTGAACTAAGGCAGGGAGCATCAACATTTTTATTTCCAGGAGTCATATTCTTTCATTTAAAAATTCATTTTGAATTGAAGCCCCTCTAGAAACAATATCCCTTTTCCTAAAAGCGATCTTTTCTTTCTCCACATATTAACAGAGTGAAAATTTAAACCAGCATAGGGTAGATGCCTGTTTTTGTTTTATTGACTTGACATTTTTCGTTCTATGAGCCACCCAGGAAGGTAATAGGTAGATCATAAAGGAAAAAGTAAAATAAACAGTAGGATGGACCAGATTCCCATGTTTACTATCCTTATTTGCTGTTTCCACATTCCTGGGCCACTGAGATGATCCCACCATTAAGTTTTCACGTACAAAATATGTAGTATGCTCAGCTGGTAAAGAATCTGCAATGCGGGAGACCTGGGTTCGATCCCTGGGTTGGGAAGATCACCTGGAGAAGGGAAAGGCTACCTACTCCAGTATTCTGGCCTAGAGAATTCCATGGACTGTATAATCCTTGGGGTCACAAAGGGTCAGACACGACTGAGCGATTTTCACTTCACTTCACTTCTCCCCGCCCAGTTTGGCTCATCAGCTCCAACCAAAAAAACCTTTTTTAAGTCAAAAGGAAAGTTTGCATCAAGTAAGTTGGGCTTCCCTGGTGGCTCAGAGGTTAAAGCGTCTGCCTCCAATGTGGGAGACCCAGGTTCGATCGATCCCTGGGTCGGGAAGATCCCCTGGAGAAGGAAATGGTAACCCCCTCCAGTATTCTTGCCTGGAGAATCCCATGGATGGAGAAGCCTGCTAGGCTACAGTCCATGGGGTCGCAAAGAGTCGGACACGACTGAGCGACGGAATGGAATGGAAGTTGAAAGTGCTATTGGGCCACTTTCTTCCCTCCTTAAAAGTTAGCTTCATTTTGTTTTCAATCTTGAGGGTTTTATGTTATCAACTAGTATTGATATTTTCTTTTTGCCAATAGAGTTGCCACTAAAAGCCTTATTGCTACCACTGTATTAAGGGAAAGTCTTGGTAAATCTTCGTGTAGCTTATGCAGCTGTTCAACCTATGTTCTTTCCCACTATGTGGGCTCAGAATGAATATTTTATGTCTTAACTGGGGTCTCACAGAGTCAGACACGACTGAAGCAACTTCGCAGCAGCAGCAGCCACTGAAATCTTGACTCCTCTCCTTGAAAAGAATGCTAATGAGTCACTGCCCTTGCCACAGGGTCGAAAGTCTTTTCACGTTGAATTTGCTATATTAATCCTTATTTGATGCAAATTTTCCTTTTGACTTAAAACTAAAAGCTTTTCTGGTTGGAACTGATGAGCCAAACTGGGGAGGGAGAACATATACATATGTTGTACGTGAATCATCCATTTATTGATGGACTAGGAAACTGCTGAGTCTTGCATTGTGCAAGACTGGTAAACCCAGTGGGAACATGTTGAAGACAGGCATATATTACCCAGCTGAGCTGTGGGTTGAGGGAAAAGGCTATGGGTTTAGCAGTAGAAGCTCCATGTTTGAGTTCCACTCTGCATTTTTGGGCTTCCCTGGTGGCTCAGATGGTAAAGAATCTTCCTGCAATGCAAGAGTCCCAGGTTCAATACCTGAGTTGGGAAGAGTCCCTGGAGAAGGGAATGGCACACATTCCAGTATTCTTGCCTGAAGAATCCCACGGACAGAGGACCCTAGTGGTCTACATGCAGTTCATGGGGCTGCCAAAGAGTCAGACACGACTGAGCAACTAACACTTTCGCTGCCATTTATTTAGTGTAGCCTTGGGCAAGCCATTTTTTTAAGGAGATTAAAACATCTCTCTCTCCTTTTTTTAATAAAGAGGACTAAAACATTTGCTTCAGTGTCCTCCATTTGGGTTAAATGAGGTTATGTACATGGAATGATAAGAGCAAACTTTATTGAGTGTCAGTGACACTTGGGGCATTGTTCTAGGTCTTGGCATGCAGAGTTATTATTTAATTCTCTAGTTCATTCTTGATAACTCGCCTGCTCTCAGGGGGTGAGCATTCTTTGGAGCTAGCATCACAGGTTGAAGTTACTACCTTTAGAGTCTCTTCAAATCAATCAAATCAGCAAATATTTCTGAGAGTCTGTTATGTCCAAGGGGCTGTATTTCAGCAGGAGTTCACTATGTTTCATATTTGCTATTTTTGACCTGTCACATTATAGATTTGTTGAAAATGATTAAGTAGGTGAGGTATAAGTTATTCGATTTAATTGAGTATTAAATATTTTCACTTATGTGTACCCAATAGGTGAAGGAAATTCAGAAACTGTACTGTCAGGTAAGAGAACATTTTTGTGCTCTTTCCTGGGACACTTCTGGTTGCTTGTCAAAATACAGGAGAAAAATAAGTGAAAGAGTTGCTGTTGAGTTATTTTGCTGAGTGATTCATTATGTGTGTTGTGCTTAGTTGCTCAGGCATATCCAAATCTTTGACACCCCATGCACTGCAGCTGGCCATGATCCTCTGTCCTTGGGGATTCTCCAGGCAAGAATACTGGACTGGCTTGCCATGCTCTCCTCTAGGGAATCTTCCCAACCCAGGGATCGAATCCAGGTCTTCCACATTTCAGGCAGATTCTTTACCGACTGAGCTACCAGGAAAGCCCAAGAATACTGGAGTGGGTACCCTATTCCTTCTCCAGCAGATCTTCCCAATCCAGGAATCGAACCGGGGTCTTTTGCACTGCAAGTGGATTCTTTACCAGCGGAGCTACCAGGGAAGCCCAATTCTTTATAACCTGCTCTTTATAATGAAGCTTGTGTGGGTGATTTTCAGAGTGCTGCTCCAGCTGATTCTTTAAAAAAAATAAAATGAGATAACAATATCATTATTTTAAACAAATACTAGAAACTATTTTGAACATCACAATTTTATAATTACTTTTAATCTTCATCTTGGCAGCTTCTCTGAGAGTTTTCAAAATTCCTTAATTTTCATAAATGATACATTTCAGTTTTTCTTTGGAGGAAGCATCATTTGATCACATGTAATATTTGCTTATTGTATGAGTTTCTAATCTCTGCCTTAAAAGATTGGCATACACTTAGTGGCTTAAACAATGCACGCTTACTATCTTACAGTTCTGAAGGTAAAAAATAGGTCTTACTGAGTTAAAACCCAAGGCTACACCAGGCATTGTTCGTTCCAGAGGGTCTAGAAGTGGAGATCAATTTCCTTGCCTTTTCCAGTTTCTAGAGGCCGCCTGCATTCTTTGGCTCATGGCCTCCTGCCTATCTTCAAAGCCAACAGTGGGAAGAATATTAAGACCCAAAACATATCATTATTGTAAAAAAAAAAAACAAAAAAACTGAGCACCTGAGCTTGGACATCAAGTATGAGAGAGAGAGAAAGGGGCTGGTTAAATCTCATAGGACTGAAGGTTGAGAGGTGGTCTAGCATCTCTGTCACTCCCACTCTGTAAGGAGTGTGAGGAAAAGGCAGGATTGTGTTATGTGGGGGCGTGGGGGTGGGTCTGTGTGTCAGTGAATGAGAAAGGGGTGTTCCTAAAGAGTCACCTTATATCTTTAAAATCTAAGAAATAAATCAGGACACCTGGCCTGATGCCTGGGAAGTGGCTACCCTGGAAAGACGCCACTGTTTCCCTGAGTCACTTGAAGAGGGGACGCGTCTTCCTGGTCATGGTGTGTGCAGTACCATGCAGGTCATTTTGTCTTCGCGTCGTGCGAGTCCATGCCCTTTTCCTTACTCCATCATCTGTGAGGCTGCCATGTCAGTTACACCATCAAGTGACTCACGTCCTGAGGATGCTGATGGGATCTTCAATGAGCCCTCGGACCTGTGTTCCATGTGGCTCTGTGGGGCTGAAACCCGCTGTGCGTGTCAGATACACCCTGGATCTTTGGTACCCTCAGTTCAGTTCAGTTCAGTTCAGTTGCTCAGTCGTGTCCGACTCTCTGCGACCCCATGAATCACAGCACGCCAGGCCTCCCTGTCCATCACCAACTCCCGGAGTTCACTCAAACTCATGTCCATCGAGTCGGTGATGGCATCCAGCCATCTCACTCTCTGTCGTCCCCTTCTCCTCCCGCCCCCAATCCTTCCTAGGGTCAGAGTCTTCCAGTGAATCAACTCTTCGCATTAGGTTGCCAAAGTATTGGAGTTTCAGCTTTAGCATCAGTCCCTCCAATGAACACCCAGGATTGATCTCCTTTAGAATGAACTGGTTGAATTTCCTTACAGTCCAAGGAACTCTCAAGAGTCTTCTCCAGCACCACACTTTAAAAGCATCAATTCTTCGGTGATCAGCTTTCTTCACAGTCCAACTCTCACATCCATACATGACCACGGGAAAAACCATAGCCTTGACTGGACAGACCTTTGTTGGCAAAGTAATGTCTCTGCTTTTTAATATACTCCTAGGAAGACTGTAATACTGCTTCATCCACATTCTTATATGGATGGCATGTTGAAGTGATCATAATTTGCACGTATTGGATTAAATAGGGTACATTGCTGAAATTAATCTCACCTCTTTCCTTTCTAAAATGTGCTGCCGGAGCTCAGGCTCTGCGCCTGGCGGACAGCAGTTCCTTCCTCCACGCCAGTCCCTGTGTTGACTGCCCCACGTGGATTTTCTTATCTGATCCTCCTGACAGTCAAATTAAGAAAACTTCTATAACCTGCCTTCTCTCAACAGGGAAACTCATACTCAAATGGGCAGTGGAATGATAACACAGACAGTCTGACTCCAGAGCTTAGAGATTAGTCTCTGAACTACTTTTTCTCCCTAAACCACATTCAAATCCTATTAACTACTAAAAACACTGACTAGGCATGTGGCCTATTCAGAGATTCTGCGATGGGGAAAGTGAAGAGTAAAGAGAGGCGACCAGCATCCAGTCCCATCACTTCATGGCAAATAGATGGGGAAAAGTGGAAACAGTGGCAGATTTCATTTTCTTGGGCTCCAAAATCACCACGGAAGGTGAATGCAGCCGTGAAATTAAGAGTCACTTACTTCTTGGAAGAAAAACTATGACAAACCTAGACAGCACATTAAAAAGCAGAGACATCACTTTGCTGACAAAGGTCTGTATAGGCAAAGTTATGGTTTTTCCAGTAGTCATGTACGGATGTGAGAGTTGGACCATAAGGAAGGCTGAGTGCCCAAGAACTGATGCTTTCAAACTGTGATGCTGGAGAAGACTCTTAAGAGTCCCTTGGACAGCAAGGCAATCAAACCAGTCAATCCTAAAGGAAATCAACCCTGAATATTCACTTACAGGACTGAGGTTGAAGCTGAAGCTCTAACACTTTGGCCACCTGATGCAAAGAGCCGACTCACTGGAAAAGACCCTGATGCTGGGGAAGATTGAGGGCAGGAGGAGAAGGGGATGACAGAGGATGAGATGGTTGGACGGCATCATCAACACAATGGACATGAGTCTGAGTAAGCTGCCGGAGATGGTGAAGAACAGGAGAGCCTGGCGCGCTGCGGTCCACGGGGTCGCAGAGAGTCAGACACGACTGAGAAACTGAACAAGAGTGAAGAGGCAGCTCAGCTGAGTCAGCCCTGCGTTTATATTCCTCCTCTTGCGCTTGCTCGTCCTTTGCCTCCAGAGCACCCGTTAAAACACCAGCCACAGCCTCCAGAGCACTCGTCCAGTCCCCCACCCCAGGCTGGCAGCTGCCATCCCTCTTCTGGGCCCACAGTTCCCTGTCCTCACTTTTAGCTGTATTCCTTTCCTGCACAGTTGTCTGTCCATTCATCTCTCCAATGATGTCATCAGCTTCCCAGAGCAGAATCCGTATCTTTCTCATCTTTGACATTGTCCCCAGCCAAACACACACACGCACACACAGGGTCTCAAGAATAGTGTCTCCTGTATGATAGGCATTCAGTGCTCATTAAATGAATAAATAACTAAATGCTTGAACAATGAACACTGCTCCACCGACCCCGGTTTACAAATGTGCGTTCACTTCCAAATGTTTACAGAAGGAAAGAGTGGACCCAGTCAGTTCTTTCATCTCCTGTCCAAGAGGCTCCGGGTTCTTCTGAAATCAGAGGGGCATGGCCCAGCTCTTGGCAGGACGATGCTCAGTGCCAGCTGCTGGCCTCTGGGTTTGGAGCTCCCTCTCCTGCCTCCCAGCTGTGTGACCCTCCCCGGGTTTCTGTCCCTCTTGGTGCTTCAGTTTCTGATCTGAAACATGGGGTGATAACTGTGTTTCAAGGAGCGTTAGTGAGTGTCAAGTCAGTGAGTTCGTGTTAAGAGCCTGGTGCACAATCAGGCACCATGAGCCTGGGTTTCTGTGCCTTGAGGTGTGTCCAGTGCGACAGTGCCCCTCTGGAAGAGGGGATTCAGCTCTGCTCTTTGCTAATGGCCTCAGCCATTTTGTCATCACAAGTCCTCCCCCCAGCACTTGGCTGTCACCAACTTGCTTTCTATCTCTACGGATGCGCTTCATCTGATTCGTTCCTATAAATGAAATCATACAACATGTGGCCTGTGGTGTCTAGCACAATGTTTTCAAGGCTGATGGTTCCTTTTTAAATGCTCTGTCTTGAATGAACTTGTCCACAGCTAATTGAATTCTTCTCCTGGAAATGTGAAGCAGGTGAAGAAAGTCCTCTTTCTGTGCTGTGTTTAGTCAGTTGTGTCCGACTCTTTGTGACCCCGTGGACTGTAGCCTTGCAGGTTCCTCTGTCCATGAAATTTCCCAGGCGGGAATACTGGAGTGGATTGCCATGCCCTTCTCCAGGGGATCTTCCCAACCCAGGGATTGAACCAGCATTACAGGTGGACTCTTGACCATCTGAACCACCAGGGAAGCCCCCTTAGCTTCCTGTTTGGTATTAAACATAAGGAGTCATTTCTCTTATACTGTTGCTTTCCCAGCAGCTCTCTCAACTTCTGCCATCCCAGAAGATGTGAACCACCCAGCTGTATCCTCAGGTAGGTCAGTGAACTGTGAGTTAAAGCAATGAAGATGGGTGTGGTACTTTGTTACATGCCACTTCCAGCATTTTTTTTTTTATTTCTAAAAAAGAATTTTATTAAAAAAGCACAAATGCAAAGAAATGAACAGAGGAAAATTTATGCGTCGAACCTGGACTGGTCACTTATGATAATATACATGCTACAATTCCATTCTCCCCAATCATTCCACCTTCACCCTCTCCCACAGAGTCCCAAAGACTGTTCTAAATGCCTATGTCACTTCCAGCATTTTAAGCCCAGAAGAAGGATGAGTTGTAGGTCAGGGCCTGGGAGAACTCACTGCCAAGGGCTCTATGGACAATGTGGTGCCCAGTGTCACCTTCGGAACCAGATTTTAAGCTCCAGAGGACAAGGGTTTTATCTGCCTTTCTTATCACTGTATCTGCAGCACTTGTCACAGTGCTTGTCACATTAGAGGCACCCAGGGAAAGTTCACTGGATCAGTAAATGAATGTGTAAGCCCTGCATGGGTTTCCCAGGTGGCACAGTGGGAAAGATTTCACCTGCCAGTGCAGGAGACACAAGAGATGCAGGTTGGATCCCTGGGTCAGAAAGATCCTCTAGAGTAGGAAATGGCAACCTTCTCCAATATTCTTGCCTGGAGAATTCCACAGACGGAGGAGCCTGGCAGGCTACAGACTATGGGGTTGCAAAGAGTCAGACACGATTCATCGACTAAGCGCGTAGCCCTGCACGTGTGGATGGGCTGTCTGACCCTGCTGGGGTAGCTCTGGTCTTAGTTAAACATAGTCCTGCTAGGCAGTGCGTAGTGGCGGCAAGTCCCTCTGCTTAAGAGACCTGGGCATCTCTCTGGAAAATGCTGGTAGCCCCCTGTTGGCACTCACATCCCTTCTCAGAAAGAAGTGCTAGGATTTCACATGTGAGCAAACTAATGAAGCCGAATTTCAACAAATATTTTTCTTTTTCCATCTCAGCAGACAATGAAGAGTTACCGACTGGCGTACCAGGTACGGCAATGATTTTGTCACTGGATCTATACATACACAGCCTTACTGTGCAGATGGGTGGGACCTGGATGGTCATGTCATCAGATTACACAGTGTCCTCCGAGTGGTCGACAATCAAATCTGTATGGATACTATGATTCTTAGAACTTTTGCCCGATTCTTTCATGATCGCTTTATTACTGCTGAGCATCCTTATGCAGAAAGGGGACTATCGGGGACCAGCCTCGATATGACCCAGGGTATCCTCGGGATGAACGGCGTCGGCGTCAGAGAGAGAGAGAGAAAGAAGAGAGAGACAGGGGCTGATGATTCCTTGGTTTACGCTGGAAACCAATAAAACCCCAGCACGGGGCTTGCTCTGTTTACGTAGGCCGCAGGCGCCCTCTCAAATCGCTGGAGGCACCCCACCAGGGCACCCCCTCGAGTGAGTCTTAGAAGCCCAGGCAGATAAGTAAACTCAGAGGGCCCAGCGCTCCAAGGATCTCAACCAGAAAAAGGAGAATAGAGAAAAGGATGGAAAAAGAGAAAAGAACGACACGGGGAGACCAAGCTTCAGTGAGCAAGGCCCAAAACTTTATTTTCCAGTGCTGCTTTTATACCCTAAGTTATGTGCATAAGAAACAGAGAAAGGGAGGTATAGATTCACGCCAAAATCACGTGGGGTCAGCAGTCTTGACCCTTATCAGGATCAGGGCTTATTTTTGTGTGTCTTGTGATAAAAGTTTTAGGTGATTTACATCATCTTCTGGCCAGGGGGCCTGCTAACAGTTTTATGGCCCTCTCTCCTAACAATAGGTTAGTTAGCAAGTAAAAGGCTTATATTCTTTTAAGGTGACTTTCCTAAAGTTAGGTGCTAGACACATAACAAAGTTACATTCCTATAAGGCACCGGTGTAGTGAGCTGCAAGAAAGGAACTTATTAACTTAAGATCTGATGTGGTTAAATCAAAGGCTACTACTTATATTCTCTATATGTGATTAATATATTTCCAAGGATACAATGGATAGAGGAAACTTTGCAGCAAGCATTGATTCAACAATGAAATCTTTTTTAGTACTACTCTAATGATTTTAACTTCTTCAACAGATTCCTGTATTTTAGAATATTAGGCTTTCTGTCCTTGCATGGCTGGGAGGCTATAAACAGTCACATTCATAGTTGTAAGAGCCCGGACAAACTTGTCATGCAAGTTAGAAAGCTATCAGAGGCGCTTGGATTGGAACACTCCTATTAAGCCGAGGAGAACTTTTAAACTACAGCTCTGAATTAATGTTTTCAGAGAAAGGTGGTTGGGGGGAAGCCCCCGTAAGTATTAGAGGACTTGGTAAGAGGCGTAAGATAGTAAAGCAGTCAGATTCCGGTTTTCTTTGGGGTAGATGCTCAGGTAAGTCCAGGGGGTTCCTCGAGTCCTGATTAGCCTTTGCCCGTCAGGCCTCTTCCCCAGTTGACCTTTGCCACGGGTAGGATTTCCCTCGCTGGCTCCCGGCAGGGGACAAGGCTTTGGGCGGGTCAGCAGAACAGGTGTACAAGCTTTCTAACAGCAGCTTGAAGGTCACTCCAGCCTCATTAGAAACGGGTCATTTGTTATGACATGTGGCCAGCCCAGAGGTTCTGGTAGGCTGTGGCATAGCTGGCGACTATTCGCCAGCTGCTGGTTGAGTCCTTTTCCGAAGTGCTCTTGTGTCTGGTCTCAGAAAGAGACGCTTCGGTTCTAATCACTGTTTCCCTGTTGTTCTAGTTCTACCTGTGCTCAACTTGCCAGCAGAAAGTCGCAGAGCCAGTTTTCCTTGGCCCAGCCCATCAGGTCAGAACCTTCCTGGCAGGATGTACCACTGTTCTCATGAACCCCTGGGGGGATTATCAGAGCCCAGGAAGGACCCTAGGGAGTTGCACTCTCAGAGGCCTCAGAGGAGCTCAGGGCAAGACCGTAGTAAGACAAGAAGGGTCATGGCCTCCAGGACTGGGGTCAGTCAGCTGAGCCTCCCTCATGGTTTCAGCACTGGATCATCCTTGCTTTCCAGAGAAACATTTTAAAGTTCAGAATATACAGAGAAATAAGAAGTCAATAACTACGTTGACGTCCCCTTTACCTGGACATGACTGATGCTTACATTTTATTATACTAATGTTCCAGTCTTATCAAAAAATAAAACATCATAAAAATTATAGTGATAAAGATAAATTGAAGGTTCCCCAAATTCCCCAACTCCAGGCTCTGCTCTCTCCTTCCTCAGAGAGCTGGGAAGGAGAATTCTCCCTGAATTCTGTGTTTATAGTTCATTTTTAACATTTTATGAATAGCAATAATGTCATCTCAGTGCATGTTATGTTGTGTTTTTCTTTCACACAAATTATATTAGTCCCTATATATCGTTTAGTAGCTTTTATTCTTTACTCACTGTACATTTGTGAGATTCATCCATATTGATATGCACACATATATAAAAATATATACATCTCACTGCTTTTAGCTGCTCTAATATAACATTTTTTGAGTAAGCCATTTATTTTCTTTTCCCCACTGACAGAGATACATTTTCCTAATTTTTCACATCTGTCATGCAGATGTCAAGTCCTAAAGCACCAAATCCATATTCTACCATCTAACCTGCCTTGTTGAGTAGGTGGTAAAGAGCAAGTCACACAGCAGGGTAATTATTAGGCAATTCTTGCCTAGAATGCACTCAGACATGTGGAGTAATCAAAGGATTACCTTTATTTGTAAGCCAGACAAAGAGGTCGAGTTCCATAGGTAAGTCTCATGAACTGACCTCGATGTTCTCTTCCGCAGGAGACTGGCCCACCCTGAGGCTGGTCAACGGCCCCGGAAGATGCTCTGGGCGGGTGGAGGTTTCCTATCAGGGCAGCTGGGGGTCGGTGTGCGGCGAGGGCTGGGGTCTGAAGGAGGCGCACGTGGTGTGCAGGCAGCTGGAGTGCGGCTGGGCGGTGTCCGCGCCCCCAGGTGCCCACTTCGGCCCAGGCTTCGGGAAGATTCTCCTGGACAACGTGCACTGCAGCGGGGAGGAGAGCCACCTGGCCCTGTGTGCCCACGACACCTGGTTCACTCGCAGCTGTGGTCACGAGGCGGACGCCGGGGCCATCTGCTCAGGTGAGGGGTCCCAACGACTCCCCGACAGAACGGATTATGACAGCAAACGAGCGGTGAGGCAGGGCCCCCTCCCGAGCGGGCTGGTGGTCTCCTCTGCCCATTAACAGTGTTCTAAACCCGGTCCCCTCCAGGGGGATTTGGGCTATTTAATGTCCCATTCTGTTGCTGTTCAGTCGCTAAGTCGTGTCCGACTCTTTGCGATCCTGTGGACTGCAGCACGCCAGGCCTCCCTGTCCTTCACCGTCTCCCCGAGCTCAAACTCGTGTCTGTTGAGTCGGTGAGCCCATCCAATCATCTCGTCCTCTGCCATCCCCTTTTCCTGGTGTCCTCAATCTTTCCCAGCACCGGGGTCTTTCCCAGTGAGTCAGCTCTTCCCATCAGGCGGCCACAGCATTGCAGCTTTAATATCCGTCCTTCCAATGAGTATTCAAGGTTGATTTCCTTTAGGATTGGCTGGTTTGACTCCTAATTCTATATGGCTAATACTTATCCTGTGAGATAGAAATGGGATGAAAGTAACCATGTTAAATCAGGCTATAAAGCAGTTAATGGAGGCTGGTTTGCTTGGTCCATATCGCTTGAAGCCTAATAGGTTTCCCAGTGCCTAGTTCAGCGCACTATACAGATGGAACTCACGGACGTGCAGCACTGACCTGGCTTTCCTGTGCTCACACTCTCCTCCAGGAAACCGCTTCATCCTGGGCTGCTTGGCCCCTCTTCTGGGCAGCTGCTAGAGGGCAGATCCCAGGCACTCCTTAGGGGTGGCTTGATGGACAGTTCAACACTGAAATGGAATACCAGCGAAAAAGGGAGTTAGAAACTAGCCAACTACCCTGTCACCCCATGCAGTAATCTTCCCCCGTCAGAACTAAGTTACCAGGCCATTGCAGGTGTCTGGGGCCACTGAAGGAGTATAAATTAATGGTCATCGGGACTTCCCCTGGTGGTCCAGTGGTTAAGACGTCATCTTCCAATTCAGGGAGGGTAGAGTTGATCCCCGGTCAGTGAGCTAATATCTCACATACCTCATAGTCTCCCCCCCAAAAAAAAAATCATAAAACAGAAATAATAAAGACTTTTAAAATGATTCACATCCAAAAAAAGATCTTTTTAAAAACGGTCATTGACTTTAGGATGTAACCGTTTTCTATGACTGTGCCCACTAGTCATCACAATCACTTTTTTGAAAGAAAATAACCATCTATTTTCCGCAGTGATTAGATCAGAAATTTATCCCCCTGGAGTCTGTAAGACCTGATCCTCCCTAATAGGCAAAGAAACTACACCAGTAAAAAATGTATATTTATGTGATTTTAGAGTACCTTGGTCACTGGGAAAAAACCACAGGGCCATTTCCATCACTCCTTTTCATCCTAAAGCAGCAGTTGTCTTTTTTTTTTTTTTCAAACTTTAATGTGCATCAGAACTGCCCAGAGGGTTTGTTAAGACACAGGTTGCTGGGCCACACCCCCAGAGTTTCTGATTCAGTAGGGTGGGGTGTGAGAACTTGCATTTCCAACACGTTCAGGATTGTTATGCTGCTGGTCTGCCGATCACACTTTAAGAACCACTGTCTGAAAACAAGGAATTTTTCTTATCCTAATAATCAGAGGCAGAATTATCATCTTCATCATCTTCATTGTCATCGTTGCCATCGTCTTCACCACTGTCATCCTCACCACCATCACCAGCACTGTCACCATCAGCACCTCCATTGTTGCCAGTGCCATCAGTGTCAGCATCGTCGTTACCAGCACCACCATCATCACCATCATCAGCAAAAACTAGTCCGTCCGGTAAGCTGAACCTTTTATCTGTGAGTCACTTCCCTGGTTGTTTTTAGTTTATGTGCTTTTATGGTTGTGTATTGTCAACATTGGGCTTCCCGGGTGGCGATAGTGGTAAAGAACCTGCCCGCCAATGCAAGAGAAGAGAGATGTGGGTTTGACCCCTGGATCGGGATGATCCCCCAGAGGAGGGCATGACAGCTCACTCCAGTATTCTTGCCTAGAGAATCACTTAGACAGAGAAGCCTGGCAGTCCATAGCGTCACAAAGAGCTGGACGTGACTGATGACTTTGCATACTTGTAACTAATGATTAATGACTAGAGTATGACTAATGTGCATAGCCAACATTAAGCACCCAAACAAGAATTTTTAAGCAAATTATTAGGATATCTGCAAAATATTTGAGTGTCTAGTGTTATGCAAATAAACATCCCTATGGATGATTCATTCTTCATTTATAGCTAGGAGCCTGAGGTTGCATCCATTGCCTCCTCTTCATCCGTCAGCCACTGTTCTCATCCAGATACTCATCACCTCTTCCTACCTGGATGAACTCAGACTCCTCCTAACTGGCTTCCCTGGCCACAGGCTCCCAACAGTCTATAGCTGGCCTGCAGTCAGAATTCAGTTCAGTTCAGTCGCTCAGTCATGTCTAGCTCTTTGCAACCCCATGGACTGCAGCATGCTAGGCTGCCCTGTCTGTCACCAATTCTGGGAGCTTGCTCAAACTCATGTCCATCAGGTCAGTGATGCCATCCAACCATCTCATCCTCTGTCAGCCCCTTCTCCTCCTGCCTTCAATCTTCCCAGCATCAGGGTCTTTTCCAATGAGTCAGTTCTTCGCATCAGGTGGCCAAAGTATTGGAGCCTCAGCTTCAGTATCAGTCCTTCCAATGAATATTCAGGACTGATTTTCTTTAAGTTAGGTTTATTAAGATACAATTTACCTACAGTAAAAACCTTTGCAGTGCAGAGAATTTTGATAAATCATTACAACTGCGTAACCATTACCACCATTAAGATATAAAACATTCCGTTACTTTAAAGGGTTCTCTTATGCCCCTTGCGGAGAAGGAAATGGCAGCCCACTCCAGTGGGCTAGAGGCGCCTGGCGGGCTGCTGTCCATGGGGTCTCACAGAGTTGGACACAACTGAAGTGACTTAGCATGCATGTGGAGAA
The DNA here is from genome assembly GCF_049115385.1 of Moschus berezovskii. Taxonomy (NCBI): domain Eukaryota; kingdom Metazoa; phylum Chordata; class Mammalia; order Artiodactyla; family Moschidae; genus Moschus; species Moschus berezovskii. Next base: position 88,436,690 of record NC_142471.1, read on the forward strand.
GGAAATGGCAACCCACTCCAGTGTTCTTGCCTGGAGAATCCCAGGGACAGAGGAGCCTGGTGGGCTGCCATCTATGGGGTCTCACAGAGTCAGACACGACTGAAGCGACTTAGCAGCAGCAGCAGCATGCCCCTTGCAATCAGTGCTCTCTCCTGACCCCCAGATTCTGGCAACGACAGATACGATTTTTGTGCCCGTGGGCCTGCCGTTCCCAGAATATTATGTATTGAATTAAGACAATGTGCCACATTTTGTGTTCCTGGGCTTCCTTACTTAGCATGATACTTTTGAGATTCATCCATAGAGTTCCATGTATCAGATATCCATTCTTTTTTAACTGCTGAGTAGTATTGTACTGCGTGAATATACCAAAATTTATTTCACTATTTACCACTTGATGGATATTGAATTTATTTCCAGTTTTTTAGTATTATTAATTAAGCTGCTAAAGCATTCAAGTACAGGTTGAGTGGACCATTTTGCTTTCCCATCAGCAACACTTGAGAGTGACGGTTGCTCCATGTCCCTGGGAATACTCTGGCTTTTCCGGGTTTTGTTTGCTCATTGCAGTCTCTACTGTAATGAGACAGTGATATCTCTTTGTGGTTTTAATTTGCCTTTCCCTGTGAGAAATGATCCCAGCTTTTTCATGTGCTTATTTGCATCTCCTCTTTGGTGAAGCGTCTGCTGAAACCTTTCATTCTTTTATTTTATTCTTTTTATTTTAAACTAGATTGTTTCTTATTGTGTTCTAAGAGAGGTCATTATACATTCTGGAAACAAGTATCTTTTCAGATATGTGTTTTGCAAATATTTTTTTCTTAGTCTGTGACATCTTTTTAGTTTCTTAATAGTGTTTTTTGAAGAGCAGAAAATTTAAATTTTAATGAAGTCCAGTTTATCAAAATCTTTTTTTTAATGAATTATACTTTTGTGTTTTATCTAAGGAATCTTCACTTAACCAAAGGTCTCACAATTTTTCTCTTTTCTTCTAGAAGTTTCATAGTTTTAGGTTTTTCATTTAACTCTATGATCCATTTTTGTCCATTTTTTAATATGGCTTAAATTATGGTTCAAAGGATTTTTTTTTTTTGTAGAGATGTCTAATCATTCCAATTCCATTTGTTGAAAAGACTCTCCTAACTCCACTGAAATACCTTGGCACTTTTGTCAAAAATAAAACAGCCGTTAATACATGGTCTATTTCTAAACTCTTCTACTGATTTACATGACTGTTGTTACACCTGTAATACAGTGTCTTGATCACTGTAGTTTCTGAGTAAGTTTTCCTTTAGAGTAAGTCTTGAAGTTGGGTAGTGTGAGTGCTCCAACGTTTTTCTTTTCTCTTCTCTTTCAAAATTATTTTGGCCAACCTAGGTTTTTTGCCTTTCACAAATACAGTATTTTAGAATCAACTTACCAATTTACACAAAAAATGTCTGCTAGGATTTTTAATTAGGATTGACTCTACATATAAAGTTGGAGGAAATTGGCATCTTAACTATGTTGAGTCTTCTGAGCCATCTATATACTGTGTATCTCCATTTACTTAAGTCTTTATCTCATTCAGTTCAGTTCAGTTCAGTCGCTCAGTCGTTCCAACTCTTTGCGACCCCATGAATCACAGCATGCCAGGCCTCCCTGTCCATCACCAACTCCGGAGTTCATTAGCAGTTTGCATTTTTCCATGTACAAATTTTGCACAGACTTATCAGACTTATCCATAAGAATCCCTTGGTTTTGGGTGCTACTATAAAAAGCATTTAAAATTTTTTCTATTTCTATATTTATTTATGTGGCTAACGAGTTAATTTTCCCCCAAATAACCAAGTATTTATTGAATTGGGAAAATGATGGTAAATTTTTAAAATATATTCACTTCTTAGTTTCTAAACCTTACTCCTGTCTGTTATCAGATCTGATTTCCAGTTTTATAGATCAGGAACCTGGTGTTCATTTGTACCTAAATGTGTGCTAAACAAGAGTTAGATCTCAGATGAGGACAAACATGTCTTTAAGCTGGACGTTCACTAGGCCCTTGAGAACTGGCTTCTTACGTTTCACAAAGAGATGCTGTACATGGTGTGGCGATGAGATAGCCCTCCTTTCACTCAGCTTTCCTTCTGTTTCTCTTCACATGTCTTGTGTGTTCATCTCTGATTTGTGTTTTCTTTTTACTGCAGCTGCTGAAGTAACAATTGCCCCCATCACCTCTTGGGAAGAGCAAACACCAACAGGTATACAAAATACAACTTGAGTTTACAACAAAACTTTATATTCTCTATATTCAAGTTTACAAGTTACTTCACATTTCTAAAAACAAGAACAAAAATGGAACTTTAATAACAAACATTGCGAGGAGGCTCCAGCCTCTACCAGGATCTTTGAGTTAGTCAAATAAAGATGTTTCTGAGATTGTGCTCCCAGAACCACTCGTTCAACAAGATGTCAAGGCGAGCCAGCCATTGCGGCTCACACACATTCTGTGGTCTCGTGAACTGAGGAGACATTGCATTAAACAAATTAAATGGGCTTCTTTACTGTAGGATGTCTGTTGTTCAGTATCTCAGTCATAGCCAACTCTTTTGCTTCCCCACGGACTGTAGCCCGCCAGGCTCTTCTGTCATGGAATTCTCTAGGCAAAAATACTGGAGTGGGTTGCCATTTCTTCCTCCAGGGGATCTTCCCGACCCAGGGCTTGAACTCAGGTCTCCTGTTTGGCAGGCAGATTCTTTACCAGTGAGCCACCAGGGAAGCCAACAGGATGTCTAGGAGCTATCCAGTATAATTAACCTTATAAAATTCCCACGAAAAGTCATGGGTTGCCATGCCTATGAAATACACTAGTCCCAAATCCCTTTGTTTTCATGTACCATCTATTTGGAAGTTTTCTGCCTAATACAGTAAGGAACATATGAAGTCCAGGTATTTGGGATCAATGCATATGCTGCCAGAACGTTCCAATCAAATTAAAATGGAAGAGCACCTCATCTCCCTAAATATATAAATTTGAAGTCGCTGTCCTCTAATACCTGTGCTGCCAGAATCGAGGTCCCCCCCTTCTCCCTCTAGCTGTTAAAGTCCTACTGTGGCTGGGCTGCTCCTTTCCTCTGGGTGGCTTCCGCTGGTTTCCATGAGGACACACGTCCTCTGTACTTGTGTCTTTTCTGTTGACATTGCTCATAATCCACTTCTTATTACAATTACTCAGACACTTATTCTAGCTTCGAGCTGAGTTACAAGCCTTTGAAACGCAGGCTCCCTTTCTCTCTTTGTATGAAATATTTTAAAATAAATGTTGCCATACAGTGTAATTGTAGAAGCTGCCTTCATTTCCTTTAGGTTTTCTTAAATATGATGTTCGTAAACTCATCATCTTTTTTTTAAAAATATTTATTTCTACTGAGCCAAAGATTTAAGGTTAAGTTTGCCATGAACATAGAAGAGATGACTAAAAAAATTTAAACAATCTTCTTTGATGGTGATGGTGACTGACTTGGATGAATCAAAAGAAAAGGAAAAACTTCAGAAGGGAGACTTCCCTGGTGCTCCAGCAGTTAAGACTCTGTGCTTCCACTTCGGGGAATGTGGGGTTCAATCCCTCATTAGGGATTCAATGTGGGGTTCAATCCCTCATGCTTCATGGCGTGGCCAAAAAAAATTTCAATTAAAAAACAAACAAAAAGGTTTTGTTTAAAGACCAAAAAATACTTCAGAAGGGTCTTATCATGAGTCCTTGCGGGAATGTGTCTACTTTATTCTTTTCACTCTGCTGACAGATGGTGACCTAGCTTTGCTGTCCCTTCCAGCTGACAGCTCCTTGGAGCCTTCACACAGGCTTGACACCGAGGCCTTGACACCTGCAGGTACAGGAAGCAATTCCTGAGAAATCAAGGGCTCATGGATCGTGTGGGAGAGACATTCCTCCAAGCTGGAGGGAAACCATAGGCATGGTTAAGGTGAAGACAGCCCACTGACGGACTATGGGATTCAGAGCAGTTTTTTTCACCTTTCTGAGTCTCAGTTTCTTCATCTGTAAAATGGGAACCCATCCCTTACCCTGTGGGGTTTTTTTAGGGAGTCAGAGAGAAGTGGTTAAGCTAGTGACTCTCTGAGGCTCTGGCACTAAACTCCTAAACAACAGGTATTAGTTCCTGTCCTCAATGCCCTTGACATAGTAAAGCAGTTAACAAAGACTTAGGGGAAAAAGGGACCAAGTAGCTCTGAGACTAAAGTAGTTTCGCATGGCCAGGAGTCTATTTAGCTGCCATCAGTCGACAGACAGTCTTGTTTCTGATTTCACTAGATACACTGAAGTCTCTTATTTCTATCGCTGTCCATGGTAGAGGGAATAACACAGGTTCTTGTGGGAGAATCTAGGAATTCAGGCAGTTTCTTAAAGAGAGCTTCATCTTTTGGGGAAAGGGGGGATAAAGTCTTCCTGAGGGGACTGAAATTGAGGATTATTCTGGCTCTTCTTGCTATCTGGGTGGCTGCGGACTGCATCATCTTGCCTGATTGTAAAACAGGCATGTGACCACCTGGAGATTAAAAAGGATAAAGGGAGCCTTCCAGAGATGGGAGGGCAGACCCCAGTGCCTCTCCTCATTGTTTCTCCCCAGGGGCCTGGGTGGCCGTGAGGCTGGTGGGCGGTCCGGGGAGGTGCTCAGGCCGCGTGGAAGCTCTGGTCCAGGACACGTGGGGGACTGTGTGTGTCGACCTCTGGGACCTGGCCGAGGCTGCCGTCGTGTGCCGCCAGCTGGAGTGTGGCCAGGTGGTGGCAGCCCCCCCGGAGGCCCACTTTGGGGTGGGTTCCGGGAAGGTCGCACTGGACATTACGCAGTGTGTGGGCAGCGAGAGCCAGCTGGGGCAGTGCGTGCACGGGGGTGAGGCTGGGCACAACTGCGGGCACTGGGAGGACGCCAGTGTCATCTGCGCAGGTGAGCGGCTGGCATCTCCCAGGATGTCACTGCTTTTATGCCCCTTCGGACATCTCAGCCCCTATTCACACCCGTTGTTTAGCTGTTTATAATAAGCCACGCTGATGTCTTTCAACCCTCAGGTGCCAACGATCCCCCAGCCCTGACTCCTGTCCCCAGGTCTGAAGCTGCTTCCTCTGTGTACACACTCACAGGTAGGTCCTCTGTGCCTGCTGCATGTGCTTTCAGCTCTGTTAACCTTCCAGAAGACACTATTGTAAAGATACTTACTATAGTAAGTACAAACAAGTCAATGCTGAAGGAAATCAACCCCAAATATTCATTGGAGGGACTGATGCTAAAGTTGAAGCTTGAATACTCTGGCCACCTGATGCAAAGAGCCGACTCATTGGAAAAGACCCTGATGCTGGGGAAGATTGAGGGCAGAAGGAGAAGGGGACGACAAAGGATGAGATGGTTGGATGGCATCACCGACTCAATGAACATGAGTTTGAGCAAACTCCAGATGATAGAGAAGGACAGAGGAACCTGGCGTGCTATAGCCCATGGGGTCACCAAGAGTCAGACGTGACTTATCAACTGACAACAAAAGATGCTTAAGGGAATAACTGTTACCCAGTTCCTATTTTTGGTGCAAGGACTGCTGATAAGGACAAAAAAGGGTAGGGTATTTGGGATGCTCATCCATCACCTGAAATTCTTGAATGTTCCTTTCCCTTCAGTTATTTATGGGAAATCCAGATTGTATCCCACTGAATTAGAAGCTGAATCTACTGTTAGTCGATTTGAAAGGGATCCAAAGAAGTTAAAGGTGTTATTAAAAGCAGACGATATTTGTACACCTGTCGGGTGGTGGTAGCCGGGCGAGCTCCCTCAAATTGATGTTCACAGAGGCCGCAAGGATGCAGAAGGCAGCAGAACTCCCGGTGCCAAGGCAGTCCATGTGGGCACCTCTCCCCCCACATCTGACTTGTCTGGGTCACCATCTTCTCTGGCAGCAGCCTTCAGCACCTGCAGGTCATTACTGAAGGCTGAAGCCAACTCCATCGTCAACCAGTTAAAATTGAAACCAGAAATCAGTTCTTTACACTGAACATTCCATTTGTTGGGTTAATTGCCATTTCACATTTTAAACACTGATTTGATCCAACTGACCCCATAATTAGATGGCAGTAAGAAGGTTTGTTTGAATTGATGTTTTATGAGACAAAACGAGGTACAAGAGCTGCTCAAAGATGCCGTGTTTGTCTCACATTGCTTGGGTACCACGCAGTCTAGGCAGGTTTGCCAAACACCTAGGGAGAGTCGGAGAAGTCCATTCATTGATATGAATGCTGCGTCTCCATGATAGAACACAGCTGATTGTTTCCTAAAAGGGAAAGAAGAGATGGCAGCAAAGAGATCCCAAAATGAACTCATGGAGAGAGCACGGATGCACCGACCATGGGAAATATTCTAAACCCTCATCTCAAAGACTGGATAACTGAGCTTAAAGATAGGGGAGGGGAGGTCTTCCCTGCCCATAACTTTGTTTGTCGGGGAACCAGTGGAAGACCCAGTGCCTAGTATTTGAGTCTGACTTTTCAGAATGTTCTCATTGCAAAGATTTTCTTTTCCTACATGGGATTAGGAGGCTCCTGATCACGAGCGATGTCCCTGTTTGTACCTGTTTGCAGGTGCTGGACTGTCAGCTACCATACCCACAACAGGCCCTCCCAGCCTTCACTCCACCCTCCCGCCAGCAGGTAACGCTTTTCTGTGACTTGGCCAGTCTTGTGCTCAGCATTTTCTGAGAAACTAGTGTATGCCATGCACTGAATTAAGGGTGCTCCACAGTAATCATAAAGGAAGCTGCTGTTCCCAGCATATCACAAGAAAATAAGCAGAGACCCAGAGAACACAGTGAACTGCTCAAATAACTAGGCACACAGTCCTAAGTGGCAAAGGCTGGATTCACCCAGACCTGTTAACTACAAGGATCATGTTGGTTTCACTGTGTTTTTCATGGTGACCTGGATCAAAGCTACCTAGACAAGGAGAAGGTATAATAAGGACTAATTGCTCATGCCAAGTGGAGAAGGAAATGGCAGCCCACTCCAGTGTTCTTGCCTGGAGAATCCTGTGGACAGAGGAGCCTGGTGGGCTGCTGTCCATAGGGTCGCACAGAGTTGGACATGACTGAAGCGACTTAGTATGCATGTATGCCTTGGAGAAAGAAATGGCAACCCACTCCAGTATTCTTGCCAGGAGAATCCCAAGGACAGAGGAGCCTGGTGGGCTGCTGTCTATGGGGTCGCACAGAGTCGGACATGACTGACGTGACTTAGCAGCAGCAGTAGCAGCTCATGCCAAGACTATTTGAGAAAATTATATGGAAATGTTAAGTTTATTATTAAACTGTCTACAAAGAGAATTTATTATAATAAAAGATATGATAGACAAAATGTTAATTATTAATTCGGATTTTCCATTTTTCTCATCACTGTTTCATTTGGGCAAAATTGATCTCCTCAGCTGGGCCTTCGCATGAGCTGATAAACCCTCTATACACCCATTCTTGGCATAGTTCCCCAAACGTGGTCTAATGCAATCTTTTCTTGCCTGGAGAATTTGATGACAGCGAAGTCTGGTGGGCTACAGTCCAGGGGGTTGCAGAGAGTTGGACACAACTGAGCAGCTCACACTTTGACTTCGTTCAGTGTTTTTGACACTGACACATAGCTGGGAGGATGTTGCTTCCATCTTACAGTTGAATTGTAAGAAAAAGTGGAGTCAGGGCCAAACTTTGGAGCAGAGAAATGACGGCATTGTTCTGGGAGCTCAGTTGTGCCCCTGCAGCGGGAGCCCTAAACTACACTCCTGAAACAGGCTAGGAATCCATTTGGAAAAACAAGCATCCTTTTGTATAATTAGTTGGACAGTTGCTCAAAAAGAAGTAGCTTTTCACTATTGATGGGAGCTGCCCCTCTGCCTCTACGTGCTGAGCTGACCTTTCTACAAGTGCATCTCCTGTGTGAATAGCATCACCAGGTAATCAAGGAGTGTGAGTTGCTCAGTCCTGTCTGATTCTTTGTGACCTCATGAACTGTATAGCCTGCCTGGCTCCTCTGTCCATGGAATTCTCCAGGCAAGAATACTGCAGTGGGTAGCCATTCCCTTCTCCAGGGGATCTTCCCAGCCCAGGGATCGAACCCATGTCTCCTGCATTGCAGGCAGATTCTTAACCATCTGAGCCACCAGGGAAGCCCAGTAATCAATGAACAAGTCCTTTAAAAGTGACCTGGGAATATCCACTTCCTGCTCTGTTGGGCTGATTCATAGAAGACAAGTCCTCCCAATGAAAGCAAATAGAAAAGCCAAATAAAGCTGCAAAGCCTATTCTTTTACTCTTGGTGATAAGGATTATGTGACCCAGAAACATCATTTCTAAGTAGTTTATTAGCGCCTACCCATGTACCCCGGTAGAGGAAACCTCCCTGACCTTAGAGAGCTGGGTCCCAATGCCTCTCCTCGTTGTTTCTACCCTTTGGCCTGGGTGGCCGTGAGGCTGGGGGGCAGTCCGGGGAGATGCTCAGGCCGTGTGGAAGCTCTGGTCCAGGACACGTGGGGGACTGTGTGTGATGACCTCTGGGACCTGGCCGAGGCTGCTGTCGTGTGCCACCAGCTGGAGTGTGGCCAGGTGGTGGCAGCCCCCCCGGGGGCCCACTTTGGGGTGGGTTCTGGGAAGATCGCACTGGACAACACGCAGTGTGAGGGCAGCGAGAGCCACCTGGGGCAGTGCGTGCATGGGGGTGAGGCCAGGCACAACTGCGGGCACTGGGAGGACGCCAGCGTCGTCTGCACAGGTGAGCGGCTGCTGTCAGTCCCTGCCTGGAGGGCTGCTCCTGTGGCCCCCCTACTCACCCCTACACACACACACATACCCCAGTGACACACACACACACACCCCACTGCCCAGCCTCAGAATGTCAGTGGACCAGGCAGGCAGCCTGGCTCCTTCCAGGTTGTTCAGTCACCCAGCCATCCCCTTAGCTGCAGCAATTGCTGAGTATGACTTATAGGCTGGCTCTCAGCTCAGAAGTGGCTGGTTAGGTCTGAAAATTCTAAACTGAACTTCAGTTCAGTTCAGTCGCTCAGTCATGTCCTACTCTTTGCGACCCTATGACCTTGAATTTAGCCAAATCAGAGTGTTGGGCCTAAAAATCCAAATTCTTACATTTTGTGGTGAAAATAAGTCGAAGTGCAGGTTCCAAGAAGCAAATCCTTTCGTCGCATTAACTGATTGGATCTGAGAAAGCCCTGCCCCTCTGGACACTGGACAACTTTCCTGTACACATGGCTCCCACCACTCAAGTCCTCTATGGGTCCTCAGAAACGTTTGCGTGTGTGACCTCAGGGTGATGGACCAAGTTGTCAGCTGGTATGCCAGGCCTTCCACATCTGGGCCTGGTGGCCCTCCCAGAATTATGTGTCCCTCTGGCTGACTCTCTGCCCCCACTACCCTCCCCATCTTTCCTGATTCTGCCCCACTGGTGACTTGAATAATGTCCCGACGAATGACGAGTCCTCAGGCTGCACCTGCCCACCTGGAGTCACCCTTGTCACCTCCTGAGGCCCCCAGGGAGCAGTGGTCCCTGAAGATGTCCTGGGACAGCCCAGGTTTGCTGCCTGGTCCTGTGTCCCAAGTCCCCAGGAAATGCCAGGCTCCTCACGGGCAGAGTCTCTGCCTCTCTGCCTGCCACCCCTCTCTACTTGTAGGATGCCCACAGTAAACGTTCTCCCATTGAGACGTGGTAACACACACATTCTCTCTCCACGTTGCAGGGGCCGATTCCACAGCTGCTCCGCCTGCAGGTAGGGCCCGTGGTACGTCTTCCCCTAGACTCTGCATGACGGGAGAAGGGCGTGAGGCTTCGAGGCAGATGCTGGTTTGACTCGCAGCTTCATTCTTTCACTGGTCTGTTCACTCACCCATGTGCCAGACTCTGTGCCAGTGAAGCGTGGGGGCCATGCCGTGGTCAAAGCCCTGGACCCTCCTTTCACGGGGTTTACTCCCTAATGGGAGAGACAGCATGACATATGACCCCCTCAGTTAGATGACCACAGCCAAGACAGTCCATCTCCATTCCTCTTCATTAAAGTGGGAATAATGCAGAGAATACAGAGTAAGGCAAAGTAATATCTCTGCTTTTAAAATGCTATCTAGGTTGGTCATAACTTTCCTTCCAAGGAGTAAGCGTCTTTTAATTTCATGGCTGCAGTCACCATCTGCAGCGATTTTGGAACCCCCCAAAATAAAGTCTGTCACTGTTTCCATTGTTTCCCATCTATTTGCCATGAAGTGATGGGACCAGATGCCACGATCTTCATTTTCTGAATGTTGAGTTTTAAGCTAACTTTTTCACTCTCCTCTTTAATATTCATCAAGTGGCTCTTTACTTCTTTCAGTTCAGTTCAGTTCAGTCGCTCAGTCGTGTCCTACTCTCCGCGACCCCATGAATCACAGCACACCAGGCCTTCCTGTCCATCACCAACTCCCGAAGTTCACTCAAACTCATGTCCACAGAGTCGGTGATGCCATCCAGCCATCTCATTCTCTGTCGTCCCCTTCTCCTCCCGCCCCCAACCTTTCCCAGCATCAGAGTCTTTTCCACTGAGTCAACTCATCGCATGAGGTGGCCAAAGTATTGCAGTTTCAGCCTTAGCATCAGTCCCTCCAATGAACACACAGGATTGATCTATTAGATGATACCTAAAGATTCCTGGCACCTGGAAGGCACTCACACAGCCATGGCTACTTCCTCTGGTCACGTGCCCACCTAAAGGAGGGCATGTGGGGTTCAGAAGGCCCTGAGCTGTTGGAATCTGATCCCAACTGGTTTCTCTTCAGCTGAATAACCATGGGCTTCCCTGGTGGCTCAGATGGTAAAGAATCTGCCTGCAGTGCGGGAGACCCAGGTTCAGTCCCTGGGTTAGGAAGATCCTCTGGAGGAAGAAATGGTAATCCATTCCAGTATCCTTGCCTGGGAAATCCCATGGACTGAGGAGCCTGGTGGGCTACAGTCCCAGGGGTCGCAAAGAGTTGGACACCACTGAGCGACTTCACTAACTTTTCAGTCCCCATGTTGTTAGAACAGGCACATTGGATGCCATGCTCCCTAAAACTCTATGCTTTTGATGTTCTGCAACTAACAAGGAGGGAAGAAGTAGCCACATAGGTTAGCTGAATTAAGTGTACACCACTGGGAAAGCAAAAGATGGTTGTTGAAAAACAGAGATGTAGGTCTTAAAATAGAAATTAAGAGACATCTTACCCTCTAACATTTTGTTATGAAAAATTTCAGATATACAGAAAAGTTTGAGGAATATAACAGTTAACTCCTACCTGGATTCTATGATAAATTTATCAATCCATCTATCATTCATCAGCTTACCTTTTATTAAGGTTTTACTGATGTGCCATAAGGTTCATCCCTGTTAAGTTCCAGTTTGATGAACTTTGGTGATTGTACACGGTTGTGTAATCACCACTGTGGTCAAGATACACAGCAGTTCCCTCGGCTCCAGAGGTTCCCTCGAGCATTTCAGATCTGCTACCCTCCTCCCTGCCCCTCCCCAAAGGATTTGTTGTGTGACTCTCCTTGCTTTGTTTAGGTAAAGTCACTATGCCCCTGGGGCGAGGGTAACCAAGAAAGAGGCGATGGCCCCCTGACAGCCTGCATGCGCAGGCCACTTGGGGCTGTCTTTGCTTTTGCAAAGTGGCCATGTGGCCCGTGTCAGCTTGTCAACAGGCAGTAATGTCATGTTTCATCTGAAGTGGGGATCTTGGGGACAGGAGGTCGCTGGCCTTAGCAGCGTCATCATTATTCCTGCTGAATCCTGATGGGAGGCAGCTGCCCCTTGGAGTAGCTGTTTCCCTTCTCACGATGTTCTGACTCTTCCCTCACGTCACTCCTTCCTTTTTCCCCCATCAACAGCCTATGAGAACCTACTTCCCACGTCACCGGCAACATCAGCGGCCCAAAACCCACCTGCTTCTGTGCCTCCAGGTAAGGCCGTTTCTTTTTGTCTTGTATCTTTGGTTGGGACAGAGGTGATGTGGTCACACGCCTTTCCTCGCCCAGCAGGCCGCCCAGGCTTATTCATACAACTGTCTCCGAGCTCCCCTGGAGCCTTTCATGAGGCCTTATAGCTCCAAAACATTACCTCTGCGGCAGGCTATTGACCCAAGCAAATCTCAGGCCACAAGCCCCAGGGGTCATGAACTAGGAAAATAGACTCAGCCTCCTGGGAGGAGTGAGGGTCACACTGCAGAGTGCAGAGAGTGAGGCTAGAAGGTGAGCAGTCTTAACCCAGGTGTGATTAACTTGGCGTCAGTTCTCAGATTGGTTGGCATCAAAGTGAAATTTTGAGCTTCATCAACATTCTGGTTTCAACTGATCTGAATTACATGCTTGCAGTCAGAAGCTTTCATCTGGTTGGGGTCTGCTTCCTGCAAATACAACTTAGGATTCTGTGTCAGGCCTTTAAGATGGATGCCATCAGACACCTTAGAGCCGCATGTTGGCATGGGACCCTCGTGGCAGCGTGAAGGGTGTGGGTACAAAGCCACGGAAAGAAAGGAGAGCCAGGGTGGCAGAGGGCAGTCCGGTCCTCAACAGGCAGAGGGAGCGGCCGGCACCCTGAGACCCCTTTCCTCCCCGCAGGAGGCTGGGCCCCCGTGCAGCTGGCGGGTGGCCATGGGAGCTGTGCCGGCCGCGTGGAGGTTTTCTACCAGGGTGCCTGGGGGACGGTGTGTGATGACCTCTGGGACCTGCCGGAAGCAAACGTTGTCTGCCGGCAGCTGGGCTGTGGCTGGGCCGTGGAGGCCCCGGGCGAGGCCCACTTTGGGGAAGGTTCCGGAAAGATCCTCCTGGACAACGTACAGTGCAGGGGGCATGAAGAGCACCTGGACGAGTGCTCCCACACTGGCTGGTTTGCCCACAACTGCGGGCACGGAGAGGATGCTGGCGTGGTCTGTTCAGGTAACCCCACTCCCTTCCCAGGCAGAGCCCAGCTGGGCCCTTTCGAGAAAGTCCTTTCCTAGGGACAGTGTAAAAAAATCACAATTGAAAGTAAAGCAGGACAGGAACTTCCCTGGTGGTGCAATGGTTAAAAATGCTCCTTCCAGTGTGGGGAACTTGGGTTCGGTCCCAGGTTGGGGAACTAAGATCCCACAGGCCGCAGAGCAACTAAGCCTGAGCACTGCGATTAGAGAGCCTGCAGCAAAGAACCAGTGACGCCAAAATTTTAAGAAAAGAAAAGAAAGCAGGATGTTTTTCACTGACAGCAGATGTTTTCATCTCTCCCACTTACAGATGCTGAATACTCAGTGGCCTTGCTACCAGGTGGGGAAGGTGGTGTTCACATGTGCGGTTTCTCCAAACCTGGTCGGGGGGGATTCAGAGCGGCTCAGAGATGTGGAGTCGCTGACTGTCCACTGGGACAGAGGGGGAGCCCTTAGACGTCATTTGGTCCCAACTCACCTACCTCTTCAATTCACTGTGCATTTCACGCTCAGGAAGCAGATTCAAAATTTCTTAAACTGCACAGCGCTTTGGGGTTGTGAGGGGCTGGCAGTGAGATGCGGGTGGGAGTGGTTGAGATGGGAGAGGCAGTTATGGACACTTTCTGCCCACGGGCAGCAGAAGGCTGACGGGCCAGACCTGGCCAGAGTCAAGGCTCCGTTTAGTTCCTACCCTCTCCTTGCCCCTCTCTCTGATCCTGGCCCCACACTGCTTCCTTGCTGGTGGTTTTCCCACATGCTCTCAGCGTCAGTACCTGGAGTTTTCCACCCCTGTGCCCCTTCTCCTTTATCAAACCCCTGGTCCCTTAATGCCTTGCCCTTGGCCAGCTCCTGGCTGAAGGGTGAGTCGTGGCAGAGCGGAGTGGACAAGGTCTGATAGAACTGCAGTCACATCCCAGCCTCAGGAGGTGGGAACGGATTGGTCCTCGGAGACAGTCTCCACTAGGAAGTTCTAGGCCAGGTGTTGCTGGCTGGAGAGACGTTGGGGACAGTGACCTTAGGTCCTGACCCCCCGTTTCTGAGCAGCACAGGCCAAAGGAAGCAGTCAGTCAGTGCCTCTTCCTGTACTTGCATTGAAGCCTCATGACTCACCACACTGGGGTCACAGAAATTGACTACAGGAGCCAGAATGTCCCATCTTTCAGTTCAGTTCAGTCGCTCAGTCGTGTCCTACTCTCTGCGACCCCATGAATCACAGCACGCCAGGCCTCCCTGTCCATCACCAACTCCCGGAGTTCACCCAAACTCATGTCCATCGAGTTGGTGATGCCATCCAGCCATCTCATTCTCTGTCGTCCCCGTCTCCTCCTGCCCCCAATCCTTCCCAGCATCAGAGTCTTTTCCAGTGAGTCAACTTGTCGCATGAGGTGGCCAAAGTATTGGAGTTTCAGCTTTAACATCAGTCCCATCTTTAGTTTTCTTAAATTCCCAAATTAAAAAATATCTCATTTACATTCTCTGACTCTCTGTATCCTTCTCTGTCCTTTCTTTCTCATCTTCCTTTGTTTTGTTTTGTTCCTCTCCTCTTCCTGGTATCTTGGGCTTTCAGAAGCTCCATTAAACTTTTCTCAGTGTCTCTTGGAGATAAAGAGCTAAGATAACATGACAAGAAAATGAATGCGTCCAAGTCTGAAAGATCTGGATCAGTGCTTCTTCCCTCCTGCACGTGACCACCCCCTGCATGTTCTGTTCCACCCCCAGAGACTGGCTCAGGAGTTCTGCGAGGGGCCCTGATGATGTATCTCTCACTGGCTCCTCGGAGGCTCCTTGTGTGGGTGTGTCACCCTCGGTGCCAGCTGACGACCCCATTGTGTTTGACGACGTCCTTTGTGTTTGACAGGTCCCCCTTTGGATGTCATGGCGGAGACGGAGGCTGCAGGTGAGACCAGGTTGTCCTTGGCTGCCCTGATCATTGTCATCTAGCTCAGGCCCTAAAGTGATTTTTCTAGGAAATTGAGCAAAATACTACTGCCCTGCGTAAGTCACCCCTCTGAGCCTGCATTCTGAGTGACTTGTCCAATAATGAAGGTTCCAGTTCCATTTCTATTAGTCCAAGAAGGCAATCCAAATGATCAAGTGTGGTCAGCCTTCCTGGTCTCCCAGCATGGACACCACATGTGCTGGACAGACCTGTGGCCATTAGCACAGCCACATTGCCAGGGCACTACCCCAGGGCATCATTTTAGAGGGCTTTCACCACAATGGACGCCTTCTCTGCCCTCTCTCCTTCTCTGACTCTCTTTGTCCTTCTCTGTCCTTTCTTTTTCATCTTCCTTTTTTGGTTTCTCGGCTTTGGCCAGTATCCTGGGCTTTCAGAAGCGCAGGATAAGCTTTTCTCAGCACCACTTGGAGTTGAAGGGCTAGAATAACGTAATACCTGGAGGGCCTGGCTGGTCCTTCTAGGGAGGAGCCAGCTGAGTGTAGGTCCACTTCTTACACAACCAGGTAATCTGATGGAGAAAGCTGTTGCTGCAGCTGTCACCTTTCATTTTGAACTAAATATGGGACAGATGGATAGACAAACAGACAAGCAGGTAGAGAATCAAATGGACACATGGATAGACAGATGGACACAGAACAAATCAGAGTTGCAGAGGGTGGATGACTCAGGGCAACTTCTTTCCACTTAGTGGATTTTCAGTGGTCTAATTTTAATAAATTACAAATGCTAGTGGGTGGAGCACTGCCATCTTCTCATATAGAAGCTCCACGTGAGCTTGACCTTAATTGTGAAATAGAGTAGTTTATTCATTATTACTGATGACATGATAAAAATCAAAGCTATAGGATATAGGACGCAGTGTAACCGAAACTAGAGTCTGGCTGCTCACTGCTCAAAAGCCAAGAAAGAGACAAAGTTGGTGGAAAGGAAAGTTTGCCTTATCTTGGATGCCAGCAGAGGCTGGGGGAGTGGCACCTGTCCAAAGGCTGACTCCTCTTTCCCCGACACTCAGGGGGCAAGAGCTTTTATAGGCTGAGGGAGGAGGGTACATGCAGAAACAGCACAGTCAGCTCTGACCAGTGTCATCTTGATACAGTTACAAATTAATTCAGTTCAGTTCAGTCCCTCAGTCTGTCTGACTCTTTGTGACCCCATGGACTGCAGCATGCCAGGCCTCCCTGTCCATCACCTACTCCTGGAGTTTACTCAAACTTATGTCCATTGAGTTGGTGATGCCATCCAACCATCTCATTCTCTGTCATCCCCTTCTCCTCCCACCTTCAGTCTTTCCCAGCATCAAGGTCTTTTCCAAAGACTCAGTTCTTCTCATCAGGTGGCCAAAGTATTGGAGTTTCAGCTTCAACATCAGTCCTTCCAGTGAATATTCAGGACTGATTTCTTTTAGGATGGACTGGTTGGATCTCCTTGCTGTCCAAGGGACTCTCAAGAGTCTTCTCCAACACCACAGTTCAAAAGCATCAATTCTTCGGCGATCAGCTTTCTTCACAGTCCAACTCTCACATCCATACATGACCACTGGAAAAACCATAGCCTGGACTAGACGGACTAGACAATTTAATTCAGTTCAGTTCAGTTCAGTCACTCAGTCGTGTCCGACTCTCCACGACCCCATGAATCACAGCACGCCAGGCCTCCCTGTCCATTACCAACTCCTGGAGTTCACTCAAACTCATGTCCAGAGAGTTGGTGATGCCATCCAGCCATCTCATTCTCTGTTGTCCCCTTCTCCTCCCGCCCCCATTAGGTACAGTTAATTTTCAGTTTCGGGGTCAGTTTGTTTCCGTTTCCTCTGAGGCCAGTTCTCAGAATTGCGGCAGCTTCTGCCATGGGTGCACTCTGCTCATCATATAGTTGACTTCTCCACCTGGCGGGGGTTTCAGTGTCTATGAGACAGCTCACAGGATAGGGCTCAGAATATTACCTACAGCCCTTGAGGAGGAACTAAAGGTCTTGACTTTGCTTAATGATACGTTATTATTATTTGATCTCCTTTGACTGTTCTTTGTTTCTGCATGTTCTCCCTTCTCTGATTAAACTTAGTCTTTGGCTAAAGCTTTTCTGCAGACAAAAGACAGGTGAAGGACATGGGAGATGGGCAGGCAAGGACCATAGAGTCCTGCTATTTCACCAGCAGTTACTGGGGAGTAACCAGGGGAAAAGTTCAGGCTGATTCTGGATAACTGCCCTACCCAGAAAGTACATGTCAGTGGCAAAATTCTCTTGAGATCAAGAGAGACTGTGAACTTCAGACCTAATGTCATGTCCTAATTCCTAAATTTACAAGAATTTGTTGACTAGTTTATACCTCTGCTACATCCTGTGATGTACCCAACAAAGCAATGACCCATGAAACCTTTCGAGGGGAAAAAAAAAATGAAAGAAAAAGAATGTCAACTATGGTGAACTGAACAATAAAAAAAACTGAAATTCTGAAATCTCTCTCTGCTTTTAGGAAAATCTCGGTGTGGCAGAATCATTACTAACTCGTCTGGAGCGATCAGGAATCCCCCTCGGAACGAAATGCATGACAACATAACGTGTGTGTGGGAAATCAGAGCCAACGCATCTGACCACATACGACTGGCGTTTCCGTACCTTAAGTAAGTCAGAAGGACTTCCCTTAAGTGCACCGTGTGGTTTAAGATTCCAGGTGTTTATTTCTTTGGTTGATTCCTGTAATTACAAGAGTCTTCCTTTTTAAGTTTCTATTTTGAACTCACTACAGACACATAAGAAACTACAAAAATAACAGAGTCCCATGTTCACTTCACTCTTCTTTCTCCACTGGCGACATCTTATATAACTGTAGAATAGTATCAAAAACACAAATCTGATGTCAGTATAATGCTGTTAGCTGGAATATAGACTTAGGTGGTTTTCACCATTTTTCACTTGCACTTATGCGTGTGTGTAGTTCTGTGCAATTTTATCCCATGTATATGTCCGTGGCTAGGTCCTCTGGGTTTCCCCAGTGGCTCAGCAGTGCAGGAACCTCAGGAGACATGGGTTCGATCCCTGAGTCGGGAAGATCCCTGAGGGCAGTACGGCAGCCACTGCAGTATTTTTGCCTGGAGAATCCCAGAGACAGGAGCCTTCAGGGCCACATTCCACAGTGTCGCAAAGTGTCCGACACAACAACAGTGACTTAGCATGCACGTACTCACGCGTAGGTCCACCACTACAATCTAGAACAGCGACCCCCAGCCTTTATAGCATGAGGGACCAGCTTCATAGAAGACAATTTTTCCACAGATGGCGCGGGATGGTTTCAGGATGATCCATGTGCATTTCTTGTGTACTTTATTTTTATTATTATATAACTCCACGTCAGATCATTAAACATTAGGTCTCAGAGATCAGGGACCCTTGATCTAGAAGCAGAGCATGCGTTCCCCGACCACAAAGGGGTAACTAATTTGTCCTGCATGTTTACAGCCACCCCAGCCCCTGTCCCTGGCAGCCATTAAACTATTCTCCAGTTCTATGTAGGTTTGTAATTTTGAGACCCTTCAATCTATGGAGTCATACAGTATTCTTCTGAGATTCACTTCTCTCACTCTGCTTAAGGCCCTTGAGCTCCATCCAGGCTGTTGGCTGTTTCAAAAATTTGTTCCTTGTCATTGCTGAGAAGGATTCCATCGTGTGGAAACCAGAGTTTGTATAACCATTTCTTCCAGTGAAGGATGTTTGGGCTGTTCCCAGCCCCTCTGTTATATGTAAAGCTTCTATGAGCATTCATACACAGGTTTTTGCATGAACTTAAGTTTTCATTTCTCTGGGATTGATGATCGAGAATCAATTGCTAGGTTGTATAGTACGTACATTAAAGAACATGTCAAACTATTTTCCAGAGTGACTGCCATTTTGCATTCCTTCCAACAACATATGACAGATATAATTTCTCCGTATCCTAGCCAACATTTGCTGTTATTTTTTGTACTTTTGTTGTTTTTGTTCAGTTATGTCTGTCTCTTTGCAACCCCATGGGCTGCAGGCTTCCCTGTCCGTCACCAATTCCTGGAGCTTGCTCAGACTCATGTCCACTGAGTTGGTGAGGCCATCCAGCCATCTCATCCTCTGTTGTCCCCTTCTTCTCCTGCCTTCAGTCTTTCCCAGCATCAGGGTCTTTTCTAATGAGTTGACTCTTTGCATCAGGTGATATCCATTAATTTTTTTTTTACAAAAACCATTTTTAGCAAACAGGTCTTGCATATGTGTTGTTAGATGTATATGTTGGTGTTTCTTTTTTCTTTTTGGAGTTATTATAGATAATACTGTTTTATAATTTTGGTTTCCACATGTTTGTTAGAAATATGATTATTTTTGTGCCCATGAATTCATAGTTAAAATGAAATTCACCTTGTATACTTTGTATAGGGGTGTGTGTGTCTGTGTGTGTGTGTCTGTGTGTGTGTGATGGGGTGTGAGAGAGCTTGATAGTATGTGTGTATGGATTTCAGCTTGCTGGTTGAAGATACAGATTCCATGGAACCCTCAGACCTAATAAAACAGGAACATTTAAGTTTTAATATTGTAAACTGTCAGGATTGATATCATTCATAGGTGAATGTCTTATGTAAACTAACCTTCAGAAAAAAAGTATTTATTGCTCTTGACTTTTGCTTCATCAAAATATGACTTGGAACAGACATCTCATCAGGCTGAGATGTAAAAATGGTTTTCTGATTCCCGCATTCTGTACAAATTTCACAATAAGGAACAACAAAATCAGATGACTTCCACAAAGCCGGCTGAGCCGATTTGGTAGTGACCCTCCCTCTTGGGCAGGCCGGCTGCTTGAAGCCTGGATGCAGGTTGTTTGGTCCCTGGGTCCACGTCCTAGTGGCTGCCCATTGGCTGGCCCTGCCCTTGGGCCCAGGTTTCAAGGTACCTGTGGCCTCAGGGTGCTCAAGGCCTTATCAGGGTTACACCTACTATTCCAGGCTTCTCTCCCCTCTTCTAGTTAAAATCCATCCCCAAAGGTAATGGCTCTCAGAAAAAATGGGGTAAAAGGAATCTACTATGTTTGGGCCCACCCTGGTGGCTCAGGCAGTAAAGAATCTGCCTGCAGTACAGAAGACCTGGGTTCGATCCCTGAGTCGGGAAGATCCCCTGGAGAAGGGAATGGCCACCCACTCCAGTATTCTTGCCTGGAGAATTCCATGGACAGAGAAGCCTGGCAGGCTACAGTCCATGGGGTGGCAAAGAGTCGAACATGACTGAGGGACTTCACACACACACACACACACACACACACACACACTATGTTTGAATGATGACAGCCTTTTGATCTTGCCCCAGGCTCTTGATAGCAGCAGAATAGTCTGCCTCACAGCAGACCTCTGAGATCCACTGAGGTGGGGGGAGACTGAGGCTTCCACGGTGCTTGCTTCCCCAGCCTGGACTGCACCAATGAGTATTTTGAAATCCTGGATGGCCCTCCATCCTCAGCAAAGTCCCTGGGGAAGACCTGCTCTGGAACCTATCTCACCTACTCGTCGTCCTCCAGCTCCCTGACGCTTGTGTACTACCGAAGCTACAACAACATGGGGAAACGCTTCGCCGCGTATTATTACTCTGAAGCCAAAGGTAAGAAAGAGTAGTTAAGGGAAGGCGATCTGGAGCTGGGCTGTCTGCCTGGGGACTCTGGGATTTCGGGCGAGAGACTCAGCCTCTCCATGCCTGGGTCCTGTCCCTGTGTGATGGGGAGAAGAGAGCCTTACTTCTTAGGTTTGCTGTGAGCGTTCCCGGAAAAGACGCAAGTAGAGCCCTCTGCACAATGACACGCATGATAAATGCTCAGTAATTGGCAGCTTCATCACGGGCTGTTCTCACGTAACCATGTGATGTCAGGCAGCCCACTAGGAAGCCACTGCTGAAGTTACTCTGAGTACTAGGTGGGTGTCTACAGAAGAAGGTGTGATCCCAGCCTGAGGGAGTCTCATGTACAACGTAGAAGGAATTCAAGACGAACACATGACATAATCCAAGGACAAATAAAGCACAGTGGCATTAGTGGTAAAGAACCCACCTGCCAAGCGGAAGATGTAAGAGATGCGAGTTCAATCC
The DNA here is from genome assembly GCF_049115385.1 of Moschus berezovskii. NCBI lineage: Eukaryota > Metazoa > Chordata > Mammalia > Artiodactyla > Moschidae > Moschus > Moschus berezovskii. The sequence continues at coordinate 88,457,727 of NC_142471.1, forward strand.
CTGAGTCGAGAAGATCCCCTGGAGAAGGGCATGGCAACTCACTCCAGTACTCTTGCCTGGAGAATCCCATGGACAGAGGAGTTGTCCCGAGGACGTGCAGCGATGGGTCCTTTACTGTTTACCACAAAAAGGAAAGAATCTGAACTGGTGAAGAGTTCTAGCATCCTCTGTGTCCAGGAAGCTGCTCATACATCTCTGTAATCTTAGCAAATGCCAGGGGAACTCACTGAGCGAGCTTGGGGAACATGTTGTTAAACACAAAGGAGACACTCTGGGTCACAAAGTGGGCCAGGGGAAGTCACTGGGATTGGCATTTAACAATTACTGATGATGATTCTCTTGTATTTGCAGATGCTGTTTCACAGACCCCACATCTAATCAGTGAGTCACCTTTACAGACATTGCTTAATCTTTATTCCATGTTCATGTTTATTCCCTTGCCCCTGCTCCTGGTGTTTTTACTGTCATAGTCTGACCTCTCTTATATATGTTTCCTAGTTTCCTTTGTAAATCCACCTTATTTGAGAGAGTCTGTCTACACAAGTTACACAAGTATGAAGACAGTAGTAGAACTAGGTTACACACATTAACCATTGGGTACTGTATATTGATAAATTATCCATTTGATTGCCTTAATTCCTTGTTTTTATCAAAGACAATGAAAGGCATCTAATCAGACACTCCACATGCAGGGAAAGTTAATAACAAAAACCTAAAGCAGAAGCTTGCAGAAGAAAGAGCTGTTTTCCCCAGAAAAGCACTGATGGTGAATGTATTTTAACACAAAACGGCACAATGTAAATGCCAAATTTCCATGGTTGGGCAGAGGAGGGAATATTACTTCCATTGGATCTCACAGCCCTGGCCAACATCGAGACTCGCCTGTAAGGAGAATTTGACTTCGAAGGTCACAGAGTATAAGGACGATAGGAAAAATGATTCGACCAGAATTTTGGCATTTAGTGGAGGCTGAACTCAGACTTGTCTGCATCCTCCCATTTTGCTCAAGGGTGTCTTCTTGTATCCACAGCAATCCCAACAGCAACACCCAGAATGGTAACAGCAAGACCAGGTAAGCCATGGAACACACATACACACCCATTGTCCTTGCCTCTGGGTGCCTCTGTTTATGTCTGCATCTGTAGCTGCTTCATAGGCAGAGGCTGGACCGACTGCAAGTGGTTCGTCTACTGGCAAATATTTGCCCGCTGACTCTGTGTAGACTTTTCAGGGCCATTCAGAGCTCTTGGGATCTTTTGGCTCTAGGATCCTAGGACGAGCAGAATTCATTTTTTCAGCACCTTTCTGAGTCATCAAAGCCCGAGCAACTTATAAGCACCCTCCAGTGGGTTTCTGCCTTTTCTTTTTACAGCCTGTCTTGCTCATTGTTAACCCCACACCTGTATCACTGATAGACTTGTTCCAAGTGAGTAGAGTGCCAGAGGCATTCCAGGGGCAGTGAGCTAGAATAGCAGAGAGAAGAAAAATAGTGAACTTCGGAATCAGGAGAAATGAGTTGAGATCAGCTGCTGACCAGACATGGGATTTAGGCTAAGTCACTTTACTTCTCTGGGCTTCCCCAGAGGCTCACCAGTAAAGAATCTGCTTGCAATGCAGGAGCTGTAGGAGATGCACGTTTGATCTCTGGATCGGGAGTATCCCCTGGAGAAGGAAACAGCAACCCACTCCAGTCTCCTCGCCTGGAAAATCCCACGGACAGAGAAGCTGGCAGGCTGTGGTCCACGGTGTCACAAAGAGCTGGACACGACTGGAGCAACTTAGCACACACGCGTGCACTTTGCTTCTCCAGCTGTCAGTGTCCTCAGAGATAAAACTGGCTTATCTTCCTGTGTTACTATGAAGTTGTAGGTGAACACACAAACACATATACACACACAAAAGCACTTCAGAAAATCACAAATCACTGTGCAATTTATTCTGTTTTTCTGCATTTAGCCAACACAGGTTGGCTTATAGCTCTGGCCCAACAGATGTTCATTTAATGCATGTTTAGGCTAAATGTTGTTTTGACAGTTTTAGCGACTTTCGTGTCACTTTAGTGACAGTTTTGTTTTTTACTTTCGTGACTAGTTGACTGACCTTTTACTGAGTTCTCCATCCCGAGCAGCAGTGTGGGGTGAGGAGTTCAGCTGTCCCCAGAGGAGTGAGCATGCGTCCAGGAGGCTATGCTCACCCGGTCTCTCTCTGCAGGGGACTGGCCGGAGCTGCGGCTGGTGGGCGGCTCAGGACGGTGCTCAGGACGCGTGGAGGTCCTGCACCAGGGGGCCTGGGGCACCGTGTGTGATGACCTGTGGGACCTGAACGAAGCCGAGGTCGTATGCCGGCAGCTGGGGTGTGGTCGGGCCGTGTCCGCCCTCGGGAAAGCCCACTTTGGCCCAGGCGCTGGAGACATCTTCCTGGACAACCTGCAGTGCGCCGGGGCGGAGCGCCACCTGGGCCAGTGCGCCCACTCGGGCTGGTCAGAGCACAACTGTGGCCACCACGAGGACGCTGGGGCCATCTGCTCAGGTAGCCGCTCCCCTCCTGCCGTCACAACCCAAGGGCCTCAGGACCACCCTGCTAGAGTTCAGAGTCAGCCAGGGCCGAAGACGGGCTTCCCTGGTGGCCCTGAGATAAAGAACCTGCCTGCTAAGCAGGAGGTGCAGGTTCAATCCCTGGGTCAGGAAGGTCTCCTGGAGAAGGAACTAGCAACCCACTCCAGTATTCCTGCCTGGGAAATCCCATGGACCTGGAGGCCACAGTCCGTGGGGTTGCAAGAGTTGGACAGGACTTAGAGACTAAACCGCCACTATCCAGGTTGAACACAGGATCCTCAAACATGTAGCATTTGATGTTTGCTTTATCCCTTTAGGACTTCCCTGGTGGCTTAGCTGGTAAAGAATCCACCTGCTATGCAGTAGACCTGGGTTCAATCCCTGGGTCGGGAAGATCCCCTGGAGAAGGAAATGGCAACCCACTCCAGTATTCTTGCCTGGAAAATCCCATGGACAGAGGAGCCTGGTAGGCTACAGTCCATGCGACCTGGTGGCTCAGTTGGTAAAGAATCCACCTGCAATGCGGGAAACCTGGGTTTGATCCCTGGGTTGGGAAGATCCCCTGGAGAAGGGAACAGCTACTCACTCCAGGGTTCTGGACTGGAGAATTTCATGGACTGTATAGTCCATGGGGTGGCAAAGAGTGGGACACAGCTAAACAACTTTCACTTCACTTCACTTATCCCTTCTAAGTTGGTTGAACAGATAAGATTTTAACTGATTCCCAGAATAAAATCTTAAAATTTTCTAATTTGAGAGTAAGAATGACCAAAGGAATGTGTGCCTTACTGCATACAGACATATGAAAAAACATTAATTACGGGGATTTTTAAGGAGTATTTCTAAAGGTCTTTGTTTCAAGGGGCATCCAATGTAGTAAATCTAAGGAGGATTGAGGAGCTGGGCAAACTTGAGTCTGGATCTCAGAGCCGGCGATGACCCTCAGACAGCATTTGATCGACTCTTAAGCTCTTGGAGCCTCAGTTTCTTCATCTGTGAAATGAGGAGACTGCTTGCTTTCTGGCGAGATTGCAAAAGGGCTCCTTCGAGGTGTCCTTCGGAGCATCAGGACCTGACAAAGGGCTGCAGTTTTGGCAGTTTTTACTACCATTTTCCTCACTCAGTCATCTAACACCAGAGAATCAGTGAACTAAAATGGCTGGTTGTAATTGCCTCGCGACAGCTTTCCAAAGTACTTTGGGATACAGACTTCCCCAGCGGTCTAGTGGTTAAGACTTCAGCTTCCAGGGCAAAGGGTAATGGTTCAATCCCCAGTGAGGGAGCTCCAATCCCACATGCCTTGTGGCCAAAAAACCAAAACATAAAACAGAAGCAATATGGTAACAAATTCAATAAAGACTTTATAAATGGTCCACGTCAAATGTATATATATATATATATTTAGATGTGAACAGTTAGAGTGAGTTAATCACCTCTGGAAGATCTCGTAATAGCCCTTTCCAATAGCAAGATATCTCTGTGAACTAGCAGCTGTAATACCTGGTGTGATTCGAGAGATTCGGTAACTAGAACTTGAAAGAGCACTTGTTCACAGACGCGCCACATGAGACGGAGTCGGTGCCTGGGACTTTTAACTGGTTGTTGTTCTGTCACTAAGTCGTGTACGAGTCTTTGCAACCCCGTGGATCACAGCACGCCAGGCTTCCTGTCCTTCACTATCTCCCAAATTCATGTCCACTGAGTCAGTAGTGCTATCTAACCATCTCATCCTCTGCCGCCCTCTTCTCTTTTTGCCTTCAATCTTCCCCAGCATCGGGGTCTTTTCCAGTGAGTCAGCTCTTTGCATCAGGTGGTTTAACTGGGGGCACATCTTTTTAAAATTGATTTATTTTTATTTGTTTGGCTGTGCCAGGTCTTAGCTGTGGCACTAGGGGTCTGAAGTCTTCCTTGGAGTGTGCTGGATCTTTAGACATGACATGCAAACTCTCAGTTGCAGTATGTTGGATCTAGTCCCCTAACTAAGGATTGAACCTGGCCCCTTGCACTGGGATCGTGGAGTCTTAGCCACTGGACCACCAGGGAAGCCCCAGGAGGTGCATATTTTAAAACACTGTCTTGTTTGCTGGAGCATTCACTCACCCATCTGCTTACTTGGAGGTGTTTTATTATCTGTGGCACATCCAACCCAGTTACAGCCTCATGGGGTGTTTTTATTCCTAAATTTCAATGTTCTGGGGAATGACTGTCCAGATCTGAAGTGTGGAGTATTAGTCGCTCAGCCGTGTCTGACTCTTTGTGATCCCATGGACTGTAGCCCACCAGGCTCCTCTGTCCATGGGATTCTCTAGGCAAGAATACTGGAGTGGGTTGCCATTCCCTTCTCCAGGGGATCTTCCTGACCCATGGATTGAACCCATGTCTCCTGAATTGCAGGCAGATTCTTTACCATTTGAGCTACCTTGAGATGCCCCCAATGTGAAACTCATCTGCTACACAATCAGCAGTCTAGGTCATATCATCCCAAATGTGCGCATCCATCTGACCATTTTCTTATAACACAGTAGCCAACCAACAACCAGCAAGAAGTTTCCTATGTCTATAGCTGAATCTGTTTCTCCCAATACCGTGGTATTCACAGGGACTCATTTTTCCTGTATCAGATGAATAATCATTTATAAGGATGTAAGGAAAATCTCTGCTGTTGGTTATAAAAGTCAGGATTTCAGAAAAAGACTGACATAATTTTTCTCTATGTAAACAGATGCGGGAGACTCATCTAACAGCTCAGGTAGGTCATGCCTTTTTTTTGATGGGACTTGAATATCAGCTCTTTGTGATTTATTGCTGGGCTCAGTTCATTCTTTGTCTAAGCTGCTGATATTTTCATGGCTTTAAGATGCCATTTAAAAGTGTTATTTGGAATTACTCCTTTTGATATTGTTACAGGTGATGATGTCTCTATGTGTGTGGGTTAGAGACACATAGGTACAGGCATGAAATGGCACTTCAAGGTCTTTTTGCAAAAGCTTTCCCTTTACTCAAAGGCATTTCCTTGAGTCTGTCCTTGACCAGAACCTTCTCAGTGTTTTAAGAGGAGTCTTTCTTTTCATGGCCTTGTACTGGTGTGAGAAAGCATTACATTCGCATCTGTGTTTAACTAACAAATTGACTGCAGGCTTCCTGAGGCAGGAGCCTTATCTCTTTGATTTGCAGCCATATCATCAGAGTGTAACATGAAAGGCATTCAGTTTCACCTCAAACACTGTTGAAATGACATTACACTGGCTGAACGCCCCACAGTCTGCATGCAACTCAGACATACATGAGAAACACGAGGGACAGGCCCCAAGGGTCAAGACAGGGCACGTTCCTGCACACCGGCATCATCCTGCTGGCCTCCGAGGCCTGGGGCCAGTGGACCTCCAGGCGTCTCCTGGGGACTCACAGGCCCCTCTCTGCAGGGGACTGGCCGGAGCTGCAGCTGGTGGGCGGCTCAGGACGGTGCTCAGGACGCGTGGAGGTCCTGCACCAGGGGGCCTGGGGCACCGTGTGTGATGACCTGTGGGACCTGAACGAAGCCGAGGTTGTGTGCCGGCAGCTGGGGTGCGGTCGGGCCGTGTCCGCCCTCGGGAAGGCCCACTTCGGCCCGGGCGCTGGAGACATCTTCCTGGACAACCTGCAGTGCGCCGGGGCGGAGCGCCACCTGGGCCAGTGTGCCCACTCAGGCTGGTCGGAGCACAACTGTGGCCACCACGAGGACGCCGGGGTCATCTGCTCAGGTAGCCGCTCCCCTCTCGGGCTACAACTTCAGATGTTGTGGTTGAAGACTTGTGAAGCTATGCGTCCCAGGTGGAATTTTTCAACCACTTATCCAACCATCCATCTGCTCATTCTGTTGTCAGCCAATCCGTGAGTGCCCACTGTGTGCCAGGCACTGGCCCAGGCACACGCCCTGCCCCGGGCAGCCCCAAGTTGCACATAGGAGGCTTTCAATGTTAGTGTGAACGGGCACCCCCACAGCCTCCTTGCTGAATCCTGGACCCCACCCCACCCCCAAAGATTGTGATCAACTAGGTTTGGGAAGGAACGCTGGAACCTGCATTTTAACAGATGATCCAGGTGATCCTGCCTAAGAGGGGCCACAGGTAATCCAGCCCTGGTGACCGGGGCAGGGGCAGAGTTGACCCAGATGCTCTACCCCACCCTCTGAGTGCAAGGACCCTGCCGGCGAAGGACTGGAATGACCCAGGAGCAGTGCTCTGAGTCCTGGGCCCAAAAAGACCGTGGTCCTCCCCGCTTCATCCCCACCTGCCCCCTTGCTACACTACCTCCTCCAAACTTTGGATTCACTAAAGAGAGTAACCTGTTGTCTTTTTTTTGTGCATTCAGATTCCAAAGACCTGCCTCCTCCCACACCTCCAGGTACGTCCATATTTTTTCTTGTTCAGGCAACTTTATATAATAATAATAATAACATTGAATACTTATAAATGCTTTCAGGAACTGTTTTGGGGACTTATACCTATGTAACTTATTTAATCTGCACAATAGCCTCTAAAAGTAAATTATTTGATTATTCTCATTTTCCAGATAGGTAAACTGAGATACAGAAAATTAGTAATGTTCCCAGGGGTAGCCAGTGGACTTGAAACACAGGTGTCAAGGCTCTTGACCACCAATCTAATAAACCGCATCCGTTGATTGGCCCCAACTACACAAAGACCAGAGGAAAACTAACACAAAACAGGGGAGACGTTTAGCTCAGGCTACTACTTTAATCTTCAGGAAGTGAAACTGTTTATCTCTCAGCCGTGTCTGACTCTTTGCAGCCCCATGGACTGTAGCCCACCAGGCTCCCCTGTCCATGACATTCTCCAGGCAAGATACTGCAATGGGTAGGCATTCCCTTCTGCAGAGGATCTTCCTGACCCAGGGACTGAACCCAGATCTCCTGTATTGCAGGCAGATTCTTAACCATCTGAGCCACCAGGGAAACCTGCAAAAAGACATTTTAAATATTCTTTTACAGAAAGAGTCATTTGAGATGCAGAGAGGTTAAGTAACGTTCCTAGGATCACTCAACGAGTTAATGTGGGGACTGAGCTTTGATACTAATCAGTCTGACCCCAAAGGACACACTCCTGGGAATCTTTTGCTTGTTTTCAAACAGTTTTTTAAGTTAATTATTGAATGATATTCTTCTATAATAAAAACTGAAGATTGGAAAAGTCAAACACCACATGATGTGTTGATTCTGAAATGATGTTGAAGGTAGTGAAAAGGCGTTTTGTTTCATTTCAACAGACATTCCTAAGCATCTACAAAGCAGCAGGCCTGATGCTAGGGTGTCTGAATAAATTTGTTTATTTAATCCCTGCAATTGAGGATTAGGGAGATCAAGAAGCCTACCCAGGATAACTCAGTTAGAAAGTATTAAAACTGGAATTTTAAGCCCCATCTCTCACCCTTTGAATCCTGTCCACACACAGCCTCGGAAAACACCACAGGGCACAAGTTGTTAGCAGGAGCATCTGACTCGGTCATCTGCCTGAAGAAGACCTGAATGTGTTCTGAGTATTCCTGGAGGGAGACCAGCTTTGTGTGTTGGGGTCGTGAGTGAGAGGAGAAAGGCCATCTAAAGTTAAAGGGTCAGCGCTGGGGTCAAGGGCAGTGGATATTCAAATTAAGCCTCATCTGTAGTGTTCCCATTTATGTAATTCAGCTAAAGTGAAAATTACATGGATGATGGTGAAATGGGGAAGACCATACTGCGTGAATGATGGCTCAGCGGTAAAAAATCTGCTTGCAATACAGGAGACTCGGGTTCGATCCCTGGGTTGGGACGATCCCCTGGAGTAGGAAATGGCAACCCATTCCAGTATTCTTGCCTGGAAAATCCCATGGATAGAGGAGCCTTGTGGTCTACAGTCCATGGGGTTGCAAGAGTCAGACATGACTTAGCATCTAAACCACTGCCACCATATTGCATGAAAGGAGCCGTCTGGTCCTCTCTTGCTGTTCTAAAATGTAGTTGTTAAAAGCAGCAACCACTGAATTATAGGCCACGGTTTGGTGAGTCAGGAATTGGGGCAGGGCTCGGCTGGGAGAGTCTTCTGCTCCACACAGTGTAGAGCAGGTCCACCCAGTGGCTGTTCTGGAGAGTCCAGGACAGATGCACTCTCATGCCTGGGGTCCTGGTGGGGGCTCAGCCAAGGGCCTGCTTCCTCTCCAGGTGGTCTCAGGGGACCCCTTTGCAGGGCCTCTCCAGCAGGGGAATCAGACTTCTTACAGAGTGGCTCGGGCTGGCTCAGGGTGCCATGAGCAAGCCCATCTTCCCAGAGACAGGAAGTGGAAGCTGACAGTCTCTTATGGCACAGCACAGCTTCTGCCATATTCTGCTGGCCAGAGCTTCCACAGAGACTACCCAGGCTCCAGAGAGGGGACCAGACCCCACCCCACGACCAGAGGCATGTTGGAGAACCTGTAGCCTTCTTTAGCCTGCTCCGGGACCATAGAGAACATTCAGTCAGCACCGTCACACTTTTCTCTATTTGCCCTAAGTACATGGACATTTCTAAGGAAACCCTTTACATTTTTGCTAACTTGTAGATGAGACTAATTCTCCTGATGTCAGCATTATCTCCCTTTTTTTTTCCTTCTAGGTCTTTCCACAGCAGCTCAGGATCATGTAACAGGTAGCTGCTTGTTTTAAACTGACATGGTAACTCCATTCCAAAAGAACCATCAGAGGAAATGCTAGGTGGTATGCCCTGGATGGGGCACAAAGGCTGGCTTAGTGTGGGTGAGGGGCTGCCTCTGATGCCCAAGCCACACCCGCCACAGCCCCTCCCATGAGAAGGTGGGGTGGCCGGGACTCAGCCCGAGGAGCCCCTCTGTCCTCACATGCCCCACCGCCACCTCGCTGAGGGGCGTGGCGTTAGTATGGCCAATGCCTGGAAATGCTGACTTTTTAACTAAAGCAGCAGCTGGGAAGGGGCGTGTGGATCTGCCCAGATCAGAGGAGGCAGGAGGGTGACAAGGGACTCGAAGAAAATGTGGCTCAGTCCATCTGCCCATTCTCATCTGCCTCCTATGGGCACAGTCCTGTAATAGGTGCCCACAACAGGTACCAGCCCATCACCGCCCGCCATGTATAGTTCAGTTCAGTTCAGTTCAGCTCAGTCTTTGCAACCCAATGGACTGCAGCACACCAGGCTTCTCTGTCCATCACCAACTCCCGGAGCTTATGAAAACTCATGTCCATTGAGTCAGTGATGCCATCCAACCATCTCATCCTCTGTCATCCCCTTCTCCTCCTGCCCTCAATCTTTCCCAGCATTCAGGGTCTTCTCAAATGAGTCAGCTCTTCGCATCAGGTGGCCAAAGTATAGGAGTCTCAGCTTCAAAATCAGTCCTTCCAATGAACACCCAGGACTGATCTCCCTTAGGATAGACTGGTTGGATCTCCTTGCAGTCCAAGGGACTCTCAAGAGTCTTCTCCAACACCACAATTCAAAAGCATCAATTCTTTGGCGCTCAGCTTTCTTTATAGTCCAACTCTCACATCCATGCATGACCACTGGAAAAACCTTAGCCTTGACTAGACGGACCTTGGTTGGCAAAGTAATGTGTAGAGGCTTCGGGAAACCCAGTCCCAGGGGTTCAGTGTCAGCCTGACGTTTGTAACCTACCAACAGCAGTCCACACTAGCTCCCTGGGCTGGCGGTGTCCCTCACCACTTCCCACCCTCCATCGTGGGAAAGACCAGGAATCTGTGAGATTCCAGGAGGCTTTCAAGGTGCTCAGGGGAGAAAGAAGAAAGTTCAGCATCTTCACAGTTTGGGTACAAGGTCAATGAAATGTTATGCTTTCAAATTTCCTCTAAAATAATTTGACGATTCTTAAGTTTTCTGCTTTTTTTGTGTGGTGTGCTGTTTCTAATTTATATGTTTGTGTGTGTATAAATTTATTATATTAAATAATATAGTTATATTAATATGACAACCAGAATGGAAGCGTTAGCATTCACTTGTTTAATTCTTAAAAGTCCAAAACCTCTAAGCTCCAGTCTCCGTAGATATTGAGATGAAGGAAAGACAACCTCCCCAGAAACAGAGGTGAAAAAGTAGTTAAAGGGGGGCCCTGTCACACCCTCCCAGAACAGTCCACACTGCCCCCATTGCCTTTGTCTTCACTGTCTCAGACCCTCAGATCCTCAGTCACCCCTTCCCCACCACGTACAGCTCCATCTCTGTCTCTGCCTCTCTTTCCCAACCCTCAAGCCGATCGGCTCCACCTGTCTCCCAGCAAGCGAGACCTTCCACTTCAGAAAGAGTCAACAGGACAGAGAGAACATTTTCCCCATTGCATGACAGAGGGAGGAGGGCGGGGAGCTCCCCCATCAGTGTGTTCTGTTGCTGCTGCTGCTACGTCACTTGAGTCACATCCAACCCTGTGCGACCCCATAGACAGCAGCCCACCAGGCTCCTCTGTCCCTGGGATTCTCCAGGCAAGAACACTGGAGCGGGTTGCCATTTCCTTCTCCAATATATTCTGACCTGTCACAATTACACTGAATAGGCTCTCCTTCCCAGAAGATGCTTAGGCTACAGATCTATTTATTCAGGCTGCAGCCTGACTCCTCCAGGTCCTTAGTGGGATGACATAAGTGACGCCATGGCGACATATCCTCACATCCTTTTTCCTGCTGTTTCAGGAGAAAGGAACTCTTGTGGAGGGGTTATTTCTAGTCTCTCTGGATCATTTTCCAGTCCGCTATATCCGGAAAACTACCCAACAGACATCCAGTGCGTGTGGGAGATCCACGTGGATAAGAAGTTCCGCATAGAACTCATGATTCCAACTCTGAAGTAAGAAAACAACTCTTTAAAAGAAGTGCATGCTTGCTAAGTCACCTCAGTCGTGTCTGACTCTTTGGGACCCTGTGGACTATAGCCCACCAGGCTTCTCTGTCCATGGGATTCTCCAGGCAAGGACACTGGAATGGGTTGCTATGCCCTCCTCCAGTGGTTCTTCTCAACTCAGGGATCAAACCCGTGTCTCTTAGGTCTCCAGCATTGGCAGGTGGGTTCTTTATCACTAGCACCATCTGGGAAGCCCTCTTTAAAAGAAGAGTCTACCTAAATAAGAATATTGCCTTGAAAAATTCAATAAGTGGTTTAATTCACGTATTTGACTTAACATTACTATGAGTTTTTTTTTAATTTATTTTAAAAAATTGTCCTTTTCAGCTTTGCCCTCATTGTACCCTGGGTACCAGTATTTATCCTCTTAGACTTTATTTTTCTTTAATCTGAGTTTTAAGCAAGCAGTAAGAGGCTTTACCTACACACGTATTAAGCAACTACTCCAGCCATGAGCCCTGCATCCTCTATATGTTGCCTTAAAATGAAGTGAGATGGTAGTCATTGCTTCATCTTGGACATGAAAAGACTCTTCTAAGTCACTGCCATTCTTTTATTATCAGTTCATAGAATAAAAACTGACAGTTTTTGTGTGCTCACGCTCTGTACTGTGTATTCTGTATGCTTTGTCACATTACAGAGTCACTAAAGGCCTAATAAAGATGTCATTATCATCCCAGTTAAAGACTAAGAAGCTGAGACTCAGAGAGGTTACTCACCAAAGGCCAACCGTCTAGGTCCATTGGATGTCAAAGGCCCCGCTCTTCACTGGTATACAATACTGTAAGGAGAGTCTGTACCAAGCCCGTCTCCTGTTGACCATGACACACACCATGCCACAAACACAGCAGTAATGTGAGATGTGATGAAAATCCCCCTTTCACAAGCACTCCCTTGTCGCTCGGCCCATGGAGTCAGGAATGCCCTATCACAAAGAATGTTCTAGAAACATGTTATCTTTGTCAACTGAAACCCTAAAGACACAGCCCACAGTGAGGTGAGAACCTTGAACCCACACCTCTAAAACCTATCTTGTTATCAGTTATCCGTTTCTTCAGAATCGGCCCCCAGGACTTCCCTGGTGGTCCAATGGTTAAGGCTCTGTGCTCCCAATGCAAGGGCCCCAGGTTGATCCCTGGTTGGGGAACTATTAGATCCCAAGTGCCATGTGGCGGGGCCAAAAACAACAACAACAACCAATCAGCCCTCATACACATCCCTGTGAATAATTCAGTTCAGTTCAGTTCAGTCACTCAGTCGTGTCTGACTCTCTGCGACCCCATGAATCACAGTACGCTAGGCCTCCCTGTCCATCACCAACTCCTGGAGTTCACTCAAACTCATGTCCACAGAGTCGGTGATGCCATCCAGCCATCTCATTCTCGGTCGTCCCCTTCTCCTCCCGCCCCCAACCTTTCCCAGCATCAGAGTCTTTTCCAGTGAGTCAACTTGTTGCATGAGGTGGCCAGAGTATTGCAGTTTCAGCCTCAGCATCAGTCCTTCCAGTGAACACCCAGGATTGATCTCCTTTAGAATGGACTGGTTGGATCTCCTTGCAGTACAAGGGACTCAAAGTGCAAATCCTGTTCTACATGCTGACATTGTTTTTATTTCAAAATCAAGTTTTTCCTCCCCAAGAATTTGGGTATGAAGAATGTTGTAAAATACAGAGTTAGGAAAATTGGGCTATGATGTCAGTTACATGCTGATCAGTCGGGACAACTTTATTATTAAGATTTTATGTGCAGTGTACATTTGCATCTCCCGAGGTTTCGTGTAAGTTGTGATTGGCTAAAATCAGTATGATTTCTAAGTTTCTATTACTGAGTTGAGGCCATAAACCTCACACATTCTTCAGAAAGAGATAAAAGGAGTTTTACTAATAAGGCGTCAGAGAAGGTTAATTGATATTTTATGTATTTATATGCAATTCAAAGTATAATCCAAATAGTTAATTCTGTGCGCATGTCATACTTTTCAAACTTTAAGATCTAGGAAACCCTGGGACTTCCCTGGTGGTCCAGTGGTTAACAATCTGCTTCCATTGCAGGGGGCACAGATTTGATCCCTGATCGGGGGAACTAAGATCCAGCATGTCATATAGCCCAACCAAAAAATAAATAAATAAAAATAAACCTAAATAAGCAATTAAAAAAAAAAATCTAGGAAGCCCTAACCAGCTGCTAAGCCTCTGCTGTGATTCCCCCAGACTGGAAGATATCCTTGGATGCCCGTATGACTCAGTTGAAATCTTCGATGGCCCCAGGATCGCCTCTCTCTCCATGGGGAAGTTCTGTGCCTCAGCGGCTGTGATGTTTTTCTCCTCCTCTGACATCCTGACGGTGGTGTTCCGAAGTGATTCCATGATCACCAACACTGGCTTTCATGCTCTGTTCAATGCGATTCCCCAGGGCAGAAGAGAGTCAGGTAGGAAGGTTCAAGTAGGCTTTTGGCCTTGAAAAAAAAAAAGAATAGTTTTCTAATTTAAGGGATTCTCCTATTAGCAGAAGCATGGGCTTCAGTTTTAAAAGCTCCCCTACAATTAGCCAGAAAGGCCCTGCTGTATCACTGCTAGCTTTTTCCACTAAGAGGGTCTCATGGGCGATTGAAATAAAGCAGTGATGGGCTTCCCAGGTGGTACTAGTGGTAAAGAACCCACCTGCCGATCGACGCAGGAGATGCAGGTTCCACCCCTGAGACAGGAAGATCCCCCGGAGGAGGAAATGGCAACCCACTCCCGTATTCTTGGCTGGAAAATTCCATGGACAGAGAAGCCTGGCAGGCTAAAGGCCATGGGGTCACAAAGAGTCAGCCACGACCGAGCAACTGAGACATGTGCAGCCTATATGTGAATGGGCAGGCAGCTCCTCTCCACGGCTGCCTCCATCACAGCCCATCGCCCTGGACCTGTTACTGTCCAGGGTGCTGAAAGGTAAAGTCAGACTTTCAAGAATCCTCCTCCCTCCACCAGCTGGCTCACTTTACATCTTGCCTCCTTTGAACCCTAGACTCACCACATTAGAGGCTTGGGGACTCCTTAATGGATAGACCCTATAGCTCTTCATTCCAGAGCCAGGTCCAATTTGCACCCAAAAAAATACTTACCTGCCAGTCGTGGGGCCACAGTAACTCAGGTCGCTAGGAATTCAGGTAGAAACTTCCAGTTTGTATTTTGAGGCTGGGGGGTGGGGGGCGGGGAGGGTGTTTCTGAATGAAGGAATTCCTTATGTATTTGACCTTCCAAAGGCATGTGTGAGATCTTGCCCTGGGGAGGCTAAGTAAAGTCCAGGAGTTGAAATCCAGACCATTCGTTAACTCAGGGTCATCATTTATTCATCCAATAGTATTCACTAAGGTCCTACTATGTGCCAGCCCCAGGTAGAATTGCTGGGGATGCAGCTAACAGTACAGTGCCCTCCCCCCTGCAGTTTACGGTAGGGCGGGTATGGGTGAGTGGGGGAGGATCAAGACACAACAAACAACAGATAAACAAGATGATGTGGGGGTGGTGATAAGGTTGGGAACACAGAGCCACGTGGGATGGAGGAGCTGCTACTGTGGACCGAAAGGGGATGGACGGCCTTGCTGAGAAGGCCATATGTGAGGAGTGACCATAAAGGGGCATCTCAGGCAGAGAGAAGAGCAATGCACAGGCTCTCGGGGAGGAAAGAGTTGGACATGTCAAAGAAACAAAGAATGCAGAGCCTGTGAGCACAGTAAGGGAAGAATGTCCCCAGGTGTCACCAGGGGACAGCAGATGATTCCAGCGGGACACAGCCTGTTGACCCAGAAAGAGCCAGTCCCTTTGGGCTTTATGGAGTCATAGACACCCTTGTGGCCAGGTGCCTTCAGGGGATTAAGTCTACACTTATCCAAACACTTATCCAGGACATGCCCAGAGAAGCAACCAGGAGCTCATTGCCCCAGAAACCCAGCTTTGTGACCCAGAGAACCACACGGCAAGATCTGCAGGACCCAAGGTGTATCAGGGCCGAGCACTGTGCTTAATTGCATGCTGTTGTTGACTTGGCACCCTGTTTTACAGATGAGGAAACTGAGGCCCAGGGAGATAATTTGTCAAAGGTTACACAACTAGGGAGCAGGAGAGCTGGGATCTAAACCCACCTCTCTCATATATTACAGACTAGAGACAGCCTTAATAAGACTTCATTCTTGCATTTATTTGACTTAGCTGCAAATATGGGAGCTAGAAATCCTTCCTATGTAAAACTACCTAAGCTCAAAGGTAAAACCTTGCTTTGTTTAGAAGATGAGCCAGAGCTGCAGCAGGTGGGCAGTTCTGAATGGTGCTCGGGACGTGTGGAAATCCTGCACCAGGGAGCCTGGGGCACTGTGTGTGACAACCTGTGGGACCTGAACAAAGCCGGGGCTGTGTGCTGGCAGCTGGGCCATCGCTGCCCCAGGAAAGGCCCACTTCAGCCTGGGCTCTGGAGACATCATCCTGGACAACCTTCAGTGTTCGGGGAGTGAGAGCCACCTTGGCCAATGCCCCAGTTCCGGCTGGTCAGACCCCAACTGTGGTCACCATGAGGATGCTGGCGTCGTCTGCTCAGCTGCCTCTCTCTCTCTTCCAGGGGCAGGTTTTTTCTGATCTTTCAGCAGCTCAGGGATAGAGGAAGGCATGCACAGAGCAGGGCTGGTGACCTGGCAGAAGGTGTCCCTTCAGCCAGGCTGACTGAGAACTGGGCTCTCTGGGGAACACACACTCCAGGGCCACATAAATTGTCAGGTTGTGTTTTCTGCAGCTCCTCTCAGGTCTGGAGCTGTTTGCTAAACATGCCCTTTCTTGCTTGTGTAACAGGAAACCTGCCTCCTTAGGACCTGCCCACACTGGAAAACCACCACTTGTCCTGATATAATTTAACTCAGATTTCCTAAATCTATCTTTTTAATGCATGCAGATGCAGGGGACTGGGCTCCAGATGTGACTCCTGCACCCCCAGGTAGGTCTAACCCTGCATTTCCAATATCTCTGCAAAGTAAATAAGAGATCTAACCTCTTTCAGGGAGCTCCAGGTTCGATCCCTGGATCTGGAAGATCCCTTGGAGAAGGGAATGGCAACGCACTCCAGTATTCTTGCCTGGAGAATTCCATGGAAAGAGGAGCCTGGGGGGCTACAGTCCTTGAGGTCGCAAAGAATCAGACACAACTGAGCAACTAACATGCACAACCTCTTTCAGCATGCAGACACGGGTGGACAGTGACCTAGACACTGGAATCACCCAGGGAGTTTAAAATTTTGTGATACTCAAGCTGCACCCCAGACCAGTCACATCAGAACCTCGGGGTCTCACCCAGTCATCGGTGATATTTAAAACTTCCTGTGTGATTCCAGCGTGTGGCCAAGGCTGAGAGCCAGTGGCTTGTATGAGAAGCTGAGAGTCACTTGCCCAAAGGAAATAGCATCTGACACTCTCCTCTCTGGACGGGAGATCAGGCAGGGGCAGGAGGGACTGAAAGAGGATCTCCCATTGCAGTGGCCAAGCAGGGGGTTGATCTGGAGTAGAGGAGGTGGGAAGGTCTGCCTCTCAAGAATACGAGTTAGAGAATGAAAGTGTGCAGGTAAACAAGGATGCACTGAATGTCGAACTCTCCCAGCGGGTCAAGAGCAGATTGGGCGTGAGAAGCAAAAATGGCTAGGGCTCCTCTATGGGCCTCCTGACTTAGCCAACACAGCAGAGATAGAGGAAGGTACACCTTCTTCAGGTAAATGACTCAAAATCCATGTGATCCGCACCCCTCCGCACTAGAGATTCCAGCTGTATCAGAGCCTCTGGCACTCGCCTGCCTCTGCACAACAAGTTCTTACCTGCCAGCTTCCCTGATCACTGGCACCCTGGGCCCCATCCAGCCTCCGCCCAGCCTTACCCAGTGACTGCTGCCACCCTCTGCCCTCTGTGGGAGCCTGGGTTGGGGAAGGTCAGGGGTGCACCTCACAGTGTTTGGGGGCCAGGCAAGGTGGCCGGCAGCTGCCCCAATCCTGGGCTGGCTCCGCTATGGTGCACGTGGAGGGACACTTGGTGGGGGCCTCTTTTCCTCCAGTCCAGGTCCCGAGGGCATCCAGGTGGAAGACTCCATGCCTTGAGGCTGCCTTTCTGGGGTGGGTTGCAGAGGTGGGCCTGTGGGAAGAGGCCCATCTTACTTCCTTGGACTCCTTGTCCAACGTGCCTTTCCCCACCATGGCTCTCAGCTTCCCAGGTTTTGTCCCTCGGCATTTTGGCACCTGATCAATGTCTGCAGGGACAGTGGCATGCTCATGAGCCCGGTGCCGTGACTGGGTGATGCCTCATGACAGGTCACTCTCAGGACAGCCCTTGGGTTGGTGAACCCAGCGCAGAAGAGAAAACAAATCACATGACTGCGTTGTCTGTGATTTCGTGGTGAATCACAGAAAGAGGGGAGACGCTACATCTCGGTCGGGGAGCAAAGAGGAGTGAGTGTGTCCACACCATGTATTAAGACTCAAGACTAGTAGCAGCTTCGTTCATTTGCACTTAAGTAGAAGGTGATATCATCGGGCAAAGCTCTTTCCTGATTTTCTTTGGTTTTGATTTTTGCAGCTGCTGTTCCCCAAGCTCCTGTCCTACCAGGTAACTCTCTTGTACTGAAAATATAACCCCTAAAGGATAGAATGATGATTGCTGTTGTTCAGTCGCTAAGTCATGTCCGATTCTTCTATCCAATGGACTGCAGCACGTCAGGCTTCCCTGTCCTTCACTATCTCCCAGAGTTTGCTCAAACTCATGTCCATTGAGTCAATGATGCCATACAACCATTTCTTCTACTTTTATGAATTGGAATTGTGGTGATAATTCATAAAAGTAGAATAGACATCCACTGTCCTGGTTGCATGAGGGAGAGGAAGTGGGGATGGAGTCCTCCCAAATGGGTGGATGGTCTGCATCTCAGTTGAGCTGATTTGCTTGACAGGAAGCTGGGACAGGATTAATGAAGTGTCCTTGACACCCCACAGCTGCCATGTGTATATCCAATCCATGTCCAGCCTCACTTACAATCTTAGGGTCCTGCCTACCCATCACACATATTTCCTCCACCCTCGCCCCCACGCCTTGGGGGTACGAGCACACTCCAGCCAAGCCACGGCTG
This sequence comes from Moschus berezovskii, assembly GCF_049115385.1. Lineage (NCBI taxonomy): Eukaryota > Metazoa > Chordata > Mammalia > Artiodactyla > Moschidae > Moschus > Moschus berezovskii. Next base: position 88,476,296 of record NC_142471.1, read on the forward strand.
TGTCTACACCAGCATGATCCCTTCCCATTTTGATTCACTCTTGAGCTTGGTGGGATTCTGGATTCTATACCTGGGAAAAGGTAAAGTAAGGAGTCTGAAGACTCCAGCCATGGCTATCTTCATCCCGTTTTCACAGGAGGAAGTAGCTCCTGTGGGGGCGTCATTTCAAGTCTGTCAGGATCCTTCTCCAGTCCCCGGTACCCAACCAACTACCCCACTGACGTGGAGTGTGTTTGGGTGATCCAGCTGGCCGAGAAGTTCCGCGTAGAGCTGACGATCCCCAGCCTGAGGTAAGCAGTTGAGTCTTCCTCTGCTTCAAGAGCCAGTTTGGATTTGAATCTGTGCTTTCCCCAAGAGGTTGCCTTTCCAAGTGCCTGCATCATTAGCTGCTATAACAAAAATTTAATAGACTGGCTGTCTTAATAAACAACAGAAGTTTATTTCCTGTAGTGGCCCCATGGTGTAATGGTTAGCACTCTGGACTTTGAATCCGGTGATCCAAGTTCAAATCTCTGTGGGACCTGACTATCTTTTGGGCTTCCCTGGTGGCTCAGATGGTAAAGAATCTGCCTGCAATGTGGGAGACCCGGCTTCAATTCCTAGGTCGGGAAGATCCCCTGGAGAAGAGACTGGCAACCCACTCCAGTATTCTTGCCTGGAGAACTCCATGGACAGAGGAGCCTGGCGGACCATGAAGTTGCATGAGTTGGACACCATTGAGTAACTAGATGACATGATGTGACGAACAAAAATATAATAGCCTGGGTGTCTTAATAAACAACAGAAGTTTGTTTCTCACAGTTCTGCAGGCTGGCAAGTCCAAGATCAGAATACCAGCAGGTTCAGTGTCTGGTGAAGACCTGCTCCCAGGCTCATAGATGGCTGCCTTTCACTATGATTTCACCTGAGGGAGGGGACCTGGAGCTTTCTCAGCCTCTTTATAAGTGCAGTAATCCCATTCTAAAGGAGATCAATCCTGGGTGTACATTGGAAGGACTGATGCTAAAGCTGAAACTGCAATACTTTGGCCACCTCATGCGATGAGTTGACTCAGTGGAAAAGACTCTGATGCTGGGAAAGGTTGGGGGCAGGAGGAGACAGGGACAACAAATGAGATGGCTGGATGGCATCACCGACTCTGTGGACATGAGTTTGAGTGAACTCCGGGAGTTGGTGATGGATAGGGAGGCCTGGCGTGCTGTGATTCATGGGGTCGCGGAGGGTCGGACACAACTCAGCAACTGAACTGAACTGAATCCCATCATGAGGGCTCTGCCCTAACAACCTAGTCACTGCCCAAAGCCCCCACCTCCTAAGACTATTACTGTTGAGGGTTAAGTTTCAACAAATGAATTTTGAGGGGACACAAACCTTCTGCCTACAGCACCATCTGACAAATCCTTTCATATGTTAGGTGAAGACTGGTTTGGTCATCTGAGCTTAAGGAATTTTTTTTTCTTAATTTGTTAATTTTTTTTCAGATTGTATTTTATTTTTTAATTAATTAATTTATTTTAATTGGAGGCTAATTACTTTACAATATTGCAGTGGTTTTTGCCATACATTGATATGAATCAGCCACGGGCATACATGTGTCCCCTATCCCAAACCCCCGCCCACCTCCCTCCCCATCCCATCCCTCTGGGTGATCCCAGTGCACTGGCTTTGAGTGCCCTGTCTCATGCATCAAACTTGGACTGGTGATCTATTTCACATACGGTAATATACATGTTTCAATGCTATTTTCTCAAATCATCCTACCCTCACCTTCTCCCACAGTGTCCAAAAGTCTGTTCTTTATATCTGTGTCCCTTTTGCTGTCTCACATATAGGGTTGTCGTTCAGTTCAGTTTAGTTCAGTCACTCAATTGTGTCCGACTTTTTGTGACCACATGGACTGCAGCACACCAGGCCTCCCTGTCCATCACCAGCTCCTGAAGTTTACTCAGGCTCATGTCCATTGAGTCGGTGAGGCCATCCAACCACCTCATCCTCTGTTGACCCCTTCTCCTCCCGCCTTTAATCTTTCCCAGCATCAGGGTCTTTTCAAATGAGTCAGTTCTTCTCATCAGGTGGACAAAGTATTGGAGTTTCAGCTTCAGCATCAGTCTTTCCAATGAACATTCAGGACTGATCTCCTTTAGGATGGACTGGTTGGATCTTGCAGTCCAAGGGACTCTCAAGAGTCTCCTCCAGCACCGCAGTTCAAAAGCATCAATTCTTTGGCGCTCAGCTTTCTTTATAGTCCAACTGTTGTTACCATCTTTCTAAATTCCATATATAAGCATTAATATACTGTATTGGTGTTTTTCTCCCTGATATTCTTCACTCTGTATGATAGGCCCCAGTATCACTTAGGAGTTATAATCACTGAGCTCAACTTCCTGTGCAGTTGGAGAAGACCCCATGAGCATCCCTGACGCCATCATGGAGGGAACCCCAGCTGTGGTGACCCCCACATGAGGACCCCACCCCTCCACTCTCGGCCAGCTCCATTTGGGACACAGCCTCTTCCTCTGGCTGAACCCCAGTCTGTTCATCGTCATTACCTTTTCTGACCTTTATTCTTCCGCCTGGTGCTACGCACAATAGATCATCTTCCTCTTCCCTCCAAAAATTTCTATTCTGTTCCTACTAAGACTTTTCTTTTGCATATTAAATAGCTTCAGTTCATTTGTTCCTCCTAGCCCCCTTGGTGGGGGAGCTGAAATAGACCAGGAAAGACGAGTGACTGGCTGACCTAGACCAGTGCCAACAGGGAGCGGTACGAAAGGGCAGACTCCGGCACCATCAGAGGGGTCAAGCCCACGAGGGGGATGTGTGGTTGAAAGGAGATGCAGGGGTGACTGCAGTTTCTGGCTGCATGTGATGCAAAATTTGGCTTTATGTATAACGTTCTGGCAGATTTCCTTGGGGAGCTTAACTCTGCCTTCACCTCCTCAGATTAGAGGACGTCTACGGGTGCCCTTATGACTTCATCGAAGTGTTCGATGGACAACAGGTTGCCTCACTCTCCTTGGGCAGATTTTGTGCTGGAACCGAGCTCACATTCCACTCTTCTTCAAACATCCTGACCACGGTGTTCAGGAGCGATGCCAGGATCACGAACATGGGGTTCTACGCCCTGTACAGCGCCATCCAGCAGGACGAAAGGGAGAGTGGTGGGTATCATAATGCAGACTTCAGAAGAATGTCCAGTCTAATGTGCACCCTTTCTCTTTAAGCGAGGAGATGCTTTTGTAAATGTGGGTTCCACCCGCATTACTGCATCCGAGTGACATCACTCTGACACTGACAGCCCCCAGACCACCCCTCCCCCTGCTCCGCCCCTCACTGTCATCTTCCTCCACCAAGACGTCCCCCTAAAGAGATAGAGAGCCGAGTCTCACGTCTTGCCATGGCTGTGCGTGTTGAGGGAGGGCCCATGACAACAGCCTCCTCCTTCTCCAAAGGAAGCAGAAATGCAGTAAAGCAGATCCTTCTAGAACGAAACCATCTCAAACTACAACTGCCAGCCCACCTGCTTCCAGCTGAGTTCAATGCAGAAACCATCCAGAATACTTACTGTACAAGATAAGAAGACCGTTACAGAGCTCTCAGCAGATAATGCTTAGGGTGGCTGCACAGCTTGTCCCTCAGTCAGGGGACTCCGGGGAGTATGAAAGGGGCTCTGAAATAGTTGCCGGCAGTCGTGTTAGTCGTTCAGTCCTGTCCGACTCTGTGACCCCGTGGACTGTAGCCCGCCAGGCTCCTCTGCCCATGGGATTCTCCAGGCAAGAATACGTGGGTTAGTTGCCATCTCCTTCTCTAGGGGATCTTCTCCACCCAGGGATCCAACCCAGGTCTCCCACATTGCAGGCAGATTCAATAGGCACTAACTGACCTACCCCAGTCATAAACCAGGAAGCTATGACAAACCTAGACAGCCTATTAAAAAGCAGAGACATCACTTTGCCGACAAAGGTCCGTCCGTAGAGACAAAGCAATGGTTTTTCCAGTATTCATGTATGCATGTGAGAGTTGAACCATAAAGAAGGCTGAGTGAAGAAGAACTGATGCTTTTGAATTGTGGTGCTGGAGAAAATGCTTGAAAGTCCCTTGGACAGCAAGGATATCCAACCAGTCCATCTTAAAGGAGATCAGTCCTGAATATTCACTGGAAGGACTGATGCAGAAGTGGAAGCTCCAATACTTTGGTCACCTGATGCAAAGAGCTTACAGATTGGAAAAGACTGATGCCAGGAAAGATTGAAGGCAAAAGAAGGGGGTGGCAGAGGATGAGATGATTAGATGGCATCACCAACTCAATGGACATGAATCTGAGCAACCTTTGGAAGATAGTGGAGGAGCCTGGCATGCTGCCGTCCATGAGGTCACAAAGAGTTGGAGACAACTTAGTGACTGAACAATTCCTGGCACATCAAGACATAGAGTCTCCCTATCTAGAGTCCAGCAGCTGAATATGCAGAAAGGTGCCCATTGGAGAATGTCAGAGATCCTCTCTTGGGCAGAAGGTTCCAGGGAGATGGGGCACAGCCCCACAGCTCAGGAGACTCTGCTTTCCCGTCCCCAGGTGAGTCCCTGAGGCTGGGGAATGGCAGTCACAGATGTGAGGGTCGGGTGGAGGTCTTCTCCAACGGCACCTGGGGCACCGTGTGTGATGACAGCTGGGACCTGACGGACGCCAAGGTCGTGTGCCAGCAGCTTGGCTGCGGCGAGGCCTTGTCAGCCCCGAAGCAGAGCTACTTCGGTGGAGGCACCGGCCACGTCGTCCTGGACAACGTGCAGTGCACGGGGAGTGAGGCCACAGTGTGGCAGTGCCCGCACGGCGGCTGGTTCTCCCACAGCTGCGGGCACCACAAGGACGCGGGCGTTGTCTGCTCAGGTGAGCCCCAGGGACACGGCACACCTTGATCGGGGGGCATCTCACCCAAGCAGCCTCTGGGAAGGGGGGTGACTGGGGAGTAATTGGAGCCATGGGCTCCAAGCCATCTTTTTAAGTCAATTTGCTAAAGAGGTAGTTTGCTTTCTCTTAAATCATTGTGTTTGTAAAATGCTCAAGTGAAGTGAAAGTGGCTCAGTCGTGTCTGACTCTTTGTGACCCCTTGGACTATATAGGCCATGGAATTCTCCAGGCTGGAATACTGGGTAGCCTTTCCCTTCTCCAGGGGGTCTTCCCAACCCAGGGATCGAACCCAGGTCTCCTGCATTTCAGGCAGATTCTTTACCAGCTGAGCCACAAGGGAAGCCCCAAAATGCTCAAAGTCCCACCTTAAAAGCTGTGGTGAGGGACTTCCCTCGGGGTCCAGTGGTTAAGGCTCCGTGCTTCCAGTGCAAGGGGTATGGGTTTGATCCCTAGTTAGGGAACTAAGATCCCACCTGCTGTGTGGCAAAAAAATAGTCATTATAGATCACTCATATGTTTTAAAGAAAGCTGCAGTGGTTAAATAGAGGGTTATATTAGCAGGGTTTTGGAAGAGACCCTGGTGCTGGGAAAGAATGGAGGCAAGGGAAGAAGGGGACGACAGAGGATGAGATGACTGGATGGTATCACTGACTCAGTGGACATGAGTTTGAGCAAACTCCAGGACAGGGAAGCCTGGCATGCTGCAGTCCATGGAGTCGAAGAGTCAGACCCAAACTAGCGACTGAACAGCAGTGTGTCCAGTGAGTCAGTGGTGCTCTCTGACCGTCTCATCCTCTGCTGCCCTCTTCTCCTTTTGTTTCAACCTTTCCCAGCAGTGGGTTCAGTGCTACACTCCTAGCTGCCCAGAACAGAATGTGTTTGATGCCAAAAAAGAAAATAAATAGAAATTTTAATTTTAAATTAATTTTAAAAACCCTGATTTCCTTTTGTGTGACTGTCTTACTCAATTCATCTCTTATTCTCTCTTCTGTCTTGGAGTAGATATTAATGGCAACCCAAAAGCAGGACCAACTTCCAAACATTTTAACCCATTGCCAGGTCCCTGGTATGAGTGAATCCTAGCTACTTTTTAATCCTGTAATTGGGACACCATCTGATTAAATTATTTCTTGTTAATTAACAAAAGCCATGCAGTCCATTAGTCTTTCCCTGGTGGTTCAGACTGTAAAGCGTCTGCCTATAATGCAGAAGACCTGGATTCAATCCCTGGGTCCGAAAGATCTCCTGGAGAAGGAAATGGCAACCCACCCCAGTCCTCTTGCCTGAGAAATCCAATGGACAGAGGAGCCTGGTGGGCTGCAGTCCATGGGGTCACAAAGAGTCGGACACGACAGCGGCTTCGCTTTCACTTTCACTTACGCAGTCCTTTAGCATTGGCAAAACGGTGGGGCGTGGGGCCGGGGGGCAGCAGAGGGTGAGGAAAGAGCTCGAAGGGAAAGAGAATTCAGATTCACCGGAGATGCAGTCTCTGGTCACTGGGATTTCCTGAATCAACATCCGCATGCAGAGGCGTGGGGTTGCAGTCGGGGTAGGGTTGGTAACTGCCTGCAGTGGTGATCATGCAGTAGTTACCTGTGGAGCAAGGAAACAGAAACCCAGGGTCAGCCCTTGACAAATTCTATCAAGCTACACTTGTCTGCATACTTGTCCAGACCCCCAGCCTCTCGTAGCATTGGCGTATCTCTGTCCGCTACCGCACAGAGCAGTCACAGATCTGTACGTGGATATTTCTGAGTACTTTAAAGGAGTTTTCTGGATGAAAGTCCTTGCTTACAGTATCATTTTTTTTCCCTCTGTATTTTCACAGGCTCGACTGATGACAGCTCCCCTACAGGTACTTCAGCTGTATTTAAAGGTTTCTTGTGATTTTATGTTTGCTTTCTTTTCAGTTGTAAGATTTGAAGCAACCGAATGAATGCTCTTGCTTCCTTTTACATATGAGAAGCTCCAGCACAGAGAACCCTTTAGAAAAGCCACTTCAAATCCAGTATTTCAGCCACAAAGTGGATGCTTTACATAACTGTGGTCTTGACTTCAGCAAGAGTTTGGACAAAACACAACAAGGGTCTCCTAACACAGCTGTTCTGTGAGCGCAAAGTCACATTGCACTGAGCAGGGAGCTTTTGGCTTGCATCGTCTTTGCTCCCTTTTCAATAAAACACGTGCTCAGACCTGTCGGTGCAAGTGGGTTCATAAAGCCCTCTCAGCCTCATGTCCTGATCATTTCTCCTCCAAAAACACTGTAAACTTGGGACTTTCCTGGCGGTCCAGTGGTTAAGACTCCACGCTTCCAATCAGGGTTCAATACCTAGTCGGGGAGTTAAGATCCCACATCCTGTACACATGGCAAAGAAAGCACACACACACACAGACACACACACACACACATACACACACACATACAGACACACACACACACAGAGACACACACACACACACACACACACTATAAACTTGAGAGGACACAGGTAATGATCGAAACTAACAAAGAGCAACTTGGGAAACTCCAAGAGCCTCCAAAGCTATTTTTTTTTTTTTAGTGGTTACAAGCAAAAACTGCTCTAGAACAAGTTCTCCTAATTTTGTTCTCACCCCATCCACTCTTGACCCCTCTAAAAACACCAGCAGAGGTCGGTGCCTCCTTCTGATGGGGTTTCTTTACTGTTTCGTGCAGATGAAAATATCCATTGTGGCGGTTTGCTGACAAGTAATTCGGGCTCTTTCTCCAGCCCCTGGTATCCTAAAAAATACCCCACAAATGTGGTGTGTGCCTGGGACATACAAGTGGATAGCAGAGCGCGTGTCAAACTTACCTTCGAAGTGATAAAGTGAGTGAATAGCTCCTGCTTTTACTCTCCTCTTTACTTGATTGTACCGCCTGTTACCACCCCCACCCCACCCCACCCTCGCCAAAAGTCCCAGCTTTCACATTGAGTTCTCAAAAGTAAGGAAGGCCTTGGAGACTCATCCAGAAATATTGATCAAAAAAACTTTTAAAATTTTATTTGATTCATATTAGCAGTGCTGGATCTTGGTTGCTGTGTGGGCTGTCCTCCAGTTGCAGCAAGTGGGGGCTGCTCTTGGTTGCCATGTGCGGGCTTCTCACAGCGGTGGCTTCTCTTGTGGAGCACAGGCTCTAGGGCTCAAGTAGTTGTGCAGGGGTTTAGCTGCCCCTCGGTTTGTGAGGTCTTCCCAGACCAGGGATCAAACTCGTGTCCCCTGCTTTGGCAGGTGGATTCCTAACCGCTAGACCACCAGGGAAGTCCCCAGATCAAAACTTAAACACATGGATCTTTTAACCCAGCAATTCCAGTTCCGGGAAATTGGTCCACAGATAAGGTCTCATGAGCAGTGAGAAAAATCTTGGCTGCATTCTTACAGTAGCACGAGGTTGGAAGCAGTCTTTTTGCCTCTTGATGAAAGTGAAAGAGGAGAGTGAAAAAGTTGGCTTAAAGCGCAACATTCAGAAAACGTTCATGGCATCCGGTCCCATCACTTCATGGGGAATAGATGGGGAAACAGTGGAAACAGTGTCAGACTTTATTTTTTTGGGCTCCAAAATCACTGCAGATGCTGATTGCAGCCAGGAAATTAAAAGACGCTTACTCCTTGGAAGGAAAGTTATGACCAACCTTGATAGCATATTAAAAAGCAGAGATGTTACTTTGCCAACAAAGGTCCGTCTACTCAAGGCTATGGTTTTTCCAGTGGTCATGTATGGATGTGAGGGTTGGACTGTGAAGAAAGCTGATCGCCGAAGAATCGATGCTTTTGAACTGTGGTGTTGGAGAAGACTCTTGAGAGTCCCTTATACTGCAAGGAGATCCAACCAGTCCATTCTAAAGGAGATCAATCCTGGATGTTCATTGGAGGGACTGACGCTAAAGCTGAAACTCCAATACTTTGGCCACCTCATGCAAAGAGTTGACTCATTGGAAAAGACTCTGATGCTGGGAGGGATTCGGGGCAAGAGGAGAAGGGGATAACTGAGGATGAGATGGCTGGATGGCATCACCGACTCGATACACTTGAGTTGGTGATGGACAGGGAGGCCTGGTGTGCTGCAATTCATGGGATTGTAGAGTCGGACACGACTGAGCGGCTGAACTGAACTAAACTGAGGGAGTCAATTAAACAGATTTTGGTACATCCATCTATTGCTGTCACACAGTTGAGTTCAGTCATGTCCGACTCTGTGATCCCATGGACTGCAGCACACCAGGCCTCCCTGTCCATCTGTCCGACTCCCAGAGCTCAAATTCACGTCCATCGAGTCGGTGATGCCATCCAACCATCTCGTCCTCTGTTGTTCCCTTCTCTTCCTTCCTTCAGTCTTTCCCAGCATCAGGGTCTTTTCCAATGAGTCGGTTCTTCACATCAGGTGGCCAAAGTACTGGAGCTTCAGCTTCATCATCAGTCCTTCCAATGTATATTCAGGGTTGATTTCCTTTAGGATGGACTGGTTGGCTCTCCTTGCAGTCCAAGGGACTCTCAAGAATCTTCCCTAATGCCCCAGTTCAAAAGCATCAATTCTTCAGTGCTCAGCTTTCTTTATGGTCCGGCTCTCACATCCTATTCATGACTAGTGGAAAAATCAAAGTTTTGACTAGACAGACCTTTGTTGCAAAGTAATGTCTCTGCTTTTTAATATGCTGTCTAGGTTTGTCATAGCTTTCCTTCCAAGGAGTAAGCGTCTTTTAATTTCATGGCTGCAGTCACCATCTGCAGTGATTTTGGAGCCTAAGAAAATAGTCTGTCACTGTTTCCATTGTTTCCCCATCTATTTGCCATGAAGTGATGGGACTGGATTTTAAGCCAGCTTTTTCACTCTCCTCTTTCACTTTCATCAACAGGTTCTTTAATTCCTCTTTGCTCTCTGCCATAAAGGTGGTGTCATCTGCATGTCTGAGGTTATTGATGTTTCTCCCAGCAATCTTGATTTCTGTCTCACACGTAGGGTGTATTGCTATGGAATGATCTGTGAGATCGTGGCCAGTAGTACAGGGACTGACATGCATAGACCATCTCTGGAAGGAAACAAATAGAAACTGTTCATTGGAGCTACTTGTGGGAAGGGGACTAGTCAAAGCTGGAAGAAAAGTTGCTTTTAACCATGTGCCCACCAATACCACTTAAACTATATTTCTTATGCTTGTAATGCATATTCAGAAAATACAATTGAATGAAAACCTCAAAAAATTAGAAGATTTTTAGAGTCGGGAAGATATGCACTGCTTGCACCAATGGGGTTACGGCTTCCTCCATCCTGTTTGAAGAGACATAGGTTTCAGGCAGCTCTTCTAGAGCCCTTCCTAGAACAATCTTGGTGGTACCTCCTAGGGGAAAGTTAGTGGATAGATCGGAACACTGTCATGACTTCACAGATTGGAAAACTTCTACAACTGTCCGTATGACTTCATTGAAATCTTTGATGGCCCACAAAGTGAATCTTTTTCACTGGGGAGGTTCTGTTCTGGCACAACCCCAGTATTCACCTCCTCGGCAAATCGCCTGACCGTGGTCTTCCAAAGCGATGCCATTGTCACCAATGTTGGCTTTTCTGCATCCTACGAGGCTCTCCTGCAAGATCAGAACAACACTGGTAGGTTCTTGGATCATCTTAGCCCCTGGTCCTGCTTGGCAATGACAGGGAGGGTGGATGACTGACTCTGTGATTGGGGAAAGGGGCCCCAAGCACCTTAGTTTACCCTCCAGACCTGGCTAGAGAAAATGGTTGAACACCCAGCACTGCCATGAAACCACATGTCCAGATACATCTTCTGACAATAGAGAACGTGACCCCGGGTGAGAGGGTTCGTGGCTGATGCTGTCCCTGAGCCTTTGCACTCAGAACGCCTGCCTAGAGGATGCGGGTCCTGACTAGGGCAACAGCAGCCAGGGTCCCCAAGCTTGGTGCTTCCCACATCACACAGGGAGCTTGGGGACCTCCTTTGGGAACCTCCTTTGGGGACCTCGCTGTGAGCAGGCAGTCCTGTCTGGGAAAGAGCTTTAAAAAGCATGTTGTTGTTGTTTTGTTTGGTCACTAAGTTGTGTCCAACTCTTTTGCAAACTCATAGACTGTAGCCCGCCAAGCTCCTTTGTCCATGAGATTTCTGTCAAGATACTGGAGTGGGTTGCCGTTTCCTCCTCCAGGGGATCTTCCCAACCCAGGGATCCAACCTGTGTGTCCTGCATAGCAGGCGGATTTCTTTCCCGCTGAGCCACCTGGGAAGCCCTCAAAGAAGCATATGCCACCCCAAATCACATTGACCTGAACGATGAAACCCAAAGTACCTTTGCAGTCTCTTTAACCCACCTCAGTCCCTTCCCAGAATGAGAAGGGAGCCCCGGGAAGCTTGTCAGCTCAGAGGAGAGGCACAGAACTTCCTTGAAGGCAGAACAGTGACCTGGGCATGTCTGTTTCCTAGATGTGGTGCTCAGGCTGGCCGACGGCAGCCAGCCCTGCGAGGGCCGCGTGGAGCTGCACTTCAACGGCAGCTGGGGGACCGTGTGTGATGACAGCTGGGACCTGCAGGATGCCGAGGTGGTGTGCCAGCAGCTGAGCTGCGGCGGAGCAGTGTCAGCCCCCGGGAGGGCAAGATTCGGCCGAGGCCTGGGCCCCATCGCCCTGGATGATGTGAAATGTGTGGGGACTGAAGCCAGGCTGTGGCAGTGTCTGCACGGTGGCTGGTTCTCCCATAACTGTGGCCACCACGAGGATGCTAGCGTTGTCTGCTCAGGTGGGCCTGATACTGGGGCCCAGGGTGGGCGAAATGACATTCCTGCTCCATGAGCCTTCACCCAAGTGTACTTAGAGCCATGAGGAAGTCCTGGATGGTCCCTGTTTCCCAAGCTTCAGCCCTGCATGGTCCCCATCATGCACGCCTACTACCCACGGTGGTGTTGTTGCTGTAGTCACTAAGCCATGTCCGACTCTTTACAACCCCATCAACAGGTTCCTCTGTCCTCCACTGTCTCCTGGAGTTTGCTCAAATTCATATCCATTGAGTCGGTGATGTACCTAACCATCCTATCCTCTGCCACCCCTTTCTCCTGTTGCCTTCGATCTTTCCCAGCATCAGGATCTTTTCTGGTGAGTCGGCTCTTTGGATCAGGTGGCCAAAGTATTGGAGCTTCAACTTCGGCATCAATCCTTCCAGTGAATATTGATGATTGATTTCCTTTCACATTGACTGGTTTGGTCTCCTTGCAGTCCAAGGGACTCACAAGAGTCTTCTCCAGCACCACAATTCAAAAGCATCAATTCCCTGGTGCTCGGCCTTCTTTCTGGTCCAACTCTCACCACATCTGCACATAACTACTAGAAAAAAGCAGAGCTTTGACTATACAGATCTTAGAAAAGTGATGTCTCTGTTTTTTAATACGCTGTCGGAGAAGGCAATGGCAAGCCACTCCAGTACTCTTGCCTAGAAAATCCCATGGACGGAGGAGCCTGGTAGGCTGCAATCCATGGGGTCGCTAAGGGTCGGACATGACTGAGCGACTTCACTTTCACACATTGGAGAATGAAATGGCAACCCACTCCAGTGTTCTTGCCTGGAGAATCCCAGGGATGGGGGAGCCTGGTGGGCTTCCGTTTATGGAGTCACACAGAGTCGGACACAACTGAAGTGACTTAGCAGCAGCAGCAGCAGGTTTGTCATAGCTTTTCTTCCAAGAGCAAGTGTCTTTTAATTTCATGGCTGCAGTTACAGTCTACAGTGATTTTGGAACCCCAAAAATAAAATCTGCCACTGTTTCCATTTTTTCCACTTCTATTTGCCATAAGGTGATGGGACCAGATGCCATGGTCTTAGGTTTTTGAATGTTGAGTTTCAAACCAGCTTTTTCACTCTCCTCTTCACCCTCATAAAGAGGCTCTTTAGTTCCTCTTTGCTTTCTGCCCTTAGAGTGGTATCATCTGCTATCTGAGGTTGTTGATATTTCTCCCGGCAATCTTGATTCCAGCTTGTGATTCATCCAGACTGGCATTTCATGTGATAAACCCACAGTTAAGTTTTCTTAATTCTTTCCTTTATATCAGCCCTACTCTGTTCACTTAAGTGAATTCATTTTGCAAGGAAAGTTTATATTACCACCATATGGAGGGTCAGGATCACTTGCCGTGAATAGAAAATACATAAGAATAAATACAGTAGCAATAAAGTTAAAATGGTTAAAAATAAATAGTGAACTATCTAACCAATTCACAACCACCTACATCTGAAAATATCCTTAAGCAGAACAGAACTAAATGTAAGCTTTTATATTTTAATTCAATGAATGCATGACTCTGAAAATAAAACTCATGTAACCGCAGATTATCTGGCCTCCCACTAGTGATGAGTGATGCCTTGGGAATGGTCTTTTTGGTTCAGACCCTCACCCCCACCACCTTCACAGGTAACCAGGGATGCTCTGAAAGTCATAGAACTGGGAGCCCAGCTCCTCAACCAGCATTCTTACTCCTCAGTTGTATCCCAGTTGAACCTCTGCAGATAAATTCACTAGTTGGAGTCAAAAGCCCCCCTTTATCTTCACATCCTTCTGGCTTTGGCTGGCAAGAGGCAAACTGGTTCATCAGCTAGACTGGCAGCAACCACTTGAGACAGGAGGAAAGAACAATCGGGGTGAAAGGCCTGGAAGGTTCTGAGAGGAGGAGAGAAATGAAGAGCAGAATCAGTGCTCTCAGCAAAGCAGGAGCTGTAGCGTCAGAGGACAAGGCTGGGGACCTACAGGGCAGGAAGGTTTGGAGCAACGGCCCTGGATACCCAGGAGGTGGCAGGGTGGGGTGCAGAGGGGCCTGGCCCAGCTCCACAACCCACTCTGGGGCCTGTCTGCTCCTTCCCAGTGCTGACCTTGCCAGTGTATGTCCTTGAGACAAACATGGTTCTGCCCTTTGCAGACTGATGTTTAGTCTGGGAGGCAAGCCCACACCAAGGAAGAATTACGAAACCAAACCAACTGGCAAAATAAGTGCTCCACACAAGTCGACCATCCCTGTGGCCTCTGTTTGCTACCCACCCACCCACCACCAAAATCCACAAAAATGACATTGCGGTCTCTGGCAATGGGACAGAAATGAAGTAGGACATCGGGACATTGTAGCCATGGCAACTCAGGGCCATTCTCAGATGCCCAGATGGGGTACAGTTTCTTCCCCAAACAAGACATACACCTTATTACTTCAAACAAGCAAATCTACCCACCTTGGGTTTAAGAAGAATCAAGGGATGTAATCTGATTTACGTGTCTCTTGATTTACGTCTCTCGTAGCCTCCCTGCCTTACTCAACACCATCAGCGGCTGTGGGCCACCCAACTTCAGGTAAGTGCGGTTGTTCTGAACTAAGTGGCTATAACTTGCCTTGGCAAAGTCGCCATGGGAGATAGGGTTATGACTCAAGGACCGGATGACCTGGGTTTGTTGCCCTGGCTTCCCCTTCACCAGCAGTGGGACCTTGAGCAAATCCCTGAACCTCTCCATGCCTCGGTTTCCTCCTCTGGCTAAGGATGCAAAGGAAGATCATAGCATTGGTATCGTGAAGCCAGGCTGGGGTCACTGGGTCCCCAGAACTTGCGTGTGGGGCTCACCAGTCAGATGGCAGCTGTCTTCTTGTCCCCGCTTCCATCTCCCTGTCTTCTCACCCCCTCCCTTCCCTCACCCTGCAGGGTGTTGCCTCTGAATGTCGCCTTCTGCCTGACGGAACTGTAAATGAAGGAGCCGGAATCCCCACTCCTTAAGCCTTTCCCTGACTCTGATTGGCCCGGCCATTGTCACATTTTGAATTAGGTCAGCTCCTTTTCCATAGTCTTTAAGATAAAATAAAACACGCTGAGAAGAGTTAGAAACAAAGAGAAGTGAACCCTAGCCTTTAGTGAGCGCTCGAGTAGGTTATACTGAACAGCAGTGATCCCCAAAGGATGCTTGTTGACTTTAAAATATACCTACTGTTTTTTCATCCATCAACCCCCCTACTTCATGCTTTTATTTTCTTGAGCTTGTGTGAGTTGGCTTGTACCCTTCCAGACATACCAGCTGGTGTGTTCTCCCCACAGAGAAAGGACTTGGGAAGGGAACCAAGTTAGAAACCAGAAAATCTACAAGCCAGGGAGCCCTTCCCCCTCAAGCTTTGACTGAGAGTTAAATATGTTTGACACTTAACGAGGTTGTTGCATAATTTTTTCTTTCACGTTCTGTCTGTCCTCAGCATCTTTTCCAGTGCCAACAGAGATGCCCACATCAACAGGTAACCTTTCTTCAACTGCCTTCCCTTTCACAGTTTTAGGTCAGAAAAGCTCCAGCATTACCATGGGAGAAAATGTCCCTGCAGGAAGCACCTTCCTCTGCAGCCTCAGGCCGTACACATGGCTGCTGTCGAAGGAAGGGCTGATGAAGTCCAGGTTCACCTAGAAAATCTGTGATTGGAAAAGGAGAGGGAAGAGGCTGTGAGATGCAGGGATGGCTTGTGGGAGCTGGAGTGGAAGCCAGCACCTGGAAAGGCTGGAATGGGAGTACCCGGCTGACCCCCATCTCCACCCAGTCCTGCCGTGAGCTCCCTTGGCTGTGTTCTGAGCATATCCAACCTCTACTCTTTTTGTAACACCGCCCTTTGACCGTGGGAACCAGCCTGCGATGACTGCCCTTTATACTTCCAGAGCATCATTGCACATGGTGACACCTGATCCTGGGGATAACGTAGATGCAAATTATTGTTCTTGTCACTTGATCAGTGTGTACAAGGCTCTCAGGGAACCTTACACACGTACACACACCAATTAGTGTGTGCATGATAACTTCTCATGAAAAATCCAACAAACCCTGTGAGTGCCAGAAACAAAGACGTCACAGCAAGAAGGGGCAGCTATGCAGGGAGGCAGGGCTCTGGAGCAGCTGGCTAAGGAGCAAAACCATTTCTTAGCCAGCTGTAATGCTGAAAAAACACAAAGTAATACCCAGGGCGAACTTAAAATGAAGGGGGGAGTAGACTTGTTATCATCCATGGTCAGTGCCCAATTTCCAAGAGATACTGACTCTTCCAGTGGCCTCTCTGGACGAGCCTTGACAGAGGTCATTGTTTGAATTGTCCACCAAGGTCTGGGCCTGCGGCTGGCTGATGGGTCAAGCCGGTGTGAGGGCCGAGTGGAAGTCTGCCATGCCGACACCTGGGGCACTGTGTGTGATGACAGCTGGTCCATCGAGGATGCCCACGTGGTCTGCAGACAGCTTGGCTGTGGCCGGGCCATGTCTGCCCTCCCGGGAGCCAGATTCAGCCCCGGGGCAGGCAGCATTCTCTTGGACGATGTCAACTGCACGGGCAGTGAGTCCTCCCTGGCGCAGTGCCCTCACGGCGGCTGGTTCACCCACAACTGCGGGCACCATGAGGACGCTGGTGTCATCTGCTCAGGTGAGCACAGGTGTCTCCTGGGCCAGGCGCAGGGCTGCCCAGGTCAAGCCTGGAATTTGCACACTGAGTCTGGAATTCCTCCATGCCTTCAACCTTCCACTGTACTCCAGATGGCAGATTTCTAACTCTGAAAAATATGCCAGCTGCTTAATATATGGGATCCAGCTTGAGTATCTGCAAAGATTAGTCAGTTGTAAAATAAAGAAACTAATAGTACTTATTTCATAAAGCTGATAGGTGGATTAAGTGAAACATTCCATGTAGAATACATAGTCAAGCATATGGCACATTGTCAATGTACATAAAGAAACCTCCTGCCGATGCAGGAGATCTGGGTTAGATTCCTGGGTCCAGAAGATCCCCAGGAGGAGGAAATGGCAACCCACTTCGGTATTCTTGCCTGGGAAATCTCATGGGGAGAGGAGCCTGGTGGGCTACAGTTCAGTGGGTTGCAAAGAGTCGGACATAACTTAGTGACTAAACACACACAAAAAAAACATAAATGTACAAAAACTTAAATTATTTTATTGTTGGCGGTGGTATTTTGGTTGCCAAGGCAAACTCTGTCAGAATCACTAGCTCAGAGATTTTAACCAGGTGAAACAGCCCGTAGCTGGCTGTGAAGACCTAGAGGAGGCAGCCCTGGATGCTTCAGGACAGTTGTTTACCAGGCCCGTTGAGCAGCGTGTTAACTGAGACCGTGGTCTTTGAACCACTCCCCCGCCCTGGTTTCTATTAATCCATCCTCCTGTTTTATCTCTGCAGATTCCGCAGCTGCTGGGAACCCAGGTACTTGTGCGCTCACATCCGTTTTACTTGCTGATTGGTGACTAGCCATCTGGTGCAGGGTCCCCACGCTGGTCTTCCCTCCCAGTCTTTACTTTCCTTAACCATGATGTTCTGAGATCCTGACCTTTCCACCCTCCCAGAATGTGAAGCTGCTCCCCAATCCCGTGGGGGCCCTGCTTTGCACCCAGAGGAGATGCTATCCTGGGTCTTAGCATGCTGATGTGTTATTGCTTTTGCATGTGAAAGCTGCATTTCAATGAGACTCTGAGACACTAGTTCTTGACCCCGAATGGTGGCTCATGCTGCAGAGGCCGTGGGAGGCCAGAGACAAGCAGGTCTGGGGGCAGGTGGGCCGGGGCAGGAGCGGCTCCTCCCCTGGGAGCACCCCTACCTGGGGCCCAGGATGCTGCCCTGAATTCTGTGGCACTAACAAGATGCCCCCATCCTAGGGGGCCATATCCGCATGATCCCAAAGTAAAAGTGAAAGTTGCTCAGTCGTGTCCGACTCTTTGTGACCCCACAGACTATATACAGTCCGTGGAATTCTCCATGCCAGAATACTGTAGTAGGTAGCCTTTCCCTTCTCTGATGGACCTTCCCAACCCAGGGATCGAACCCAGGTCTCCCGCATTGCAGACAGATTCTTTACCAGCTGAGCCACCAGGAAAGCCCAGCAATACTGGAGTAGGTAGCCTATCCCTTCTCCAGAGGATCTTCCTGATCCAGGAATCAAACTGCCTCCTGTGTTGCAGGCAGATTCTTTACCAATTGAACTATCAGGGAAGCCTATCAGGGACAGTATCACTCTTATATCTGCTATTTCGTTATTCCCAATTGGAATGATGTGTACACATTTATGAGCTATCATATTTTAAATGGCAACTATTTGATGAGAGATTAGAAGGGATGGTTTAAAAAGGCAAACTCATGTGTGTGATTAGGATGGTACCTGAGAAAAACATGGGCTTCCCTGGTGGCTCAGACAATAAAGAATCTTCCTGCAATGCAGTAGACCCGGGTTTGATCCCTGTGTCAGGAAGGTACCCTGGAGAAGGGAATGGCTACCCACTCCAGTAGTCTTGCCTGGAGAATCCCACGGACAGAGGAGCCTGGCATGCTGTGTTGGCCACAGCTGAGCAGCTAACACTTTCACTTCACTGAGAAGAATATGAAATTTCATTGTGCTTGTTTGGAATGTCCTCATGGTGACCTATTTTTCTTTTTTATCTCTATAGTTACTTCAACTCCTGGGGAACAGTCACATGTTTACCAACCAATAGGTACTGTTTCCATTCTTATATTTTGTATATGTTTTTCTAAGGCTGGGGTCCTGCCATTAGTGGCCAAGAGAAATGTAGCCAACATTATTCTCATAGTACTGTATGGAGTAAAATCTGCTCATTAAGGGAAGGTGGGTGATCCTCGTGTAGGGACCTTTTCAGGGAGAACAAACAACCCACCTGCCCTCAGTCATGGAAAGGCCTATTAAGGCCCTGACCCACACAGGGCTCCGGTGGGCCCTTCTCAAAGGGGAAGCCCACCAACCAGCCCCGAACTCTGGGACACAGAATCTAAGGATCGTCTTCACCTACTTTTAATTCAGGGCTCAGTGTCACTTGACCAAATCCTTTACCTTCTTGAGCAATGACACCATCTCTTCTGCTAGTTGTTCTAACCTCTGACCTCCTCCATCATTCTCCAATGAATATAGTTTTCAAATTCAAGAAAAGTGAAAAGAATGTTGTCCTGAAAATTTCATAATATACTTTTAGAGATCGGGGCTAGAAAAGCGAAGTCTGAATCCTAAGCCTGTGTTTCATTTTGAGAGAAACAACATGAGAAATGACACCCCAGAGAGGATGAAGGCTGGTTATTTTTATTTATTTATAATCTATTTACTTGGCCATGTCATACCTTACCTGTGGCATGTGGGATCTAACTCCTAGATCAGGGATTGAACCCTGATCCCCTGCATTGGGAGCATGGAGTCCTAGCCCCTGGACCACCAGGGAAATTCCAAGAAGGTTATTTTTAGGTGTGTGTGTGCCTCTTTCAAGGGGCTTTCCTGATGACTCAGGGGTAAAGAATCTGCCTGAAGTACAGGAGACTCAGGAGACGCGAATTCCATCACCGGGTTGGGAAGATCCCCTGGAGAAGGAACTGGCAACCCTCTCCAGTGTTCCTGCCTGGGAAATCCGCTGACAGAGGAGCCTGGTGGGCTCCAGCCTGTGGGGTCGCAAAGAGTCGGACGTGGCTGAGCACGCACGCAGACTACAAAGCCAACAAGGTGGCTTGTGTTCCCATAAAGAAACCGTCCGGTGAGGAAAACACGTAAAGGCTGTGCTACGTTTCAGATACAGAAAAGCAGTGCTTTCTTTCCTCTGTGCGTGTCATTCCCTGTGAATGTATGTAAAGAGCCCACACACTGGGGTGGATTCTCTAGCTGGAAAGTCCTCTCATTTGAGAAGGGAGGGAAGCTTCTCAAGCTGGCCTGGCTCTGGGCTCCTGTAGATCTGCCCGTGGTGAGGCTGGCCAGCGGCAGGAGCAGATGTGAGGACCATGTGGAGATCCACCATCACGGCACCTGGGGGACAGTGTGTGATGACCCCTGGGACCTGCCGGCCGCCCGGGTGCTGTGCTGGCAGCTGGGCTGGCGGCCCCAACGAGCAGTCTGTTTGGTGATGGCTTTGGCCCCATCTTCCTGGACCACGTGCAGTGTGCGGGCGATAGGCCCACCTGGGCCAGTGCTGGCACCTCCGTCCATGACTGTGGACCCCACGAGGATGCCAGGGCCGTCTGAGCAAATACCGGACCTTCCCTGAGACCCGGCCTCCTCCCCAAGTAGCAGAGCCCCGTCTGTCAAGCAGGCTGACCCCACAGGCTTTGGGGCTCCTGGGCAGGCGAACAACTTTTGAGGAAGCTTGAGTCCCATCAGGGTCCCCCAAACATAAGGTCAGGGCCCCTTCTCAACATTGTTCAGCAGACTCTGGGTCACTCCTAGCCTCTCTTCATTTGCTGATCTACCCAATGCTGAGTCAACACCCTTGAGTTCACTTTAGAGTCCAGTCTCTCCCATCTTCAAGGAATTGCCAGCTCCCCTCTGTCATCCACCCACTGGGGTGATTCATTGTACTTCCTGTGTCTTGAAATGATCTGTTATGAGCTTTAAAGATGACTTAGTAGTGCTGTGTTGGGAAATTCCATGAACAAAACCAGGTTCCTCTCACCTATGCCCCTTGTGAAAGCGTCAACGCTATTTCTTTTGGCCCCAATGATTTGAGATAGTTTCCCTTTCTTCTTTTGTTAATTCAGCCCATTTATGCACTATGCGAGACTGCCAAAAAATGTAAAATAGAAAAAGAAATCAGGTGAAATGAAAACACCCACTGCCCAGCTTCAGCTTCTCTTATTTTTATAGAGCAAAGACCAGAAGAATAGGATTTAGTTCATCCATCCATTTATTTAACAGACATTTACTGAGTACTTTGGGCTTCCCAGGTGGTGCTAGTAAAGTATCTCCCTGCCAGTACAGGAGATGTAAGAGATGTGGGTTCGATCCCTGAGTTGGGAAGATCCCCTGGAGAAGGGAATGGCAACCCATTCCAGTATTCTCTTCCTGGAGAATTCCATGGACAGAGGAGCCTGGTGGGCTACAGTCCATGGGGTCACAAAGAGTCAGACGTGACTGAGTACACATGCAGTGAGCTCTTTATATTCACCAGACACGATTCTCGGTGAATATAGTAATGAGAGCAGCAGACAACCATCCTGCCCTCAGGGTGCTTACATTCCAGTGCGAGGCTTCAAGATCGTGTCTGTGTTTCAGCCATGATAGATCATTAACCAGAATAAATGAATGCTGAATGGGGGCTTATAATACCCTTTATTGTGTTAGACAACCACTTTCTCCTAATACTTAGACAACTTAGTGCTATGTCATAAGCTAGTTTGTTGGATGAAGATGAGAAACCAATGTTAGAAAACTAAAGTCAGGATTAGGAAGCTTCCTGTGTGTGCGTGCTCAACTGCTTCAGTCATGTCCGACTCTTTTGGGACCCCATGTGCTGTAGCTCAGCAGGCTCCTCTGTCCATGGGATTCTCCAGGCAGGAATACTGGAGTGGGTTGCCATCCCCTTCTCCAGGGGATCTTCCTGACCCAGGGATCGAACCTGTGTGCCCTGTATTTCCTGCTTTGCAGGTGGATTCTTTAGCCACTGAGCCACCCTGGAAGCCCAGGAAGGTTTCTAGTACTTTGCAATTCTAGGAAATGTTTTCTCTTCACTGTGTCCAGGAAACAGGCTTTCTGATCCATCCAGGGAGATCACACTGTTCCCACAACAATAAATGTTTGCTTCCCACTTCCTGCCTCATGCATCCCTGTCTTTGTTCCAGTCTCATCCAAGCAGCCTTTATCTTTAACGTCACATTTCGGGTCATTTTGTTTCTAATTTGCATATCTGAGGTACAAATCTTTAAAATATCGGGTTGTCCATAAAGTGCGTTTGGGGTTTTCCATAAGCTGGAACCAGAAAACCCAAACACACTTTGTGGCCAACCCAATAAAACAATATTTTCTAAATTTCTTATAAGTGGGTGGGGTTTTTGTTTGGATTTTATCTTATTTTGGTCTCTGGTTTGTTTTTATCATTTCAGCGTCAGCCACAGAAATTATCACCTCACCTGGTAATTTTATTTTCTTGCTTGCTTGATATAAATCATATGTATATAGACTGCCTTGCATATGGTTAGGGTTAAAGTTTATACCTCATATGAAGACAAACATCAAGCTCATATCAAACTAACATAAAGTACTCATATATTTCTTGAGTAATATAGGGGTAAATTGGACAGATACTGATTACATGCCTTCGGTATGTAGGACACTATGTGTTCAGCGTGCTTCTCAGTCCTTGGTGCCACAGTAGAGAAATCAGGAGCTTTGTTCATACTCCCAACAGTGTTCACACGTTGGGGAATTCAGTGAGTTAATTTTTAACTCACAGGACTTCAGGTGTCTCAGGCAAAAAATATACCTCCAATTTGCTTTTTCAGGAAATAATCGAGTCCACATCTCCCATGTGTCTTTCACATTATAGCACACCAATCCAATGATAGGCGAATTTTTAAAAGCATTTACAGGACTTCCCTGGTGGTCCAGTGGTTAAAACTCTGCGCTTCTGCTACAGTAGACAAGGATTCAATCCCTGGTCCGGGAACTAAGATCCCACATGCTGCATGGTCAAAAAAACAGCATTTGCATGGCTAAATAAGTTGAAAGTGAAAGTGAAAGTCACTCAGTCATGTCCAACTCTTTGCGACCCCATGGACTATACAGTTATTGCAATTCTCCAGGCCAGAACACTGGAGTGGGTAGCCTTTCCCTTCTCCAGGGGATCTTCCTGACCCAGGGATCAAACCAGGGCTCCCACACTGCAGGTGGATTTTTTACCAGCTGAGCCACAAGGGAAGCCCATAATAAGTTGGGGAAATACAATACCCCTCTCTATGTTAAAGCTCTGACAAGCTCTACCATAAGGGATCATCTTTAAACTTGGCTCTATCCAATGTTTCTCAAACTTCTTTGACTGCTGAGACCTTCCAGGTTTGAGTAGAAATGCAGCATCACAGAATTTGGAGCCAGAGAACCTGGGATTATGTTCTGGCTCCAGCCTTAAACCTCTGGGTGACAACTGGGCAAGGCCCCTTCCCTCTCAGAGCCTCTGTTTCGTCATCTTCAGAATGGGAAGGTGTCACTTGTCCAAGGATGGGGTGGCACACACCTGGGCAAGCCCTCAGTGATGGGAGCTTGGTGTCACATCCCTGAGGGATGTGTGTGTTGTCACCTCCTGGGACCTGCCTGGTTCTCTAGGTAAGCAACTGCTGCTGCTGCTGCTGCTGCTAAGTCACTTCAGTCGTGTCCGACTCTGTGTGACCCCATAGATGGAAGCCCACCAGGCTCCCCTGTCCCTGGGATTCTCCAGGCAAGAACACTGGAGTGGGTTGCCATTTCCTTCTCCAATGTGTGAAAGTGAAAAGTGAAAGTGAAGTCGCTTAGTCGTGTCCAACTTTTAGCGACCCCATGGGCTGCAGCCTACCAGGCTCCTCTGTCCATGGGATTTTCCAGGCAAGAATACTGGAGTGGGTTGACATTGCCTTCTCTGATTTGGATGCTTGGTGCCTCTCAAATTTTAATGTGTCTATAAATCACCTGGAGATCTTGTTAAGACGCAGATTTTGGTTCAGTTCCCTGAGCGAGAGTGAGGGGTGGGGTGGGGTTTTAAACATCTGCCTTTTTCACAGGATGGTGCAGATGCTCCTAGCCCATGAACTCGGTTTTTGAGATGCATCCTCTGAAGTTTCGAGATGCAAAGGAACTTGTCCAAAGTCACATGCCTTTTTACTCACAGAGAAGAGACTAGAACCCCAATCTCCCGGGTCCCAGACCCAAGTGTCACCTCCCCCACTATTTATTTCCCTTAGCTTAATGAAAAGGAGAACAGGAGAATCAAATAGGAACAGAGCATAATCAAATATGAACAAGACTACAGCATAATTTGTAAGCAGGGTAATTCTTTTAAAAATTTTACCAATGAACGTGATTGAAAAGAATGGTATTTAATTACGGTTTTCTATAAATTTTGCTTGTTTTGACAGTTCCTGCCTCGGTTTCAGCCACAGATTTGGTCCTTACGACTGGTAACAAGTTTTCTGCTGATTTGTCCTCTTACTTATGTTAAGAGATATTGATGTGTTGAAACTCTACCTAAAGAGTACTGTTGGCCCAGGGGTCACTTGGCTGAATTAATCCCTTGGAAAATAGAATCCAGAAATAGACAAATATACAATGAAGTTGAGGTCCCAACATTCAAGTAAAGCACTTGCATACATTTGGGAGTGATCCACAGAGTCTACTGTTCATACTTCCTACACGCACATTAACAATTGGCTCTCTGGTCTCCCTGCTGACTGTGTGTTATGAGAGACAACAGATTAGGGTCGGGGTGCAGAGACTGGGAGGGGGAGACCTCATAGAAGAGCCACAGTGGTAAGGGCAGGAAATGCTAACAGACAGCCACAGAAGCATTCAGAAAACTGTTCAGTGTCACCAGCCTTTCTAAATATCACAATATGAAGCAAAAATACCCACTAAACTCAACATCCTTTGAGATACCTCCTTGACACAACCTTGAACAGCGATGGTTTCCTTCTTGATGAGCCTGAATCATGCAATTTAAAATATGACCAGTATCTTCTGTTTAAGAGGGCAGGGAAACTTGTTTTCTTTCAGGAGAGTTTTAATTGATACCAGCTCATGTGGGGTTTTTATTTTTGCAAGAATATACATATAAACATATATAAGAATACGTATATTCTTTTCCATTATAGTTTATCACAGGATAGTTCCCTGTGCTATACAGCAGGACCTTGTTGTTGACCCATATATAATAGTTTGCATCTACTCACACCATCCCTCTTGCCATTTTGCCAGAGGCTCCGATATTCTAATGAACAGAAGATCTGTATTTAAGAGACAGAGAAATGTGTAGTTTATCTTGAAGAGATAGGATAAGTGATAAGCTTTAATTAGGAAGACAGCAAAATAGAAAAAAATTAACACAGAATACAACAGACAATTTGACTTTGGCACTAAAATGGCAATAGGTGTCAATTATCATTGAATAGATAAGATTTAAAACCACCTAAAAAGGAACTAAAAAGCCTCTTGATGAAAGTGAAAGAGGAGAGTGAAAAGGTTGGCTTGAAGCTCAACATTCAGAAAACAAAGATCATGGCATCTGGTCCCATCACTTCATGGGAAATAGATGGGGAAACAGTGGAAACAGTGTCAGACTTTATTTTTTGGGGCTCCAAAATCATTGCAGATGCTGATTGCAGCCATGAAATTAAAAGACACTTACTCCTTGGAAGGAAAGTTATGACCAACCTAGATAACATATTAAAAAGCAGAGACATTACTTTGCCAACAAAGGTCCTTCTAGTCAAGGCTATAGTTTTTCCAGTGGTCATGTATGGATGTGAGGGTTGGACTGTGAAGAAAGCTGATCACCAAAGAATTGATGCGTTTGAACTGTGGTGTTGGAGAAGACTCTTGAGAGTCCCTTATACTGCAAGGAGATCCAACCAGTCCATTCTAAAGGAGATTGATCCTGGGTGTTCATTGGAAGGACTGATGCTGAGGCTGAAACTCCAATACTCTGGCCACCTCATGCGAAGAGTTGACTCACTGGAAAAGACTCTGATGCTGGGAGGCATTGGGGGCGGGAGGAGAAGGGGACGACAGAGAATGAGATGGCTGGATGGCATCACCAACTCGATGGAGGTGGACTTGAGTGAACTCCAGGAGCTGGTGATGGACAGGGAGGCCTGGCGTGCTGTGATTCATGGGGTCACAAAGAGTCGGACACGACTGAGTGACTGAACTGAACTGAATAAACATTTAAACTCAGGGCAATGCCTGATAACAGAGAAATGACTGCAGTATGTATTTCCACTTTGCTTGACTGTTGTGTGTGTAAAAACATGGTAGTACAGGGAACACACAACTCATGTGTTTTTAATTTAGGTACTTAAACTTTTACTCAAGATGGTGGGAAACAATTCGTCCTCACACTTAAATTTTTCCAACAGCAAAGCCTGGTTAATGAGATAATAGGAAAGGCAGAATTGTGTGTATTAGAAAAAGAATAAGAACTTTCTGATCCACTGACTAACTTTGCTGTTGTGTTTCATATTCAGGCATCATCCCAACCTCAGAAGAAGTGACTCCTTCACCTGGTAATGCCCTCTGCCCACTGCCAATGTAGACGGATGACACAGCAAGGTTGCCTCTGTCATGCCACCAGGGCCAAGACTAGGACAGCTCTCGGGGAGGTGTATTGTCAGCTTGTTGTCTTTTGAGCAGAGTGCCTCGTCTGGGCCAGACCCTGCAGCAGGCCTGGGGACTCGAGGGGTCAGGAAGGCAGAGAGGGGATCTCCCTAGCCAGGTCAGCTCACCCGTCCTCGGTTCTCATAGCATCACGCAGCTCTCCATAGTGCTTGTCACAAGAGCAGTTTCGTAGCGCAGGCGCCATACCTAGTTTCACTGATTGCCCCACTCCAACATTTAGCACAGTGCCCACCAGAGTAGATAAATGAATCAAGACTTGATTAAATGAAGTCCGTGGTTTCTGTAGGCTTCCCCTAAGGCTCAGCAGGTCAAAAAAATTGACCTGCAATGCAGGAAACTCAGGTGTGATCCCTGGGTTGGGAAGATCCCCTGGAGTAGGAAATGCAACCCACTCCAGTATTCTTGCCTGGAAAATTCCACGGACTGAGGAAGGCAGAATACAGTCCATGGAGTCACAAGAATTGACGTGACTGAGCACGCATGAATGCACGCATGGTTTCTATGCTCCAGGGACAGAGAGAAGAAAATAAATTAACTATAATACAATTATTTTTTGCCATTTGGCAGTTTTGATCATTGTCTTTTCTTATCTCCAGCATCTCTGAGTATTGCTGTAACCACCTCGACAGGTAATTTTGATGTTATTTTGGGCTGTGTCTGTCTTTATTACTTGCTTATAAATTATTTGATTTACCAATGATCTCATTAAATAACTGTTTATGTCATGATAAATTCTTTGAAAGCTTTAAAATATGTTTATACTGACCTGACTCAAAAAAGGCCACACTAACTGCATGGGCCAAAGGGGAAATTAGTCCAGCCAATTCAGCCAAACACAAGCGATGACTCATTCGCTGGACTGACTGGTGGCCGAATGCGAACTGTCCATGAAGGAACCTTCTCCTGAGCACCAGCCATCATGTAGGTGTTGTCAGACTGGTGGAGAGTCAGACCATGGCTTTTACTTATCCTTCCGAATGTTCAACCAGCATTCGGTGAAGATGGCCACGCGCCAAGGTAGTGAGGGATGCAGAAGTGACCAGGGTAGCAAATGGCTCTCCTCTTGGATGTTAGACTTTGAGTGATGCCATTATCTGAGGAGTTACTGTGTAAATTTGTTTTTTTTTCCTCTTTCTTATTTTTTAAATTATGAAAGTATGATAACACATTTACAGAAGGCTTGGAAAGTCCAGGACAAAGTTACATACAGTTCTACTATGCATCACAATTATTTTTAAGTAGATAAATTAAGATTTTTAGTTGGATTTTAAGTAGATAAATGAAGATTTTAACTTGGATTTTAAGTAGATAAATTAAGATTTTTAGTTTTGAATATCGAACTCTCAAAAATTAATAGAATGAACACACAGAAAGGATAAATAGACTAGAAGGATATAGTAGACCTGAAAAGCACCATGAAGCAATTCAGCATAATTAAGATTTATACCATTTTCACACAAACAAGATACAAATTCTATTCAAGTTGCCACACAGACTGTAAGCTAGAAAACACTAGAACATATCCAGGAACACAAAACGAGGTGCAAAAATTTCACGGTCTAAAGGTATTGAACTCATACGGAGTCTGTTCTCTTATCACTATGGAATTATGCTAGCAGTCAGTATCAAAAGATACTGAAAATAACGCACATGTTTTCTATTTGAAAATAACGCACATGTTTTCACCGTGTAACTTTGGACTTAATAATTGACAAACAGTGTTAGAGATTCATTTGGGTGGGGGACAATAAAGAAGATGCTCCACTCTACTCCAGGTGTTGAGGTAATCATGACATAAAGCATCAGAGTCAGAACCAAAATATGGTCTTTATTACTGACACAGCCAAGAGATGCAGGGCATCTCTTAGTATGAGACAAACGGACTTTTTATACTCCTCCTCACCCTCAGCCTAGATCTTGAGACAGCCTACCTAGGGAAAGTTCCAGTCTGCAGAGATCACCCTTTCCTGGGTCACTGCCTCCCACTCATTTAAGGGGAGGCAGGGAAAAGCGGGGCTTCCCTGGTGGCTCAGAGGGTAAAGCGTCTGCCTGCAATGCAGGAGACTCGGGTTCAGTCCCTGGGTAGGGAAGATCCCCTGGAGAAGGAAATGGCAACCCACTCCAGTATTCTTGCCTGGAGAATCCCATGGACGGAGGAGCCTGGTGGGCTACAGTCCACGGGGTTGCAAAAAGTCGGACATGACTGAGAGACTTCACTGTCACTAGGGAAAAGCAAGTCCCCCATTTATGGAATCTTTGTTAGATGAACACTGTACAATGGAGAAACTTGGACCAATGGCTGTTGCCCTCTGAACAGGCAGCCTCCAAGGGGAGAAGGGAAGGGTGGCCAAGAGGAGACCCAGGGAGTAGAGGGGTGGCCTGGGGGCAGTAAAGGATTTGGAGATGCCCTGCTATAGCTCCTGTGTCTAGACGGTAGGCAGACAAGCCAAGTCAGTCATGATGAGCTTTGTTGGCCATTTTTGCATCTTCTGTAGCTTACAGACGTGCCTGGTATGGCTGTCTTATTGCTGCCTTGTTCTTTTTGTTCATCTGCAGCTTCGTTGTCAGCCAGTGTGACCTCCACACCAGGTAAAACACTGTCTAGTGTCCTTGGAGTTCCATTTATCAGACTAGGCTGTCGCACGGATATTTTGTACCCAACACAGCCTCAGTAAAAACAGAAACCCAGGGGTCTTCTCCACTGGTATATACATTTCTTCATCTCTTTTTCTTCAGATCGCTCTTCAACCTCAGCAGATATGACCTCTCCATCTGGTAAATGCTCTCTCATTGTGATGTTTAAATGAACCAGACTAGCTTCTTACTTCTCGTGTCTTATTTTGAAAACAAGCCCACTTAACAACCATTTTGGCCACAAAGTAAACCCCCATGAAAAGACACATGAAGTGTCTTTTTTCTCCTAAGTGTCCTGTTTTCTTTGCACAGATGTGTTCTCAGCATCAGCAGAAGTGGACACCCCCTCTGGTAATGTTTTCTACCTGTCACATTTCCTAAGTTCAAACTCTCCTCTTTCTGTTTAACAAGTGAACATATACATAGAATATTTTGTCTACAGCATAAGCCCCAATGTAAACAGAAGTCCCAGCCTCCTTTTCACAGAAATTAAGCTTCATGTTCTCGTTCCCTCAGCCAGGGAACACCTTCTGCTTGTCACACTGGTCTTAATCGGATGTGCCCGAGAGGGCTGGGGGTCCACACCTCCACCTGCTGCATGGTCATGTTATGATTCAGGTGATGCTTTGACCCCTCCGCCCAGATGCACCCACTAGGGGACAGACTGTGATCGTGTCGGTTTTACCCATTCACCACTTCCCTGGTGGCTCAGACAGTAAAGCGTCTGCCTACAATGTGGGAGACCCGGGTTCAATCCCTGGGTCAGGAAGATCTCCTGGAGAAGGAAATGGCAACCCACTCTAGTACTCTTGCCTGGAAAATCCCATGGACGGAGGAACCTGGTGGACTACAGTCCCTGGGGTCACAGAGTCGGAAACAACTGAGCAACTTCACTTCCACTTTCTTCTGTTTTCAACCACAATGTTTTTGAAAAAAATCATTCCATCTCCTTTTCACTAATGCTCGAGTTTGATCCTTCTTTGTTTGCAGATACGACTCCCGCTTCAAGCGAAGCTCCTTCGTCACCAGGTATCTTTCTGCTCTTTGCAGTAGCTCTGTGAATGGCTTTCTGAAAGAATCCAGCCAAGAAGAAACGCTTCCTGTTTCCCTAACAGAGGTGGGGAGAGGGGACAGGAGAGGCGGGGGAGGCTGCAAGCCACCCCGCTTCATTCCTGATTCACCGCGTGGAGCCAGAGTGGATGTGCCTCCTACAGCCCATGCCCCTGAGAGGCGGAGGGCTGTCGAAAGAGTGTGCTTTGGGGTCTCTCGGGTTTGAATTGTGGGTGATCCAGGCACATGTACAGGGCCTTCCAGGTGGCGCTAGTGGTAAAGAACCTGCCTGCCGATGCAGGAGATGTAAGAGATGTGAATTCGATCCCTGGGTCGGGAAGACCCCCTGGAGGAGGGCACGACAGCCCACTCCAGTATTCTTGCCTGGAGAATTCTATGGACGGAAGAGCCAGGCAGGCTACAGTCTATAGCGTTACAAAGAGTTGGACACGACTAAACTGATTTATCACACACATGCACTCACAGACACGTGTGTAAGCTGAGTCTCCACGTCCTCATCCATAAAATAGTGATAATACTTAGCTAGCATGTTTGTAGTAAGAACTAAGAGTCATAAATTATAAGACACATTGCAGATGCTCATACTGGGAGCTGTTGTTAACCTACCTTGTTAAAGACCAACTTCACATACACTGTTTCACCCCCTGCATGCACAAGTCCGCAAGATAAATAAGCAGAGTGGATTCTATTATATACAGCTTAAAACAGTCTTATTTTTTTAAAAAAATTGTGGTCTACAGCGTAAAATTTCAATGAATTCAAATGTTAATGCTTTCTTTTTACTGGAAAAAATTTTTTGGCAGCCACAGACCTGGTTTCAACAGAAGCGACATCATCACCTGGTAACGATCATATGCCTGTTGCTAGATTAATCCTTAGTTTTATAGTAGTTTATACAACCAAACACCGTCAGAAAGCCCATTGTTACTCTTCCTACCTTGCTTCCTTCTGAATATTTTCATCTGGGATTGTGTCTCTTAGATATGGTCTTTCTCTTATCTAAAAAGATTTCTGGAATTTCCCTTGATTTTCTTCATTTCATTTTCAGCCCTTGTAAAAATCTAATGCTTTTGAATTCTTCCTTTCAAAACTTCAGTGCATTTATAAAATTATTCTGACCATTGAATACATTGTTTGATAACTATCGGTTAAGACTCCCTGCTTCTGATGCAGGGAGCACAGGTTCAGTCCCTGGTCTGGGAAATAAGATCCCACGTGCTGCACAGCACGGCCAAAATTTTAAAAAATAAATCAGTAATTTGATTTTTGGAAAATACACAGCACACAACACTGTTTGTTACATTTTGACGCAACTTAATGGACAAAATATAAATAAATAAAACCCAATAAACAGTATTTCAGCACCCAAACTAAAAACTTTTTAAAAAGCATTAGTGTCTAAATTTAGAAAAAACATTTGGTTCATTTTCAGCTTTGAATATAAATATGTGACTTCGAGGATATGCATGTTTTTAAGCTTTTTTTTTTTTTTTTACAGTTTCAGTTGGTGAGGAAATGACCCCGTTACCTGGTAATTTTTGTTTGTTTCTAAGCACTAAAACTATCATATCATTATTAATACTCATTTCTTTTGCATTGAAATCTCCTACCCTTTACGGAAAACTTTATCGCTTTTAGGCGTGTATGTGCAGGTGCAGATGTGTGCTCACACATACGTTTTGTAGGTTAGAAGCCCTGATTCACCTCTCAAGACCTCACTCAGAAGATGTTTGCCTTTATTCATAGTTCGAACAAGAATTGTTATCTTGCTTTGAGTATCTCAGTACCAAATCAGATGAGGAGGACCAGGGCATTTCAGTCACAGAAGCAGATGCCAGAGATGTTTATTAACATTCACTGAGCATCTTCTATGTGCTGAGCAGAGCAGGAAATTGAAAAATAGTCACTAGCAACCAATTTATATGAAGGCAAATCATTTTATACACATTAGTGGGTGTGGCACCACCAACATGATATAGGTTTTCTTTTTAGTTTTCCTTTTTAAATCACGTTTTTTGAAGTATAATTATGTACAGTAAGTTGCGCACATCTGTGAGTTTTGTCTCATGTATACAGCTGTGTGAGCACCACCACATTCAAGACCTAGAGCATTCTTGGACGTCAGTGGGTGTGAGTGCATAGGCGCTCAGTCGTGTCCCTCAGTTGTGTTCAGTGGTGGTCCAGTGGTTAAGAGGCCGTGATTCCAATGCAGGGGGCACAGTTCAATCCCTGATCAGGCAACTAAGATCCCACGTGCCTCAGGACGAGGCAAAAATTTTTTTTTAATTAAATTAAAAAAAAGAGAGATCTAGAGTATTTCCATCCCCCCAGAAAGTTCCCTCATGCCCCTTTACAGTAAATCCTTTCCACTTCCCCCAGACCAACTGATCTGTTTTCTGTCGCTGTAAATTAGATTTGGTTTTCTAGAATCTCATATAAGTGAAATCTAAGCATATGTGCTTTTGTATCTGACTTCTCAACCTTGTTTAACACATTTTAAAGAAATATTTATTTGGCTGCAATGGGTCTTTGTTGTGGTGTTCAGGATCTAGTTCCCTGACCAGATATCAAACCCAGACTCCCTAAATTGGGAGCTCGGAGTCTTAGCCACTGGACCACCAGGGAAGTCCCAACAAATTTTAAGATTTGCCCCAGGTGGTTCCATATGTTGGTAATTTGTTCTTTTTTTCATTTTTATTGTTTCTGCTTAGTAATGTTGCATTGTGTGGACATGCCACAATTTATTTGTCCATTCTTCTATGGACATTTGAATGTTTCCAGGTTTTGTGTATTGCTGAGAATTTTGCTATTTATACATCTCTCTGTGATCATGTGTTTTCTTTATCTTGACTAAATATCTAGGAATGGAATAACTACATTACTTAGTATAGAGGTTTTCATTGAGATATAATCGATACCTCAGTAAACATAAACATATTAACACAATTAACATATTAACATATAATGTGTCAACATAATTAACATAGTAATATAATTAATATTCAGTTCAGTTCAGTCGCTCAGTCGTGTCCGACTCTCCGCGACCCCATGAATCACAGCATGCCAGGCCTCCCTGTCCATCAGCAACTCCCAGAGTTCACTCAAACTCATGTCCAAACATAACATAACAATAAACATTAGTTTCAGGTGTACAATATAATGATTTAATATTTGTATATACTGCGGATGATGACCACAGTAATTTGAGTTAACATCCATGACCAAACATAGCTACAAAAATTTTTTTCTCAAGATGAAAATTTGCAAGTACTCTCTTGGCAACTTTCAAATACATAATGCAGTCTTATTAACTATAATAGTCACCATGCTGTACATCACATCCCCAGGAATTATTTTATAATTGAAAATCTGTATCCATAATAGTTCTTACAGTTCTTACAATGTGACTTTTATTCATTAAAAGAAGCTTCACTGGATAGAGGTGATGAGTTAGTGCCTCTCGCCCCCCGCAGGCCTGCCCCTGCGCCTGGCGGGCGGGCGCGGCCGCTGCGAGGGCCGGGTGGAGGTCCGGCACGAGGGCGTGTGGGGCACGGTGTGCGACGACCACTGGAGCATCAGGGACGCCCGCGTGGTCTGCCGCGTCCTGGGCTGCGGGCGCGCGCTGGGCGCCCCGGGGCGCGGCCGCTTCGGCCCGGGCTCGGGGCCCATCCTGCTGGACGACGTGCGCTGTGCGGGCACCGAGGATGCGCTGGGGCGCTGTGCCCACGCGGGCTGGGCGCGCCACGACTGCCAGCACTGGGAGGACGCGAGCGTGGTCTGCGCAGGTACCCGGGCTCCCCTGCCACGCCGGGCCCTCCCCGGCGTCTTCCTAAGGCTCCACCCTTTCTTTCCTCTCCAAGCATCGCTAAGGTCAGAATTCACCAGCCCGAGGAACGTCAGGTCGGCCATGGCCCCAGATTCTAGGATAAGAAGAGCATATTTTATTACATAGCCATGGTGGTAAATGTGGCAATCACCATGGTGATAATCAGACAGAGGTGGCACTTTATTAGCCAGTTTTTTCTAATTCCGGTTCAGCGCAGTATTTGTCCCGAAACATAGTTAAAAGTTTATGAAGCCAAAGAAAGAAGTGACAGCTTTTTAAAAAATGATTAAAAAATATAGAATTTGTCTGTTGTCCCCTTTTCAACCTCTGATAAGGGCACAGTCCTTGGTGGAATCCCTTCTCCACCTTGACCTAGCCCTTGGAAGTCAGAACCTGGGCCTGTCCTGGGTTCCCCGTGTGTCCCTTTCATCCAAGATTCAGCGAATAGTTTTTGTCACCAGCCATCTGTCTTGGCATTTGACTTCCATGGGCAGACCTTCTGTGTGGAGTCATCCTCCCCTATATTTGTCCTTAATTTATCCACTAAATCTCACAGAGTGATGGAATGCGAAGATTTGGTGAGTAAGGTTAGCTCACTTTGGCTCTTCCATGCTACGTTTTTGTAGGTGAATCAAAGGCATCCTTGCTGTTCCTTATGCCTTTATGTGGGAATTTCTCTTGTTTTGCATAGAAATGGGGCCCAAATAGGCTATCAGAGCCCACTTAAGACAGTTAATTCCACAGGGAGCCATGTAGTGTGAGTCAGCCTTGGGGTTGAGGGGTCCTTTTACTCCAGATCCTCATTTTAACTGTCTGTTCACAGTTCCAGCCATTTCTCATGTTGTTTTGGGGCCCCCTGTATGTGGTAATTTATCTTCTATTCTCAGATTATACACCAAAGGGTTTCTTCTTCATCAGGTTTGGCAGCCAAAAGACCAGTGGTCTGGGGCTGAGAGCGTTTGAAGGGCTGAGGGAATCTGGCCAGCTGTGCTTCCTTCTGGGTCCTGGCCCTGGGTTTCTGTCTTGCCTTGCTTCTGGGAGGGGAGGGCTTGATAGCCATGAAATGTGCATTTCCCAGCCTGGGCTACCATGCACTCCATGTGCATGGGAAGGGACGCCAGCCAGGGTTCAACCATGCGATGAGTTTTATAACCTGCAAAGCTCTGTGTTTACTAGTCTCTCTCCCCAACAAATCTTGGTGGTGATGACACCATCCTCAACACTACTTTATCTATGCCAGAATCCGTCCCTCCAGCCCCATCAGGAGGCCCTGGGCCCTCCTTTCCTTTGCATTGTCCTGGAGTATTTTCAGGCCATTGCTTCAGCTTTCATAGGTGAACCCAATGAGCCCCTTTCCCTATGGTTCACGTCTGTGGCTGGCTGTGTTATCCCCGTCCAGTGCTTCTGCACAGCTGACATTTGCTTTTCTTTGTCCCCCCTCACCAGGTGCGGCTGACTCTGTGGTACCCAAGGACAATGGTAAAGTCTTCTTCCTTCCTAGGGTGTGAGACTCCAAAAAGGGGAGCTAAGAGACCCATTGTCTGTGGAAGAATGAACAGACTGCGTGAGGGGACCAGCGTCTGTGTCTCCCCTGAGATCTCTTGTATTTCCATCCTCTTGCTGGGCTTTAGGAGGCTGGGGAGGAAGTCCTTTTGCACCCCCTCACTTGGCTTCCATTCCCTTTTTCTAACTTAACCCTCATCCAAAGGCTCAGATGCATGTTCCGGCTCAGATGTTCTTACCATATGAGATGAACTGTCCTTTAAATCCTTAGAAGAGGCTCTGACTCTTGGACACGTTCTGTGGGTAGGACCCCATGGATATGACATGACTTTTGGAAAGAAGGGGAAATATAAAGTCAGTGAAAGTCAAGTTGAGTGTAGGGGGTGATGAGAGCCAAACCAGCCCCAACCCAGGGCACTGTCCATGGTACTTTCATAAAGTAAACATAACTCACACTCAGGGTGCACCGTATGTCCAGTGCTCCAGGTTCTCTTTGTAACTTTCTCCCCATCCTCCCTCTTCTGTAGCCCAGCTCTCCTGCTGGCCTCACCTTTTCCAAGTTGTCATTGACCGAGGCTACCTCCGGAGGCTGGGCTACTCGTCCTGGGACATCCATTTAAATGATGAGCTGTGTCGCCCCCGAGTCACAGGGCGCTACTTGATCTTCAACGTTCCCTATGGCCACTGTGGCACCGTCAGACAGGTATGAAACTGACAAGGTGGTGGCACCCTTCTGTGGACGGAGGCCAAAAAGAGAGGCTTGGGAGAATCCACCACCCGTTAAAAACCTGAACAGGGACAGAGGAAAGGCACAGCCATGACTTTGGTTCTGAGTTCTGTGAGGCCTGGAACAACTCATCAGTTTGTCTAAAACTGCCCTTCCTTTGGAAGTTTGGAATACATAGTGACAGGTACAGAGTGCTGATGGGCTGATGGGTGGATGGACGGACGGACAGACGGATGGATAGATGGATGCTATTCTCTAAGCTGCAAAGCCAAAGCATTTTGTTACCACATGCTTTTTTATTCAGCAATAGTGCCCACCTACCATGTGCAAGCTATAGTGTTGGACTTGGGGAAGACAGGCTGAGTGCCATGTTTCTAACCAGGTTTCCCAATGTAGGAAACAAATATTGAGATATTTATGTATAATGAAATGAGTATGTTTATTTCATTTTGCTTAAACACCTACTTATTTCACAAACCAGTATCATTGAAATTAAGGAAACAAATATATCAAAGATACAGGAAGAGTGTATAACCAGAAAATCATGTTCATAGGCACATTTAATAATGTAACAAGTTACAAAGCAAGATCCCCATGCTATTCGTGTATTCTTTCACATCCCTATTTAGACACATGCCCCAAAAAAGAGCACCCCAAACACTTGACATTGTTGGAGGTTGAATGCATTCAAACAGTCTGCATGGTGCTAAATAACCACTTTAACTCCATACTTCACATCGCATCTATTTGTGCAGACTGTGATCATTCTCATCCTCTTTCTTCTAAAAATTCTAGTTTTTACTTTCTTCCCCAGCAGTCTGCTAGAAGCTCCCCAGTGTCTGGGAGGAGAGCAGGCCCTGGACATTTCCAGTCCACTGGGGAGAACCCTGAGCTGTCCTCTCTGGCCCTGGCCGGCCCAGCTCCCCCTGCAAGCTTCCTGTGCTGGCCACAGTTCTGGGGCCAGAGGAGACAGCAAGTCAGGAACCGCCTGCAGTGGTCGCAAGTCCCCAGGCACCTAAGGGGAAAGGCAGCGCTATAAAAAGGGCCCATGTCCGAGTTCCGAGTCAGGGAATGAGCATCCTTAGGTGCTGAGGACCCAGCAGCCAGTATGACTGACAGGACCTCAGCTCCATGGCACTTACATTGGCGAGAAGGGAGACACAGGTCCTGAGTAAACACACAGATGAGAGTCCTTTGTCATGAAAAGGATTTAGGAGACCGTCAAACAGGGAAAAGGATAGAAAATGCTTTGGGGTGGAAGACCAGTTTTGAGTAGGGTAGTCAAAGAGCCAAGGCCTGAAAAAGGACATAAAGCAGGTACAGAGGAAGAGGAGGACGGCTCCACGTAGAGGGTCAGCAGAGGGGTGCAGAGGCCCCGAGGCAGCAGCCAACTTGAAGAGGTCAAGAGAGAGACTCAGGGCTGTGAACCACAGGAAGCCCAAAGTCTGGTTGGAATTGGGCAGGGCCACACGGTCCTAGAGTTTAGCTTTTCTTCTGAGCTGTGCGTTCTCAACACGGGTGACATCCCCCTCAAGGGGGAAGAGAGATATGGTTCTTAGGGGCAAAAAAAAGAAAGGAAAACAAGGCAGACCAGTGAGAAACACTGCTGTAAGCTGTCAGGTCTTTCCTTGGAGGGTTTCAAGGCAGACTGCCACTGGATCTGAGTCGCATGGGCCAAGACTCCCTTGAACAAAGATCCCTGGCCAGGATGAGTCTCCATGATCCAGCAGGCTATGGGAAGGAGGCTGCTGGAAGCCCCTACTCATCAGCTTCCAGCACCTTCTTGGCCCCTTGAAGTCATGTTGGATTTGAAGGAGCAAGGCTGAGAGTGAGGGTCCGTAGGGCCAGGCCCACAGCTCACAAGAAGCCAGGATTGGTCTGGGGGTCAGAGCAGGGTGGAGCAGTGGAGGAAGTCAGCAGCCAGTGTGGACCTCCCACCCTGTCTCGCCCCCCACAAGAGGGCAGAAGGGAGTCCAGACACACACTAGGGGTTCCCTGGATGCACCCCAAACTCCCAGAAGCAGGGACATAAGGTCAGCCCCTCATGACCTCAGGTAGCAGAGAGGTCATGCCTGAGGCCTCATGCCCTCCAGCTTCTGAGCAAACTGGCTCCGAGTGGCGGGCACAGAGCAGAGGTCTCCGCTCGTGAAGAAAGTGCTGGTCAGGGAGCCGGGAGCATGGGCCACCAACTCTCCCCTCTCCTCTCAGGAAAGTCGCGGCTCCCTCAGCTACTCCAACTCCATCAGAGGCCGAACCAGGGGCCTCCCGGGCCAAGTCGTCGTGCGGCACAGGGTCCCTCAGCTCAAGTTCACCTGCAGGGTGGACGGCCCGTCAGCAGTGGAAATCGTCCCTGGGGAGAACGCTGGCTACGATGTGTCCATATCATTCCTCGAGTTGCCCCTTTCCCAGCACGGAGAGAACACAGGGCCACACTACACCAGCCAGAGGAAAGAGGTCTTCCTTCAGGCCACACTCCACAGCCCCAACCCCAGCCTGCGGCTCTTTGTGGATACCTGTGTGGCTTCTCCAGACCCCAGTGATTTTACAACTGTCAAGTATGATTTGATCAAGCAAGGGTAAGGAAAATGGAAGGCCCTGTCTGGTTGATGTGGTTGACTATTTACCTGTTATTGTTTTGGGGGACCTGTTTTGTTTTGTTTTTTAATAATTTTGTTTATTTATCTGGGCTTCCCAGGTGGCTTGGTGGTAAAGAATCTGCCTGCCAATGCAGGAGATGCGGGTTTCACCCCTGGGTCGGGAAGATCCCCTGGAGAAGGAAATGGCAGCCCACTCCCGTATTCTTGCCTGGAGAATTCCATGGACAGAGGAGTCTGTCAGGCTGCAGTCCACGGGGTCACAAAGAGTTGGACAAAGCTTAGAGACTAGACAACAACTATTTATTCATTTATGTTTATTTTTGCCTGTGCTGGCTCTTCACTGGGGCTCCCTGGGCTTTCTCTGGTTGTGGTGAGTGGGGCCTGCTTTTCTTTGCGGTGCAGGGGCTTCTCATTGCAGTGGCTTCTCTGGTTGCAGAGCGTGGACCCGCAAGCACATGCGGGCTTCAGTAGTTGTGGTACACAGGCTTAGTTGCCCCGTGGCACATGGAATCTTCTGGGACCAGGAATCACATCCATGTCCCCTGCATTATCAGACAGATTCTAACCACTGGACCACCAGGGAAGTCTGACCATTGTCTTCTTAACTGGCAGTCCTCAATCAGAACTTTGTGCCCAGAGTCTTCATCCTGCCCAGAGGCGGAGCCCAGACCCTAACCGTCCCTCTGATCCCAGCTGAGGGCAGATAATTATAGGAAGTCTAGACAACTTCCCTTGAATCCCCAAAGAGTCCTAGGTAGAGCCCGTGCTGTCTCAGGCTCTGCTGACTCATGCCTCTCTTCTCTCCAAGTTTTTTAACTATTGCCTTCCCCATTCCTCAGGGTATTTGGCCAGCACTGATGGGCTGCTGGGTTATCCCAGGCCAAGCTCTTACAGTGATGAGGTTTATTCTGGCACCTTTGGTTAGACAGAACATTTGCCAAATTAGAACTCAGGCAAGATGTTTGCCTTTATAGCTCTCTTATCCTCCAGCCAGGGCAAAATGCTTACGGATGGGTAATTGGCAACCAGTGTCAAGACATCAAAACTCACTTTCTGATGGCAGCTCCAGAGTGGTGAAAGCCACTAAAGCCCTTGAGAGGCGTCATGGTGGCTGATTCCAGAAGCTGGGGAGGGCAGGAGGCAGCACCTCGCACAGGCAGAGTGGGGCACGGTGGGAGGTGCACAGATGTGGCGCTAAGCCGCACGGAGTCAGAGAGAGAAAGCTCTCCCCTTTTCAGGCCTCCCGTTTCAAAACCTGTCAAGGAGAGGGAGTTCCCTGGTGGCCCAGTGCTTAGGACTCAGTGCTTTCACAGCCATGGCCCAGGTCCAATCCCTAGTCAGGGAACCAAGATCCTGTAAGCCGAGTGGCTATATGTATCAGAGAGGCCAGAATTTAACAACTGTCATACTTCTGCTTATTTCATTAACAGGTTTCATTAGCTCTTCTTTCTCTGGTTTCCGAAGGTGGGAGCTTGTTTTTGTTCAGTTGCTAAGTCATGTCCAGCTCTTTGTGACCTGGGGACTATAGCGCGCCAGGCTTCCCTGTCCTTCAGCACCTCCCTGAGTTTGCTCAAACCCATGTCCATTGCGTCGGTGATGCCATCCAACCATCTCATCCTTTTGGCCCCTTCATTGTTGTGTAATGCCCTTTTTCATCTCTAATAATTATCCTGGCTCTGTTTTGGCTGAAATTAATACAGCTAATCCAGCTTTCTTTTGATTGGTATTAACTTGGTAAATCTTTCTCTATCCTTTTACTTTTAATTAATCTTTGTCTTTATATTTAAAATGGTTTTCTTATAGACAGCATATAGTTGGATCTTGTTTTTTTTAAATCTACTCTGGCAGTCTGTGTCTTCAAATTGGTATATTTAAATCATTCACATTTAAGTGATAGTTGACATAGTTGGATTAAAATCTGCCATCCTAGTAACTGTTTTCTATTTGTTGCATTTGTTGTTTCTGCCCTCAATTCTCCTTTTGCTGCCTTCTCTGGTTTTAATGCAGGTTTAATGCATTTTATATGCTGGTTTTAACTGAGCATTTTATTTTATTCTCTCTCCTCTCTTGATATATCATTTACTTCTTTCTTTAGTTTTTCAGTAGTTACACAAAATAGGTTTTAAAATAAATTAAGTTTACCTTCAAATAATATGTACTGTGCTGTGCTTAGTTGCTCAATCGTGTCTGACTCTTTGTGACCCCATGGACCATAGCTCACCAGGCCCCTCTATCCATGGGGATTCTCCATGCAGGAATACTGGAGTTGGTTGCCATGCCCTCCTCCAGGGGATCTTTCCAACCCAGGGATCAAACCCAGGTCTCCTGCATTACAGGAGGATTCTTTACAGTTTGAGCCACCAGGAAAGCCCAAGAATACTGGAGTGGGTAGCCTATCCCTTCTCCAGGGGATCTTCCCAACCCAGAAATTGAACTGGGATCTCCTGCATCGCATGTGGACTCTTTACCAGCTGAGCTACCAAGGAAGCCCCTCAAATAATATAGCTACCATCTTTAATCTACCCTTTTGAAAAAATAGAGTAGGTAATAGTTCTGGCTAGCATTTACTTTGTGTTTTTTTTTTTTTAACTGTTTTTCAGTGCCTTTCTGTTTCTGGCTAGGAATGGTGGTTTTTTTCTCTCATCATTTCAGTTCAGTTCAGTCATTCAGTAGTGTCCAACTCTTCGTGACCCTATGGAGTACAGCACTCTAGGCTTCCCTGTCCATCACCAACTCCCAGAGCTGGCTTCAAACTCACGTCCATCGAGTCGGTGATGTCATCTAACCATCTCCTTTTTTTCATAGAAGAAAGAAAGGGTGGGTAATGGGAGGAACTCTGAAATTCAGAGGTTTGTGTCCAAGCCCAATAACCTGAGCCAGAATTAATTCATACCATGCTTTAAACTGGGGCTTCCCAGAGGTGGCACAGTGGTTAAAAAATCCACCTGCTAAAGCAGGAAACAAAAGAGATGCAGGTTTGATCCCTGGCTCAGGAAGATCCTCTGGAGTAAGAAATGGGAACCCGCTCTAGTATTCCCACCTGAAAAATTGCATGGACAGAGGAGCCAGGCAGGCTGCAGTCCATGGAGTCAAAAAGAGTCCAACACGACTGAGCGACCAAACTACAAACAACAGCGTGCTTTAAGTTAATCCTCTTGGGGTTTTTCTTCCCATCAGGTGCATCAAAGACAATACTTATATCAACCTGCACTCCCAACAAAAGAATGTAGCCCAATTCAAGTTCAACATCTTCAGCATTCTCACCAGCTACGACGTGATCTATCTGCAATGTAAGGTCACCATCTGCAAAGTGGGGGACCATTCCTCCCGCTGCTCCCAGGGCTGTGCAGGGCGGAGCAAGAGGGGCACAGGCCCCCAGAAGGCCACAGAAGAGCAGACTGAGCATTTCCAAACTGTGGGACCACTGGAGATCCACAAAGGAACTGATCAGAGAAAGACTCATGGGTGATTTCTCCAAGTTCCACATCAACCTGTTAGAAATTAGAAGCAAATTCTATTTCTGCTCAGCAAAGTAATGTTGGATAAATCTGAGGTAGTCCTCGTAGAGACAGATAAAAGAGCTAAAGAGGTTCTCTTCGAGGTTGATTGCTAAGTAAATCTTGTCTGATTACCAAATTTCTAAGGCAACTGCTCTCTTTGCAGCTAGGAATCTTGCATTTTATAATTCTTCACTATCAAGAACTTGATCACTGTCTTAAACTGTACAACATGTCATAAAGAAAAGTTATCTCTTGATACCACACTGCACTTAAAGATATTTTTGGCTCCTTAATGTTTAGATGCTAGCAGGTGGATCTTTTTGTTTCTGTCCCTCTGGTGGTGTGAGAATTTATTTTCAGATCTTGCCAAGGGCCCTGTGAAGAATAAACCAAGTGTCTATCAGAAAATCACTGCTCTTTTTTTTTTTAACTATAGTCATTGGTCAGTTGAATCAGATAAAACTTACTCATTGTTGTTTACGCAAAGTGAGCTTTATTTGTCTGTTTCAAAGAAAACAAATTGGGCCTTGGCTTTGTTGAGTTTGGGTTAGGCTTGCAAATGAGAGCCTGAGCAACAATCACAGGAACCCCTCAGGACTGCTCTGTGAGCTGCCGTGTGCTTAGTCTGCTTCCCAGATCTTCAGAGCCTTACGGGAAACCTGAAAAGCAGACAAAGAAAGATTAGCATAGTCCCATATCCTCCCTGAAAAGAAGGGCCCCACCCACGTAATCTAATCTCTCATTATATCGGAACAGAAAGAATTCTGCACTAGGCTTAGTGCCCTCAAAGTTGTCTTTAAAGAAACAGACTTTTTTTTCCTCTTTCAAGAAATATTTAGTAACAGTACTTAACACATGAACTCTCAAGTCCAGGGGATATTGTTCCCATCTTTGTCAATAAATAGCATGTACCAGATGATAATACACTATTGTCAAGTCCCTCAGGGAGGAGGGCAGGGTTTGATGGGGCCCGGGAGTGAACCCCAAATTCCTGAGAGATAAAAATCTGATAAGTGACCTGAGGAGGGACATTGCCTCTAAAGTGAGACATATCAGTTTCACTGCAAACATGCCCTTCACCGAAAACCATCTTGGTAAAAGTAAGTTCCCTGTGGATACATAGTAGAAGTTGATATGTAATTAATGGTCAGTTTGATGAAGATAGCATCTTTCTATCCAAAGTTAATTATCTCTCACAAGTAGCTTCATCCTCAGTCACATGAAACAATGATTTTAGCATCTGGGCATCTATTTTGTGCAAGTGCTTCAAATTAAAAAAAAAAAGTTTTTACAGATTACCAAGAGCTGCTAGAATTTCCACTTTTAAAAGTTCGCCTGCCCATTAATTGTACTTGTCTAAATCTTGCAGAGAAAGCAGAAGGCTAAGAGCTTCCAAAATTAGCACCTTATGGCTTTTAGCAAATCCCTAATGTGAAAAGTGTTGACATTTAATGCACTGAATATTCAAGAATAAATAAATAAGGGACTTCCCTGGTGGTCCAGTGGCTAACACTCCAGTCCCAAGGCAGGGGCTCTGGGTTCAATCCTTGGTCAGGGAACTAGATTCCACATGCCACAACTAACAGTTCACATGCTGCAACTAAAGTTCCCGCATGCCCAGCTAAGACCTGGCACAGTCAAATAAATACAGAAAAAAAAATTTTTTTAAGAAAAATAAATAAGGGTCCAATGAACTTCCAGTTCAGGTACTCTGGGTGTAGTTCAGGGAATGGGACCCAGGAAGCTGCTCTTTC
Source organism: Moschus berezovskii (assembly GCF_049115385.1). Classification (NCBI taxonomy): domain Eukaryota; kingdom Metazoa; phylum Chordata; class Mammalia; order Artiodactyla; family Moschidae; genus Moschus; species Moschus berezovskii. Next base: position 88,519,939 of record NC_142471.1, read on the forward strand.
CAAAAGCACTCAGGTGATTCTTAGGAATGGTGAAGTTTGAAAACCATGGCTACTGTTCAGCATCTCATGTCAAATGGATCAAAATGCACTTAACAAAAAGAAAGGTACAAACCAGAAGCTCCAATTAGTACAGACAAAAAAGGCCTGAGAGAAGCCTGCTCTCTCTAGCCAGAGGACCAACAAAGAGGCAGCCGGGCAATTCTAGAAAACTCAGAGGCAATAACTTACTTGCTCCATGGGTAAAACTGTGGCCAGCAAAGGTGAAGTGGGGAGCCTGGACTTCCACCTGCTCTCCGTGCCCCTCACCTATCCTCTCCCTCTCTTTCCCTCCCCAGGGCGTTATCAGAGAAGGCAGAGTAAAGAGCTGGGCAATGAGGACCCCCCTGCACCCTCAGGTCAGGTGGAGCCTGGACTTTCAGCTCCACTCAGCAGGTCTGAGACACTCCTTTGAGGCTGCTAAAACTATAGAAAAAACCAGCATTGATATTATATATCAATATAATGCTAATCATGCATTGTGTAGCTCCATCACTCCACTACAAAGGAGTTTGGTTTTTTAAATAATTCCTGGTGATGGGATTTTACGCTCTCTAGTGGGTCACAATATTTGGCAGGTTTCATAGTATTACGCTACTCCATCTGATGCACCTCTGAATACCGCTCTTGCATGGCCTTCAGCAGGTGTTCAGTCAGTTCCTGGTAGAAGAATGGTTGATGGGCCAGTCACCAGACAGTTTTCAAGTGCTGCTTGTAAATACTTAATTTGATTTTCCCAATCTAGTTCTTTTCACATTAGAAAAGATCTTGGCAGTAGTTGCATTTAAGTTGGATGAGGGAATGCAGAGGAGACTGACCCGCATGGCCACTGGGGGAAGTATTTGGAAGATCTCCATGAAACTACTAACAACAAAATGGGGGGAATCTGTTTTGATTTGGACCTGGAATTCAATCAGGCTCCTAAGGACCTGTTTGCCTTTATCTCCATGGTGAATCCCCTGGCACACTGGAGTAAAGAGAAAGCCTTTGGGCATCAGGAAAGTGGCTGCCGGTTGGGCAGCCCTCCCTCCCATTTTACGTTAAGGAAACTGAGGCTCAGAGAGGTTAAGCAACTTCTGCAGTGGCACGAGCTTGTGAAAGGCACAGTTGGTTTTGAACCAAGTCTGCCCGGTTCTAAAGCCTGTTACATTCTGTTCCTACTGCCCACCAGAGGGGTGTCTCAAAGAACCCCTTACTCCATCCTGCCTCCCTCAAGGACCCTGCGATGCCTGGACTTAGGGTGCACGCCCCACATTTGGAACACACTTGCACAGGGCCTCCTGGGTGCTGGGCACTGTGCTGACCACTGAGTGGGGCTCAGAGGGAAATTGCACTGATGCTCAAGGGCTTGCTGGTGACAAGAGAAAATCCAAGTTCACTTGAACTCCTAAGATGAGGCAGGAAGTAGTAGGTGCCAGGAGAGGAAGTGCTCCAGGGACACCCAGGAAGGACTCGTCACTTCCAGTTGGCAGGTTTGGGGCAGGCTCCGGGGAAGGTGCAGCCTTGAATTTGCCTCTCGAAACCCTTACTGAGACTGGGGCACTCATGTCACCCTCCAGGGAGCTTCTCGGCCACTCCAAGGGCTACTGTGTGAGACCGGCTCACCCTGCTGGCTCTAAAGTGCTGAATGTACCTTCCTCAGCCAAGCCCTCAGCTGAGAGGACGGCCTCTCCGCCCGGAGGCGACCTCTGCCAAACGCTTAGTTCTAGCATCGCTTTCTCCCTGTGAGCCTAGAGGTAGTAGCTGTTTCTCATTATTTCCTGTTACCCTTTTTCATCCTTTTTAGTAGGTAACCAACCACTTGTTACTAGTTAATTCCTTATCTTGAGTAAAACACGGGATGCTGACTAAGCAAAGGTTGTGCTAAAGAGGAAAAGTACAAACTCTGGTTACAAACGGAGAGTCTGGGGTTGGAAGTGGGGTTCAGAGGCTCAGAGGAAAGAGCAGAGACAGAAGGGGGCAGCTCGAGCAGGAATGAAGGGGGGTGCATCCTCCTGCCTGCTGCTGAAACCAGAAGGATCTGGGCTTCACCACTCAGCAGGTTAAAGATACTGTCTGCAGTTAAAGATACTGAAACAGCTGAGTCAGCAAAAATCAGTGCTAACAGTGATGCAAAAAGAAGGAAAATCGGCTTCTGAAGATTTGGAGGATAGCAGGAGGAGGCATCTCAGGTTTTTAAAATGTCCTTTTGACACCACAGAGCTCAACCCCATCGTTACATAAATCAGGTGCCCTCCACCCAGAGAAAGCCCGCCTGGCTGATACCCTCTGGGATGAATGGCGGTTCCCTCCTGGCCATGTAACAATGTCCATGGCAGAGTCAGCTGGGTGAGAGTGAAGGAAGCCGGCAGAAGGAGAAGGGCTCGGGCATGGGAAGTTTATAGCAGAGTCTGAAACAGGAAACACTCTAACATCTATTTTTTTTTCTCCCTGGGGTTGTAAATATAGATGTATTTTCTACTCTTAACTCTCCTTATATAGAAATATAATATGATAAGCTAGTTGCCCCAAGTCCCAAAGTAGGTAAGACACAAATTTAAGTACTTTTACAACTAACAACAACAACAATACTGGAGGCAGAGAGGGTTATTTTCAATATTGTATTTATTCAAAAGCACATAAATATGGTATATAGTACATGATATAATGGAAACAGTATAAAACTTGACTTGAATAATAAAAGACTCTACTAAGAAAGAAATATTGTTCATGAAGATATTTGTACCCACCCAAGTCAGAGCCCCTCGTTTACATTACAGTAGCACGGAGGCAGGGCATCGAAGCTGGGGTACAAGTTACATTCGTCACAGCACTGGAGGCCAGGGTAAGACCCAGCGGTGAGGGCCGCACCGACCTTGTCTGGGGTGACCATGGCTGGATTATTTTTTAAGGCCAAACAAACAGGTACCTTTGGCATGCTTAAGAAAAGACATATACAGAGCATAGGATTAGAATATTTCTTCTCGGTCCACATGTTACAACTGTCAGGGGGATCTGGAGAATTTGGGCCTGGAACCAATCAAACCCATGACACCAGCCCGAGATGAAAGCAATGCTGCCCTCCTCCCAAGTTCCTGGCCAATCCCTTCCTCTCCTAAGAGTGCCAGAAGTGTAAGATCAGCTTCCAGCAAATGAGGGAGAGTGAGTTGCAAGTGCGGGTCACCCAGGTGATCGATGCAAGTTCACCAAGGGCAGAGCACAACCCGGGAGGGTGCCAAGTCAGCCGTCCCCGGGTGCTGGGAGCTACCTTCCTGCTTACAGACCGAACTTCCCCAGAATGGGAACACAACTGCTGCTTTGTTTTTGTATTATTCTCCCCACTCATCACATAAAGAGTCTGAGACATGGACAAGCGCAGTGCCCTGATCAAACACATACAAGCAGAGGAGGAGCTGGAAATAAAAACCAGGTCATTCAAAGCTTGATGCAGGACTGTTCGTCAAACATGCTGTCTCCTTGGAACGTTAATGCATGGGAACACCACTGCTTCTGACAACCAGTCTCGCCCATATTTGAAGGCTCCTTTCCCCCAAACTTAACACTCCCTTTTCAGATCGACACTCCCTGGTGAGGCAAAGCCCAGGATCTTCACACAACTCAGCTTCCCCAGGGGCCTACAGGCCCATCCCACTGTGCCCAGAGCCAAGGACCCGCTGAGAGCTCCCCAACTCAGGCGGGGGGAACATCAGCTCAGCGCATCCTCCAAGTAAGCAGAGGCAGACTGTCACACCGTCTTCAGTCTGCAGACCTGTGGAGTCGACCCGCTGAGGGTACGGGAGGGCAAAGCAACGCAGACGCAGCGGCTGAGAACAGTGTCCTTGTGAGCTCACAGCCCCAGACCAGAAGGGGCAGAAAGCCAGCCTCTACCCTCCCCGCCTCGGTCCTCTCAAACCCTCCCGCTGTTCCTGACGTCACCCAGGGTGCGGCCACAGGGCCGGGGATAACCCCGCTCAAGCACAGAGCCCCAGGATCCCGTGTGAGGGGGTGTCAGCCCCTCTTACCCACATCACTCACTTCAGTGCGTTGGCTACTTTGTTGTAAAGACAGATGACCACGGCCATCAGAACGAGCATGGCCAACAGGATAGCGCCACCAATGCAGAACATAATTATCGTGTTAACTTTGGAGCTTTTATCTAGGCAGAGAAGTACAGGCAAGCAGTGAACGTGGCTTCCCTCCCCACAGTCACTTAGCAACCACAATATGCTTCCTTCAGTGAAGAAGAATGAACCCAATGCTTGTAAAGCACAAATAAGTCTTCCTAGGGGGGTGCCCAGGACCATAAGTGGGCCCAGAGATGGGGAAAAAGGTTCATTTCTAAGTGAGATGGGACTGACACACAAAGTCCAGAGAGAAAGAAGGAAAGACAGTGGGAAGAATCTTTTTCTCTCTTTCACATGCAGTAAAGTGCAGCTGTAAATAACAAACTTGCCTACCTTGGAACAAACGGTTTTACTTCCAAACATCTGGGCCTCCAGGTTCACTTTCAGAGTCAGAATTAAACCCCTGCTGTACATTAGGCTTAAAAATCTCTGACAACAATTATTAAGGGAACAACTTTCTTAAAATGTTATGTTCATTAATCCTAAGAATATACTCATCTCTTTTGTGAGATACGTGTTTCAGGAAAAGGAAATTTCTCCATTCTCCCTCTGACAACTGCCAATTTTCTCCTAAACCCTAAATCTTTCCAGGAAGTCCAAATTATGTGGAATAAGCAGTTTATTTAATCTAATGCCCTTAAACTGGGGTAAGGTGACATGGAAGAGAGAACGAAACCATCCAACCGCCAAAGCATACTTACGAGAATCTAAGTCGTCAAAGCTGGATGAAGGCTGACAGTAAAAAAAAATTACAATTAAAATAAACTTGAGGGAACAGTACATCTTATCAGGGATTTCTCAAACCTTTAATTTGAGAAAGAAAATTCTAACTGTCCCTGTTAGGAGTATTTGAGATGTACGTTTGAAGAGCTCGCTTTTAGAAGTGCAGCCTCCACGAGCAGAATGGAGAATCAACTGTCCAGCCCCAACTTCTGTGCCAATCAGGCCATACTCTGTGTGACATCAACTCTGGACACCAGCTCTCTTTCATGGAGTTCTGAATTCCATTCCATGCTCAGATATACTGTGGCACCAGTGGACATGTAAATGCCCAAATACTATTTTAAATAATTTCATTTCAATATCACATTTTCAGGTTCTGTTTCTCTCAGAGGACTTTTTTAAGGTTTAACTATTAATCAAAAGCAAATCTTTTTTTGGGGGTTCAATATAATAAAAAGACAGTGATGTGGGGAGGATAATATCTAAAAATGCTCAATATTTCTAAAAGTAAAATTATAGAAGGCTCATTAGACTCTGTTTTAGCAACACAAGGAAGTAGTATATACTTGTAGCCACTTAATAGGATTCAGATATAAGTTCAGTAGAGGAGGGCATGGCAACCCACTCCAGTATTCTTGCCTGGAGAATCCCATGGACAGAGGAGTCTGGTGGGCTATAGTCCATGGAGTCACAAAGAGTTGAACATGACTGAAGCAACTTAGCAAGCATAGGTTCACTGACTTCAGAATATTATCATACTTTATGGTTAAGACAAAAAGATTTCAAAAAGCAATTTGAATATCAGGATATCTTTTAAATCGGGCTCCTATGATTTCAAGGTACTCACAACAGCAAAGCTGGTTCCATTAAAGGAAAGAATTAATTTACCTACAAAGGGTTAGTCCTTGCTGCTCTGGCCAAACCCTGCGTTAGGTTACAAACAGCAAGGGAGTTATTACCAAAAATGGTGGCATAAGATCTCTGAAAATTCTCTCCTTTATAAAAGCAATGAAAATCTGGCAAAAAAAAAAAAATTGTCAGAATCAGGTTTTTCTGACTCTGAATACTAACTATAAGCTTTCAGCAGCTCAAGGAATATCTAAGAACTGAATTTCAGTATGAACAGCATGCTAGCCTGCTTTGTGGCACTGTTTCATCATTCATTCTCCAGCTCCATGGAAGCCTTATTTTCAACAGTCCTGATTCCAATGCAGCCAACCAGATGGAGCAGAATAATTAGAAGCAGAGCTCTTTCAAAGCCTCATTCCCAAGAACTGTCATTATCTGACTCATCTGCTGTTTTTCTGAAAGACCTCGCTTGCAAAAGCTATCTGTATTTGACCCAACTTGGGAGTCCACTCAGTGCAAGAAGTCTTCTCACAGAACTTTTGGCAAAGAGTTTTCACTTTCTGGCTCTCTGAGCAGTGGATAATATTTGGGGCAAATGATTGTTGTCAGTCAGTTGCAAAGTCATGTCTGACTCTTTGTGATCCTATGGACTGTAGCACGCCAGGCTCCTCTGTCCTCCAGTCTCCCGGAATTTGCTCATATTCATGTCCACTGAATCAGTGATCTCATCCTTTGTCATCCCCTTCTCCTCTTGCCTTCAGTCTTTCCCACCATCTGGGTCTCTTCCAGCGAGTTGGCTCTTTGCATTAGGTAGTCAAACTATTGGAGCTTCGGCTTCAGCAACAGCCTTTCCAATGAACATTTGGGGTTGATTTCCTTTAGGATTGACTGGTTTGATCTTCTTATAGTCCAAGGGTCTCCAGCACCACATTTGAAAGCATCAATTCTTTGGTGCTTAGCCTTCTTTATGGAAAAACTGGTGAATTAGATCCATAGAGGTTTTGAACAAATCTAAAGGCCGTGCACATATGTAGAGCTGTGTGCATGCAGAGTTATGAGTATGCTCCAGAAAGACATGAGATGGCCCTGGGCATTATATCCCAGCTGACCTTTTCCCAAGCAGGAAACTGAAGGTAAAAGCAGTTTTCAGCTTCTTGGCTGATACTACTGAAGGCATGCCCCAGGATGCACACAGAGCCTCTCAGGAAAGACTGGACAGTACACTGGATCCTGGTGGCTCAGATGGTAAAGAGGCTGCCTGCAGTGACGGAAACCTGGGGTTGATTCCTGGGTTGGGAATATTCCCTGGAGAAGGAAATGGCAACCCAACCCAGTATCCTTGCTTGGAAAATTCCATTGACAGAGGAGCCTGGCAGACTACAGTCCATGGGGTCGCAAGGAGTCAGACACAACTGAGTGACTACACCTGTCCAATCATTAGCTGCCTATTAAGCTAATCAATAAAGACTTCAGTGTTCATACATGACAAAGAATACTGACTTTACACAGAATTAGTTGAGAAAAGTCACTAAACAAGTATAACAAAACTTGGAGAATGGGGAGAACCTGATTTCCAGAGTTGCCATATTGTATTACAGTGTTTTACCACCTCATGAAACGAGTTGACTCACTGGAAAAGATTCTGATGCTAGGAGGGATTGGGGGTGGGAGGAGACGGGGACAACAGAGAATGAGATGGCTGGATGGCATCACCGACTCGATGGACATGAGTTTGAGTGAACTCCGGGAGGTGGTGATGGACAGGGAGGCCTGGTGTGCTGTGATTCATGAGGTCGCAAAGAGTCGGACACGACTGAGTGACTGAACTGAACTGAACTGAATCTTGCTTTTGCAGGGGTAGGGGGGACACAGCATGTGACCTGTGGGACCTCCGTTCCCTAACCAGGGACTGAACCCAGGCCATGTGATAAAAGCCTGGAATCCTAACCATTAGGCTATCAGGGAACTCTATGTTATTTTAAATGTGCAATTTTCAATAAAAGGCAGGACATGCAAAGAAACAGGAAAGTAATAAAAACTTTCCCTGAAGAAGCCCAGGTGTTGGCTCTGCTTGATAAAGACTTTAAATCAGCTATTTTAAACATGTCTAAAACACACCACCTCTAAAGAACTAAAGGAAAGTATGAGAATAGGAAAAAAAGAAAAATTCACTGGAGGGGTTCAACAAATGATTTGAGCAGGCAGAAGAAAGAATTAGTAGACTTGAAGACAAGTCAATTGAGATTATCCAGTCTGAGGAACAGAAATAAAAAATAAACTAAATGAACATGAACTTCCAATTTCCACTCCAAAACGTAAACAGTTTAGGAACTGTCATCCTCAAAACAAGAAAAAAATCAAAACAAATTGAAAACCAACAAGTCTTCTTAAGTAAACAAGATAATTGAAGTCACAGGGAAAATAGCCATCCCTTCTCCCCAAGGGCTTTCCTTGTGGCTCAACTGGTAAAGAATCCACCTGCAATGCAGGAGACCTGGGTTTGATCCCTGGGTTGGGAAGATCCCCAGAAGGGAAAGGCTACTCACTCCAGTATTCTGGCCTGGAGAATTCAGTTCATGGGATCACAAAGAGTCAGACAGGACTGAGTGACTTTCACTCACTTCACTCCCCCAAAAAGCTAAGAGGCAGATGAATACAGAGAATCATAGCATACAGCATACCAGAACAGAAACCACTGCTGGAACCAGCAACGGGTAATAACACTTAAACAGTAATTGAGGAATTGCTGGAGAATCAATGAGGACTAGCTTAAGAAAAACAAACAAACATTCCCCCTGGGGTCTCACTTTTGATTTTAGTGCACACTTTCATGAGTTTTACCTCTAAGAGATCAATTAGATTCTTATGGTGAACACTGAAAAAAACTCCTTCATGCTTTTGGTCTCCAATGACACCATTGTGGAGGTGTCTTTGTTACTGCTGGGAGATAGTAAAAATCCTCAATCTCCTCTGGGCTTCCTCCGATATCACCCCAGCAGTTAGGTGAAATAATGTTTCATATCTACCAGGTGAGTGTGGGAGTCCAGAGTTCCCAAGGTCTCCACTGACACCACAGAGAATAGGAAGAAGTGTTACTTACTACCTAGGGAAGAAAGTCTCAGCTCTACTCAGCCTTCTCTGACACTAACCTGGAGAGAGGGGCTTGGGAAATCTCTTTATAGCCTGGTGGAATGGAAGTCTAGTTTCTCCACGCAGTCTCTTCTGGGAGAGGGGAGTAGTGGGGAGACGAGGAGGAGTAGGGCCATAGTTTTTTCTGTGGTATTTGGCTGGAATACTGTCTTTTTAGGCTGCCTGTTTCCTACTCCTTTGGATAGAAACATAGGCTTTTGTTGGGCTTTTTTGTCTGCCCCCAATGGTGTTTGCAGGTTGCCAGCTTCTTCAGATCCAAGTCTAGAAATGTGAGGAAAAAACAAAATCCAGGGGACTCACCACTAGGTTTCCTTGAATCTCAAAAGTTACTAGCTAGTCTGTTTTCTTCTCTCCATCTTTCAGAGTCTTGCTTTACATGTTCAGTGTTTAGTTGCACAGTTAATACAAAACATAAGGTACCTAGTCAAGGCTATGGTTTTTCCAGTAGTCATGTGTGGATGGGAGAGTTGGACTATAAAGAAAGCTGAAAGCCGAAGAATTGACTCTTTTGAACTGTGGTGTTGGAGAAGACTCTTGAGAGTCCCTTGGACAGCAAGGAGATTCAACCAGTCCATCCGAAAGATCAGTCCTGGGTGTTCACTGGAAGGACTGATGTTGAAACTGAAACTCCAATACTTTGGCCACCTGATGCGAAGAACTGACTCACTGGAAAAGATCCTGATACTGGGAAAGATTGAAGGTGGGAGGAGAAGGGGACGACAGAGGATGAGATGGTTGGATGGCATCACCAACTTGATGCACATGAATTTGAGCAAGCCTTGGGAGTTGGAGATGGATAGGGAAGCCTGGAGTGCTGCAGTGCATGGGGTCACAGACACAACTGACTGAACTGGCTGAAGGAAAGGTACATCTACTCCATCTTACCAGAACATGAGAGATTTTGAAATCAACCTTCTACTTAATGATGAAAGCCAGTGCCAACCCTTCACTTGTCTGACCCAGAGTGAACAACTTAAATTCTGTACCCCAGGCACTTCACGTGTGTCAGGCCCCTAAATGGGGCCTGTCCACATCTCAATGTATCTTTCCAGCCTCATTTCCTGCTGTATTTCCCCACACCCAATGTATCTTCATGCCTGAGCCTTGGCTAGATGGCTCACTAGTCTCTCCTCTATCTGCTGAAATACTAATCCTGCAAAGCTTCACTAAAACACCATCTCCTCTGTAAAATCTTCACTGATTCCCATCTGGCCCACCTCCCATGTTAGTTGCTCCTTTTTCTTGGCCTCCATGACCTCTGCTTGTACGTCTCTGAAAATGTGAATTTTATTTACCTTAAGGTTTTCCAGCTCCTGCTTTAAGTCTAAACAAACACTTGTCTTAAGTAAATGAACCTACTATGCTCACCCTCACTGAACCCAATACTTTGAATTAAATTATCTGTGGGTTTCCTTTCCTCTCACTCAAAAATGTTTTATTTTTCCAAGTTTTCTTTTCTTCCTACTCCTTCCTGTTGAAGCAGCAATGATTCTGAGGTAAATAGTCTTAAATGACCTAAGTCATGACTAAGGACACAGGCTATGTTGACTTTCCTTACAGAGCTGACCACTTCATCTCTTGGTTTCCTTCTATTCCTGTGGTTACTGATTGCTGACTTACTTGATAACTCTGTACATTGAAAGTGTTTTTTTCAAGGTGTGAATTTTATGAGGAACAAACTCTGGATCCCCCAATTATCAAAAAGAGTCTAGAACCCATCAGGTGCTAGCATGTGTCATGGACAATGACTCAAACATGAATTTTATCAATCGAGTAACAATTTACCCCACCTAAGCCTCTAAATTCAGGCGCAGAAATAAATTCAGACATACCCATTTACCCCATGAAAACTGCATGAAATTAAAAATGTCAGTGTCCATAAAGATTCTGAAACACAGTGACACTCATTTGTTGAGAACTTGTTTACTTTTGTTGTCAAGGTAAAACAGCAGCCTCGAGTAGTGTCAATAGAAAACAGCCTACAAAATTTAAAAAATTTATTCATTTGGTTCAGTTTAGTTGCTCAGTTGTGTCTGACTCTTTGCGATCCCACAGACTGCAGCACATCAGGCCTCCCTGTCCATCACCAACTCTTGGAACATACTCAAACTCATGTCCACAGAGTCAGTAATGCCATCTAACCATCTCATCCTCTGTTGTCCCCTTCTCCTCCTGCCTTCAATCTTTCCCAGCATCAGGGTCTTTTCCAATGAGTCAGTTCTTTGCATCAGGTGGCCAAAGTACTAGTTTCAGCTTCAGCATCAGTCCTTCCAATGAATATTCAGGACTGATTTCCTTTAGGATGGACTGGTTGGATCTCCCTGCTGTCCAAGGGACTCTCAGGAGTCTTCTCCTACACCACAGTTCAAAAAAATTTATCTGGCTCTTTACAGAAAGCTTGCTAATCTCTGATGGAACATCAGATGTATCCTCTCATCAGACTGTTACATCTGCTTCCATCTCAAGTCTCAAAGTGGATAATATAAAAACTTTTAGAATAAAAAAAATTAAAGATACATCACAAGAAAAGGATAGGAGTCAAAGAAATTTTTCATAATTGCATATTTACTGAAAAATACATCAGAATAATGTAAATATGACTTTCTAAAGCAAGTGAAGAAATAAAAACATACTTCAACTGAAATGCTAAGAACAAAACAAAAAACCTCCTCGGTGAAAGAAATAAAAACCATAAAGGTGTTCGTTCCCAGCATTTCCAGGTTAGATTCCTTCACACAAATGAACTGTGGCAGGGGTGGCAAAAGAGAGCTCGCCTGTAAGTGGTGAAATGCCACAATATTATTCTCTAAGGCTCCATAATTTAAGTGTCCAACAACTAAAGAGGGAGGAGATGCTAGATTTTTCAGGATTATCTTCTTCCAAACCCTGTTACAACACTCTTGAGATATATTTTTTACAATGAGATCTGTGAAGTTTATTCTAAGACCATGCTGCTGCTGCTATTTAGACCCTAAGTCCCATCGAAGTCTATGTGACCACATGGACGATAGTCTGCCAGGATCCTGTCCATGGGATCCTCCAGGCAACAATATAGGAATGGGTTGCCATTTCCTTCTCAAGGGGATCTTCCCGACCTAGGAATGAAACCGAGTCTCTCGCCTGGCAGGTGGCTTCTTTACCACTGAGTCAGCTCTACGGTCCACTTTTTTCACAAGGCGGGGCTGACAGAAAGGGGCAGAAAGGCATCATAGGTTTAGCTATCCCCCGGGGATCTGGGAAGTTCCATCCAAGACCACTTTTACGGACCAAAGCTTAAAGGCCCTTCAGGTGCAGCTCAGATTCTACAGCTCCACAACAGACCAAAGGCCGCCTTCCTGATTGCTCCTCCTGGGGCCTGGAGTGCAGACCAGTGGGGCAAGCCCCTTCCGGCCCTTGTCTTTCTCCACTTTCCATCCTGCCCGGTGGGGCCCGGTGCTGGGCCCCGGGGGACAAGAGAGGGGTTCGGATCAGCTGAGAGGGTAACGTCCCAGGGCCCCAAACCTTCCCTAGAAATTCGCCCCGGCCCCACAGCTGCGGGGTACATCGTCCAAACTTCCTCGGCGAGAGACGAACTGCGGGCACCCACCTGATACCCTCGGAGGAAAGTGCGTGTGGGAGCCGGGTGAGGAGCGACAAGGCGACTCCACGGCCACCCGCGCAGTCCCCAAACCCCGCACCCAACTGCCATCAGCAAAAACTACCGGCGTCCACTCCAGAGACACCCACGGTCGAGAACAGGTCCTTCAGCTCTCGAGAGCAACGGACGCCACACCGAACTCGCGATGGACTCTCCTCAATGGACCAGCCCAACTCGGTCAGCCCAGCAAAAGGGGAGCGACACCACCGGCTTCAGCTCCTGGGATAACGTCGAATAACCGCTGCGTTCCCGCGCGCTCTGCACCGCGCCTGCGCAAATCCCAGGGCTTGGACGCGGCTGCCAGTGCTCATGCGCCGCCCTCCAGCTCTTTCCCCAAAGGCTTGGGCGCCCCCCCTCCGCCCAAACCGGCCGGTATGCGCATGCGTGTCTGCGGCAGCTGGTCCCTTCCCGACGCAGCCGGGAAGCCGCGGTTGTCAGGTTTGCCGCCGGCCGAGCCGGAAGTTGCCCTGTTCCTTCACCTTCCCTCGATCTGGCGCAAATTAAAGAGCTATAGAGAGAGGTTCCGGAGCCGGCCTGGCCCGTCGGTGGCCGAATGGAGACCGAGACCGTACATGGGCCGCTGACCCGCCGCCCGACCCTGGCCTCTTCCTGGGATGCCGCGTGCGGAGCCCTGGCCCGGAGTCTCCGTCTCACCCCGGCTGGGCTCGGCGCCCGGGACGCCGACTGGGAGGAGCTGCTGGAGCCGCCCGCCGCGGGGTGCGCCGGGCCGGCGGGGACTGGGCTGCGCCGGCTGACGGCCGCGCCTGGGGGAGCCGCGCGGGCGGGCGGGCGCCCTGAGGGGAGCGGGGCTGCGCCCGGGATGCGGGAGCCGCGCGGGCGGCGGGGCTGCGCCCAGAATGCGGGAGCCGAGCGGGAGCCGCGCGGGCGGCGGGGCTGCGCCGGAAATGCGGGAGCCGCGCGGGCGGCGGGGCTGCGCCGGGAATGCGGGAGCCGCGCGGGCGGCGGGGCTGCGCCCGGGGTGCGGGAGCCGCGCGGGCGGCGGGGGAGGGAGCGCCGGGCCCGGGTGGCGGGAGGGCACGGGAGCGTCGGCGGGAGCGCCGAGCGGACTCGGGTGCGAATGCTGGGGCCGGGGGCAGGTGCGCGGGAGGCAGCGTTTCACACACACGCCCCTTGAGTCCAGCTCGTCGGCTCCTGAGGCCCCTTGTCGGATCAGAACCGGCCTCTCATCCTGAAACAAAAACCTCCGGTCTGTCAAAATAGGCATTAAACAATCCAAATGTCGAATATCTTCATAAGCTTGATTTTGAAAATGGCACACATTTGTCCTTTATTCCATTCTGCAACCCCAGCCCCCGACCCCCGCACACACACTTCTAGCCTTTTTTTTTGTTTGTTTAATTTCATGCTGGCCACTCAGTAAATCTATTTCATTAACTAGATAAGCTTCCCTAGTGGCTCAGAGATTAAAGCGTCTGCCTCCAATGCAGGAGACCCGGGTTCGATCCCAGGGTCGGGAAGATCCCCTGGAGAAGGAACCGGTAACCCACTCCAGTATTCTTGCCTGGAGAATCTCGTGGACTGAGAAGCCTGGTAGGCTACAGTCCACGGGGTCGCAAAGAGTCGGACACGACTGAGCGACTGAACGGAACGGAACGCCAATGTAGATAGAAGTCAAGGGAAAATAGTGGAGGCCCTCGTCTAAAGCATCATGTCATCATGATTTCTTTATTGCGCATTTATTTGGTCAGTGTTTTGGAGTGCACTTGGACTCCAAATGCAGACGTAAGGGATTTGGATAATATGTCAACCCTGTGGCCCAGTAAGTGGATTAACGACAATGTTCAGAGAACTATAGGTATATTCTTCATTTTCTTTTCAGCCAGGATCAGGTGATTTTGAAAAGGAACCTGAACAACCAAGATGAAAACCCCTGCTTCCTTTACCTGAGATGTGACCCTCATGGAGGTGAAGAAATCGTTTCTATTGGCATTTTAAGTTCAGCAAGAAATATGGAAGTGTACTTAGGAGAGGAGTACTGTGGAACCAGTAGGGGCAAGAATGTTTGTAATGTTCTGGATAACAGGTTTGTGACTTATGCATGTGGAAGTGTTCTGAAGTAGTGTTGTGTTTTCTTGAACTTTTGCAGTATTTGTTGATTCTCTGACATTGGTGCTAAACACTGGGAGAGAGAAGATAGAAACATACCAGCAGACGTAGAAGTTTAGGCCTTTAGGGATCTTAAAGACAGTCTAGAGCAGCCTAGTTGTTTTTATAAATGTGGAAATGGAGAGCTAATGGAAGAGAGAGAAGTTGATAAAATATCATAGCTAGTTAGTGGAAAAGTTTTATTAGAATAAAACTCTGGTAAGTGTTTCACATTTGTTTTATTTAACTTACAAGGCTCTGTTTTCCAAAAATTAATTTGTCTGATCAGTCTAGAATTTTGACCATTTTCCTATAGGAGACCGTTTACAAATAGTGCATGAATTCAAGACTGCCATACCAGCATACTTAACCCATTATTATACTTTTTGATTTTTTCCCCCCAATTTCTTATGAAGATTCTGTCTTAATCGTTTCTTAATATGAATCAAAATGTGAACCGGGCATGTTGTATATAATGGATATATTCTTGAGCTTTATGGTGTGCTCTGTGCTACATGATTAATACTGTTGATTAATTTTCTCATGTAGCTAGTAACTGGCAGATAGTGTTTTTATATCCAGTGCAACTCCACAGGAAATTCCAACTGTTTATGTCTCACCAGGAAAACTGAATTTCAGGATTTAAATATTGTCTTGGAAACCTTTATTTTTAACTGTAACTATTATAAATGATAATGTATGAAACTTTTATAATTTTTTTTATTTTTAGTGAACATGAAAAGATTACTTTGTACAAAAAATATCTAAAATTGGAGTCTCCCACATATGCTTGTAAAATAAAGGTAAGTCATTCCTAAATTTTAACTAATTTGAAAACTATAGTTGTTTTTCTGCCTTATATACACTTTCTGTTGAGTGGGTAAAATAATTAGTCCAACTTGGTTTCCAGTTCTAGTTCAGAAATACTTAGTAATTATTTTCTAAAAAATTATGCTTTTTTTAAAAAATTTGAACATTTATTACATTGCTATGTCATGACATATCCTGTTGATAACACAGTGATATTTTACTTTTAAGCCTCCAAAAACTGTGATTAAAAAAATAAAAATTTTAACTAAGTTATAGTTTATTTACTTGAATATGTAAGTTTAAAAGATTTGTTATCTTTTTATGAAAGGTGTCAAAAAAAAAAGCATATGCAGTTTTTGCCCCCAAATATTTAGAAAGATAAAATATAATTAGAGAACTTTCAGACAAGGGTAACACAAAGTTAAAGAGAATTGAACTGGTGTCTTCAGCATGAACAATATTGTTAAAGTGAAGTTTACTGATGTCATCAGGTGTAGGGAAAGGGTATAGAGCTGGAAACCATAAGCCCTGGCTATTATGTAGGCTCTTTTGCTGACTAGCAGAGTAATCTTGAGCCAGTTTCTTCATTTTTGTTTGGACCTACTTTATGGGTAATATTAGGGAACTGAAGAAAATAAATTATTGAATTGATTATTTTTATCTCTAAAATTCTGTGCTGATTATTACAGAAGAGCAAAGATGTTGTTTAGGTGTGTATACTAATAGCTTCTAAAGTTGTTTAAGGTGATTCATTCATCCACACATATTGGAAAGCCTATTAATGACAGATATGGTACTTGACATTTAGGAATTAGAAATAAATTGGAATGAAGCCATCACATTGCTAATATTATAGTGGGCAAGACAGATAATAGGTTGATTCAGTGTGGAAAATAGGTACCACATTCACTCCTGAGAAAGGTTTGGGGCAGGAATAATAAGGAAGTTGAGATGTGGGTGTATACATTTCATGAGGTATTTACTCACTTGCTGATGACAGTCACATCTTTGGTGCAACACTGTTTTTGGATCATGGACCTGTATTCACCTGTGTCTTTGTGTGATGTATGGGTTTGTTGTCTCTGAAGGTGAAAGGGATTCATAACTGTCAACTACCAGGGAGTGCAGAGAGTTTGATTTAGGAAAATCTTTGCGTTTGTATGACCTCTTCTGGGCCAGTAGTACCTTCAATAGTTTATGAAAGTTGAATGATAGTTACTGATGTGTGTCTTTGAGCACTCACTCAGTGATCTATACTGGACATTTTAACACACAATCCTTATAACAACCATGTGAACTGATTTTACCCCTGACTCAAGTTTGGCATCTGCCCAGGGTCACCCAGGCACAGCCCTCACTGAACTCAGGTCTGTCTGATTCTAAATCCTGTTTGCGTTCCACTTTGCTACTTTGCAGTCCTACGGCGCACAGGAAACATCTTGGTTTAGAAGCATGAACAAAGTGAGGCAGCATGAAGCACGGAATAGCTCCTGGGACAGAAGCCAGAAGAACTAGGCTCAGAGACTGACCTTTATTTACTCTTGACACATTAGAAAATCACCGTGAACTCATCTTTTCTATGTGCAAACTGTTGAGCTCTCTTAAGTCATCTGGACATTCTCTTAGAATTCCTTTAAAATTTATTCTAAATTTTAAAATACGGAACTGTATTAACTATCAGCCAACACCTTGCATGGGCTTCTAGTGAGTCTTATTTAATATCACATAATATTATGGCAAGTTTCAGTATGTTAAGGACTCAGATTGGAATAGTTTATCTTTAATTCCTTAAACTATTAAGTAAAACATTAATTACACTTAATTTTTTTTAGTTGCAAAAAGACTTTAAAGTTTATGTAGTTCTTTATAGCTTTTTTCTGTGACTAGAGAAACTTTAAAATGTACTTGAGGTTAATTTTTAGACTTTTGAATGCTTCAGTGTTACTTCAATATTGACAAGAAATGACCTTAAATAATGGTTGTTTTTATTGCTATTAATTTTGCTGAACTTTTGTGTTACAATAGCTGCTCTCCTTTGGTGAAAAGAACTGTGTGTTCATCAGTAAAGTTGTGGTACACGTAAGACCAGTCTCGGCACATTCTTCAGCAGGCTCTCGCGCTCTTGGATCAAGGATAGACCTGGAGAGGGTCCAAACCATCATGGAGTCCATGGGGTCAAAGTTATCACCTGGAGCTCAGCAGTTGATGAAGATGGTGAGATTCCAGCAGCAGGTGAGTAGGAATGGATTTCTTTCCAGATACCATTACATTTCTCTAAATGATAGCACTTTACTACAACATGTGGTGACATAAATTTTTTCCTTTTAGCTTTTATTATTACTGATTTCCCTGTTATCTTTACTGACTTATATAAAAATTGCATCTTGCAAAAAAAAATGGTTTTTACAGACTTCACAATTTTCTGTTAATTCTCTAGCTCATTCATTCAGCAAGCATTTACTTAGCCCGTTTTTCATGAATAATGCACTGTTTCGATTACTTTAAAAAGTTCTAAGGTGAATTAGTCTACAGCCAGTCTTTTAAGAATTTCTGTAGACTTAATAGGGAACTCAGGGCATGTAAGTGGGGAATGTTGAGAAAGACTAGGAAAGGCTTATTAAAGAAAGTGGCATTTTATCTGGGCCTTTAAAGAGAAAGGGTGGGATTAAGCAAGTGAATTTGGAGAGATGCAACTTAAGAGCTGGAGAATAGTTCAGATTAAATCTTCAGTGCTGGAAGGAGTAGGATGTAGCTAGGAAGGGAATAGAAGTTCATTTCTCTGGAGTGAAGATGTGATAGGAGAAGCCTCAGGTGGACTGGGGCTGGATCATAGAGGATTTTGAATGCTATAAAGTTTGTGGGTGTCTTTTAGCTTCGCATGACAAAATGTGATCCACTGGAGAAGAGAATGACAGACCACTTCAGTATTCTTGCCTTGAGAACCCCATAAACAGTATGGAAAGGCAAAAAGATAGGACACTGAAAGATGAACTCCCCAGGTCGGTAGGTGCCCAGTATACTACTGGAGATCAGTGGAGAACTAACTCCAGAAAGAATGAAGAGACGGAGCCAAAGCAAAAACAACACCCACTTGTGGGTGTGACTGGTGATAGAAGCAGGGTCCGATGCTATAAAGAGCAATATTGCGTAGGAACCTGGAATGTTAGGTCCATGAATCAAGGCAAATTGGAAGTGGTCAAACAGGAGATGGCAAGAGTGAACGTAGACATTCTAGGAATCAGTGAACTAAAATGGACTGGAATGGGTGAATTTAACTCAGACGACCATTATATCTACTACTGTGGGCAGGAATCCCTTAGAAGAAATGGAGTAGCCATCATGGTCAACAAAAGAGTCCAAAAGGCAGTACTTGGATGCAATATCAAAAACGACAGGATGATCTCTGTTCATTTCCAAGGCAAACCATTCAATATTACAGTAATCCAAGTTTATGCCCCAACCAGTAACACTGAAGAAGCTGAAGTTGAACGGTTCTATGAAGACCTACAAGTCCTTTTGGAACTATCACCCAGAAGAGATGTCCTTTTCATTATAGGGGACTGGAATGCAAAAGTAGGAAGTCAAGAAACACCTGGAGTAACAGGCGTATTTGGCCTTGGAGACAGGATGAAGTAGGGCAAAGGCTAATTGAGTTTTGCCAAGAGAATGCACTGGTCATAGCAAACACCCTTTTCCAACAACACAAGAGAAGACTCTACACATGGCCATCACCAGATGGTCAATACCGAAATCAGATTGATTATATTCTTTGCATAAAAGATGGAGAAGCTCTATATAGTCAGCAAAAACAAGACCGGGAGCTGACTGTGGCTCAGATCATGAACTCCTTATTGCCAAATTCAGACTGAAATTGAAGAAAGTAGGGAAAACCACTAGACCATTCAGGTATGACCTAAATCAAATCCCATACGATTATACAGTGGAAGTGGGAAATATATTTAAGGGACTAGATCTGATAGAGTGCCTGATGAACTATGGATGGAGGTTCGTGACATTGTATAGGAGACAGGGATCAAGACCATCCACAAAAAAAAGAAATGCAAAAAAAGCAAAATGGCTGTCTGAGGAGGCCTTACAAATAGCTGTGAAACAAAGAGAAACGAAAAGCAAAGGAGAAAAGGAAAGATATACCCATTTGAATGCAGAGTTCCAAAGAATATCAAGGAGAGGTAAGAAAGCCTTCCTCAGTGATCAGTGCAAAGAAATAGAAGAAAACAATAGACTGGGAAAGACTAGATCTCTTCAAGAAAGTTAGAGATACCAAGGGAACATTTCATGCAAAGATAGGCACAATAAAGGACAGAAATGGTATGACCTAACAGAAGCAGAAGGTATTAAGAAGAGGTAGCAAGAATACACAGAAGAACTGTACAAAAATCTTCACGACCCAAATAATCACACTGGTGTGTACACTCACAGACATCTTGGAATGTGAAGTCAAGTGGGCCTTAGGAAGCATCACTATGAACAAAGCTAGTGGAGCTGATGGAATTCCAGCTGAGCTATTTCAAATCCTAAAAGATGATGCTGTGAAAGTGCTGCACTCAATATGCCAACAAATTTGGAAAACTCAGCAGTGGCCACAGGACTGGAAAAGCTCAGTCTTCATTCCAATCCTAAAGAAAGGCAATGCCAAAGAATGCTCAAAATACCACACAATTGCACTCATCTCACACGCTAGCAAAGTAATGCTCAAAATTCTCCAAGCCAGGCTTCGGCAGTACATGAACCGTGAACTTCCAGATGTTCAAGCTGGATTTAGAAAACGCAGAGGCACCAGAGATCAAATTGCCAACATCTGCTGGATCATTGAAAAAGCAAGAGAGTTCCAAAAAAACATCTATTTCTGCTTTATTGACTATGCCAAAGCCTTTGACTGTGTGGATCACAATAAACTGTGGTGGAAAATTCTGAAAGAGATGGAAATACCAGACCACCTGATCTGCCTCTTGAGAAATCTGTATG
This sequence comes from Moschus berezovskii, assembly GCF_049115385.1. Lineage (NCBI taxonomy): Eukaryota > Metazoa > Chordata > Mammalia > Artiodactyla > Moschidae > Moschus > Moschus berezovskii. Next base: position 88,540,339 of record NC_142471.1, read on the forward strand.
CAGGTCATGAAGCAACAGTTAGAACTGGACATGGAACAACAGACTGGTTCCAAATAGGAAAAGGAGTACATCAAGGCTGTATATTGTCACCCTGCTTATTTAACTTATATGCAGAGTACATCATGAGAAACGCTGCGCTGGAAGAAGCACAAGCTGGAATCAAGATTGCTGGGAGAAATATCAATAACCTCAGATATGCAGATGACACCACCCTTATGGCAGAAAAGTGAAGAAGAACTAAAGAGCCTATATGAAAGTGAAAGAGGAGAGTGAAAAAGTTGGCTTAAAAGCTCAACATTCAGAAAACTAAGATCATGGCATCAGGTCCCATCACTTCATGGCAAATAGATGGGGAAACAGTGGAAACAGGGCTGACTTTATTTTGGGGGGCTCCAAAGTCACTGCAGATAGTGACTGCAGCCATGAAATTAAAAGACGCTTACTCCTAAGTTATGACCAACTTAGCATATTAAGAAGCAGCAACATTACTTTGCCAACAAAGGTCCATCTAGTCAAGGCTATGGTTTTTCCAGTGGTCATGCATGGTTGTGAGAGTTGAGAAAGCTGAGCACTGAAGCATTGATGTTTTTGAACTGTGGTGTTGGAGAAGACTCTTGAGAGTCCCTTGGAGTGCAAGGAGATCCACCAGTCCATCCTAAAGAAGATCAGTCCTTAGTGTCCATTGAAAGGACTGATGTTGAAGCTGAAACTCCAATAGCTGGCCACCTAATGGAAAGAGCTGACTCATTTGAAAGACTGAAGGCAGGAGGAGAAGGGGACAGCAGAGGATGAGATGGTTGGATGGCATCACCAACTCAATGGACATGAGTTTGGGTAAACTCTGGGAGTTGGTGATGGACAGCGAGGCCTGGTGTGCTGCAGTTCATGGGGTCACAGAGAGTCGGACATGACTGAGTGAGTGAACTGAACTGAACCAATTATGTGTAAAGATGGGTCAGCAGGAAGTGAGGCTGCAAGATGGAAAACATCTGTTATTTCTCATCCAGATGAGGGTTAAAAAGGGCCTAAACTTGAAGGAGGAAGCAGGTCCTGGGCTGTGAGATGCTACAGCAGTGGTACTGGTGAGACCTGACCATAACTTAGTATGAGTTTTGTGGGAGAAAAACAATCAGAAACTAAAGTTTTGAAGATGCTGTTACTAATAATACACATGGAACACAACGGAGGGAGTGACTTGGGGAAAAAGGAATTTAATTTGGAAGTATTGAATTTTAGATGTGAAACTTTAAAACAAGAAATACAAATTAAAATAGCATATAACTTCTGTGAGATTTGCCAATATTAATTTAGTAGGAGTATCATTGGAGGGACGGGCAGACATAGGAGAACAGGAGAGCTGGTGATGATCTTGGAAACCTCAGAAAGGAGAGCTTCCAAAAGAACAGAGTCCGTCCTCTTCGTTCTCTGGTAGAGTGATCTCACCTGCATAGCTCAGGAGGTTCCTAACAGATGCTCCTGCTCCAGTGCTCCGTCTCCACAGAGCAACCAGAATGATCTCAGGGTCCATCAGACTCGACTTCCCCTGTGTGATGTCCCCGAACTGCTTCCCCCCGCAGCAGAGTTAATCCAGATTCCTCACCCTGTCATCTCAGATCTGGGCCATCGTTCCCTCCTCAACACCATCTCCTGTCGCATCTCCTCAGATGCTCGTCTCTAGACATTCTGAGGTGTGTGTTCCCCAGATACCCACCTGTGCTCCCACCTCAGGACCTCTGCACTCTTAACTGTTCTCTTTGGCCAGAATCCCCTCTTCTCCATCTTAGCAAGTCTGCCCTTTTCTTGTTCTTTCAGCCTCATCTTAAATGTTCCATCTTAAGCAAGACTGTCCCTAACCACCCTGTTTAAAATAATTAGCCTCTTCCTCCAAACCTCTTATCATATTTTCATCAGAGCTTTCTCGACTATTTTTGTTTTTATTCGTGTATTGTTCTGTTTATCTCACTAATATATAAACTTTGTGCAAATAGGACCTGGCTGTCTTGTTTATGGCTCCAGGTAAGTACAAAGTATATACGCCCTTCAGATTATCAACCAGGTACTCCTTAGAGATCTTCAGGGAGTCGGTTTGAATAGTGATAAGATGAAAGTTTTCAGTGTCCACCTCTTTGCGATCTTGAGGACTGTAGCCCGCCAGGCTCCTCTGTCCATGGAATTCTCCAGGCAAGAATGCTGAAGTGAGTTTCCATTTCCTCCTCCAGGGGATCTTCCCCACCTAGGAATAGAACTCAGGTCTCCCACATTGCAGGCAGATTCTTTACTATGTGAGCCATCAGGTTAGGTGATAAGATGTAAAGTGTCACATGAGCTCTGTAGCTGTCTGTTGAGTATAAAGTAGGAATGTTTCATAATCAGAACCCCTCCTCCTGTGGAAGGGGTGTAATGACACATACTCTTTAGAACCTTCATGTGTTAATTGGGGCAGGGCCTGTCCAGAAGGGGAAAGGAAGGACCTGGGAGCAGCTTACCGGCCTCTCCCTGTTTCACCTGTGCCTTGTGAAAAATTTTATTAAAGTGGTTTCTTATTTTCTTGTTTCGAAGTTCAAATGTGTGAACTTGACTGTTTTTGCTTCTGCAGTTTAGAATAATTGAGTGGGAATTCTGTCTCTAAATTCCTGGTATATGATTGTCATTTAAAGTTATCTGAGTGAAAGCTGTGAGAAAATATATTTTCTCAAAGAAAATATATTCAGTTATTCAAGATTTTTATTGTTTACCTTTTACATCTTTAAGAAAATGAAAAAAGATCTTTTTTCTTGCTTTTTCAAAGTGATACTTACACACGCACATTCTTTATAATTAAAAGAATTAAAGATGATCTTCAGAAATCCTACAAGATGTTCATAAACAGTTTTTCAGAAATCTTGGAGTATATGTATATATATTTGAAATTAAATATACATGTACAAGTATATGGACACAATTCTACATAAATGCTTTCATGGTTTTCAGCCTGCTGTATGTTTTTTCCACATGTTAATAGCATATGACATGTGCCCTAAACAATCAGTACATATGAATCATTTTATATATTTTTTTCTGCCTACTTTAAAAAAGGTTTGATGTCCCTTGCAAGGCAACATATGACAGCTCAAGAAAATTAAGAATTGAATAAAGGCAAACAAAAGAAGTAGAAGAATAGCCACCAGCATCTAAAGTTGGTTCATTTACTGCACTGTCCTATAGACTAACCTGTGAATTTCTCAACATTTAATACAAAGTAAAAAGTAATCACCTTAAGAGCTTTTCTCTAGAAGAATATGACTAATTTTTATGATCAATGAATTTCTTATAATTATATAATTATATAAATATATATAATTATAATAATGTTATAATATATCAGAAAAGAAAAATTCATATAGCAGATGCCTTAATTGAATTTAGATTTTTCTGATTAAAATTTCTGGCAAATTAATTGTCATTTACAGTTTTGACATTGAGTCCACTATTAATGTAATCGCAATTTTGTAGACTTTTCAATTTTCTATCATAAAGTTTTCTTGTAGTATCAAAATTATGCTACCACCAAAAATAATCGAGTTTTGCCTTTATGATTCAATAAAGCTTCTTTTCAACAAAGGAGAGTGGTCTAATTTTTAAATTTTATAAATTGTATATAATCATCATTCTTTAGGAATAATTTAATATTTACTTAAAACTTGCATTCAATAGAAGAAGATAAGATTTTGTTATAGAGGGAGTTTCTCCAGTGGGCAGTTGAGTAGAAGTTCCTTGGGGCCCTGTTGCTCCCACACACCAACTTCCCTGGCTCTCATTATTCGTATGTCCTGTTGTATTTTCCCTGAAGTATCACTGGCTCCATCCACAGGGTTTCTTTCTTTCTTTGTTGTCTATCTCCCCCTGCTGCCTAGATTGTACTGTCCACACATCAGTGATTTTGTTTTTTGTTCACTGGCTTATTTCCAGGGCCTGAAACAGTACCTAACACAGAGTAGATTTCTGGAAGATATTTGTTTAACGAGTAAGTTTGGGGCTCACTTAATCCAAGAATCATTTTTCAAATATCCAGAAAATATATGGATTGAGTGTCTTCATCTAATCTTGAATAATAATTTTCTTAGTCTCTCATACAAGGTTTTGAACAATAATATCACTGTGAGATGATATTCCCTGATAAGTATCTCTAGTAGAGATCTGGGTTTAGAATTTAGGATGGCACCATAAAATTTAACAGTTAGCTAGGCTAGAGGTAGTTTTGCTTTTCTCTTGCAGAAAAATTGAAGACCATAGCAAGAGTGTGCCTCCCTATAGGAGACAGTATAACCTCCTATCAGATGTGAGCCAGTCTTCTCAGGAACGAGTATAGCCTAGCTAGTTGAGTTGAGGCCACAAAACATAATTATTACCCTATAAATTATTATGGCAGACATGGCCAAAAGGTAGCTAGCTCATTTTAATCATTGAAAATGTCACAAAAATATGCAGACTTTAAGTATATAAGTAGAACATCAAACTTTAAGCAAGTAACTATCTAGTCTATCTTCTAGTGAAAACAAATTGTATTTCTTTAGGGTGGCCTACATTTGTGACAGTGGGCAGATGATTTTTAATTCTAGGAAAATTATCAATTATCGTGACTCATTAGAAGATACCATAGATTAAGGAGGCCTTTGTAGTGGAAACATTAAAATATGCCTATGCAATTTTACTAAGTATGCTTGTATTTAATTGAAGATTTTCCATAGCAAAACTACACTGAAATGACTAGAAGTCCTGACTCTGGAGTTGGGTGTCCAGGGTTCCAGTCCTAGCTCTGCCACAGACGGCTGTGTTACCTTGGCCAGGTTAGCTTTAGTCTTTTCTCCTCAACTCAGTATTGGGACAGTGGCTGTAGCCTACTCCACGTGGATGTTCTGAGGCTCAGATGAAAGAAGGCAGCTTGCCTGACTCTAGGTTACTGCAGAGTTAGCTGTCATTATCATTAATGTTGCTGCTGTTTTCTTATCTGCCTTCCTTAGAATTGTGTTGCCATCGGAGAGCAGCTGCAGTGGATACTGGGAGACACGGGACACAAGCGCGTGACGGGACTGCAGTCCTCGTCTCCTCCGGGAGCCTTCGACAAGTCATCCTCCACACCTTTTCCTTTCAGAACTGGATTGACATCTGGAAACGTGACTGAAGACTCGGAAGCTGACACTGAGAAAAGTCCGCAGCCAGCTGGTGGAGGAAGTATGAGCCGCCTCCAAGAGTGTAAAATTGTGCCACAAAGCCGTTCTCTTCTTGAGAATGATCTGAAGAATGCAGTATCTTCTTTCTTATCAAAGAAAGCAAGTGACAGCTCACACATACCTAACTCCGAGTTGCTGCCTTTTCTCCAGAATTTGTGTGGTCAGGTGAGCCATCTCCGGGTGGGACCCGGCACCAAGTGGCAGGACAGCGTCGCCAAGCCCGGCGGAAGCTCTGGGGGTGTCACGTAAGTGTTTAGACCCGTGTGGTCGAGATGGGCTGTGGGGGAGGGGGAGGAGGCAGGTGGAGGAAAGAGGTTTGTTTCAGCAGCTTCTGCCTGAAATTGTTTCCGGAGAGAACTGTAGGAGCCTTGACAGTTCACCACTGACACACATAGAGGAAAGAAATGTTCTGCAGAGTAGAATGCATTGCTTTGAAAGGTGTGTAAAGTGGAGGTGCCGAGCCCTTCTCAGGCGTTTGGTGGGAGGAGTATAAGCAGCAGACGGGTCAGAGTAGAGAGTTACCCGTATGAAAGGAGAGGAGCTGTGGTAGCCGTGATGTGTACACTGTTTGCCTGATTGTATGAAGTGAGCCACTGCAACGGATTTTCCTTGTAGATCCTGTGTGACCCAGGCTAATTTTGGAGTCATCCAAACAGTTTTCAGCTCTTAATTATTTACAGTATACATTTCTTATCCTCTGGTTTCATAATTCCAATTTTTTCCAGTCCTGCTTTGATTAAGTGGTAGCAATTTAGTATGTTCCCCATCCTTTATATAAATGGAATGTGTCCAAATATTGCACTGGAATTCAGGACTCTAATCATAGTCCTGGCTTAACTATTTGACTTAACTATTTCAAACTTTGGATTTTTACTTTTATTACATTATAAAATGAGGTAGTTCTGTTGGTTGAATTTTTTTTTTTTAATGTTCCAATAGCATTCAGTTTGAGGAGTTTAATAAGTTAAAAAAAGTGGTTCCTACTTGAGAAGGACAAGGAAAGATAACAGTCTTTAATAGTTTAAGTTACTTTAATGTTAGTGTAGTGTAGTCGCTCAGTCGTGTCCGACTCTTTGTGACCCCATGGACTGTAGCCCACCAGGCTCCTCTATCCATGGGATTCTCCAGGCAAGAATACTGGAGTGGGTTGCCATTGCCTTCTCCAGGGGGTCTTCCCAACCCAGGGATCGAACCTGGGTCTTCCGCATCACAGGCAGATGCTTTACCGTCTGAGCCACCAGGGAAGCCCAAGGTTGGTGCAAACTTAATTGTGGTTTTCGGACCGTGAATTTTAAATCATTATAACTAAGCTCAAACACATCTGTACTAGTCAGAGTAGGAACCATTACAATCAACACATTTTTACCAACAAGAAATAAGTTTGTTTATTCCTGTAGTGTAAAAATCTGTGCCTCTGGATCTGACAAACTCTTGGAAAGCATTTTCTGCCTCCTGCTGGTTGTGGAAGCATTTTCCCTGCAAAAAGCCGTTGAGATGCTTGAAGTGGTAGTCGGTTGACAAGAGGTCAAGTGAATGTGGGGGGTGAGGCAAAACTTTGTAGCCCAGTTCGTTCAGCTTTTGAAGCACCGGTTGTGTGCCGTGCACTCAGGGATTGTCGAGGAGAAGAATCGGGCCCTTTCTGTTGACCTATCTGGCTGCAGGTGTGGCAGTTTCCAGCACACCTCATCGATTTGCTGAGCACGCTTCTCAGATGTAATGGTTTTGCTTGGATTCGGAAAGCTGTAGTGGATCAGGTGGGCAGCAGACCACCAAGAGTGGCCATGACCGTTTTTTGGTGCAGGTTTGGCACTGGGAAGTGATTTGGTGCTTTTTCTCAATCCAGCCACTGAGCTGGTCAGCACTGGTTGTCTTATAAAATGCACTTTTCATCACATGTCACAATCCAATTGAGAAATGGTTTGTTATTGCATACAATAAGAGAAGATGATACTTCAAAACGATATTTTTTTTTGTTTTTCGTCAGCTTACGAGGCAAACACTGAGCCAGCTTTCTCACCTTTCCAGTTTCCTTCAGATGTCAAATGACCATAGAATGGTTGACGCTGAGTTCTTAGGCAGCTTTCTTGGGTAGCTGTATGAGGATCAGCTTCAATGATTGTTCTCAGTTGGTCATTGTCAACTTCCGTGACCGGCCACTGTGCTCTTCATCTTCAAGGCTCTTGTTTCCTTTGCAAAACTTCTTGAATCCCCACTGCGCCAGATATTCCTTAGGAGTTCCTAGACCAACTGTGTTGTTGATGTTGGGAGTTGTCTCTACTGCTTTATTTCCCACTTTGAAGTCGAATAAGAAAATCACTGAAAGGACTTTCCTGGTGGCTCAGATGGGAAAGAAAATGCTTGAATTTGCTTTTTGTCTAACATCATTTCCCTAATCTAATATAAATATAAAATACACAACAAGTAATAAGCCATTAGCAAAAAAATCATAAAGCGAGAATGCACATTAAAATGATGTGTAACATAACCACATTTATCTAAGAATGTATTCCATTATCAAACAGCAGGTTTCAACAGTGCAAAACTGAAATTACTTGTGCACCAACCTAATACTTTAAAAGTATTAAATTACTTTAATACTTTAGACTTCCCTACTTCCTAATTGTCAGAGAATTTCTTTCATCATGACTAGGTTTCTGTCAAATATTTTTCCTATGGCCATTTATATGATCATGAATTTTCTTCTGTAGTCTGATCTTATGGGGAATTACATTAATTTCAAAACTTGAACCCACCTTGCATACCTAGAGTAAATCCCACTCAGTTGTGGGCTGTAATTTTTATACAATGTTGGATCTGATTTGCTAATATTTTGTTGAGTATTCTTGCATCTAATTTATTAGAGGTACTGGTCTGTATTTTTCTTGTCCTGTCTTTGGTTTTTCCTATGAGGATAATACTGGCCTCATAAAATGAGTTCCACATCTTAAAAGAGATTGTGTACAACTGGCATTATCTCTTCTTAAGATGTTTGGTATTGATAGGAGTCCTCAGTGCAACCAGCTGGGCCTGGATATTTCTTTCTCAGATATTGTTAAATTACAAATTCAGTTTTTAACAGTAAAGTTGTCAGTTCTCCCCATTGATACAAAGGTTTAATGCAATACATACTAAAATTTCACCACAATATTTTATAGACAGAGACAGGATTATTTTAAAAATTCTATGAAAAGCAAAAGAGGAAGAATAGCTAAGACAACCTTGACAAAAAGAATGAAGCGGGGGCATCCCTCTTCCAGTGTCGAGTCTTCTGCAGCGAGAGGATCAAGACAGGGCAGTGATGGCGGAGGGGCGGACACAGGGGTCAGTGGAGCCCAATAGAGGGTCAGAGATAGACCCACACAGGTGCGCTCAACTGAGTTTTGACAGAGGCGCAGCAGCAGTTCAGTAAAGGAAGAAGAGTCTTTCTAACTCATGGTGCTGGAGCAGATGGATATCCAAAGAGCAAAGAGTGAACTGTGACCCAAACCTTGTACCTTATACAAAACTTCACTCAAAATGGATCAGAGCCGTAAGTGTAAAACATGAAGCTCTGGAAGTTTTCTAATAATCCATAGGAGACATTCTTTGGGAACCTAGACAAGATTTCTTAGATATGACACGAAAAGCAGGAAAATTGAAAATATACTGGACCACATGAAAATGCAAAATTTTGCTCTGTGAAAGACTCTGGGGGCTTCCCAGTGGCTCAGTGGTAAAAAAAATCCTGCCAGTACAGGAGACAAGGGTTTCCCTGATCTGATAAGATCCCACGTGCTGCGGGGCAGCTGAGCCTGTGCACCCCAACTGTTGAGTCTGTGCTCTAGAGTGCAGGAGCCACAACCACTGAAGCCCCCGTGCCCCAGAGCCTGTGCTCCACACGAAGAGAGGCCTGCGCACCACAACTGAAGAGTAGCTCCCGCTCGGCACAGCTAGAGAGCAAAGCCCACGCAGCAGCAGAGACCTGGCACAACCAAAAATAAATAAATTCTTTTTTAAAAAAGACTTTGTGAAGTGGAATAAAATACAAATTCCAAACTGGGGAAAAAATTTGCAAATCACAAATCCAATAAATGACTTACATCTAAAATATAGAAAGGGCTCTTAAAACTCAACATTAAAAACTCCAGCTGGCACATGGGCAAAAGACAGAGAGAGACATTTTACCCGAGAGGCTATGCAAAAGCAAATAAGCACATGAAAAGATGTGCTATTGACCTCGTGGCTATTAAGGAAAGGCACATTAAAACCACATGATACCACTCCACAGTTATTCAAATGGCTGAAATAAAAAGTGTAAGATGGTGACAATACCAAATTCTGATGAGGGTGTGGAGAAAGAGGATCTCTCATACATTACTCATGGAGATGTAAAATGCTACAGCCACTCTAAAAAATACTCCGGCTGTTTCTGATAACTAAGCGTATATAGGTACCGTGTGCCTCAGCAGTCATGCTCCTGGGCATTCATCCCAGAGAAAAGAAAACATCTGTCCACATAAAAGCCTGTACACAGTTGTTCATAGAAGCTTCTAGTAATTTAGTAAGGTTGCTGCTGCTAAGTCACTTCAGTCGTGTCCGACTCTGTGTGACCCCATAGACGGAAGCCCACCAGGCTCCCCCGTCCCTGGGATTCTCCAGGCAAGAACACTGGAGTGGGTTGCCATTTCCTTCTCCAATGTGTGAAAGTGAAAACTGAAAGTGAAGTGGCTCAGTCGTGTCCGACCCTTAGCGACCCCACGGACTGCAGCCTACCAGACTCCTCCATCCATGGGATTTTCTAGGCAATAGTACTGGAGTGGCTTGCCATTGCCTTCTCCGTTAGTAAGGTTATGTGGATTTAAAAAAAAAAAAACTCAACTATTTCAATTGTACCATTGCTTAGGGAAGTACTCGGAAGAAGACCTTAAAAAATTCACAGGATGACTTTAGATTTGGAGCTCAAAATAAAAAAAGTCCCTTTCTTTCTAATGATCTATTCTTTGAGGGTAGAAGTTCCATCATCTTCATTTTTATACTCTCATTTCACTTTGTGCTTAAATGTTTAATGAATTAAAGAAATAAGAAGGCTTTGGGCATTCAGCGTTGTGGTCGTCTCCTGGGTATGTGTTGGAAATATGTTGCAAGGAGACAGAATATAGTTGTGGAGACAAATTTCAAAGTTGTGGCGACAAATTTCAAAGTTGTGGCTACTTTATTGTACTACAGTTTGGTTGTTTTTGTTATAGTATTAAAGAAAATTGTTACATTATTATTTAAATTTACTTCTAGACTGGAAGAGCAATCCATTTGTTCCTACTTGGAAAAGATTCTTTCTAAAAATATGGAACTGATGGAAAAGAAACTTACAGACTACATTGATCAGCGAATATATAAACTCCAGGAGCACATAGATAATAAGATCGCTTTGTTAATGGACTTGCTGCAGCGCCCCAACTCCCCACCTTCTGGGATGCCTCTAAGACATTATGACTCTGGAGAAGGACTTTCAAATGGAGAAAGATAAGCACTCAACATATACAAAGTACTACAGATATTTATTACATATTTATTATAAAACCAAACTGCCAAGAGTTAAATCAACTATTTAATGTCATTTGAGGATCGCTGTTTACTTGCGTAAAGTGGCTTCAGTGTTCATTTTACTATACTGTTACTGTAAATCTGGTACTGTACACTAAGATTTAATGTGGTAGGGTCACAAATCTTGTTTCCCATATTTTTCACTTTTGTAAAAAATTCACATACACAGCTGGGTTGCTTAAATGTTCAGATTTTTTTAAAGATTTCTAAAGCATTTCATTAGTTTGTACTGTATATGTGTTTGATTGGAGTACTCTTGTAATATTTACAAAGACCTTATGTTTAGGGGTATACAAAGTGCTCAGAATATGTGATTGATATTTTTTCTTTTTCTAATCGTTCTTATAAAACTGGGTACCTAAGACTTGGAACCTTTAATTTCAAATCACTATGTTACCTTTTTTGTTGTTTATTTCAGGTTAAAAATTAAATGTGATGTTTGGCATGTGTAAAACTGGTTTACATTGGGGCTGTTAATTTTGTGTTCTGTCACATTGTAGCTGTGGATAGAAAATTAGTAATTAGAACTGACCTATCCTGTGTTAGGCTTATTAATTTCAGATGCAGTGTTTGGTGTAAAATGAGAGACGTCATCTTGTTTTATCTCAGTCAGTCCAGGAAGCAGAAGGAACTCTCTCCTTTTCCGAACTGACACAGGTTCTTCTTTCCAGAGCCCTTTTCTGTTTAAAGTATGAAATGCCGAGATTCTGCATTGAGGCGTTAAGACTCATAAAGCAAGGAGGTTACAGTTCTCTCTGGCAGACTTAATTTCCAGAAATGATACCATATATGTGTTGTAAGGTGATATATTTGCCTCTAAAAAATTAACGAATTCACTCTGGAAATTAAATGTTTTCATCTAATATTTTAGATGAAAAAGGATGGTTTACACTCATTTAGTATTTTCATGAATTTAGTTCTTTGAAGTGAGAACTAGGATAAAATTTGTTCATTTGTAAATCACTCTGAAGTTAGGGATATGAGGTGGTTGTTCAGTCACTAAGTTATGTCTGACTTTGCGACCCCATGAGCTGTAGCATGCCAGGCTTCCCTGTCCTTCACCATCTCCCAGAGTAGGACTTGTATAATATATAACTTTTATCAGTCTTTTCCTAATTTATTAACAACATATGTAGCCATTAGATGGCATTTCTTTTAGCACATAGGAGAAATGTGTCTCACTTAAAGTTGAACCCTTTCATTAATAGTTTACACAGCTTCTGATAATTGTGGTCTGTTTTTTGATTCACAAATTGCTTAGTATAACTAGAACACATATGCTGTGTTTTATAAAATAATTAAATACAGTATTTATGATTATAGTATTATAAATAATTCAGATGAGCTTTAATTCATAATCTTCCATTTTTTAATTTTTTTCATGTTAATAAAGACCTAAATTACATTTTAAATGTATTAGAGATTCATGTGTGTGCTCAGTCGCTCAGTTGTGTCTGACTCTTTGTGGCCCCATGGACTGTAGCCCACCAGGCTCCTCAGCTCATGGAATTTTCCAAGCAAAAATACTGGAGTGGGGTGCCATTTCCTACTCCAAGGGGATCTTCCCAAACCAGGGATCAAAGGTATTGATTTTCTTACATTTATAAATTTCTATACATGTGTATATGTAATTGCTTTGTTAAAATCATTATTGCCTAAGGAAATACTGCCTGAATTTGCTCAAACGGGAGGAGCAGACACACAGTATGTACAAAATCTCTATAAAGTCTTTTTTTTCTCGTAACTTTTCTCCACTTGTAGGTGGCACAGCTGGTAAGTCCAGTCTGGGCAGTGAGGGTTGGCAGCTGCACCCGTGTCAGGATAGCCACAGCAGTTAGAGGCGGCTGCACGGGATGTGTGGGCGATTAAAAATGAGGTCAGGAGACAGGTTATGTATTTTAATTTCCACACTGCCTCCCCTTGGAGGATTGTTTCATCTCCATCTTTCCCATGGTGACATACGAAGGTTTCCATGCTTCTCTCATCACTGGATTTTCAGCCGTTTAGGGGCAGGACAGAGAGTGTACTCGCATGCTACTGCCACGTGACTCGTCATGAAGAGTCGATGGCTCACGGAGGTGCTTCCTCACTCAGCCCCAGCATAGCTTTCCAGGCACACGGGCCACCACGACGTGACCTGCTGGTCCAGCCTGTCCCTTCTTCCCAAGCCCCTGTGGGCTGTTGGCCCAGTCCTCCTGTACGCTGACCCCCACCTCTCCCTGCCCTCATCACAGTCGTCACACTGCTGTCCAAAGCTCAGCTCAGGTGCAGCTTCATGAAGCTGCCCTTGCTCTCTGAGTTCCTCAGCAAGTGGCTGGACAAGTGAAACCTAAAGAGACAACATTGAAGGCTCTTCTTAGGGGGACGTAAGTGAAAAAGTTGGCTTAAAGCTCAAAATTCAGAAAACTAAAATCATGGCATCTGGTCCCATCACTTCATGGCAAATAGATGGGGAAACTGGAAACAGTAGCAGACTTGTAGCAGACTTTATCTTTTTGGGCTCCAAAATGATTGCAGATGGTGACAGCAGCCATGAAATTAAAAGACACTTTTTCCTTGGAAGAAAAGCTATGACCAACCTAGATAGCATATTAAAAAACAGAGACATTACTTTGCCAACAAAGTTCCATCTAGTCAAGGCTATGGTTTTTCCCGTGGTCATGTATGGATGTGAGAGTTGGACTGTGAAGAAAGCTGATCACTGAAGAATTGATGCTTTTGAACTGTGGTGTTGGAGAAGACTCTTGAGAGTCCCTTGGACTGCAAGGAGATCCAGCCAGTCCATTCTAGGGGAGATCAGTCCTGGGTGTTCATTGGAAGGACTGATGCTGAAGCTGGAACTCCAATACTTTGGCCACCTGATGTGAAGAGCTGCCTCATCTGAAAAGACCCTGATGCTGGGAAAGATTGAAGGTGGGAGGAGAAGGGGATGACAGGATGAGACGGTTGGATGGCATCACCAACTCAATGGACATGAATTTGGGTAAGCTCTGGGAGTTGGTGATGGACAGATTCTTGGCATGCAGCTTTCGCAAAGAGTTGGACACGACTGAGGGACTGCACTGAATTGAGAGCAGTTTAGATTGACTCAAGCATACGACACATGTGAGAGGAAAGGCTTGAAAAGGTAGTAGCCTGGGTCTGACTCAGGAAAACCATCACTGCGTCCCTGCAGATCTTTAGCACCAAGTTGGCAGCAGCTCAAGCAGGAGGGTGACCTGATTACCCTCGGCCTTGGGGAGAAGACCAGAGTTGAGCTTTGCCCCTGGCCTCGCTTGCAGGATTTCCTGGCATCCTGCTTTGGGTCTTGTGAATGGATCAGTAGAACCATGTAACATCTGACTGATGAGTTAAGTCAGTTGCTACTCACTTGCTCAGCAGGCTTTGCCAGAATCCTCTGGGGAACTTGATAATCGTGCAGGTTCTACAGCCCAACCCATTCTAAGGAATCATACTGAAGTGGTCCCTGAACAGGGGCCTTTCAGAAGATCTCAGGGTTCTTATTGGATGATGGGCTGAGCTGGTACATCTCGGCCCAGAGCCGTCCCATCAGCCTCACCTGGGAACTGGTTGAAAGGCAAATTCACCAGCTTTTACCCCCAAATCAATGAATCAGAATCTCTGGTGGGGCCCAGCAGAGAACCCTTGGTGAAGGTTGCATCAAATCAATCTTTTCACTTCTACACTTTCCATCCTGATCAAGCTCAGGAACAGAACACATCTGTGGCTGGATCAGAGCCACCATCAGAGGGGTCAGCTGCTCACACTGGCATCACAGTTTACAAAGTACTGACACGTCTGTCTGCACCGAAGCCTCTCACACATTAACAGCCACCACGCCGTCAGACCACACAGCATTTGTTATCTTTTCACATTTGAGAAGAAACAACAGGCTCCGGGAGCTGAACTACTTTGCCAGCCATTCTGTCAAGTAAATGGAGGGAAAGGGGCTGGAGTCCGGGACTCCTTTCCTTCTCCTGTCTCCATCCTCTGTTCTCTGTGCCCATGGAGGTCAGACTCCCCAAGACTCCAAAGGTACAGAACCCATGGGTTGATTCCCCCAGATTTAATGCGAGTCCTGCTGAGAAGCCCAGGCTAGCCCAGCACCAGCGGCATGGTGGACAGTGCAGGAGCCCCCCGACAATGGTAGCTAGGAGACATGCTCTGCTCACTCCCTGGTCATGACACTCCTTCCCTCCACTGATGGGTGTGCCAGTTGGCAACCCAGAGGGGATCCCACCATAACAGTCATCTTTGCTCCCATGGGCCAGAGATTCCTTCTCCCGCGTAGATACACCCATGGCTCTAGCTGGGGAATCTCCAGTTCTTTCAAGCAGCACTGCTGGGGGCTTCGGAGCCCCGGTATCACTGAAAAAATGGATCAAAATAGCACGTGGAGGGACTTCCCTGATGGTCCACTGGCTAAAGCGCCACACTTCCACTGCAGAGGGCATGGGTTCGAGGCCTAGTTGGAGGAACTAAGATCCCTCATGCCTAAAAACAAGTCAAAAACAAAATGGCACCTGGAGTCTCCTCTTTTAATGTTACTAGACTGGCTGGGTACAAGTACCTTTATACACTTGACTTAGAACAGGTATCCTATTCAGCTTTGATTTGTAACCCTTTTAACTTATAAAGTATGAAAATCTTCCAATGTCACTGAACATATGCTTGAATCCTAGTAAATGCCTCCTTATCATTTTATTGTGGTAACAATAAAATTTTGTTTTATTGTAACATAAAGTTCTGTAATCAAACTCTTTGGTGTAAGAGTGTTTTTCACCTCCCCACATTTCTGTTTATTTTTTTCACTGAAATTTTAAACCTGCTTTTGATTTCCAGTCAAAACCTGAAAATTACTGTAAGGGAAATAAGACCTGAAAAGGTAAAGACTTAGAATTAAGTGATTGAAAATGATCTTTCTGTTTCATGGGGGCTAAAATATACCTCCGCGTGGAACAGAATTCAGAACTCCATGGAAGAGCTGGTGTCCAGAGTTGATGTCACACAGGCTGTGGCCCAATAGGGGTCATAGCACCAGACCTGGAGAGAGGCTGGGCTTCTAAAGTGAGCTCTTCAACCTTGCATCTTAAGTTCTCTAACAGGGATGATTCGATCCCTCTTTCTCAAATTACAGGTTTGATAAAATATCCTGTTCCCTGCAGAGTTTTTGGTTGTTATTTTAAAAAAAACACAATTTTTTTCCAGTTGGCCTTCATCCAGATCTAGAGGATTTAACTGTAGTAAGTATGTTCAGCGGTGGAGTTGTTTATGCTTCTTTCCTGACTCACTGCTCCCAGATTTCGTTGTGTTAGGTTAAGCAAATTGCTTATTCCAGGCAAATGATCTCCTGGGAGAATAGAGAGGGGAAAAGGGCAGAAAGGCCTTTTGTCTCCTATAGAGACAGAATAAGGAAAAAAAGGCTCCATGGATCTTAAACCATGAGATGGCATGACAGTTGTCAGTGGGAGAATTGAAAACCTTTTCCTTAAGGCATAATCACTTATAAAACAGGTTTGTGTATTTTATTTCCTGCATGATGTTTTGAAACAAAGAGTCTTTCCCTGAGTCATTCCCATAAAATAGTATTTTTAAATTTGCTGGAGAGCAAGGGGCCTGACTCTTATCAGTAAACGTATTTCATGAGACCCAGGTGTTTGGGAATAAAACCCTTTGCTCAAGTGCAGGCTTGTTTTTGACAGACAGCTGCATGTTACTGCCTGTGAAAGGAAAAGATTCTTAAATTTTCTGTTGATTGAGTTCCCTCTGGACTTTCTTTTTCAGTCCTTTTGCACCCATGAATAAACCCTTTACCCAACCTGGACCACTTTGGGATGCTAGGCTTCTGGGAAGATTCATGTTTCCATGCATAAGGAAGGCTCTGTGGTTTGGGTTCCCTGACCCCTCTGAAGGAAGCATACTGTGGTTGCTAAGTGACTGGGGGGCGGGGGAGGGGGCGGGAGCTCACACTCACACTCACGGCTTGCACTTCTCTGCCCAGGTGTGTGAGAGATGTTTGATCTCGAGATCATGATCGCCATTGGGAGCGCCTTACTGATGACAGCTTTCGTGCTCATAGGCGTCGTCATCTGTCTTTTCTACAAAGTATCCAACGCACTGAAGTGAGTGATGTGGGTAAGAGGGGCTGACACCCCCTCACATGGGATCCTGGGGCTCTGTGCTTGAGCGGGGTTATCCCCGGCCCTGTGGCCGCACCCTGGGTGACGTCAGGAACAGCGGGAGGGTTTGAGAGGACCGAGGCGGGGAGGGTAGAGGCTGGCTTTCTGCCCCTTCTGGTCTGGGGCTGTGAGCTCACAAGGACACTGTTCTCAGCCGCTGCGTCTGCGTTGCTTTGCCCTCCCGTACCCTCAGCGGGTCGACTCCACAGGTCTGCAGACTGAAGACGGTGTGACTGAGTCTGCCTCTGCTTACTTGGAGGATGCGCTGAGCTAATGTTCCCCCCGCCTGAGTTGGGGCGCTCTCAGCGGGTCCTTGGCTCTGGGCACAGTGGGATGGGCCTGTAGGCCCCTGGGGAAGCTGAGTTGTGTGAAGATCCTGGGCTTTGCCTCACCAGGGAGTGTCGATCTGAAAAGGGAGTGTTAAGTTTGGGGGAAAGGAGCCTTCAAATATGGGCGAGACTGGTCGTCAGAAGCAGTGGTGTTCCCATGCATTAACGTTCCAAGGAGACAGCATGTTTGTCGAACAGTCCTGCATCAAGCTTTGAATGACCTGGTTTTTATTTCCAGCTCCTCCTCTGCTTGTATGTGTTTGATCAAGGCACTGCGCTTGTCCATGTCTCAGACTCTTTATGTGATGAGTGGGGAGAATAATACAAAAACAAAGCAGCAGTTGTGTTCCCATTCTGGGGAAGTTCGGTCTGTAAGCAGGAAGGTAGCTCCCAGCACCCGGGGACGGCTGACTTGGCACCCTCCCGGGTTGTGCTCTGCCCTTGGTGAACTTGCATCGATCACCTGGGTGACCCGCACTTGCAACTCACTCTCCCTCATTTGCTGGAAGCTGATCCTTAACACTTCTGGCACTCTTAGGAGAGGAAGGGATTGGCCAGGAACTTGGGAGGAGGGCAGCATTGCTTTCATCTCGGGCTGGTGTCATGGGTTTGATTGGTTCCAGGCCCAAATTCTCCAGATCCCCCTGACAGTTGTAACATGTGGACCGAGAAGAAATATTCTAATCCTATGCTGTGTATGTCTTTTCTTCAGTGCTGCAAAGACACCCTTTGCTACGACCATTACCTGTAGTGATCAAGATAAGGTCACCGAGGCTGCAACCTCCACCCCCGAGTCCTACCCCAGCTTCCAGTGGTGTGAAGACTGTAACTTGCCTGCCAGCTTTGACCCCTGACATCGTGCTTCTGTGACATAAGCAAGGGGCTGAGTACAGAATGAGTAATACCAGGTGGCTATAAAGGCCGACTGCCACCGTCTGAGTGTTACGGGAACAAGGGCTGTCGTGAACATTTCCTCGTTTGTTATGAACGTGTCGTATTTACATATATTAAGCAAATGTGTTTTCTTTCTTATTTCCATATCATGTCACATAAAATGTACTAACTTTATGTCAGTATTTAGTATTTAATTTTACATCATAGTATTTATGTTCTAGGCTTCCCAGGTGGCTCAGTGGTAAAGAATCTATTTGCCTAGTAGGAGACTCAGGTTTGATTCCTGGGTCGGGAAGATCCTCTGGAGAAGAAGATGGCAACACACTCCAGTATTCTTGCCTGGGAAATCCCATGGACAGAGGAGCCTGGCGGGCTCCGGTCCATGGGGTTGCAGAGTCGGACACAACTTAGCAACTAAACAACGACAAATATCCTATTCTGTTTCTCTGGAGAATCCTAATAGAGTTGGATAGGACGTGAAAAGCACTTGCAAACTAAAGCATTTTTAGTAACATGAAAAGTGAACAAACAAATCCCCTTCCTTCATCTCAGGGCTTCCCCAGCGGGTCAGACAATAAAGAATCTGCCTGCAATTCAGGAGACCCAGGTTTGGTCCCTGCGTCAGGAAGGTCCCCTGGAGAAGGGAGTGGCTACCCGCTCCAATATTCTTGCCTGGAGAATCCCATGGATAGAGGAGACTTGGGATCGCAAAGAGTCGGGCATGGTAGAGCGACTAACAGTTTCCTTCACCTCAGTGTTTATTTATTTTCTTAAGCACCTTCTGGATTTAAAAATAGTGGATTCAGCAAGACAAAGTACAGATACAGAAGCTTTGGTTCCTGAATTCAAGTATCTGTTCAGGGTGCAAAATCATGCACTGGAAACTGGAAACCTGTGGGTCAGACAAGATTCAGAATCCGTTAGAGGCACAGCAAAGGGCATGGAGGCAGCAGAGGAATAACTGATGGGGGAGGGCAGGTGAGAGCTTTCAGGAGAGAAGACACGAGCATTGAACAAGTGGAGGAAGAGACGGAGATAAGGCCCAGGCTGAGGTGTGAACCTGGTCGGCTGGAAGAGTGAGCTGTGCTGAGACATGGCGTCAGAGGCCGTGCTAAGGGCTGTGGCTTCATCCTACCTTGGGGGCTCCCCCACTGAGTTTAAGGTAGATCTGTTAGGGGAACCACTGAGTTATCTTACAAACAGGAGACCCTGGTAAGGAACATGGAAATAACAAGCTACCGCCAACTGGAAGAATTCAGGAAAGGTCAAAAGGAGAGAGGAGGGACCTCCCAGTGGCTAAGACTCAGCTCCCGATGCAGGGGCCTGGGTTCGAACCCTGGTCCAGGAAGTATATCCCACGTGCAACTAAGATGGGGCACAGGCAAATTAAAAAGACTGAGGAGTGTCTAAAGCTTAAGGTATCTTCAAATCTTGTAAAAGCTAATTTTTTTCTTTTCCATGTTAAGCTGAACAAATCACTTGACTATTTTATCATTTAAGATTAGGTGTGCCATAACAAAATTTCAAATAACAGTGGCTTGAACAAGTAAGAATTTGATTTCTCTCCTCTTCAAGATGCCCAGCAGCAAGCGGTCAGGCTGGCTGTCTTTGCCACGTCAGGGGCCATGTTACTCTGTGTGGGTTCTTTCCCCGAAGTCACAGCATGGTCCAAGGTGACTGCTGGTTCTCTAACCCTCATGTTTAAATTCTAGAGAGGAGGAAGGCTAAGAAAGTCTGTGCATTCCATTTCTCTTTAAACCCCCTGTGCTAGATAGAATTGAATGACATGGTCTCAATGAGCCACAAGGGAAGCTCAAAAACGTTTTTACTCCAGTTCTGAATGTGTACTTGAATTTTGCTGAGTCAGTAGATATCAGGTGTCCTCACCACACACACACAGAAACACACACACACATTGTAGCTGTGAGTGGGAGGTATGCTAATCAGCTTGATTTTGGTAATCATTTCATGATGTACACATGTACTAATACATCATGGTGTATGCCTTACGTATATATAATTCTTATTTTTCAATTCTACCTCAATAAAGAATACTTCCTGGCATTTCCTTGGTGGTCCACTGGTTGAAACTTTGCTTTCTAATGCAGGGGTTGCAGGTTCAATCCTTGGTCAGGGAACTAAGATTCGACATGCCGCATAACCAAGGAACCAAAGCATAGAAGGGAAGTAATATTGCAGCACATTCAATAAAGACTTTAATAATGGTCTACATAAAAACAAAAGAAAATTAAAAACTTTAAAAAGGGTTCAGTTGCTCAGTCGTGTCCGACTCTGCGACCCCATGGACTGCAGCACACCAATCCTCCCTGTCCATCACCAACTCCTGGAGTTTACCAGAACTCAGGTCCATTGAGTCGGTGATGCCATCCAACCATCTCATCCTCTGTCGTCCCCTTCTTCTCCTGCCTTCAGTCTTTCCCAGCATCAGGGTCTTTTCAAATGAGTCAGTCCTTATCAGTGGCCAAAGTATTGGGAGTTTCAGTTTCAACATCAGTCCTTCCAGTGAATACCCAGGACTGATCTCCTTTAGGATGGACTGGTTGGATCTCCTTGCAGTCCAAAGGACTCTCAAGAGTCTTCTCCAGCACCGCAGCTCAAAAGCATCAATTCTTTAGCGATCAGCTTTCTTCACAGTCCAACTCTCACATCCATACATGACTACTGGAAAAACTAGCCTTGACTAGATGGACCTTTGTTGGCAAAGTAATGTCTCTGCTTTTTAATATGCTGTCTAGGTTGGTCATAACTTTCCTTCCAAGGAGTAAGCGTCTTTTAATTTCATGGCTGCAATCAGCATCTGCAGTGATTTTGGGGCCCAAAAAAATAAAGTCTGACACTGTTTCCCCATCTATTTGCCATGAAGTGATGGGACTGGATGCCATGATTTTAGTTTTCTGAATGTTGAACTTTAAGCCAACTTTTTCACTCTCCTCTTTCACTTTCATCAAGAAGCTCTTTAGTTCTTCTTCACTTTCTGCCCTAAGAGTGGTGTCATCTGCATGTCTGAGGTTATTGATATTTCTCCTGGCAATCTTGATACCAGCTTGTGCTTCCTCCAGCCTGGTGTTTCTCATGATGTACTCTGCATATAAATTAATAAGCAGTGTGACAATACACAGCCTTGACGTACTCCTTTTCCTATTTGGAACCAGTCTGTTGTTCCATGTCCTATTCTAACTGTTGCTTCCTGACCTTCGTACAGATTTCTCAAGAGGCAGGTAAAAAGTGTTATTTTTACTAAATACTATTTTATATCACCCATCAGCCAGAGAGAAGAAAGAAAAATAGAGACTTCTGTGGTAGTCCAGCGGTTAAGATTTCACCTTGCAATGCAGGGGGTGTGAGTTCAATCCCTGGTGGAGGAACTAAGATCCCACATACCTCAAAACCAAAACATAAAAAACAGAAACAAAATTGTAACAAATTCAATAAAGACTTCAAAAAGAAAGCAAGATTTCTGGAATTAAGCTGCAGGAGCTGCTTGTATAATTTGGAGATTAATCCTTTATCAGTTGCTTCATTTGCTATTATTGTCTCCCATTCTGAAGGTTGTCTTCTCACCTTGCTTAGAGTTTCCTTTGCTGTGCAGAAGCTTTTGATTTTAATTAGGTCCCATTTGTTTATTTTTGCTTTTATTTCCAATATTCTGGGAGGTGGGTCTTGGAGGATCCTGCTGTGATTTATGTCGGAGAGTGTTTTGCCTACGTTCTCCTCTAGGAGTTTTATAGTTTCTGGTCTTACATTTAGATCTTTAATCCATTTTGAGTTTATTTTGGTGTATGGTGTTAGGAAGTGTTCTAGTTTCATTCTTTTACAAGTGGCTGACCAGTTTTCCCAGCACCACTTGTTAAAGAGACTGTCTTTTCTCCATTTTATATTCTTGCCTCCTTTGTCGAAGATAAGGTGTCCATAGGAGCGTGGGTTTATCTCTGGGCTTTCTATTTTGTTCCATTGATCTATATTTCTGTCTTTATGCCAGTACCATACTGTCTTGATGACTGTGGCTTTGTAATAGAGCCTGAAGTCCGGCAGGTTAATTCCCCCAGTTCCATTCTTCTTCCTCAAGATTGCTTTGGCTATTCGAGGTTTTTTGTATTTCCATACAAATTGTGAGATTATTTGTTCTAGTTCTGTGAAAAATATTGTTGGTAGCTTGATAGGGATTGCATTGAATGTATAAATTACTTTGGGTAGTATACTCATTTTTACAATATTTATTCTTCCAATCCACGAACACGGTATATTTCTCCATCTATTCATGTCCTCTTTGATTACTTTCACTAGTGTTTTATAGTTTTCTATGTACAAATCTTTTGTTTCCTTAGGTAGATATATTCCTAAGTATTTAATTGTTTTCATTGCAACAGTGAATGGAATAGTTTCCTTAATTTCTCTTTCTATTTTCTCATTATTAGTGTATAGGAATGCAAGGGATTTCTGTGTGTTGATTTTATATCCTGCAACTTTGCTGTAATCATTGATTAGCTCTAGTAGTTTTCTGGTAGAGTCTTTAGGGTTTTCTGTGTAAAACTAAGTGACCCAATCAAAAAATGGGCCAAAGAACTAAACAGACATTTCTCCAAAGAAGACATAAAGATGGCTAATAAACACATGAAAAAATGCTCAACATCCCTCATCATCAGAGAAATGCAAATCAAAACCACAATGAGATACCATTTCACACCAGTCAGAATGGCTGCTATCCAAAAGTCTACATGCAATAAGTGCTGGAGAGGGTGTGGAGAGAAGGGAACCCTCTTACACTGTTGGTGGGAATGCAAACTAGTACAGCCACTATGGAGAACAGTGTGGAGATTCCTCAGAAAACTGGAAATAGAACTGCCATATGATCCAGCGATCGCACTCCTGGGCATACACACCGAGGAAACCAGAATTGAAAGAGACACATGTACTCCAATGTTCATTGCAGCACTGTTTATAATAGCCAGGACATGGAAGCAACCTAGATGTCCATCTGCAGATGAATGGATAAGAAAGCTTTGGTACATATACACAATGGAGTATTTCTCAGCCATCAAAAAGAATGCATTTGAATCAGTTTTAATGAGGTGGATGAAAGTGGAGCCAATTATACAGAGTGAAGTAAGCCAGAAAGAAGAACATCAATACTGTATATTAACGCATATATATGGAATTTAGAAAAATGGTAACCTGAACCCTGTATAAGAGACTGCAAAAGAGACATGCATTTAGAACAGTCTTTGGGACTCTGTGGGAGAGGGTGAAGGTGGAATGATTGGGGAGAATGGAATTGTAGCATGTATATTATCATAAGTGACCAGTCCAGGTTCGACGCATAAATTTTCCTCTGTTCATTTCTTTGCATTTGTGCTTTTTTAATAAAATTCTTTTTTAGAAATAAAAAAAAATAAAAAAAAATAAAAATAAAAAAAAAAGCAAGCAAGAAAAAGTTAACCGCTAAGAGTCCACGATGAAGTGTGTGTTCATTCACATTGTTTCTTTTTAAAACTGTCCTCCTTCAGGCTCTAAGAAATTTTTCCTCTGTGTGAACCCTGTGTCGAGACGTCATACATGTGTTCTCCCCAGAGCGTGACACTGCGGACATAAAGTCCTGGCAGCTAACCCTGTGATGAGGGAAACACAGGTCACTTCTAGCAACGTGGCAGAGTGGGGATGTCCCGGTGGGGAGCGGAAACCCACAAAGCCCTGATCCTGAAACTCAGCCCCAGTGAGGACGGCCCCTGGACAATGAGAGAGCAGCAAACAACACGTCAGAATCCTCTTTCCCCACTTTCAGCAGGTGGAGACTTTGATCTCTGAACAAGGAAGGCTGAAGGCTCTGCCCGTCCTGAAAATCTGTTAGTCAGCTGCTCACAGACGATGAGGATGGGCATGGCTGATAAGTCACTGACTGACGATTGTGTCCCCAGCTCGAGCTCACAGGGAGGTTGAGAACTTGTCTCAGATCATACTGTTTGTAAATGGGATGACCACAGTTAGTAGCCAGCTAGTCTAGTTTCAGATTTTTGCCCCCAAGACACTGTACTTCTAGTTCTGGGATTTTCTGTGCATTATAATCAGCAGGGGAGCTTCCCAAGACCCAGATCTATGGACTGAACACCCTAGACTCAGATCACCATCTCCAGGGGTGGGACCCAAGAACCAGTAGATTATTTTTAACCTTTTATTTTGAAATAAATGTACACCCACAGGTGGTTTTGGCTTTTCTGTTTGTTTTTTGTTTTTTGTAAGATCTCAATGTGAGGCCAAGCTGAGAAGAGGGCACTAGACTACAAGACTGTCTCAAGGTTTCACGAGAACTGCCTCAGTTAATCTCAACAGCCTTCACTCAGGGACAGATGTGATCGAATTCCCAGTCAATGGCTAAGAAAGTCCAGTGTGCTGTGCGCCATCACTCAGCTGTGTCCGATCCTTTGCAACCACGTGGACTGTAGTCCCCAGGCTCCTCTGTCCATTGAATTTTCCAGGCTCCAATACTGGAGTGAGTTGCCATTTCCTACTCTAGGGGATCTTCCTGGCCCTGGCATAGAACCCGCATCTCTTGTATTGCCTACGTTGGCAGGCAGGTTCTTTACCAGCTGAGCCACTGGAGAAGCCCAAGAAAGTCCAGAGAACTGACTTAATGTGACCAAAGGCACATACTAATGGAAGGCAGAGAGTTGATTCCAAGCAACCTGGCTCCAGAGCCTGCACTCCTCCTTACCCTATCCCAGTGGTTCTGAAACTGGACAGAGTATCAGAAGCACTTGCAGAGTTACTTAAAAGCATAATTGCTGTGCCCCACCACACCCCCAATTCACACTCAAACAGGGTGTGTGGGGCCTGAGAATGTGCACAGCTCACAACTTCCTGGCGATACTGATGCCGCCACACGGTGAGAATCACAGCCCTACACCGCTGACACAGAGCTGACTTCCCGTTAACCCTCAAGGAAATAAGAGAAGTGGGGCTTCCAAATCGCCTGGAATTCTAGGGTTATTAAGAATCATATGACTTCCCTGGTGGTACAGTGGATAGGAACCCATGCACAGGGTACATGGGTTCAATCCCTGGTCTGGGGAAAATTCCACATGTGGAGCGGCCAAGACCACATGCCACGACTGAGCCCGTGTGCCCTAGAAACTGTGCTCTGCAGCAAGAGAAGCCTGCACATCACCAGTAGGGAAGAGCGCATGTGCAGCAGTTTAGACTCAGCGCAGCCAAAGATAGGGAAGAGGGAGATTAACACTTAATTGTCACCTCCCGTGTCCAAGACCTGTACTAGCTGCTTCATGTTCAGAGTATTATAAACTCATACAAGATGGAGGCTGTGATACTCCCATTTTACAGAAGGGAAAACTGAGGTTATTAAAACTATTGAATCCCTCACGCAAAGTTAGACGGCAGTTTAGTGACCAGCAAGGAAGAACTCAGATTTATCTATCCTGATGTTTCTTCCTCTACATCGTCATGTTCTCCAAGAACACTTAGAGAGAAAATGTCAGAATGGTGGAATACTGAAACCCTGGGCTGCTGTCCAATGCGGGGCTGGGACTGCCTTTAAGAAGGAGGAAGTAGTGAAGTGAGGGCAGGAAGGGACAACGAGGAAGATGCTGTATTTGCTTTCCCTTGAGAGATGAGTCACTTTATCTTTCAATAGCCGTGGATTTCAAAGGTCAAAGGAGATCAATTCAAAATAAGAAGGTTCTATACCAAAACCTATATGGGCACTGGGAACAGAGGATGGAGACAAGGAGAAGAAAAGGAGTCCTGGATTCCAGGCCCATCTTCCCCACATTTTTTAAGAGGGAGATCTTGATGTCTACAAGGTAGAAAATTCAGTTGAATATTTGAAATCAGCTCTTTTCAGTCTTGAACCTTTATCTATCTTTTTGATATGATCATATTTCTGTTTCAGATGTAATCAAGGTGAAACTTGTAATATGAATCACGTATCTGGAAGGAGGCATTTTAAAAAATAATTTTAATTATTTTTGGCTTTGCTGGGTTTTGTTGCTGCATGGGCTCTTCTCTAGTTGCAGCAAATGGGCTTCTCAGTGCGGTGGCTTCTCTTGCTGCAGAGCACAGGCTTAGGTCACGCAGGTTCCAGTAGCTGCGGCTCCCAGGCTCTAAGGCACAGGCTCAGGAGTTGTGACACGTGGGCTTAGATGCTCCGAGATATGTCGGATCATCCCAGATCAGGGATTGAACCTGTGTCGCCTGCTTTGGCAGGTAGATTCTTTACCACTGAGCTCTGGAAGGAAACATTTTGTAAATGAACAACTACCAGAAGCTGTAAAACTGAACTAAAGGGTTCAGCTTGGAGTGAGACATTCCTCCTGAACAACAATGGGAATACTACCTTACAGCTATGTATGTTGTCCCATCAATTAGAAAAGAATAAAAAAGTATGCAGATTCTCGAGGGGCTATAGTGAGAGTCTGTCCCATATACTGTCACCTTTGTAGTGTGATACAAATGAATAAGAGGATGTAAATGAGTCCTCATTTGAAAGAACTGACCACAACATTGACTGCAAAACACCTGCTTTCATAAAGCATTTTGAGAAAAGATATCTGAGGGAGGTAGGCTCGAGGAAGGGGATATACATACACTTACCGGCAGACCTGCCCTGTATGGCAGAAACCACCACAACTTTGCAAGAGCAGTTATCCTCCAGTGAAAAAAGAAAAAAGAGAGTTGAAAATAAAAAACTTCTGCTTCCGTAGACAAGTAGTTCTCAGAGTGGATACATTTATTTTTTAAACGTGAATCATCACCCTCCAACACACAGATGATAGTTATAATTTCTGAAAATTAAGTCTGCCTGAGAGAGCTGCAACCTCCCTGACTCACATGTCTCAACCCCTCAGTGCAGACCCTCAGAGTTTCATGCTTTAAATGTACAGAAAAGGGCTCTGGAAAGAGAAACCTGTACCAGTCCAGAAAGGAAAACAGTTCCTAGTATCTTTTGGATTGGCTGAGATAAAATAAAACAACTTCTCTCATTTTACATCAAACACTAGATATAAAATAACATTCCTAACAAGGAACAGGCTAGCTCTGCTTTGTACTTCCTTCTCTACTGCGACACTGTACTGAAACCAATAATATTAACCTCAGTGTAAACTACTTTCACACATGGCAAACACTGCATTTTCCTCATTATCTGAGATAAACAATACAAAATGTAAATTAGTGATTTGAATGAAAGTTTCCAAGTCTGAAGGATCCAATTTTTCAAAAACAATCAATTAGAAAAAGAAAAACTATCAAATACTCTAAGCATTATTTTTCAGACTCCTAAGACTGTAAAAAGTCTTTGTATAAAAAAAAGTACTTCAACGAAACACATATACAATACAAACTGATGAACTGCTTTAGAAATCTTTAAAATCTTAAACATTTAATCCAGAAGTATACATAAATTTCAGTAAGAGTGAAAAATATTACAAACAAAAACCTAAGATCCCACCATGTTAACTTAGTATACAGTACTGGATTTACAATGTGTGCAGGAAAATGAACACTGAGATCACTTCATGTACGTAAGTGGTAATATTTCAAAGGACATTAAATACTTGCTTTTCATAAACTTTCTGGGGTGGGGTTTGGCTTTGTAATAAATATGTAATAAATATCTGTAGTACTTTGTACATGTTGAATGCTTATCTTTCTCCATTTGAAAGTCCTTCTCCAGAGTCATAATGTCTTAGAGGCATCCCAGAGGGTGGGGAGTTGGGATGTTGCAGCAAGTCCATTAACAAAGCGATCTTATTATCTATGTGCTCCTGGAGTTCATATATTCGCTGATCAATGTAGTCTGTAAGTTTCTTTTCCATCAGTTCCATATTTTTAGAAAGAATCTTTTCCAAATAGGAACAAACAGGTTGCTCTTCTACTCTAAAAATAAATTTAAAAAAATATTATGACAATTTTCCCTCGTATTATAACAAAACAACCAAAATACACTACAATAAGGCAGCCAATACATATCGCTGAAATTTGTCTCCACAACTACATTTTGTCTCCTTCCAACATACTTCCAGGTTCTTGACATATTTATAATCTCAAATGCTTAAAGCATTATTAGTGCTTCAGTTCTTTAAATATTTAAGCATAAATTGAAATAAGAATATAAAAATTGAAGATGACAGAATTTCTACCCTCAAAAACAAGTCTTTAGATACAAAAGGTCTTTCTCCTCTGGTTTTGAGCTCCAAATTAAAAGCAATCTTGCTTTTTCTTTAAGGTCTTTGTATGTCTTCCAAGTCCTTGCCCATGCATTTTAACAGTTTTCTCTTTTCTTCATCCAAACAACCTTCTAAAGCATTGGAAGGACAAGGACAGTGAATTTCAGAGTGTGGTCCACAAAACCCTAGGATCTCCTCATATTGTTCCAGGCATTCCATGAGGTCAAAAGTATTTTTTATCATAACACTAAGTTATCTGAACATGAACTGTACAATAAGTGTACAATGAATTATCCAGAGGCCACACCATGTATAATGTCATTACTGTGACGACTAATTGCTATCTGGTTGTGTACTCTGTTCCCTAGAATTCTTTAAGGTGGCAGGTTTAGGGCAGAGATAAATGTTTTCTCAGAGGTAACTCAGTTTGCTCTCAGAATCTCTACTGCGGTCTTACTAGCTATGTTGAGTTATACATGCTATGAGGTGACATATATGAAACTACAACCAGTCAATGCAGTTTTACATACATTTGAAACAATACCATTCTAAAAAGAAAATATGGTGTTTTTTCAGAAAGATATTTATGTTACTATGTAATGGGTTTATTGTTATTTCTAAACTAATAAATATTTGTATATAGCCTACATAAATAAAAGTTCTTTGGACTGCTCAATTAGTTTTAAGAGGGTAAAGACCAAAAACTTTGAGAACCACTGCTCTAGAATGTGGTGGTTTCTAGTACTCATGCATGAATGAGAGAGTTGGACCGTAAAGAAGGCTGAGCGCCAAAGAATTGATGCTTTCGAACCGTGGTGCTGGAGAAGAGAGTCCTTTGGACCACAAGGAGATCAAACCAGTCAAACCTAAAGGAAATCAACCCTGAATATTCACTGGAAGGACTGATGCTGAAGCTGAGGCTCCAATACTTTGGCCACCTGATGCAAAGGGCCGACTCATTGGAAAAGATCCTGATGCTGGGAAAGAATGAAGGCAGAAGGAGAAGGGGGTGACAGAGGATGAGACGGTTGGATGGCATCACCAACTCAATGGACATGAGTTTGAGCGAGCTCCGGGAGATGGTGAAGGGCAGGGAAGACAGGCGTGCTGCAGTCCCTGGGGTCGCAGAGAGTCAGACAACAATGACTGAACACCACCACTCCAGAATATACAAGAAGCTTTTTATTGTTCTCTTTATTTTCAAATAACTATAGATTCGTAGGAAGTTGTAAAGACACTGTATTTGCCTAGTACCCTTCACCCAATGGTCCTGGTCTGACTTCTTACCTACTATGGAATAATATCAAGACCAAGAATTTGATGCCAGTACAGTGTATGGATGCCATTTTATCACACACACACACATTCATGTAAATATCACCACAATCAGAGACAGAACTATCCCTTAACTACAGCGATCTCCCTCCTGCTACCCTTCCACTGTCACGTCCACTTCCCTAACCTCCTCCACCCTGAACACCTGGTAATCACTTACAGTGCTCATCTGTGCTATGAGAACGTTACACAAATGGAACCGTGCAACGTGACCTCTTGAGATTCTCTTGTAGATCAGATAATGCCTTTGCCAGACAACCACATTGTTGCATGTGTCAATAGGTCACTCCTTTTTATTGCTGATAGCATCCCATGATATGGATATACCAGGGTTAACTTAACCATTCATCAACTTTAAGATATATCGGCTGCTTATAGTTTTGGGCTTTTACAAATAAAGCTTCTATGAACAATTGCGTATTGATTTTTATGTGGAAAAAAATTCTTGGGGGACTTCCCTGGTGGCACAACAGATAGGAATCCACCTTCCAACTTAGGGGACATGGGTTCAGTCCCTGGTCAGGGAAGATTCCAGGTGCCGCAGAGCAACTAATGAGAAACCCGTGCTAAGCAACAAAGAGCAGCCCCTGCTCGCCACCGCTCGAGAAAGCCCGTGAGCAGCAATGAAGACCTAGCACAACCAAAAATAAATTAATTAAAAAAAAAGAAGTTCTCATTTCTCTGGGATAACTGCTCAGGAGTATGATTTCTGAGTCACATGATAACAACATCTTTAGCTATGAGAAACTGCCAAACATTTTTTAAAGTGACTGTACCACTTTAAATCCCCATGAGCAATGTATGAGAGATCCAATTTCTCATTGGTATTTGGTTTTGTCACCATTTTTAAACTTTTAATTTTAACCACTTGAATAATTGTATAGTGGTATCTTGTGTCTTGTGCTTTTAATGTGCCCTTCCTTAATAGCCAAGAGGTCAACAATAGCTCATCTTTTCACGTGATTATTTGCTTTGTACATCTTATCTGGCAAAAATGTCTCTCTATGGTCTTTTGCCCATGTTCTAATTGGATTTTTTTTTTAAATGTTGAGTTTTCAGCACTCTCTATATTTTAGATGTAAGTCATTTGTTGGATTTGTAATGTGAAAATATTTTTTTCCCACTCTGGAACTTGTATTTTACTTCTCCTAAAAGAGTCTTTTACAGAGCAAAAGTTCTAACATTTTCATGGAGGTCAAACATTTTTGGTGTCTTATCTAGGTTACCAAAGAATGTCTCCTTTGGATTATTAGAAAACTTCCAGAGCTTCATGTTTTACACTTACGGCTCTGATCCATTTTGAGTGAAGTTTTGTATAAGGTACAAGGTTTGGGTCACAGTTCACTCTTTGCTCTTTGGATATCCATCTGCTCCAGCACCATGAGTTAGAAAGACTCTTCTTCCTTTACTGACCTGCTGCTGCGCCTCTGTCAAACTCAGTTGAGCGCACCTGTGTGGGTCTATCTCTGACCCTCTATTGGGCTCCACTGACCCCTGTGTCCGCCCCTCCGCCCTCACTGCCCTGTCTTGATCCTCTCGCTGCAGAAGACTCGACACTGGAAGAGGGACGCCCCCGCTTCATTCTTCTTTCTCAAGGTTGTCTTAGCTATTCTTCCTCTTTTGCTTTTCATAGAATTTTTAAAATAATCCTGTCTTTGTCTACAAAATATTGTGGTGAAATTTTAGTATGTATTGCATTAAACCTTCATGTCAATGGGGAGAACTGACAACTTTACTGTGTTAGAAATTCAATTTGTAATTTAACAGTTACCAGGAAAGAAACCATCCAGGCCCAACTGGTTTCATCGGAGACTTCCATCAATACCAAACATCATACGAAAAAAATCACATCAATTTTACACAATCTCTTCTAAAATATAGAACTCAAAAAAAGTAGAACTCATTTTATGAGATCAGTATCACCCTCATAGTATAAAACCAGACAAAGACAGTAAAAGATAAATACAGACTAGTATCTCCAATGAATTCTATGTAAGAATACTTGACAAAATATTAGCAAATCAGTTCCAGCATTGTATAAAAAAGAATTAGACCCCACAATCAAGTGGAATCAATTCTAGGTATGCTAGAGTTTTTGAAACAAATGTAATTTCACCATATGAAGAGATTACTGAAGAAAATTCATAATCATATAAATGGTCATAGGAAAAATTATTTGACAAGATCTTGTATCCCCCTATGATGAAAGAAACTCTGATACCAAGGAACTAAGAAACACTAAGCTTTAGAGGCCCTAAGCAATCTGACTTCTCTCCACCTATAGTCTTTGTGTGTTTGCTCTATTATATCCAGGGATTTTTTATTGTTAATAGGGACGATCTGAGAGAACTGGAGACATTCCAGCTAAGCTGGAATCAGAAAGGTGGAAGTGGAAGTCGTTCAGTCGTATCCGACTCTTTGCAACCCTAAGGACTATACAGTCTATGGAATTCTCCAGGCCAGAATACTGGAGTGAGTAGCCTATCCCTTCTCCAGTGGATCTTCCCGACCCAGGAATTGAACCAGGGTCTCCTGCATTGCAGGCAGATTCTTCATCAATTGAGCTATCAAGGAAGCGCAGTTTTTAAATGTTTAGGTTTTTTTTTTTCTTTGCATTTTAGTATTTGCTTGTTTTGCCATGTCACAAGTTAACACCGATGAAGACTATCAACAATTAAAAAACAGTTACCTTTCCTTGTTCTTCCCAAGTAAGAACCACCATTTGTTTCAATAACTTACTAAACTCAAATTTAAATGCTATTAAATACATTAAGAAAATTTCAACCAAAAGAACGACCTCATTTGAGATGTAAAAAAAGTCTAAATCAAAAGACTGAAAGAGTAAAGTAAAATAGCTCAGTCAGAACCATGGCTGAAGCCCTGAATTCCCGTCTGGTGCATCTATCTAAAGGATGGTGTATGTGTGCTCAGTCGCGCCCAACTCTTTGCAGCCTCATGGACTGTAGCCCAACAGGCTCCTCTGTCCATGCAATTTTCCAGGCAAGAATACTGGAGTGGGTTGCCATTTCCTAGTCCAGGGGATCTTCCCGACTCAGGGATTGAACCTGCATCTCTTGTGTCTCCTGCACATACTAAACACTTAAATACCCCTCAATCAAAGCAGGAGTGGAAAAATTGGAATTATGAGATCAAAGGATAAGAGCCTGTACACTATTAACAATTACAAGCTGACAAATGTTTGGATGACTCCAAAATTAGCCTGGGTCACACAGGATCTACAAGGAAAATCCGTTGCAGTGGCTCACTTCATACAATCAGGCAAACAGTGTACACATCACGGCTACCACAGCTCCTCTCCTTTCATACGGGTAACTCTCTACTCTGACCCGTCTGCTGCTTATACTCCTCCCACCAAACGCCTGAGAAGGGCTCGGCACCTCCACTTTACACACCTTTCAAAGCAATGCATTCTACTCTGCAGAACATTTCTTTCCTCTATGTGTGTCAGTGGTGAACTGTCAAGGCTCCTACAGTTCTCTCCGGAAACAATTTCAGGCAGAAGCTGCTGAAACAAACCTCTTTCCTCCACCTGCCTCCTCCCCCTCCCCCACAGCCCATCTCGACCACACGGGTCTAAACACTTACGTGACACCCCCAGAGCTTCCGCCGGGCTTGGCGACGCTGTCCTGCCACTTGGTGCCGGGTCCCACCCGGAGATGGCTCACCTGACCACACAAATTCTGGAGAAAAGGCAGCAACTCGGAGTTAGGTATGTGTGAGCTGTCACTTGCTTTCTTTGATAAGAAAGAAGATACTGCATTCTTCAGATCATTCTCAAGAAGAGAACGGCTTTGTGGCACAATTTTACACTCTTGGAGGCGGCTCATACTTCCTCCACCAGCTGGCTGCGGACTTTTCTCAGTGTCAGCTTCCGAGTCTTCAGTCACGTTTCCAGATGTCAATCCAGTTCTGAAAGGAAAAGGTGTGGAGGATGACTTGTCGAAGGCTCCCGGAGGAGACGAGGACTGCAGTCCCGTCACGCGCTTGTGTCCCGTGTCTCCCAGTATCCACTGCAGCTGCTCTCCGATGGCAACACAATTCTAAGGAAGGCAGATAAGAAAACAGCAGCAACATTAATGATAATGACAGCTAACTCTGCAGTAACCTAGAGTCAGGCAAGCTGCCTTCTTTCATCTGAGCCTCAGAACATCCACGTGGAGTAGGCTACAGCCACTGTCCCAATACTGAGTTGAGGAGAAAAGACTAAAGCTAACCTGGCCAAGGTAACACAGCCGTCTGTGGCAGAGCTAGGACTGGAACCCTGGACACCCAACTCCAGAGTCAGGACTTCTAGTCATTTCAGTGTAGTTTTGCTATGGAAAATCTTCAAATAAATACAAGCATACTTAGTAAAATTTCACAGGCATATTTTAATGTTTCCACTACAAAGCCCTCCTTAATCTATGGTATTTTCTAATGAGTCACGATAATTGATAATTTTCCTAGAATTAAAAATCATCTGCCCACTGTCACAAATGTAGGCCACCCTAAAGAAATACAATTTGTTTTCACTGGAAGATAGACTAGATAGTTACTTGCTTAAAGTCTGATGTTCTACTTATATACTTAAAGTCTGTATATTTTTCTGACATTTTCAATGATTAAAATGAGCTAGCTACCTTTTGGCCATGTCTGCCATAATAGTTTAAGGGTAATAATTATGTTTTGTGGCCTCAACCCAGCTAGGCTATATTACTTCCTGAAGAGACTGGCTCACATCTGTTAGGTTACACTTTCCTCTAGAGAGGCATGCTCTTGCTATGTTCCTCAATTTTTCCACAAGAGAAAGCAAAACTACCCTCCAGCCTAGCTAACTGTTACATTAGATGGCTCCACCCTAAATCCTAAACCCAGAACTCTACTAGAAATTCTTTTTTATTAACTTATCTGTTTGTTTATTTATTTTGTTGCACTCTACCACATGAGGGATCTTAATTCCGAAACCAGGGTTCGAACCCATGCCCCCTGCAGGTGGAAGCTTGGAGTCTTAACCACTGGACCACCAGGGAAGTCCTAGAGATTCTTATCAGGGAATATCCTCTCATAGTTAATACTGTTCAATACCTTGTAAGAGAGACTAAGAAAAGTATTATTCAAGATCAGGTGAAGACACTCGATCCATATATTTTCTGGATATACTAAAAAATGATCCTTGGATATAATTAGCCCAGAACTCATTCATTCAACAAATATTTACCAGAAATCTACTGTGTTAGGTACTGTTTCCGGTCCTGGAAGTAAGACAGTGAAAAGCAAACACAAATTTGTATATATACTCCCAGAATTCTGAAAAATTATTTATCTCTGAATATCTTAAAGGATTTGCTTTAACTTTTTAATCACCTTGAAAAACAAGGAAAAATAAAAAATAAAAAAATAAAATAAAAAAAAAATAAAAATTTTTATTTTTAAGATGAACAAGGTAAATAGTGAAAAATCTTGGAATAACTGAATATATTTCCTTTGAGAAAATGGCCCAGAGCTTTCACTCAGATAACTTTAAATGACAAACATATGCCAGGCACTATGAGACAGAATTCTTACTCAATTATTCTAAACTGCTGAAGCAAAAACAAATCAAAGTCAGCACATGTGAACTCCAAATACAAAGGAAATAAGAAACCACTTTAATAAAACTTTTCAGGAAACAAGTAACCACAAGGCACAGGTAAAGCAAGGAGAGGACAGGAAGCTGCTCCCAGGTCCTTCCTTTCCCCTCAGGACAGGCCCTGCCCCAAAGAACACAGGAAGGCTCTTGACAGTGTGCGTGGTGACACCCCTTCCACAGAAGGAGGGGTTCTGATCATGAAACACCCCTACTCTACATGCAACAGATACTTACAGAGCTTATTCGACACTTCTCAGAAAGACAGTCCATGGATTATTTGTTTGCAAACAAAAGTAATCCCAGAGAACCAGGTATATCCCGTGAGAATCATTCCATGAATGTAGTCTTCCGCATAGACATAGGATATTTATCAGCATGTTTAAAAGAAGATTTCACAGGATCATCTGCTTTCTTCCCCAGGGTGTTTCCAAAATGCCCCCAGAGGTAAGGATTTAGCATATGCATATGAGGGGAAACAGGGTACAACACATGCGCTGCTGGCAGTAGGACTTGCATTTCTGGATGAGACAAAGCTGCAAAGACACACACCAAGCTGGACAGTAAGATAAGAGTTGGGCAAGCACTTTACCTAACGCATTTCTGAACTGACATAAATTCATGATGAAGAAAGCATGTTTTGGGAATTAAATAAACAAGCAAAAAAAAAAACACCTTAAAGACATGGCCAAAAAAACACCTGAAACTTTGGCATCATTTCTTTTCCAAAGACAAGTTTTTAAAACATAAATATCAGTCATGAACTGATTTTTTTAAAATTCATTAACCCTCTTGAATGTTTCCAAAAATCTTTCACAAACACAGTTTTTTCGGTTTAAAATTTTTAATCTCTATGTCCACTGGATCTTTCCCCTTAAACATTTGTTCTTAAAATACACTATGCATAGGGCTCATCTGGTATTGCTAGTTAGAAATAGTTGAGTCCTGGATCATACCCTCAGGGTTTTAGGTCACAACTGAGGGCCAGTGTTCTGTCTTTATAAGCATTCCAAGGAATTCTGATACAGGCAGGTTCATTATCTCTAGCCTTTTTGAAACAACCTACTTTAACCTGGCTACCTCCACATTCCAACTACTCATTTACTATCTAATTCCTCAAAATCTGGTTTCCATCTCCTCACTATTCAAGCTGACCCATTAAGGATCTGCAAAAGAAGCTGAGTTGATAATCAAGGAACATATACATTAGAGTCATAAACAAGACAGATCAGATTCCTGTTTGCACAAAGCTTATATTTTAATGAGATAAACAGAGTAATATATATACATGTATATATGTGTGTGTATATATATAAAACAACAAAAATAATAAAGAAAGCCATGATGAAAATATGACAGAGACAGTGCAGGAAAGTCTAATCTAACAGTGTGATTGGCAAAGGTCTCGCTCAAGATGGAACATTTAAGATGAGGCTGAAAGAACAAGAAAAGGGCAGACTTGCTAAGATGGAGAAGAGGGGATTCTGGCCAAAGAGAACAGTTAAGAGTGCAGAGGTCCTGAGGTGGGAGCACAGGTGGATATCTGGGGAACACACACCTCAGAATGTCTAGAGACGAGCATCTGAGGAGATGCGACAGGAGATGGTGTTGAGGAGGGAACGATGGCCCAGATCTGAGATGACAGGGTGAGAAATCTGGATTAACTCTGCTGCGGGGGGAAGCAGTTCGGGGACATCACACAGGGGAAGTCGAGTCTGATGGACCCTGAGATCATTCTGGTTGCTCTGTGGAGACGGAGCACTGGAGCAGGAGCATCTGTTAGGAACCTCCTGAGCTATGCAGGTGAGGTCACTCTACCAGAGAACGAAGAGGACGGACTCTGTTCTTTTGGAAGCTCTCCTTTCTGAGGTTTCCAAGATCATCACCAGCTCTCCTGTTCTCCTATGTCTGCCCGTCCCTCCAATGATACTCCTACCAAATTAATGTTGGCAAATCTCACAGAAGTTATATGACTTTTTTATTTGTATTATTTGATTTAAACTTTCACATTCATCCTATGATCTCAACAGCGTTGCTAGATTGTAAACAATTACCATTTAGATTGTAAACATGAAGAAATTTATCCTTAAATAGAGGAAGCAATGCTAAATAACACAGAACTAACACTGTCAGCGTTGAATTCAGGTCTCCTGACATCAGAGTTGCACTATAAAGAAAGCTGAGTGCCAAAGAATTGATGCTTTTGAATTGTGGTATTGGAGAAGACTCTTGGGAGTCCCTTGGACTGCGAGGAGATAAAACCAGTCCATCCTAAAGGAGATCGGTCCTGGGTGTTCATTGGAAGGACTGATGTTGAAGCTGAAACTCCAATACTCTGGCCACCTCATGTGAAGAGCTGACTCAATGGAAAAGACTCTGATGCTGGGAAGGATTGGGGGCAGGAGGAGAAGGGGACAACAGAGGATGAGATGGCTGGATGGCATCACCGACTCGATGGACATGAGTTTGAGTGAACTCTGGGAGTTGGTGATGGACAGGGAGGCCTGGCGTCCTGCGGTTCATGGGGTTGCAAAGAGTCGGACACGACTGGGCGACTGAACTGAGCTGACATCACATCTCTGCTGCTCTCAACAGGGGCTCCTGCTCTCCGGCTCCTCGTCCCTCTCCCTGTGCTCCAAGAAACGCAGCTGCTTGCCCATGGTGTTCCTTCCTGGCTCTGGTCTCTCCCTTCACTACCTTCTCTGTCATCTACTAGGGATGCTGCCGCCCTGCTGTGTTTCTGAAGGCTCACAACGTCACCCCAGGGAACGTGGTATTCACATAGAAAACTCAATACTCCAAAATTAAACTACTTTTTTCCCTCCAAGTCACTCCCTCCCTTGCGTTCCCTGTGTATTACTGGCATCACCATCTTCAAAAGTTTGGTTTCACGTTTGATTCTATTTTTCTCCCCCAAACCGCACACAAGGTATTGTCAAGTCCCAGTGGCTCCACTGTTGTAGCGTCTCACAACCTAGCACTAGGTTCCTCCTTCAAGTTTAGACCCTCCTTAACCTGCATCTGGACGAGACATAACAGAGATCCTTTCCCTCCTGCAGTCTCACTTTCTACTGACTCCTCATCTTACACGTAATAGTGAACTAGGGTTAATTAAACAGGAAAAACACGCCCACAAGCTTCAGAAGAGCATTCAAAACCCTCTGTGATCCAGCCCTAGTCTACCTGAAGCTTCCCCTATCGCTTCTTCACTCCAGAGAAATGAACTTCTGTCCATTTCCTAGCTACATTATACTCCTTCCAGCACGGAAGATTTAATCCATACTGCTCTCTCTCTCTCTCAAGCTGCAGCCCTCCAAATTCACATGCCGAAGCCCACCTATGTAGTCCCCTAATAAGACCACCGAGACCTTTAGGGACAGGCCGTAGACTAATTCACCTAGGAACCGTCTGTAGTAACTAGAACAGAGCATCATTCACGAACAAGGGGCTAAGTAAATACTTGCTGAATGCATAAATGAGTGAATTCATAGAAAATTATGAAGTCTGTAACAGAAATATTTTATTTGTAAGGGCATAAGGCTACAGAATGTTGCTTTTAGAAAACTTAGTAAAGATAACAGTCACATCAATAATAATAGTTAAATAGAAAAGATTTATGTCACCACATGTCCTAATAAAAAGCAATTATTTAAAGAAATGTAATGGCACCTGGAAAGAAATCCATTCCTACTCACCTGCTGCTGGAATCTCACCATCTTCATCAACTGCTGAGCTCCAGGTGATAACTTTGACCCCATGGACTCCATGATGGTTTGGACCCTCTCCAGGTCTATCCTTGATCCAAGAGCGCGAGAGCCTGCTGAAGAATGTGCCGAGACTGGTCTTACGTGTACCACAACTTTACTGATGAACACACAGTTCTTTTCACCAAAGGAGAGCAGCTATTGTAACACAAAAGTTCAGCAAAATTAATAGCAATAAAAACAACCATTATTTAAGGTCATTTCTTATTAATACTGAATAAAGAAGCATTCCAGAATCAAAAAATTATATTCAAGTACATTTTTAAGTTGTCTCTAGAACAGTCAAAGCCAAGAAAAGATTCAAGAGAACAAGGAAAATGTAAAAAGTCCTTTCAAAGTAAAAGATTACGTAAAAGTAATGTTTTATCTAATAATGTTTTCTTCTTTAAGGAACTAAAGATTAACTGTATCAATCTGAGATCTTACCATCATGAAACATGCTATATCATTTAATGCAAAAGAAGATTGTCCAGGATCCCATGCAAATGTTTGTGAAGTGCTAAATATAACTCAGTATTTTAGAATTAAAACCATACGGAATATTAAGACAACCTAAGAGATCTCAACAGTTTACACATGAAAAACGAGTTCACGGTGATTTTCTAATGTGTCAAGAGTAAATAAAGGTCAGTCTCTGAGCCTAGTTCTTCTGGCTTCTGTCCCAGGAGCTATTCCGTGCTTCATGCTGCCTCATTTTGTTCATGCTTCTAAACCAAGATGTTTCCTGTGTGCCGTAGGACTGCAAAGTAGCAAAGTGGAATGCAAACAGGATTTAGAATCAGACAGACCTGAGTTCAGTGAGGGCTGTGCCTGGGTGACCCTGGGCAGATGCCAAACTTGAGTCAGGGGTAAAATCAGTTCACATGGTTGTTATAAGGATTGTGTGTTAAAATGTCCAGTATAGATCACTGAGTGAGTGCTCAAAGATATGCATCAGTAACTATCATTCAACTTTCATAAACTATTGAAGGTACTACTGGCCCAGAAGAGGCCTTCATACAAACGCAAAGATTTTCCTAAATCAAACTCTCTGCACTCCCTGGTAGTTGACAGTTATGAATCCCTTTCACCTTCTGAGACAACAAACCCATACATCACACAAAGACACAGGTGAATACAGGTCCATGATCTAAAAACTTAGTGTGCCACCGAAGATGTGACTGTCATCAACAAGTAAGTACCTCATGAAATGTATACATCCACATTTCAACATGCATATTGTGCTTTTCAACCCCCAAGCCTTTCTCACCAGTGAATGTTGTCCCTATCTTGCACACTTAATCTACCTGTCTTGCCACTATGAGCAACATTACAGTTTATTTCATAACTGCTACTTCCTAAATGCCTAAAACAGCAGCTGGTATCTATAAGTCCTCTAATATGAGTAAAGAGCCTCTTGATGAAAGTGAAAGAGGAGAGTGAAAAAGTTTGCTTAAAGCTCAACATTCAGAAAACTAAGATCATGGCATCTGTTCCCATCACTTCATGGGAAATAGGTGGGGAAACAGTGCAAACAGTGGCTGACTTTATTTTTCTGGGCTCCAAAATCACTGCAGATGGTGACTGCAGCCATGAAATTAAAAGACGCTTCCTCCTTGGAAGGAACGTTATGACCAACCTAGACAGCATATTAAAAAGCAGAGACATTACTTTGCCAACAAAGGTCCGTCTAGTCAAGGCTATGGTTTTTCCAGTGGTCATGTATGGATGTGAGAGTTGGACTATAAAGAAAGCTGACTCTGGAAGAACTGATGCTTTTGAACTGTGGTGCTGGAGAAGACTCTTGAGAGTCCCTTGGACTGCAAGGAAATCCAACCACCCATCCTAAAGGAGATCAGTCCTGGGTGTTCATTGGAAGGACTGATGCTAAAGCTGAAACTCCAATACTTTGGCCACCTCATGCGAAGACTTGACTCACTGGAAAAGACCCTGATGCTGGGAAAGATTGAAGGCAGGAGGAGAAGGGGACGACAGAGGATGAGATGCTTGGATGGCATCACTGACTCAATGGACATGGCTTTGGGTGGACTCTGGGAGATGGTGATGAACAGGGAGCCCTGGCATGCTGTGGTTCATGGGGTTGCAAAGAGTTGGATATGACTGAGTGACTGAACTGAACTGAATGTGTGTTAGATAAATGCATCACTTTATTAAAATGACTTTAGAATCCATTAGTATATACACCTAAACAACATCTTGGGATAATCAGCTCTGTGCTCCTCTGTAAGCAATAATCAGCACAGAATTTTAGAGATAAAAATAATCCAAGAATTTTCTTTAGTTCCCTATTATTACCCATAAAGTAGGCCCCAAAAGATGAAGAAACCTGCCCAAGGTTACTTTTTTAGTCAGCAAGAGACTCACTTAATAGTCAGGGCTTATGATTTCCAGCTCAGTATCCTTTCTCTGGATCTGATGACATCAGTAAAGTTTACCTTAATAAAATTTTTCATGCTGAGGACACCAGTCTAAACTCCTTTAACTTTGTGATGCCCTTGTCTGAAATTTCTCTGATTGTGTCCAACACTGCTACACTAACCAAAGTACAGTGACATGACAATAGCAAATAAATGATCAAATTTTAAAAGAAGAATGTTGATAATATTTTAGAAAAGAATTTCTTTTTACATGTTTACTAAGTATTTTTGAAATAAAACCAGGGACCACGCTGGACTAATTACATTACCAATTTACGGAAATAAATATATCTATACATTAGGAAAGCAATTGTAGTTTTAAATTAGCTAAAATTTAGAAATGACTTACCTTTATTTTACAAGCATGTGTGGAAGATTCCAATTTTAGATATTTTTTGTACAAAGTAATATTTTCATGTTCACTAAAAATAGAAAAGAACTGGTTTATTAAAAATTTCATAATTATCACTAAGAAGAGTTATATTTAAAAATAAAGGTTTCCTGGACAATATTTAACCCTGAGATTCAGTTTTCCTGGTGAGGCATGAACAGTAGAGACTTCCTACTGAATAGCACTAGATATGAAGACAATATCTGCCACTTACTAATTATACGAGAAAATTAAATTAGATATCCAATGTATACTCATGCAGCACTGAGCATATTTTAAAGCTCAGCAACACATCTGTCATACACATACACACAGTACATAAAACAGTTCATACTTTGATTCATATTAAAGAAAGATGAGAACAGAATCTTCATAAAAAATTGGGGGAAAAAAATCAAAAAGTCTAATAATGGGTTAAGCTTGCCAGTATGGAACAATCTTGAGCTCATGCACTATTTGGTAACGGCATCCTACAAGAAAATGTTCAAAGTTCCAGGCTGAGTGACAAAGTGATTTTTGGAAAACAGATTCCTTGTGAGTTAAAGAAAACAAATAAGAAACTTACCAGAACTTCATTTTCATCAGACTTTTTCCCAAACTAGCTATGATCT
Source organism: Moschus berezovskii (assembly GCF_049115385.1). Taxonomy (NCBI): domain Eukaryota; kingdom Metazoa; phylum Chordata; class Mammalia; order Artiodactyla; family Moschidae; genus Moschus; species Moschus berezovskii. The sequence continues at coordinate 88,582,871 of NC_142471.1, forward strand.
TTTACCAACTTCTCTCTCTTCCATTAGCTCTCCATTTCCACATTCACACACACAATTAGGCTGATCTAGACTGTCTTTAAGATCCCTAAAGGTCTAAACTTCTACGTCTGCTGGTATATTTTTACTTTTTCTTCCCTAGTCACCAATGTCAGAGAATCAACAAATACTGCAAAAGCTCAAGAAAATAAAACACTACTTCAGAAGAACACTTCCACATGCATAAGTCACAAACCTGTTATCCAGAACACTACAAACATTCTTGCCCCTACTGGTTCCACAGTACTCCTCTCCTAAGTACACTTCCATATTTCTTGCTGAACTTAAAATGCCAATTGAAACGATTTCTTCACCTCCATGAGGGTCACATCTCAGGTGAAGAAAGCAGGGGTTTTCATCTTGGCTGTTCAGGTTCCTTTTCAAAATCACGTGATCCTGGCTGAGAAGAAAATTATGTAGTTTTATAGTGCTTCCCTGGTGGCTCAGATGGTAGAGAATCTGCCTGCGATGCAGGAGACCTAGATTGGATCCTTGGGTGGGGAAGATCCCCTGGAGAAGGGAATGGCAACCCACTCCAACATCCTTGCCTGGAAAATCCCATGGACAGGGGAGCCTGGTGGGCTACAGTCCGTGGGGTGACAGAGTCGGACACTTTGTCCGACACTGAGTAGACTGCCACTGCCTGCTGCAGTCCACGGAGTCGGCCACAAGAGCAACGGAACGACAACATGCAGTGTTACAGCTCTCTGTCATTAACAAAACACTGTCATTAACCCCCTTAATGGGCCACAGGGGTCGACATGTTACCCAATTAGCTGACATTTGCATTTGGAGTCCAAGCACCCTGCAAAGCACTGATCAAATAAATGTTCAATACAGAAATCATGAGGAAATGATGCTTTAGACTCGAGGGCTCTCCACTCTATTTCCCCCTGGACTTCTATCTACACTGTATGCGACTTTCTGAAAACTGTCTGAACAGTTAATGAAATGTGCTTACTGGTCGGCTACTGTGAACTCAAAAACCGTTCAGGAGTGGGGGTTTGGGGACAGGTACAGAATAAAGGGGAAAAGTGTGCCATTTTCAAAATTAAACTGATGAAGATTTTTCCACTTTTGGCTTTTTTTTAAGGCCTATTTTAGCCCACGGGCTTCCCAGTTGGCTCAGTGCTAAAGCATCCTTTGCAAATGCAGGAGACAACGGGAGACGCGGGTTCGATCCCTGGGTGGGGGATGATCCCCTGAAGGAGGAGATGGCAACCCACTCCAGTATTCTAAACTGGGCAATCCCTCGGACAGAAGAGCCTGGCGGGTCGCGGGTACATAGGGTCGCGGGTCGCCAAGAGTCAAGACCCGACTGAAGAGATTTAGCATGCATGCATTGGTAGACAGGTTTTTGTTTCAAGATGAGAGGCCGGTTCTGATCCGACAAGGGGCCTCAGGAGCCGACGAGCTGGACTCAAGGGGCGTGTGTGTGAAACGCTGCCTCCCGCGCACCTGCCCCCGGCCCCAGCATTCGCACCCGAGTCCACTCGGCGCTCCCGCCGACGCCCCCGTGCCCTCCCGCCACCCGGGCCCGGCACTCCCTCCCCCGCCGCCCGCGCGGCTCCCGCATCCCGGGCGCAGCCCCGCTCCCCTCAGGGCGCCCGCCCGCCCGCGCGGCTCCCCCAGGCGCGGCCGTCAGCCGGCGCAGCCCAGTCCCCGCCGGCCCGGCGCACCCCGCGGCGGGCGGCTCCAGCAGCTCCTCCCAGTCGGCGTCCCGGGCGCCGAGCCCAGCCGGGGTGAGACGGAGACTCCGGGCCAGGGCTCCGCACGCGGCATCCCAGGAAGAGGCCAGGGTCGGGCGGCGGGTCAGCGGCCCGTGTACGGTCTCGGTCTCCATTCGGCCACCGACGGGCCAGGCCGGCTCCGGAACCTCTCTCTATAGCTCTTTAATTTGCGCCAGATCGAAGGAAGGTGAAGGAACAGGGCAACTTCCGGCTCGGCCCCCGGCAAACCTGAGAGCAGCCGCTTGTCCCCGTTGTCTGGAGACCAGCTACCGCAGACGCGCAGACGCGCGCCGGCCGGATTTGGCAGTGGGGTTCAAAAGCACTGGGCCGCGGTGCGGTGGCTCGCGGGAAGCTCCAGATTAGAGCATGCGCGCTGATAGCCCGTGGGGCACCCCGCCTCTGGGCTATGCGCAGGCGCAGTGCGGTGGTCACGCACCCCCGACCCCGACCCCCAGCCTTTACTTGACTTTAAGTTCATTCGCTCAGTCGTAGCCCATTCTTTGCGACCCCAAGGACTGCAGCACGCCAGGCTTCCCTGTCCATCACCAACTCCCGGAGTTTGCTGAAACTCATGTCCATCCAGTCGGTGATACCATCCAACCATCTCATCCTCTGTCGTCCCCTTCTCATTTTGCCTTCAATCTTTCCCAGCATCAGGGTCTTTACCAATGAGTCAGTTCCTCATATCAGGTGACTGAAGTATTGGAACTTCAGCTTCAGTCCTTCCAATGAATATTCAGTACCGATTTCCTTTAGGATTGATTGGTTGGATCTTCTTGCAGTCTAAGGGACTCTCAGGACTCTAACACCACAGTTCAAAAGCATCAGTTCTTCGGCGCTCAACTTTCTTTAGAGTCCACTTCTCACCTCCATACATGACCACTGGAAAAGCCGTATCTTTGACTAGACGGACCTTTGTCAGCAAAGTAATGTCTCTGCTTTTAATGTGCTGTCTAGGTAATGGCTTTTCTTCCAAGGAGCAGGTGTCTTTTAATTTCATGGCTACATTCACCATCTGCAGTCATTTTGGAGCCCAAGAAAATAGTCTGTCACTGCTTCCACTGTTTCCCCATCTATTTGCCATGAAGTGATTGGGACCAGATGGCATGATCTTAAGTGTTTTGAATTGAGTTCTAGGCCAGCTTTTTCACTCTCCTCTCTCACCTTCATCAAGAGGCTCTTTAGTTCCTCTTCACTTTTTGCCGTTAAGAGGGGTGTCATCTGTATATCTGAGGTTATTGATATTTAACCCTGCAATCTTGAATCCAGCTAGTACTTCATCCAGCCCAGCATTTCACTTGATGTACTCTGCATTTAAGTTAAATAAGCAGGGTGGCAATATACAGCCTTGATGTACTCCTTTCCCACTTTGGAACCAGTCCATTGTTCCATGTTCAGTTATAACTGTTGCTTCTTGACCTGCATACAGATTTCTCAGGAGGCAGGTAAGATGGTCTGGTATTCCCATCTTTTAAGAATTTTCCACAGTTTGTTGTGATCCACACAGTCAAAGGCTTTAACACAGTCAGTGAAGCAGTAGTAGGTGTGTTTTTCTGGAACTCTCTTGCTTTTTCTATGATCCAACAGATGTTGGCAATTTGATCTCTGGTTCCTCTGCCTTTTCTAAATCCATCTTGAACATCTGGAAGTTCACGGTTCACATACTGTTGAAGCCTGGCTTGGAGAATTTTGAGCATTACTTTGCTAGCATGAGATGACTGCAATTGTGCAACAGTTTGAACATTCTTTGGTTTTGCCTTTCTTTGGGATTGGAATTAAAATTGACCTTTTTCAGTCCTGTGGCCACTGCTGAGTTTTCCAAATTTGCTGGCATATTGAGTGCATCACGTCCACAGCATTGTCTTTCAGGATTTGAAGTAGTTCAGCTGGAATTCCATCACCTCCACTAGCTTTGTTCCTAGTGACGCTTCCTAAGGCCCATTTGACTTCACTCCAAGATGTCTGGCTCTGCGTGAATGATCACATCATCGTGGTTATCTGGGTCATGAAGATCTTTTTTGTATAGGTCTTCTGTGTATTCTTGCCACATCTTAATACCTTCTGCTTCTGTTAGGTCCATCCATTTCTGTCCTTTATTGTGCCCATCTTTGCATGAAACGTTCCCTTGGTATATCTAATTTTGTTGAAGAGATCTGATTTTTTCCATTCTATTGTTTTCCTCAATTTCTTTGTATTGATCACTTAGGAAGGCTTTCTTGTCTCTCCTTGCTATTCTTTGAAACTGCATTCAAATGGATATATCTTTTTCTCCTTTGCCTTTAGCTTCTCTTCTTTTCTCAGCTATTTGTAAGGCCTCCTCAGACAACCAGTGACTTTGGCCTTAGAGAAATAGCACGTAGTAGGGATGCCAGTGCCTCTTTGGACCTGGTCCAAAGAGGAGAGTCCCTCGCAAGGTAAGTGTGGTGTCCTCTTTCTAGAGACCTGAAGCACCTCTTCCAAACCCTCACTCTCTGGAATGGACCCTGAGCCTTTCCGCCTAGGGTGGTGATTGTGTGTGGGGGGGGATGGGGACAGGGTGGGCATGGAGTTGGATTTTCTCTCCTCAGCCCCCTTCCCACAAGCGCTCTTTCTTTTGAGGGTGGCAGGTGGATGCTGGCAGTTCGACTTTAGTTGCAGAGATTTGCATGTTGTCCATGGCAGCTATGGGGCCAGGCAGGTGGTGTCTGAGGAAGGTAGGGGCTCTGGGACGTGGGCCTCTTGTCCACAGGGCCACCAGGTCAGATGGAAGGTGGAGAAACAGCAGGGCCCAAAGGGGGTTGCCCCCCCACCCTGTCATCTGCACTCCTGGCCCCTGGAGGAGCAATCAGGAAGTGTTGGGTCTGTGGTGGAGTAAAATCTGGGCTGCAACTGAAGGGCCTTTAAGCTTTGCCTGGAAAAGTGGGAGTGGATGGAATCTTCTACTCTTGGGGTAGGAAGGTATATGGTCCCTCCCCACCACCACCACTTATCCTCTTCATGAAGCCCATAGAGATGAGTTTTCCAGGTTCTGAAAGGAAAAAGGGAATCAGAATAAGTGGAATGTCAGAGTTTGAAAGGCCTTGCTTCTTGTTCTAATAAACTTTCATTGATAGTAACATGTTTGCACAGTCCAAAGAAAATAAGCTCTTCTTCAGAAACATCAGTCTGCACTTGAAGGAGCAGGTTCAACCTTATCACTGGACTTCGGCTTTCCTGAACAAGGCTGAATGACCAGGATTCAGGAAACTAGACTTCTGTGGTCTCTCCTTTCTTTTGCACAGCCAGTGAAGTCACGAAATCTTGGTTTTCTGAAAGGAAATCTATTATATCTTTCTTCATCTCTGCTTCTGTTTTGAAGCACTTTCATCTGAACAATTCCAGGAGCTTCTTTACTGTCCTTAGCCTTCATTCCCAGTCCCTTCCGTTCCACCCTCTGCTCTGCCCTCTGCTGCTTCTGGTGCTTGTTGCTCTTGACAAAGTACAGCCTTCTGTACTCTGATTCCTGCCTGCCTCCCTGCCCTCCTTCCTACCTCAACCTTTGCAAAAGCAGTTCCCCTTTCCTGGAAAGCCTGTTATTTTGGTGCAGAGAAAATCCTGTTCATCATTCAAAACCAAGCAGATCTCCACCCTACTACAGAATTAAACTCATTCCTCCGTAAGACTCTTATGCTTTTTTGGTATGTCAAAGAAAATCCAAAACTGGAGGTTATGTTTATTTCAAGTCCTTCCAGGGATATTTTGTTCCATTATGTTGCAGGTTAAGGGGAAGCTACAGAATCCTTCCTACCAGTTTTACCTTTGATAGTTTTCCTTTTATATACAATTTAACATAAACAGCCAATTTAAATTTTTTAGGATTTAGTTATACTTATCCCTGTGTTGTGGACAGTTTGTTTTTCTCACTTTCCTCCTGAAATAACTTTTTTTTTTTACCAGCAGAGTGTGTCTGTATGTGTGAATCCCCAGCATTTAACAGTATTTGATACACAAATACATTGAATGGATAACTTTCACAGTGTTAAAATACAAGGCTCATTTATTGTTGTTGAAGGATTTGGTTGTTTTTAACATCTTAATAATTATTTTAAACACAATGATGGAAGTAAGCAAACAATGAAAAACCTCTGTTGGAAATTTCTAGGAATTTCTTTCTTCTGAGAAGATAGTTTAGAAAACTTAAAAAACAAGAAAGTGATATCTGTTCATTGTTGTTATGAGCCAGAAGTTGGTAAAATTCAGCTTCTCCTTTATCTTAGGAGAAACTGCTTGTACCTTTTATCTTTCCTCAGACACTTAGGTGATTCTTAGGATTAGTGAGACTGATGATTATTCTGGATCTAAGTACCCACGTTCACATTAGTTCATTTACTTTGCTTTCAGCGTCACACCACCAGGAGCAGAATGGTCTTTGGGAAATCAGAAAAACACTTGATACTGTAAAATTAGTTCAAGGTTTGGTAACATTTGAGTATCTGGCTCACATTTTAGGCTATCTTTGTTTTTTTTTTTTTTTAATAAGAAAGGTAAGACTGGTAACTTAGTGATTCAACTGAAAATGACATTGATTGTAAGGTATAGAAAAGGAACCAATAAGCTTGTAAGTTTTACATTGGCTTATTTAACTTATATGCAGAGTACATCATGAGGAACGCTGGGCTGGAAGACGCACAAGCTGGAATCAAGATTGCTGGGAGAAATATCAATAACCTCAGATATGCAGATGACACCACCCTTATGGCAGAAAGTGAAGAGGAACTAAAGAGCCTCTTGATGAAAGTGAAAGAGGAGAGTGAAAAGTTTGGCTTAAAGTTCAACATTCAAAAAACTAAGATCATGGCATCCGGTCCCATCACTTCATGGGAAATAGATGGAGAAACAGTGGAAACAGTGTCAGACTTTATTTTGGGGGGCTCCAAAATCACTGTGGATGCTGATTGCAACCGTGAAATTAAAAGACACTTACTCCTTGGGAGGAAAGTTATGACCAACCTAGATAGCATATTAAAAAGCAGAGACATTACTTTGCCAACAAAAGTCCGTCTAGTCAAGGCTATGGTTTTTCCAGTGGTCATGTATGGATGTGAGAGCTGCACTGTGAAGAAAGCTGACTGTGGAAGAATTGATGCTTTTGAACTGTGGTGTTGGAGAAGACTGTTTAGAGTCCCTTGGACTGCAAGGAGATCCAATCAGTCCATCCTAAAGGAGATCAGTCCTGGGTATTCACTGCAAGGACTGATGCTAAAGCTGAAACTCCAATACTTTGGCCACCTCATGCGAAGAGTTGACTCACTGGAAAAGACTCTGATGCTGGGAGGGATTGAGGGCAGGAGGAGAAGGAGACGACAAAGAATGAGATGGGTGGATGGCATCACCAACTCCATGGACGTGAGTTTGAGTGAACTCCGGGAGTTGGTGATGGACAGGGAGGCCTGGCGTGCTGTGATTCATGGGGTTGCAAAGAGTCGGACACGACTGAGCGACTGAACTGAACTGAAACTTTAGAGGAGGAGTTGCTGAGATGGGTATGAACAATACCTCTTTGGAGACTAAAGTAAGGAAGTTCATTTTTATGGGTCTGTAAGGACTGATGCAAAGCTGAAACTCCAATACTTTGGCCACCTCATGCGACGAGTTGACTCACTGGAAAAGAGTCTGATGCTGGGAGGGATTGGGGGTGGGAGGAGACGGGGACGACAGAGAATGAGATGGCTGGATGGCATCACCGACTCGATGGACACGAGTCTGAGTGAACTCCGGGAGTTGGTGATGGACAGGGAGGCCTGGCGTGCTGTGAGTCATGAGGTCGCAAAGAGTTGGATACGACTGAGCGACTGAACTGAAGTGGGTAGCAGCCAAAGAGTCAAGCATTTACTAAATGTCTAGTCCAGTTCAGTTCACTCGCTCAGTCATGTCTGACTCTTTGTGACCCCATGGACTGCAGCATACCAGGCTTCCCTGCCCATCACCAACTCCCAGAGTTTACTCAAACTCATGTCCATTGAGTCGGTGATGCCATCCAACCATCTCATCCTCTGTCATCCCTTTTTCCTCCTGCCTTCAATCGTTCCCAGCATCAGGGTTTTTTCAGATGACTCAGTTCTTCGCATCAGGTGGCCAAAGTATTGGAATTTCAGCTTCAGCATCAGTCCTTCCAATGAATATTCAGGACTGATTTCCTTTAGGATGGACTGGCTGGATCTCCTTGCTGTCCAAGGGACTCTTAAGAATCTTCTCCAACACCACAGTTCAAAAGCATCAATTCTTTGGTGCTCAGCTTTCTTTATAGTCCAACTGTCACATCCATACATGACCACTGGAAAAACCACAGCCTTGACTAGACAGACCTTTGTTGGCAAAGTAATGTCTCTGCTTTTTAATATGTTGTCTAGGTTGGTCATAACTTTTCTTCCAAGGAGTAAGCATCTTTTAATTTCATGGCTACAGTAACCACCTGCTGTCATTTTGGAGCCCAAGAAAATAAAGTCTGTCATTTTTTCCATTGTTTCCCCATCTATTTCCCATGAAGTAATTGGGACCAGATGCCATGATTTTAGTTTTCTGACTGTTGAGTTTTAAGCCAACTATTTCATTCTCCTCTTTCACTTTCATCAAGAGGTTCTTTAGTTCCTCTTCTTTCTCTGCCAGAAGTGTGGTGTCATCTGGATATGAGGTTATTGATATTTCTCCCCACAATCTTGATTCCAGCTTGTGCTTCATCCAGTCCAGCATTTCTCAGTATGTACTCTGCATATAAGTTAAATAAGCAGGGTGACAATATACAGCCTTGACGTACACCTTTCCCAGTTTGGAACCAGTCTGTTGTTCCACGTTCAGTACTAACTGTTGCTTCTTGACCTGCATACAGATTTCTCAGGAGGCAAGTAAGATGGTCTGGTACTCCCATCTCTTTAAGAACTTTCCACAGTTTGTTGTGATCCACGCAAAGGCTTTGGCGTGGTCAGTAAAGCAAAAGTAGATGTTTTTCTGGAACTCTCTTGCTTTTTCCATGATCTAGCGGATGTTGGCAATTTGATCTCTGGTTCCTCTGCCTTTTCTAAATCCAGCTTGAATGCCTGAAAGTTCTCATATACTGTTGAAGTTCATGTACTGTTGAAGCCTGGCTTGGAGAATTTTGAGCATTAATTTGCTAGTGTGTGAGATGACTGCAATTGTGCGGTAGCTTGAGCATTCTTTGGCATTGCCTTTCTTGGGGACTGAAATGAAAACTGACCTTTTCCAGTCCTGTGGCCAATGATGAGTTTTCCAAATTTGCTGGCATATTGAGTGCAGCACTTTCACAGCATCATCTTTCAGGATTTGAAGTAGCTCAGCTGGAATTCCATAACTTCCACTAGCTTTGTTCATAGTGATGCTTCCTAAGGCCCACTTGACTTTGCATTCCAGGATGTCTTGCTCTAGGTGAGTGATCACACCATTGTGATTATCTGGGTCATGAAGATCTTTTTTGTATAGGTCTTCTGTGTATTCTTGCCACCTCTTCTTAATATCTTCTGCTTCTGTTAGGTCCATACCATTTCTGTCCTTTATTTTGCCCATCTTTGCATGAAATGTTCCCTTGGTATATCTGATTTTCTTAAAAAGATCTCTAGGCTTTCCCATTCTATTGTTTTCTTCTATTTCTTTGCATTGGTCACTGAGGAAGGCTTTCTTATCTCTCCTTGCTATTCTTTGGAACTCTGCATTCAAATGGGTAGATATTTCCTTTTCTCCTTTGCCTTTAGCATCTCTTCTTTTCACATCTATTTGTAAAGCCTCCTCAGACAACCATTTTGCCTTTTTGTCTTTTTCTTGAGGATGGTCTTGATCACTGCTTTCTGTACATTGTCATGAACCTCTGTTCAGAATTCTTCAGGCATTCTATCTATCAGATCTATTCCCTTAAATCTATTTGTCGCTTCCAATGTATAATCATAAGGGATTTGATTTAGGTCATACCTGAATGGTCTAGTGGTTTTCCCTACTTTCTTCAATTTAAGTCTGAATTTGACAATAAGGAGTTCATGATCTGAGCCACAGTCAGCTCTACTAGAGTACAGAATAAACATCTTAGTTAATGTCAGCAACTACAGGTGAGATTTTGGAGAGGTTATGAACAATGCCATGCTGTCCAGGTCATGTTTGAGTTAAGGTAAAGTAGTTCAGGTCTTTTTAAGTGAAAATCTGTTTGTGAATAGAAAGGGGATCCAGAAGGCTTAGCTCTAGGGATTAGAAAGAAAGTAAAGAAAGAAACTTACTCTTTGGCTAAAGTTCTTCCACAGACAAAAAGCTGGCTGAGGATATGGTGGGCAAAGACCATGGGGTTCTGCTTCATTTCAGGGAGAGAGGACCAGGTAGAGTACAGAGGATTTTTAGGGAGGTGAAACTATTCTGTATAACACTATAATGGTTATACATTATAACCATGTACATGTCATTATACATTTGCCAAAACTCATGGAATGTATAACCCAATGTAAACTAGAGGTGATAATGTGCACTGTGCTGTGCTCAGTTGCTCAGTCATGTCCGACTCTGCAACTCCATGGACTTCAGACAGTCCGGCTCTGATGTCCATGGCGATTCTCCAGGCAAGAATACTCGAGTGGGTTGCCATGCCCTCCTTCAGATGATCTTCCCAACCCAGGGATAAAACCCAGGCCTCCTACATTGCAGGTGGATTCCTTACTGTCTGAGCCACCAGGGAAGCCCAAGAATACTGGAGTGGGTAGCCTATCCCTTCTCCAGGGGATCTTCCCAATCCAGGAATCCAACTGGAATCTCCTGCACTGCAGGCTGATTCTTCACCAGCTGAGCTACCAGGGAAACCTGATAATGATGTGTAGGTTCATCAATTCGTAACAAATGTACCATCCTGGATGTTGATAGTAGAAGAGACTTGGGTAGGGGTGGGTAGAGGTGTATGTGAACTCTCCACTTTCTTTTCAATTTTGCTGTGAACCTAAAACTGCTGTTAAAAATGTAAGCAAGCACAACTAACTGTGTTTAAACAAGAAAAAAAAAAATAGGTTGCCTAGGAAAGGGAGAGGAAATGAGTGTGAGCGGGGATGAGGAATAAAAAACAGTAATAAGGGGGAGGGATCTTGCACTGGGCCTATGACAATGAACTGTCATAAAATGAATGTTTAACTCAACGGTCACCTTCAACCCAAGAGAAAGAAAATGAGGTTGATGTATGTGCACCTGTTCTGTAATCACAAATATATCAGATACAACACCGGTTATTGATTATATTTTGCCCTAGTATATACTCATTCTCATTCACTTGTTCTCCACATTTTGAACATACCTCCTTATGAAGAAGAAGTAACCTCATAAGATAAGCGGAAAGCTAGAATCTGAATGCAATTTTTCTACATCACATTCCCCACAGAGGGAATCTGTTTTATACTTCCCCACATCTTAGCATTTCTTTAACACTAAAAAAAATGTGTGCTCTGCGTGAATGCACTGGACTTGGAAGTGTAAGAAGGGCTGTCCCTTTCTTGCCTTCATTTCCCGACACTTGCTGCCAGCTGGTGGCGTTACCGCGCAATAACTAATATTTTTTACCTTTCCTCCTGTCACCTGGAAGGAACAGCGGAGCACAGTTGTCGGACTCAGCTGTAGTTCGATGTTTTGTTTTTTTTTTTAAACTGCCTCGCCCCGCAGCTTTAGGGGATTTCATTAATAGTTCCCCGACCAGGGATTGAATCTTGCCCTCCGCAGTGACAGCGTTGACTGGATCCCAGGGAATTCCTAAGTCCAACTTTTCTGACCTTTTAGGAAACGCATCCCCGTGAACTTGCCAGCCTAGGGGACTCGACTCACACTCAGTTCAGCACCAGCGCTTCAAGGGTCCAGGGGGACGATCTCAGAGACTACCGGGACCACGCAGGCTGTTTTGATCCGAAGACTCGCCCAGTTCTCCCTTGCGCCCCCACGAGGTGCAACCTGGCGGTGGGACACTGCGCATGCGCGGTTTGACGGACGTTGCGCCGTCAACGCTTCCGGTGGCCTCGGGTCTCCCGCTACAGCATGAAGATGGGGGAGGACGTCAGAGGAGCGCACAGCGAAGGGCCACAGAAGCTAGTCCTCTGCGTTCTCTGCGGCCTGCCGGCTGCAGGAAAGTCAACTTTCGCGCGCGCCCTCAGACACCAGCTACAGCAGGAACTCGGCTGGGCGGTGGGCGTCGTCGCTTATGATGACGTCATGCCGGAAGCGGTACTTGAGGAGGCAAGCGCACGCCCATTGGTCAGTACGGAGGGGGCGGGGCCTAGGCCGGAGTTCAGTTCGGTTCTGTTGCTCAGTTGCGTCTGACTCTTTGTGACCCCTTGGACTACAGCACGCCAGGCCTCCCTGTCCATCACCAACGCCCGGAGTTTACTCAGGCTTACGTTTATTGAGTCAGTGATGCCATCCAACCATCTCATCCTCTGTCGTCCCCTTCTCCTCCCGCCTTCAATAGCCAAGGGAAATGTATTGTTGGAGGAGACCCTGATGCTGGGAAAGATTGAGGGCAAGAGAAGAAGGGGACGACAGAGGATGAGAAGGTTGGATGGCACCATAGGTGTAGTGGATAATGCGTGGTGTGGGAGAAGGATCCCTGATGGAGGAGAAACGGGGGTTCGAGGAAAGTGAGCTGCTTTGCACAGAATAAGTTGACTATGAATATAACAGGTACAAACAGCCACCAGTATAGGGTTAGATTCTGAAGTAGCGTGCAAGGTGGAAATCTCCCATTGTCAGATACCCTCCTGAAAATCCTTTGGGAAGGTTTTTCTGAAAAGAGGGACAGACGCTCTCAAAAATTCCAACACAGCCAATTTAACAATCAGCCAGGAAAATCCAGGTTTTATGGGGCTTTAAATTATACAGTTTGAGGGAAACCCTTTTAAAGAAGAAGGATACAAAATTACAAGTAACAAGGCACTTACTAGGGTGCCTCCTGTGAAACTCCAGTCTGTACTAATGAAGAATTTGGCCTCTGAAGCTGGATCTTCATTTGTAATCAGAGTAAACCTGCCACTGCCAGAATAGGAAAAGATGTTGGTTTCTTAGTTGACCACCAGATGAAGTAATAGGCTTGTGTTTGGGTACCAAGTACATACTTGGCTTTAAGCCCTCAGATCACCCTCAGCGTGATGAGATGCATCCCTTTGAGAAGCATGTGAAAACAGAGACTTGGGGGAACAGTAGATTGACAGCATTCATCTCATGCTAACTCTAGAGAAAATACTCAGTGACATATTCTGAAAATTTTTAAGTAGTTTGGTTGTTTAGTGCTGAATGTAGATGAGTTCGCATAAATAAAATGCAAATATGGTGTAATTTCAGTCTGTGAGTATATTTGCAAAAATACAGTACATTTGGCATGTGAAAAATTTTGGACTTCACCAGCAAAGTTATATATTTCCCCATTCTTGGTTAGTTGTGAGGTAAATATGGTATCAGTCCCGTAGTAGCACTGGATTTACTTAGGTAATAGTATTTCACCACTCTGGAGGAAGCTGGAACTTGTCGATAGAGATTGTATTTGCTGTGGTTTTCCCTCAGTTTTCTTACTGTATTTTTTCCACTCTCCCCCTACAAAGGCCCTGGGGCTCATCTTGTTACCATGATTAGGATATCTCACATTTTAGGAAGTGATCTGTGTTGCTGTTTTCTTTTCAGTGAATTTCACTGATATATTGGGTTGGCAAAAAAAATTCATTTGGGTTTTTCTGTAAGAGGGCACGGGAAAATCCAAACAAACTTTTGGGCCAAACCAGTATTGGTTTTGTGTGCTGTAATCGCAGTGATGTGATGGGGCGTGGACAGACAGGAGAGGGGTCCTCATCTCCCGTCCTTGTGTTTTCCCTCCAGCCTTGACCTCATAACTGAGTCAGTGCTCTCCAGAGCGCTTGAGCAGCAGCAAGGTTACTTGTGTTTCCAAGCTACTTATTCTCTTCCCCTCAATCTGCTTACTCTGTCTTTCCCCATCCCATTCCATTCCTATTGTTAGCCTGAGGTCCTTTCATCTGGACCCAGAGACTTTTCATCTGATCCTCTTCCTGTCTGCAACTTTTCTTATTTCAAGGGCACGTGGGCATTGCTATATCTTAGCCAGACTGTTTTATCTGGCAGGATATTGATTTTGGTTCCTTCTTTCTCCTGGATGGTAACAGCTTTTCATTCTTTCATTTATGCACTTATTCAGTCATTTCATAAACATTTCTGGAGCATCTGTTAGGTGTCAGACCCTCTGCTGAAGGCTGGGTATACAGCAGTCTATTGATCTAGCAGGGACATGGAGTTGCTTAAACAGTATAAACCATCTTAGAGTGGAGACTCAGTGTATACAGGTGTCATGGTAGGCGAAGGAGGGTCTGCATGCCTTCTTCGTGGTTGAGTCTGAAAAGAGTTCACAGAGAGGTAATATAGCTGAGTAGTTTTTCAGCAGAGGGAATAGCATATATGAAGACATGAGTATGAGAAAGCAAGCTGTGACTAGAGACCTCCAAATGGTTCAGAAATTATCATATGGAGCAGCGGGGGTGTTGAGGCATGACCACACTACTGGCCAAAGCCTAATATAATTTGCAGTTCTCTGGTATTTTGCAGCCATCCAAGTGGAAATTGTTTCGCCAGGAACTGTTGAAGTACCTTGAACACTTCTTGCTGGCTGTCATTAACGGGTGTCAGCTGTCTGCCCCACCCAGCAGGACTGAAGCCATGTGGAAGGATTTTATAACCTGCTTGAAGGATCAAGAGCTGATATCTTCTGCAGCTGTTGAGGCCCAGTCTCTCTACCCCTTAACGAAGACTGCTGTGTCTAGACCTCTGCTTTTGATTTTAGATGACAACTTTTATTATCAAAGTATGAGATATGAAGTCTATCAGCTGGCTCGGAAATGTAATTAACACATTTTTTTTTCCCTCACACACAAAGATATTTATTCACGTCTCAAATTTACTAGTGCTGGGACTTCCCTAGTGATCCAGTGATTAAGACTTCACCTTCCAATGCAAAGGGTGAACGTTTGATCCCTGGTCAGGGAGCTGATATCCCACTTGGCTTGTGGCCAGTAAACCAAAACATAAAATAGAAGCAACACTGTCACAAATTCAGTAAAGACTTTAAAAATGGTCCGCATCAAAAAAAAAAAAAAAATAACGATCACTGTTTTTAGTGAGAACTTAAGTGAATTAGGAGGTTTACATGGATTTACTTCATTTTCAAAGCTACATGTTCAGTACTGCTCATGGTCTTTCCTTCTGCAGATGGGATAACTTATGTAAATATATTTAGTTCACATTTTGGAAAGATACTGCCCGAGTAATTTTGTGGTTTTTGAATTGTTTTCAGATGCATTAGGCTTTTGCCAGCTCTTTTTAGATTGTGCTCTCGAGACCTGTCTACAGAGGAATGCTCAGAGGCCACGACCACTGCCTGCCGAGACCATCCACCAGATGGGAAACAAAATAGAAAAGCCCAACCCCGAGAAAAATGCTTGGGAACACCACAGCTTCGCAATTCAGAGTCCAGCGTGTGCTTCCGAGGCCAGGTAGCCCACTCAAGGGTTTCTTTCCACCAGGAGCTTCACTGAGCCAGGCCCTGGGCTGCAGGCCTCTCTTGTATCCACTCGATTGCTCTCACACAAGCCTTGGAGAGAGATTATTTTTTCCTCTTTGTGTAGAAGAGAAAACCCAGTGAGGGAGTTTAGCTTGCCCAGAGTCACTGACATGGTCAGTTACGGCTGCGAGGTGAATCCAGGTTTGTTTGCAAATATGTCCTCTTGTTAAAGTTATACGGTTTCCCAGGGATCAGGGCAGGGCGTTCAGAGTAGGGTACCTCTCTGATACTCTTGCTTAAGTAGTGTAGTCTAGACTGCCCAGCAGTTTTCTTTCCTTTTTTAAAAACTTTTTATTTTGGGGGCTGCACCACGAGGCTTGGGTGATCTTAGTCCCATGAGCAGGGATCGAACCCACATCCTCTTCATTGGAAGCACAAAGTCTTAACCACTGGCCCACCAGGGAAGTCCCCCCGCCCCCCGTAGTTTTCTTATACAGAGAAAAGGAATGGATGGAATCCTGGTTGTGCCTTAAGTCTCACTCCATTGCGCTGCTTGTCTAGATGTGAGGCTTGTGGCTATGCTATCTAATGCATCTGATTGCTGACAGGCCTCGAGACTTCTAGAGTTCAAGTTTACATTTCTGATAGAAATTTCACCGATGATGGAACTGCTTTGTATTTGTCCTGCCCAGTATGGTAGCTGCTGCAGCTGCTAAGTCGCTTCTGTAGCTGCTAGCCACATGCAACTGACCATCAAGCACTAGACATAAAACCAGTGCAACTTATGACCTGAATGTTTATTTATTTGGCTGGCCTGGGTCGTCTTTGCTGCATGTGGGCTCTCTAGTTGCAGAGAGTGGGGCTGTTCTCTAGTCACTGTGCATGGGATTCTCCTTTCGGTGGGTTCTCCTGTTGTGGACCACAGGCTCTAGAGCACAGCCTAAGTAGTTGTGGCCCATGGGCTTAGTTGCTCTGAGGCATGTGGGATCTTCCCAGACCAGGGATCCCACCCATGTGCCCTGTATTGGCAGGTAGATTCTTAAACACTGGACCACCAGGGAAATCCCATGACCTGAATTTTAAATGTTATTTTGATCACTTTAAACTTAACTGGTTGCATGTGGCCTGTGGATGCTGCAGGAACAACACAATTCTAGGGGTATGTTGCCCACAGTTCCTTAGTTCCTGCCTCACTGTTGTCCATATGAGATCAACAGTTTTTTAAAAGTCTAATGTTTTAAATTCTGTATTCTCTTCCAATCATATAAATCTTTTTCTTAAACTCATTCTTCAAAATGTTTAGTTCCCAAGATACAGTTTCCATGCATTTTGTAATACTCTAACATTCTAAAAACATTCCAAATTGGATTTAAGTAAGTATTGTTCGTAGGTTTAATGAAATAAGCTATGGCTGAGATTTCTAATTTTAACTTCCCATAATATCTTGAAACTTTGAGCAGGCGAACACATAGCTGATTGATGGCTTGTTTCTGGAATACTGAAAATGTTTTCCTTCGGAAATGAATGGCTGGTTGAGATATTGAGATATCCCATGAGAGCAGCCCAAGGTTATCATCACTGCTTTGGGGGCTAGTTCTTACTAGAAGTAGGAAGGAGTGTGAGCTTTGCCAGTGCCAGGGCCAACCCTGAGCAGAATCTGCAGGTCTGTCTTAAGTCTTAAGAACGTACGTGGTCCAGGGACTTCCCTGATGGTCCAGTGTCTAAGACTCTGTGCTCCCAAAGCAGGGGACCCAGATTCAATTCCTAGTCAGGGAACTAGATCCCACATGCCACAGCTAAAAAGGTTCCACATTCCATAGCTAAGACCATGTGCATCCAAATAAATATATAATTTAAAAAAGAAAAAACCTAAACCAGGGAGGGAAAAAAAAACCAACAACCCGTGGTCTAAGATAGTCCCAGCATAGCTGTGAAGGGGTTGTCTAAAATCTGGTGGCCTTCTATTGGAAGTTGAAAGATGATATGACAAATATACCTTTCCCAGGCTTCTGTGAAATACTACAACTACTAACTGGTGGTTCAGCACTAAAGAATCCACCTGCAGTGCAGGAGCTGCAGGTTTGATCCCTGGGTCAGGAAGGTCCCCTGGAGTAGGAATTGGCAACCGACTCCAGTATTCTTGCCGGGAGAATCCCATGGACAGAGGACCCTGGTGGGTTAGAGTCCATAGAGACAAAAGAGTTGGACATGACAACTGAGCTCACATACACAGACGCACAAATGAGTAGAAGCCAGGAAATAAAGACTAAGCATGCTTCTCTGGGCAATATAAAGTTGTAGGTGCCTAAAGTTCAGCACTTAATGAGAGAAAAGAGAGAATGTCTTTTCAAAGCTTATTAATAGGGGTCTTGGGAAATTAGTATTTTTTACAGGAGGGATTTTGGGGGACTTCTTTGTTTTGAAGTTCTACATTTGAATTTTGCAAGTAGAAGGTAGCTTCCAAATCACTTTGCTTTTCCCCTTCTGTTTAGGATTTTGGATATACCACCTTTATTCCTCTAGAATTCAGCTTAGTGCCCTAAAACACAAGTTCTTTTAAAAAACAGATGTTTGATATGAGAATTTATTTAATCCTACCTCCTTTTACAGGCTGAAGCTGACTGATTTATTGATTACTGCTTTGGAAAATCCAATAAAATACATGGAGGAAAATTTGGAACAAAAAGTAAGTCTTCCAGTTGAGATTTAGCATAAATGAGAAGGAACTTTCTCTCGGAAGAAGGATCTTCTCTAGGAAGAGCCTTTGGAGCTCAGTGTGAAGTATGAGTAACGTGTGGAAGATGATCTCTGTCCCTGCTCCAGCGTCTCACCAGCATCCAGCCCCTGACACCTGGGTGCAGCAGTGCTCTGGAGGCAGCCTGCGCTGCCTGCTCAAAGGCAGCTGTTAAGTTTTCAGAAACATTGGAGCCTGCTGATGTTACATTGGTAGCTTGAAGTGGGCATGGGTGGGAATATTTACACCATTGTTGTTGTTCAATCATTCAGTCGTGTCTCTTTGTGAGCCCAGGGACTGCAGCACGCCAGGCTGCCCTGTCCTTCACCATCTTCCAGAGCTTGCTCAAACTCATGTCCTTTGAGTCAGTGATGCCATCCAAGCATCTCATCCTCTCTCGTCCCCTTCTCCTCCTGCCTTCAGTCTTTCCCAGCATCAGGGTCTTTTCTAATGAGTTACCTCCTCACATCAGGTGGCCAGAGCATTGGACCTTCATCTTCAACATCAGTCCTTCAAATGAATATTCAGGACCGATTTCCTTTAGGACTGACTAGTTTGATGTCCTTGCAGTCCAAAGGACTCTCAAGTCTTCTCCAGCACCATAGTTCAAAACCATCAATCCTTCGGTGCTTAGCCTTCTTTATGGTCCAACTCTCATATCTATACACGACTACTGGAAAAACCATAGCTTTGACTAGACGAACCTTTGTTGGAAAAGTAATGTCTATGTTTTTTAATATGCTGTCTAGGTTTGTCATTGCTTTTCTTCCAAGGAGCAAGTGTCTTTTTAATTTCTTGGCTGCATTCACCATCTGCAGTCATTTTGGAGCGCAAAAAAATAAAGTCTGTCATTGTTTCCATTGTTTCCCCATCTATTTGCCATGAAGTGATTGGGAGCAGATGGCATGATCTTAGTGTTTTGAACTGAGTCCTAAGCCAGCTTTTTCACTCTCCTCTCTCACCTTCATCAAGAGGCTCTTTAGTTCCTTTTGACTTTTTGCCATAAGGGTGGTGTCATCTGCATATCTGAGGTTATTGATATTTCTCCCTGCAGTCTTGATTCCAGCGAGTACATCATCTAGCCCAGGATTTCACTTGACGTACTCTGCATATAAGTTAAATAAGCAGGGTGACAATATAGAGCCTTGATGTACTCCTTTCCCAATTTGGAACCAGTCCGTTGTTCCATGTCCAGTTCTAACTGTTGCTTCTTGACCTGCATACCTCTTGAAGAATTTTCCACAGTTAGTTGTGATCGACACAGTCAAAGGCTTTATCATAGTCCACAAAGCAGGAGTAGATGTTTTTCTGGAACTCTCTTGCTTTTTCTATGATCCAGTGGATGTTGGCAATTTGATCCCTGGTTCCTCTGCCTTTTCTAAATCCATCTTGAACATCTGGGAGTTCTTAGTTTACATGCTGTTGAAGCCTAGCTTGGAGAATTTTTAGCTTTACTTTGCCAGCATGTGAAATGAGTGCAATTGTGTGGCAGTTTGAACATTCTTTGGCACTGCCCTTTTTGGGGATTTAAATGAAAACTGACCTTTTCCAGTCCTGTGACCACTGCTGAGTTTTCCAAATCTGCTGGCGTATTGAGTGCAGCACTTCAACAGCATCCTCTTTTAGGATTTGAAATAGCTCAGCTGGAATTCCATCACCTCCACTAGTTTTGCTTGTCGTGATGCTTCCTAAGGCCCACTTGACTCTGCACTCCAAGATGTCTGGTTTGAGGTGAGTGATCACACCACCATGGTTATCTGAGTCATGATCTTTTTTGTATATTTCTTCTGTGTATTTTTGCCACCTCTTCTTAATATCTTCTGCTTTTGTTAGGTCCATACCTTTCCTGTCCTTTAGTGTTCCCATCTTTGCATGGTATGTTCCCTTGGTATCTCTAATTTTCTTGAATAGAGAATCTTTCCCATTCTAAATAGACAAACACTATAGATGGGTTTGTTTCTGTCTTTGAGAGTCTATTCTTAGACATTAACCGGCATACTGCCCACATGGAACCCAGTTTACAACTTGATGTATTCCATTTAGACCCTCTCCTAGAGAAGAAGGGGGCTTCCCTGGTGGCTCAGATGGTAAAGAATCTGCTTGCAATGCAGGAGACCTGGATTTGATCCCTGGGTTGGAAGATCCCCTGGAGAAGGGAATGGCTACCCACTCCAGTATTCTTGGCTGGGAAATCCCATGGACAGAAGAGCCAGGGGGGCTACAGTCCATGGGGTCACAAAGTGTCGAATACGACTGAACGAGTAACACTTTCATTTGAGAAGAATACCTGGAACAGAAAAGCCACTTTTACTTTTCTTTCAGTCTCTTCACCTATGTATCACCGACACCTTAGTCATTTCTTTTATACAACTAGGTAACTGTCCCAATAACAATGTCTTATTACCTAGGAAACAGACAGACTTATCTGTTCAACTAACATTCTTCATCAAGCTGATCAGACCCTCCGAAGAATTGTCTCTCAGACAATGAAGGAAGCCAAAGGTATGCTGTGTAGTTAAGATTCTATTCAGTTGAGACTATTCTCTCCTGCTGCTCTTGTTCCCTGGACATGAATACTTTATGTACTTTCATTTGTGACGTTTACATCATGTTTTCAGTTTAAATGTGGAACTCGGTTGTGTTAAACTTCTACCCCTGGTATCAGGCTTTCATCCATCCAGTAGGTTTTTATTGAGTGGCTACTTTGTACTAGGCTTTATTCTAGATATTGGAACATTTGGAGGGAGCAGAATGTCAGTGAGGAGATACACACACAAAAGAAATATATGAACATATGCCAGTGCTCTGAAGAAAAATATAGTAGGGTAACAGTGTAGTGATGGGAGGATTTATTTTCAAAAGAGCAACCATGAAGACTTCTCAGAGGAAATGACATTTAAGCAAAGGTGTGAATGAAAGGAAATAGCAAGCCACACTGGTGCCTGGAGGATCGTTCCGAGTAGTGCCGAAAGCTACTTTACCTGTGCCAGGTAAAGCTGGTATATTCTAGAACACAAAAGAAGACACTGAGTCTAGAGTGAAGTAAGGGATGGGGAGAGGTAGTCAGGGCCAGTTGGAAAATCAGCATGGCATCTGAACAAGTTCAGTGCACTGTCAGTCTGAACTTAGATGAAATATGTGGTAATGACAGTTTTGGAAAATTATTCCTTTAGGTTTTGAATATTGAACTCTTTACTATCACCCTTGATTTTAAAAAAATAACAGCAGCTTAACATTTCTTGAACTCCTTTTATATGCCAAGAGCCTTATATATTATTTCTAGTCTTCAGAATCCTATCAGGGAAGTGTAGTTTTACAAATTGGGAAATGGAGGGTCTGAGAGGATAAGTATACCTGCTCCAGGCTACACTGAACAGTGGCTATATACTTGGGGCTCAGAGTTAAGTCTGATTCTAGTCTATGCTTTCTGTTATGCTCCCGCACATCACCAACATTTATTATTAATACCTTTAGGAAAACTTAGGACATTGGAAAAAGAAACAGTATACTAACCATATTATGTTTTTCAAACTTCTTTTTTTAACCATGATTCATAACTCGATTTTAATACTGTAACCTAGTGTGTGTAGCCCCTTACGTGAACACACTCCTGCATAGAAACAAAACGCTTCCATGTTTAATGAACTCTACTGTGGTCTATTTGATTGCATCTTAGAAAAACACCGGTTGCAACATGCAACCCAGGTATGGATTATAATACAAAGTTTGGAAAAGAGCTGGAACAAAAATGGTCTCACGTCAGAAAAAAAACAAGAATAATTGTAGAAGTTTTCAGCCGTTTGTCTTTGTCTGTAAAATGAATTAGGACCATGACATCACTTCATGGCAAATAGAAGGGGAAAAAATGGAAGCAGTGATGGATTTTATTTTCTTGGGCTCCAAAATCACTGAAGATGGTGACTGCAGCCATGAAATTAAAAGACGCTCCTTGGAAGGAAAGCTATGACAAACTTAGAGAATGTATTAAAAAGCAGAGACATCACTTTGCTGATATGGGTCCATATAGTCAAAACTATAGTTTTTCCAGTAGTCATGTATGGATGGATATGATAGTTGGGCCATAAAAAAGGCCGAGTGTCAAAGAACTGATGCTTTTGAACTGTGGTGCTGGAGAAGACTCTTGAGAGTCCCTTGGACTGCAAGGATATCCAACCAGTCCATCCTAAAGGAAATCAGTCCTGACGGTTCATTGGAAGGACTGATGCTGAAGCTGAAACTCCAATCCTTTGGCCACCTGATGTGAAGAACTGACTCCCTGGAAAAGACCCTGATGCTGGGAAAGATTGAAGGCAGAAGGGGGCAGCAGAAGATGAGATGCTTAAATGGCATCACCAGCTCAATGGACATGAGTTTGAGCAAGCTCCAGGAGACAGTGAAGGACAGGGAAGCCCGGCATGCTACGATTCATGGGGTGGCAAAGAATTGGATATGACTTAGCGACTGAACAACAACATAAAATCAAGGGGGAATAGGGTTATACCCAAATTACTCTCAACTCTCTTCCTCTCCATTAAAAAAAATCTTTCCCCCTTCTTGGTGAAGGAGATGGCACTAGCTTCTAGAACTCTGCTTAAATAAAATTAAATGATTGGGTTCTCTTTCCATCAAGAAGTAAAAGGACAGTCCACAAAATGCAAGAAAATATTTGCAAATCACATCTCATAAGGGACTTATACCCAAAATATATACAGGACTCTCACAACTCAATAATAAAGAGAAATAACCCTATTTTTCAAATGGGCAAAGAATCTGAGTAGAAATTTCTTTAGGGAAAATATACAAATGGCCAGTAACTGCATGAAAACACACCTGGCATTATTAGTTATCAGGGAAATACAGATCAAAACCACAGTGAGATACCACTGCACACTCACTAGGACAGCTAGAATCTAAAAGTCCAAGTTTTAGTGAGGATATGGAGAACTCAGAATCCATGGACACCACTGGTGGGAATGTAAAATGGTGCAGCTGCTTTGGAAAACAGCCTAGCAGCTCCTCAGATTAAATTTAGTTACCATGGGACCTAGAAATGAAAACATATTCATATAAAAATCTGTACACAAGTGCTTGCTGCTGCTGCTGCTAAGTCACTTCAGTCGTGTCCGACTCTGTGTGACCCCATAGATGGAAGCCCACCAGGCTCCCCCGTCCCTGGGATTCTCCAGGCAAGAACACTGGAGTGGGTTGCCATTTCCTTCTACACAAGTGCTTAGAGCATCATTATTGCTAAGTCACTTCAGTCGTGTCCGACTCTGTGCGACCCCACAGACGGCAGCTGACCAGGCTCCGCCGTCCCTGGGATTCTCCAGGCAAGAACACTGGAGTGGGTTGCCATTTCCTTCTCATAGCCAAAAGGTAGAAGTAACCCAAATGTCTGTCAGCTGATAAACATGTGGATATGTCCATCTATCCATAAAATGGATTACTCAACTATAAAAAGCAAGAAAATACTTCAACATGGATGAACCTTGAAAACATTATGTAAAGTGCTAGAAGCAAGCCACAAAAGGTCACATAGTATGAGTCCAGTCATATGAAATGTCCAGAATGGGGAAATCTGGAAACACGAGGTAGATTACTGGTTGCTTAGGGATTGAGGGCAGAGAGAGGGGGAATGGGGCAGGAGGGTGATATTAGCTATCGCAGATGATAAAAGTGTTTTTTAAGATTGACTGTGATGATTGTTGCTTATATCTGTGAATATACTAAAACTACTGAATTGTAGTTTAAATGGTAAGCGGTAATGTTCATTTTACCTCCATAAAGCTGTTCAACAAAAAAAAATCAGTTCTCAGTCACACCACCCACACGGCTAGTGGCTGCTGGCCTGAATAGGGCAGACATAGAACGTTTCCATCACTGTAGGAAACTATATTGGACAGCTATTCTAGGTATATGAGCTTCAAACCCAACTGTCATTTTCTAGCTCTGCTCTTCTGCCTTACTACCTATTAATTCAATAAGATTGTAAATCAACTTATTTTGTCAACAAAAAGCCTTTTCTGCTCTCACATTTCATAACAAGTTATTTAAATGATTTGCTTGTATTGCATTAAGGTGACCTTTGTCTACATGTATATTATACCAGCTCAATTATTATTTGTAGAAGAATCTGAATGGTTTGTCTGAAGTAATCAAATTAATTTCCTAGTGTCATCAGTCCAGCTAAATTTAATCTACCCAAATAATTTTGAGTATCTTTATTTTAGATGAACAGATGTTTCCGTACAACTTGAAGCTTTTGGCAGAAGAACTTAACAAGCTCAAAGCAGAGTTTTTGGAAGACCTAAGACAAGGAAACAAAAAATACCTGTGCTTTCAACAAACCATTGACTTATCAGATGTTATTTCTTTTTTCCATTATGAGAAAGATAACATTGTACAGAAGTATTTTTCAAAGCAGCATTAAAACTTCTGAATCTCCAATCAAATATCTATTTTGGTTATGATTTTGCAAACTAATTAAAACAATTATGTATTACTGGATGTGTTCTAGTCTAATAATGTGAATTGCCAAATGCAGAGTTCCAAAGAATAGCAAGGAGAGATAAGAAAGCCCTCCTCAGCGATCAATGCAAAGAAATAGAAGAAATCAATAGAATGGGAAAGCCTAGAGATCTCTTCAAGAAAATTAGAGATACCAAGGGAACATTTTATGCAAAGATAGGCACAATAAAGGACAGAAAAGGTAGGTACCTAACAGAAGCAGAAGATATTAAGAAGAGGTGGCAAGAATACACAGAACTGTACAAAAAAGTCACGACCCAGATAATCACGATGGTGTGATCACTCACCAGACATCCTGGAACGTGAAGTCAGGTGGGCCTTAGGAAGCATCACGACGAACAAAGCTAGTGGAGGTGATGGAATTCCAGTTGAACTATTTCAAATCCTAAAAGATGCTGCTGTGAAAGCGCTGCACTCAATATGTCAGCAAATTTGGAGAACTCAGCAGTGGCCACAGGATTGGAAAAGGTCAGTTTTCATTCCAATCCTAAAGAAAGGCAATGCCAAAGAATGCTCAAACTACCGCACAATTGTACTCATCTCACACGCTAGTAAAGTCATGCTCAAAATTCTCCAAGCCAGGCTTCAGCAATACGTGAACCGTGAACTTCCAGATGTTCAAGCTGATTTTAGTAAAGGCAGAGGCACCAGAGATCAAATTGCCAACATCCATTGGATCATCGAAAAAGCAAGTTTCAGAAAAGCATCTATTTCTGCTTCATTGACTATGCCAAAGCCTTTGACTGTGTGGATCACAATAAACTGTGGAAAATTCTTAAAGAGACAGGCATACCAGACTACCTGACCTGCCTCTTGAGAAACCTGTATGCAGTTCAGGAAGCAACAGTTAAAACTGGACATAGAACAACAGACTGGTTCCAAATAGGAAAAGGAGTACGTCAAGGCTGTATATTGTCACCCTGCTTATTTAACTTACATGCAGAGTACATCATGAGAAACCCTGGGTTGGAGGAAACACAAGCTGGAATCAAGATTGCTGGGAGAAATATCAATGGAGATGGCACCACCCTTATGGCAGAAAGTAAAGAACTAAAGAGCCTCTTGATGAAAGTGAAAGAGGAGAGTGAAAAGGTTGGCTTAAAGCTCAACATTCAAAAAACTAAAATCATGGCATCTGGTCCCATCACTTGGCCATCACTTCATGATGGGGAAACAGTGGAAACAGTGGCTGACTTTATTTTTCTGGGATCCAAAATCACTGCAGATGGTGATTGCAGCCATGAAATAAAAGATGCTTACTCCTTGGAAGGAAAGTTATGACCAACCTAGACAGCATATTAAAAAGCAGAGACATTACTTTGTCAACAAAGGTCTATCTAAAAGCTATGGTTTTTCCAGTGGTCATATATGGATGTGAGAGTTGGACTGTGAAGAAAGCTGAGCACTGAAGAATTGATGCTTTTGAACTGTGGTGCTGGAGAAGACTCTTGAGAGTCCCTTGGACTGCAAGGAGGTCCAACCAGTCCATCCTAAAGGAGATCAGTCCTGGGTGTTCATTGGAAGGACTGATGTTGAAGCTGAAACTCCAATACTTTGGCCACCTGATGCAAAGAGCTGACTGATTGGAAAAGACCCTGATGCTGGGAAAGATTGAGGGCAGGAAGAGAAGGGGACGGCAGAGGATGAGATGGTTGGATGGCATCACCGACTCGATGGACATGGGTTTGGGTGAACTCCGGGAGTTGGTGATGGACAGGGAGGCCTGGTGTGCTGCGGTTCATGGGGTCGCAAAGAGTCAGACACGACTGAGCGACTGAACTGAACTGAAAGACCTGTTAAAAAAAAAAATCAGTCCATTCTTTGGACAAATTCTTAGAAAGGTAGTCTCCCTAGACTGAACCAGGAAGAAATAGAAAATATGAACAGACCAATCACAAGCACTGAAATTCAAACCATGATTAAAAACCTCCCAGCAGACAAAAGTCCAGGACCTGATGGCTTCACAGGTGAATTTTATCAAGAGAAGAGTTAACATCTATCCTTCTGAAGCTGTTCCAAAAAGTCACAAAGGAAAACTTCCCAACCCATTTTATGAGGCCACCTTCACCCTGATATCAAAACCAGATAAAGATACCACAAAAAGAGAAAATTACAGGCCAATATCACTGATGAACATAGATGCAA
Organism: Moschus berezovskii; assembly: GCF_049115385.1. Lineage (NCBI taxonomy): Eukaryota > Metazoa > Chordata > Mammalia > Artiodactyla > Moschidae > Moschus > Moschus berezovskii. The sequence continues at coordinate 88,609,575 of NC_142471.1, forward strand.
AAATCGTCAACAAAATAGTCGCGATCCTTATCCAACAATACAGTAAAAAGTTCATACATTATCATCAAGTGGTGAATCCCTGGTACTCGTCCCAGGGACGCAAGGATTCTTCAGCATCTGCAAATCAATCATTGTGATACATCATACCAACAAATTGAAGAATAAAAACTGTATGGTCATCTCAGTAGATGCAGAAAAAGCTTTTGACAAAATTCAGCACTGATTTATGATAAAAAAAAAACTCTCCAGAAAGTGGATATAGAGGGTACATTCCTCAACATGAGAAAGGCCATATGACAAACCTATAGCTAGCATCATACTCAGTGGTGAAAAGCATTCCCTCTAAGATCAGGAACAGGACAAGGATATCCACTTTCACCAGTTTTATTCAACACAGTTTTGGAAGTCCTAGCTACAATAATCAGAGAAGAAAAAGAAGCAATGGGAATCCAAATTGGAAAGTAAGTTCAACTGTCACTGTTTGCAGGTAGCGTGATTCTGTACATACAAGATCCTAAAGATCCTACCAGAAAACTACTAGAGCTCATCAGTGAATTTGGTAAAGTTGCAGGTTACAAAATTAACACACAGAAATCTGTTGCATTTCTACACACTAACAGCACCGAAAGATCAGAAAGAGAAATTCAAGAAGCAATTCCATTTACCATTGCATCAAAAAGAATAACATACCTAGGAATAAACCTATCTAAGGAGACTGGTGGCGCAGATGGTAAAGCGTCTGCCTACAATGAGGGAGACCTGGGTTTGATCCCTGGGTCGGGAAGATCCCCTGGAGAAGGAAATGGCAACCCACTCCAGTACTCTTGCCTGGAAAATCCCATGGATGGAGGAGCATGGTAGGCTACAGTCCATGGGGTCGCAAAGAGTCGGACACGACTGAGTGACTTCACGTCACTTCACTTCGGAGACACAAGACTTTTAGTCTGAAAACTATAAGATGCTGATGAAAGAAATCAAAGAGGACTTAAACAGATGAAAAGATATACCACGTTTGTGGATTAGAAGAATCAATATTGTCAAAATAACTATATTACGTAAGGCAATCTAGACTCAATGCAATCCCTGTCAAATTACCAATGGCATTTTTCACAGAACTAGAACAGAAAATCTCAAAATCTGTATGGAGACACAAAAGACCCTGAATAGCCAAAGCAATCTTGGAGGAGGAGAAAAAGAAAACCGAATTGGTGGAACGAAGCTCCCTGATGTCAGACTATACTACAAAGCTAGTCATCGAAACAGTATGGTTCTGGCAGAAAAATAGAAACATAGATCAATGGATCAAGATAGAAAACTCAGAAATAAGCCCATGCCACTGTAGTCAATTAATCTATGACAAAGGAGGCAGGATTACACAGTGTTGGAAAAGACAGCCCCTTCAACAAATGGTGCTGGAAAAACTGAACCACCACATGTAAAAAAATGAAATTAGATCATTCCTTAACTCCATATACAAAAATAAGCTCAAAATGGATTAAAGCCCCAAATGTGAGACTGGACACTATAAAACTCTTAAGAGGAAAACATAGGCAGAACACTCTCTGACATAAATCACAGCAACATCATTTTCGATCCATCTCCCAGAATAATGGAAATAAAAGCAAAAATAAATGAATGAGACCTGCTTAAACTCAAAAACTTTTGCAAAGGAAATAAAACGAAAAGACAGCCCACAGACTGGAAGAAAATACTTGCAAATTATGTGGCTGATATGGGGTTAAGTCTCCAAAATTTAGAAACAGCTTGACCCTTAATAGCATCAAACAACCCACTCAAAAAATAGGCAGACAGCCTGAATAGACATTTATCCAAAGAGGACAGATGTCCAATAGGCACATGAAAAGATGTTCAACATTGCTAGTTATTAGAGAAATGCAAATCAAAACTACAATGACATACCACCTCACAGCAGCCAGAGTGGCTGTCATCAAAAACTCTACAAACAAGAAATGCTGGAGAGGGTGTGGAGAGAATTTAAATTGGTGAGAATGTAAATTCTCACTGTTGGTGACAATGTAAATTGGTACAGCCACTATGGAGAACACTATGGAGGTTCCTTACAAAACTAAAAATAGAGCTATTGTATGACCCTGGAGTACCACTCCTGGGCATACACCCCGAGAGAAAAACACGGGGTTAAAAGATAAATGCACCCCAATGTTCACTGTGAGAGTTGGACTATAAAGAAAGCTGAGCACTGAAGACCTGATGCTTTGGAACTGTGGTGTTGGAGAAGACTCTTGAGGGTCCCTTGGACAGCAAGGAGATCCAACCAGTCCATCCTAAAGGAAATCAGTCCTGAGTATTCACTGGAAGGACTGATGCTGAAGCTGAAACTCCAGTACTTTGGCCACCAGATTTGAAGAACTGACTCACTTGGAAAGACCCTGATGGTGGGAAAGATTGAAGGCGGGAGAAGGGGATGACAGAGGATGAGATGGTTGGATGGCATCACTGACTCAATTGACATGAGTTTGAGAAGACTCCAGGAGTTGGTGACAGACAAGGAAGCCTGGTGTGCTGCAGTCCATGGGGTCAGAGTCAGACTCCACTGAGACTGAACTGAACTGAATGTTCACTGCAGCACTGTTTATAATAGCCAAGACATGGAAGCAACCTAAATGTCCATCGACAGAGGAATGGACAAAGATATGGTACACATATACAATGCAATGTTCAGTTCAGTTGAGCCACTCAGTCCTGTCCTACTCTGCGACCCCATGAACTGCAGCACGCCAGGCCTCCCTGTCTATCACCAACTCCCGGAGTTTACCCAAACTCATGTTCATTGAGTCAGTGATGCCATCCAACCACCTCATCCTCTGTCATCCCCTTCTCTTCCCGCCTTCAATCTTTCCCAGCATCAGGGTCTTTTCAAATGAGTCAGCTCTTCGCATGAGGTGGCCAAAGTATTGGAGTTTCAGCTTCAACATCAGTCCTGTCAATGAACACCCAGGACTGATCTTCTTTAGGATGAACTGCCTGGATCTCCTTGCAAGTCCAAGAGATTCTCAAGTCTTCTCCAACACCACAGTTCAAAAGCATCAATTCTTCCGCGCTCAGCTTTCTTAGTCCAACTCGAATGTTAGTCAGCCATTAAAAATGAAATAAGGCCATTTGCACCAACATCACCTAGAATGTCATATTGAGTGAAGTCAGAGAAGGAAATAAAATCAGTTCATTTGTCATAACAGAAATTCCTTCAGTCAGTCACTTGTCAGATGTGACATGAATAATTGAACAGCAGAGGAAGCCTCCCTCATTCCTGTGCCACAACACTTTAAGGGGGTCACAGAGAGTTGGACTGTGAAGAAAGCTGATCGCCGAAGAATCGATGCTTTTGAACTGTGGTGTTGGAGAAGACTCTTGAGAGTCCCTTATACTGCAAGGAGATCCAACCAGTCCATTCTAAAGGAGATCAATCCTGGATGTTCATTGGAGGGACTGATGCTAAAGCTGAAACTCCAATACTTTGGCCACCTCATGCGACGAGTTGACTCACTGGAAAAGACTCTGATGCTGGGAAAGGTTGGGGGCGGGAGGAGAAGGGGACGACGGAGAATGAGATGGCTGGATGGCATCACCGACTCTGTGGACATGAGTTTGAGTGTACTCCGGGAGTTGGTGATGGACAGGGAGGCCTGGCATGCTGTGATTCATGGGGTCGCGGAGAGTCGGACACGACTGAGCGACTGAACTGAACTGAACTGAACCTTAAATAAAAAGAAATTAGGAAGGAGACAAAATGCTAATTATGTTACTATTTTTTGTTTTTGGTAACTCATGTGACAGATCTTTTCATGGGTAAGGCATTCTACAAATCGAAACTAATGTAGCCATAAAACCTTTTCTTTAAAAAAATAATTAACATTGACATACTGAAAAATTATTTAAAAAACTGGATCCTAGTTTTCAAAAAAGAAAAATCGAGATCCATTAGAAAGTGTGATTTTTTTATTCATACATTACAAAAGCAAAGCTTCATTCACAATATGAACTACATACTAGATAGTTATTTCAGCATCAAACTGCTCTCTGGAATCCCTAAACAATATAGTGTGTTCTGCAACCATACTCAAGTTTTATATTTTACATACAAAATACGTTCTTTACATCAAAGTACATATTAATGAAACCAAGTTCTAGAAATCATATATCCTCTAAGACTACTTAATGAAAAGTCCTTAGCAGGGAATTTTTTTAAAATAATACATCCATTTGATAAATATTCTTGTAGAACTTAAATGAGGTTTATCTCTGGACATTTTTTCAGGTAATATTCCCTTTGTCAAACAGTTCTGCAGATGAATGGCAAACACATTTCTAAAACGAGACAGCACTGGAAAATATCCAATTAAATTTTTTCAAAGTAAAAGTCTAGCCTTTACTTGGGTTTCAAGAAGTTGTAGCTACATACTATAGTAATAAAAATCTGAAATAAAATTATTCCCTGTTAATCTCGTCACAGTTTCTTAAAAAAATATTAGTGGAGATAAGTTATCTACCAACTTTAAAAATCTAAACTTATGTTCACTGAACAAAAATAAATTTAGTTTCAGAACATTGCCTGTTATCAGCAAAGTATTATAAATAGTGCATGTTAAACTTTTCTCAACTCATTTCTATAAAATATATGATTAAAAATAAAATGGGAGAAACATATTCAATACTTAATGGAAGATATCTTTCCAATACAGAATTCTCAAAAAATTTAAATAAAATCCTAACTATTTTATAAAATACAATACTAAAAAAGTTTCTAAGGTAGATTTGCTTCAAAAACATTAGTGCATTTAGAATTAACTGTAGCTTTCAAGCATTGATACCTTTGGAATACAACTATGCTCTTTAAGTCATAGGAATTTTAACATTATACATTCTAGTTTGTACTTATGAAAAAATTATCTAAAATGCTCTTTCAAAGCATCTTTGTCAGAAAAAAAAAATACTTGTCACTATTTGGCCCAGAATATACAGTTAATAAACTGGTTTTAACATGCGAGTTCTTCCTTTTTGTTTAATGAAAACTTCCATTTCCTATTTTGTGGTATTGCTTTTATATGAAGAATAAAATAGAAGAAAAAAATAAATGCAAAAGTGTCTGAATGACAGCACCCTGTTTCTGACAGTATATACATAGGAGGGTCAAGTTACACATTTGGAAAAGGCTGCTCTAAAACTGATCCGAAGAGCAAGAGCTCCAAGCAACAGAGCAGAAGAAACTGCAGACTTGAAATTCACAGGCCTCAGACTGACAAGGAGAACTGTCTACAGAAACTCCTCAGTGCTGCTCTTTCCACAGTGCAGTGGAGATCAGATTAAACCACAAGAACTCATTTTAATGGCTTTGTAGTATTTGGAAGAGAGGGCATTAAGATCCATTAACTTGGCACTTGGGGATTTTTGTGGACAGATACCACCAATATTTCCCTTTCACTTACTTTAAGAGTAGAAGTCCTTTTTAGTTAATGCTTAATAATTAAAATGTTTGCTTTAAGAAGCCAATTAGTAACACTTTCAAGATTTGAACCCAATTAAAAACAAAATTTTGCAAAGTACACAGAAACCAAGTTAGTAACAATATATTTTATTGTTCGACCAAGCTGTCCTCAGAGTAAGCTAGTTATTACACAATATAAAAACAACAGCCTCCTATTCAAAATTATTCTAAATTTATATAGCAAGTTTTATTTTTGTAAACAAATATGTTTAAATGCATTTTTATATCTATATCCTCTTCTACTAAGGCGACGATTCAGTTCACAGTTTCATAGTTTTCTTGCCATACATGAAAGACTGGTAAAACTGCAAGTGTTATAATTTGAATTCACGGAAAATATCTTAAATGGCCAGTTCTGAAGAGGAGACTAGAATTCGTTGTGGACTTATGTTCTCATCTTTGTAAATGTTACTTCAGCATCACATTTTCCCATGTGTTTCTACTGTCTTCCTGCTCTTGAAAATTATGGGCAATAAATGGATAGAAGGCAGGAAAAGGAAACTTCAGATTTTTTTTTTTTGGAAGGACCACATTTCCTAAGAATAAGATGGATGACATCCACTGTACCTCTTTGGTCATCAAAGGAATGGAAGGAATAAGATTCTCAGTTTGGCTGTAAAACTCATATGTAATATTAGAATGAAGATTTAAATGAAAAATTCAAATTAAAAGAAAAAAAGGCATCTTCAGAGATAACCCTCTGCTATTTCTAGCATTCTCGAGTACTTACTGGTAGTTTTTTAAATAAATTACAATAAAAAGAATACAATGGAAAACTGCTGTGTTTAAACTAGAAACTGAATAAGCAGGTATTTTAAATATTAAACTCCATTTTCAATTTACAGTCTTAAAGTTTCATTTCTTTTCAGAACTTTTACCTCATATTTTTATAACTTTAATTTTAAAAGAATTAAATGTTTTACATTTGCCCTTATGGGAAAAAGAAAGATTTACTACACTGATACTGCTTTACTCTTACCAGTTGAAATTAAACTATTTATTCAACTAAGCTATGTTAACTAATTTTTAATTAAGGGCAATTTCAAAGGCAATTCCTCTACAAAACACTGAAATAAGTTGGAATAGATTTTGAAAGAGAAAGTAATTTATTCTACCATTTTGAAATTATGGCAGAAATAACACCTAGCTGCAATTTAGATGTTGAAATACCAAGAGTATCCATCAGCCTTGACGTTTTTATGGACTGTAAATGTGAGAAATTTAAATAACCACTTGTAAGATTATGATTGCATTCAAATTCTCAAATGTCTAAATGAGAGGAAAAAAAATTAAGACACCAGTGTGTCCAACTCTTCTAATACATAAATGACCCTGACGAGGCTTCTATGAAAAAGAGAAAACAGACATTTTGTTTCCACTGTCAAACTTACACTCTATATGTATAGAACTTTAAATTAGCAGACACCTTATTAGGGATGACACCACCCCACCCCTCCCCTGCAAAAAACAACAGTAAACTACAAAACACAAAAAGGCAAAGCAAGGAAAGCATAGCGTGATTGTTTTCAGTGTTGGTTATGTTGCCCTCTTGCAAAATGACAGGCAAAATCATACTTGTTTTTACATTTGCATCCACATATGTTACACTGAAAAGGATTTTCATACCCATGACACCCCATGTGAATAGTGTAAAGGATATTGTCGGCAAAGTACATGTCACAGTGCTGGCAGTGGTGGAGAAGCTGCGGGTCCTGGACTGGCAGGGTGGGAGCTGGAGTGCTCGGCTGGCTGTTTCCCATGCTCGGAGTACTTGTATGGGCACTTGGTTCACTGCTCGGCCCTGCCACCGGACTGTAGTTCCTTTGACCGTGTGACGGCCGAGGCTCAGGGCTGGTGGGAGAGGAGCTCTGAGGAAGACTTGCTGACACGGCAGAAACTACTGCCTGGGCAGAGGGCTGCTGCATCATGAAGGGCTTCTCCTCGGCGCAGGGAACTACATCAGGGGACGCGGGGTTTTGGTTTTCAGGTGGCAAACTGGACAGCTGTCCGGCCAGAGTTGAGAGCTGGTTTAAAGGGTTGTCAACCATGAGTTCTTGCGGGTCTCTTGGCAGGCCTCCAGTTGGTGTGGTTTTTGCCATACTTTCATAGGAGTCAGTCTGGATATTTGGGATTTCATGGGTAAAATCATTAAGGTAGTCTGGCTTCTGAACCACCATGGAAGGTGGGCTTAAGTTGATGAGTGCTCTTCTGCTATAGTTCAGGTTGCTAGTTTTCTTCTGTAAAACCCCCCACATTTTCTTGCTGCTTAAGGAAGACCTAGTCCCTTTAATTGGTACCATTTTATGCTTGCGCCTTCGATGATGGGACAGGTTGCTTCGGTCACTGCAACGGAAGGAACACAGTTCACATTTGTATGGTTTTTCTCCTGTATGGGAACGCATGTGGGCTTCCAGATGACGCTCATAGGCAGATGCAAATGGACACAAGTGACATCGATGAGGTTTCTCACCTGTTTAAAAGGAAAAATGGGACAGAAACTGCAGGAGTAGCTCATTTATGAAAAGTTTCATATTTTGTCCATTCATTATTTAGAAACTGATCAAAAATAAAATGCTTTTTAGAAATACACACATGCACAAAAGATTATTAAAATCTGTTAAGAAAGCTGCATACAACAATCTTCATACTCTACTGATTAGCGGAATATATTCCTTTCACAGAAGGGATGGCTAAGGCGACGTCTAGGGTTAGCAATGTCGCCTGCAATTGTACAGAAACCTCCACCCCAGTCTGCAGTGGCAATGGACTCAGACATGATAAAGATAAAAACATCCATCACTTCATTCTGCCTTCAGCATTAAGCTGGCCAGTGTGCAGAGCTGACACATACTGAGTGCAGACCATGAAGGAAGAGAGCTAAGGAAGGGCGCGCTCACAAGGGGCCTCCCTTCCTTGTCTGCTGTCAGGCTGCTGCTCTGTGAAACTGGATTCACTTCTCCATTCACTCAAACCTTACCTCCACCTTCATTTTCAAACAATCAAAACTATTTATATGACACAACAACCTGCCGTCCTCGGCCCCTCTCCAGCCCCTTCTCTGTTACCTGTGTGGATTCTAATGTGTTCAATGAGCCGGGCGGTGCCTTTGCTGGCATAGTTGCAGTACCGACACTTGAGCTTTCCATCAAAGGTCCTTTCAAACCCGTCTACTAACATTCCTGAGTTTTCATCCAGGGAAACTTCAACAGATGGGTGATCAAGTCCATTTTGATCACCATCTGTTCCAGCTACAAACAAAGTATAGCAAAAGAAATTATGCATCTTAGCATCAACTCAATTTAGCAATTTAGTGTTGAGTGGTAGAAAATCTTTCATAAATTGACAGGTCGCTTAGCATAAAAGTTAAATTCATAAAAATCACACAGTCTTTCTGAAGTGACATTAATTCCATACAAAAGCAGCATTATATGAGGGGGATCTCAAATCACTAACACATATCAGTGCTCAACATGCTTTTGAGGAAGAGAACAGGGCATTACCTTTATCTGACAGGTAAGGAGAAAGAGGGGAGTAAACAGTGATGGCAATTTTATGTTTAAGATTCTAGCCGCTTCTACAAATACAATGGGCCATCATGATCATCTTCTCAAATCCTAGTCTATTTATTTAATCTAGAGTAATTCATATTGAGTTTTGTAGTTCCATTCAGCTTACATGTATGTTCTAGACCCTGGGTTGCATTTAGGATCTTAAAATTCTAATTAAGCACATAAAGGGAAATATTGTACCTGATATCTCCGGATGTTATAACCTGTAAGAATTTCAGTTAAGAGATGTTTGGCTGTTTAATTTTAATCAACTACTTTGTATAGGTAAACTGAAGGAGCAAGTCTGGAAAACCAGCAGATGGTGGGGACTACAACCCTGCTCTCTCAGATCTGAGTCCAGGAATTGTACACTAGAGCATTAAGAGGGAATGTCTATTCCTCCAGTTTCATGGGAAAAGCACTTCTACACCATCTTAAGGAGGTAGCCATGGATGTATGGACAGTTTGAGCCCTCTGCTCTACAGTTTCCTCCATCCCTCACCAGGAGGAGAGAAGGGACTTTGCCGGTTGGTGCAAGTTCAAAATCCAATAGGTCCATTGCTCTGGAGGGACAAGGAGGCTCAGTGTCCCCTTTTCTCCCATTGCTTTTCTAAGGCTGTGACTTCCAAAATTTTACACGCATACGGAATCACTTGGGGAGTGTATTAAAATACACCTGCTGATTCAGTAGATCTGGGGTGGGGCCTGATGGTTTGCACTTCTCACCAGCTCCCAGGTGATGCCTCATCTCTGCTGTTGCTGGTCCCTGGATTACAAAGCCCTAGGCCACCTAGGTCAAAGGTTAGCATACTTTTCCCACAGGGGTCAGATAGCAAACACTTCAGGCTGTGTGGGCCACAAGGTCTCTCACAGCTACTCAACTCTGCTGCTGTAACTCAAAAACAGCTACAGAAAATAGGTCAGCAAGCATGGCTATGTTTCAGTAAAACTTTATGAACGCTGAAGTTTGAGTTTCATGTTAATTTTCATGTGTCATGACATTATTTTTCTTTTTCCCACCAACCATTTACAAATGTAGAAACCACTCTTAGCAACCACACCAGCAGTCCAGATGGGACCCACAGGCTGCAGTTTGCTGCCTCCTGAGCGAGGGTCAGGAAGAGACCCCAGTCTTTGCGTGGAAGCAAACCCACCGGTCTCTCTATAGGGCAGGTAGGACAGGTTCAAGTACTCACTGCTTTTCTCTCTGCTAGTTTCACCTCCTAGATGCGCATATATCGGGGGCCCTCTCTTCACTTTAAGAGAAGAAACAGAAACCTCTATTTTGTCTCAAGTCGAATACAAATTTCCTAATGGCCAAAGGCCTTGTGTAATGAAGATGGACCCCCTTTGGGCTCCTTGTGCCCACTGTTAGCTAATGGAACCTGGAGAATGGGAAGGAAATTTAGAATCCCCAACTTTTGCACAGAGAACGCATCTCTGGACCCCAGGGTAAGCTCTGGGGAGGGGGGTTCCTCTCCCTCAGCAAAACCTGACCCGTTTAAAGAAGGGGGGAAAAAACCTGCCCATCTTTCTAGGAAAAAAAGAAAGATTCACATTAGTGAGCAACAGTGGCTTCATACTATGGATAACAACACACAAACATTACATGTATAAAAAATGAATTATTTAATGGTATTAAGAGGAATCTACCTCCCTGAAGAGCCTCTGCTTCTTTGTCCCCACTAACTGATCCAGAAATCATGTTGACATGATGGGTCTGCTGAGTTAGGTATTCCTGGAAATCTTTCACAAAGTCCAAAGGCTCCGGTTTCTTCTCACCCATCTTTGATTTTGATATATATATATGTATATATATATATATATGAATATTTCTGGAGTTTATGGTTCGTTATACCTATGGGGGGAAAATAAAATAATTTTACACTATTTAGGGAGATGCAGTATGTATTAAAACAACAACACTGACGAAGATTATTCTGGGCCAGGTACTACAAAGCAAGAGAACACAGTCCCTGCTTTTAAATACCTTATAATCGTCCTGGTGAGCTAAAGAAGACATACAAAACACAGGCAACAATTCATATATTTAATATTTAAATAAGCTGGGATTCAAACTTAGTTTGAATGGACAGAAATAAATTACAAAAAGGAAAACCCAGATGAAAGAACTCGGCAAATCAGCAGGGATTATCACTGAAGGAGCCAGTAGAGAAACCAAGTGGCTCAAACAGGGCTGGCGGAGAGAACTTCTGGACGATGCCCGTGGTGCACACCTGCACCGGCCGGCCCAGGTGCTCCCAGCCACTGCAGCCACTGAGTGCTCACATGTGGCTGATACAAATGACTGGAGTTTTCTTTAATTTACAAGTGAAATAGCTACCTGTGGCCAGTGACTACCATATCAAAAAGCAAAGGGTCTTAAAACAACATTCTCACATGAATGAGAACTCTAGAAGTAGGTGATCTAGAACAGTGGTGGCAAACTTTCTGAAAAGGCCAGATAGGAAATATTTTAGCCTGCGACTGTCACTATAGCTAAAAGCAGCCATAGACAATAGGTAAAGGAATAAATGTGATCATGTTCTAAATTCAGTTCAGTTCAGTCACTCAGTTGTGTCTGACTCTTTGCGACCCCATGAACCGCAGCATGCCAGGCCTCCCTGTCCATCACCAACCCCCAGAGTCCACCCAAACCCATGTCCATTGAGTTGGTGATGCCATCCAACCATTTTATCCTCTGTCGTCCCCTTCTCCTCCTGTCCTCAATCTTTCCCACCAGGGTCCAAGCAGGCACAGAGCCAGGTTTGGCCTATGGGCTGAAATTGTGCGACCCCTGCCCTAGAAATCCAAATCACCACCTCTACCGCCACTCACCATCCTACTCATTCTGAGAAAAAGAAAAAAAAATTTTTACAGAAAAGAAAAAAATACCTGATGCTGATGGACAGAAACTCTCATGTCAGATTTTGCAATCATAAACTAAAAACTGGTCTTTACATAAGTGTATGGCCCAAATTCACAAATCAAATAACCAAGAAGTTTTCTAGTAAAAAACAAGCTGAGGAAGTCTACCACCTAGGAGACAAGTCTTTCCTTCCAATAAAAACATATTTATGCACATGTTCTTAAATATGCCTTAGGCTAAAACTTTCTTTCCATAAACCCCAACTACTTAATGAGTAATTTACTATCTAAGAAAGTTATCTTTGATAGCCAGTAGTAGGCATCTAAAGCTAAAGATCAGTCACGTCTCAGTATATATGCTTAACTTTTTCTCAAAGCGTAGCACACACATAGAAAAGCGCAGCAGTCCTAAGGGTAGAGGCTTGGTGAATTGTCACAATATGAACACATCCATGAAATCAACACTAATGTCAAGAAACAGAAGGCTACCAGCATGCCAGGAGCCCCGCCATGCACCACCAAGGGCTCCACATCCCCGACAGCTTAAACTGCCAGCCCAAAGGGTATTCATATGTTCAGCTTCAGATAATGCCAGATAGTTTTTCAAAGTGAGTATACCGATCTGTACTCCCATTAGTGAGGAACAAGAGTCTTGTTGCCACACACCCTCACCAACACTCAGGTATTTTTTGCCTTTTTCATTTTAGCCATCTTGATGGGTGTATGGTGGTATCGCACTGGTTTTAATTTGTATGACTTGATAATTAATTAAGCTGTGTACTTGTTATGTTAACTTCCCGCTTGCTGCTGCTGCTAAGTCACTTCAGTTGTGTCCGACTCTGTGTGACCCCATAGACGGAAGCCCACCAGTCTCCCCCGTCCCTGGGATTCTCCAGGCAAGAACACTGGAGTGGGTTGTCATTTCCTTCTCCAATGTGTGAAAGTGAAAAGTGAAAGTGAAGTCGCTAGTCGTGTCCCTTACATAACCTCTATTTCATACCCAATGAAGCATCTGTTCAAGTCTTTTGTTCATTTCTCTATTAGGTTGCCCATCTAATTAATATGTAAGAGTTCTTCACAATATTCTGGATATGAGTTCTTTACTGTGCTGTGCTTAGTCACTCAGACGTGTCCGACTCTTTGCGACCCCATGGACTGTAGCCCGCCAGGCTCCTTTGTCAATGGGATTCTCCAGGCAAGAATACCGCAGTAGGTTGCTATGCCCTCCTCCAGGGGATCTTCCCAACCCAGGAATCCAACCCATGTCTCCCGCATTGAAGGTGGATTCTTTACCAACTGAGCCACCAGGGAAGCCCTTTATTAGATATGTATATCTTGAGTACTTCTCACACTGTGGTTTGCCTTTTCACTTTCTTAATGGTAACTTTTGTTGAACAGAAGTTCTTAATATAGTTCAATTTACCCATCCTCCCACTACCTTTACATTTAGAGTTGCTGGTATCCTTGCCTATATTTTACATGAAGATGTTCTCCTGTATTTTCTCGTGACATTTTTATTATGTTTTTACCTTTCATATTTTTACCTGGAATTGAGCTTTGTGTATTGTAAAGTTACGAGTCAAAATACACTTTTTCTCCCCATGGAGATATCCAACTGTCCTAGCAACACGCATCTGATAGACCGGCCTTTTTCCACCAGCCTCTTTCCTCACCTTTCTAAACCAGATGATAGATGAGATGCTATTTCTGGGTTCCTCATTCTGTTCCATTGGCCTATTTTTGTCTCTCCTCACACTACCACCACACAGTCTCAGTAATAAAAACCTTAATATCTCAGTAATTTAAGTCCACCAGTTGCTTTTCTTCTTCAAGAATATCTGGATCACTCTGGGTTCTTTTCTTTCTGGTCTGAGCCACCACCCTTTTCAGCCTAAGTGTTTCCGTGGCAAGAATTACAGTGTTGTAGAAATGAGATAAAAGCACATTTTCCAAATAGCAAAAGTGTGATCAACTTTAAAAATATATATATATTTATGTATTTGGCTGCTTTGGGTCTTAGTTGTGGTGTACAGGGTCCTCAGTTGTGGCATGTGTGATCTAGCTCCCTGACCAGGAATCAAATCCTGACCCCCTGCATTGGCAGCATGGAGTCTTAGCCACTGGACCACCACGGAGGTCCCAAAAAACTTGACCAACGTTTTAAAAACAGAAACTTCTATTTTAATTAATTATAACCAGAAATCTACTAGAAACAGACTACCTTGACTGTGTTGCTACGATAGATTGCGTAATACAATTAGTTTTCATTCCAATCCCAAAGAAAGGCAATGCTAAAGAATGCTCAAACTACCGCACAATTGCACTCATCTCACACACTAGTAAAGTCATGCTCAAAATTCTCCAAGCCAGGCTTCAACAATACGTGAACTGTGAACTTCCAGATGTTCAAGCTGGTTTTAGAAAAGGCAGAGGAATCAGAGATCAAACTGCCAACAACCGCTGGATCATCGAAAAAGCAAGAGACTTCCAGAAAAACATCTATTTCTGCTTTATTGACTATGCCAAAGCCTTTGACTGTATGGATCACAATAAACTGTGGAAAATTCTGAAAGAGATGGGAATACCAGACCACCTGACCTGCCTCTTGAGAAACCTGTATGCAGGTCAGGAAGCAACAGAACTGGACATGAAACAACAGACTGGTTCCAAATAGGAAAAGGAGTACATCAAGGCTGTATATTGTCACCCTGCTTATTTAACTTCTATTTCCCACTGCTACTGCTAAGTCACTTCAGTCATGTCCAACTCTGCGTGACCCATAGACAGAAGCCCACCAGGCTCCCCCGTCCCTGGGATTCTCCAGGCAAGAACACTGGAGTGGGCTGCCATTTCCTTCTCCAATGCCATTTCCCACTGCTGCTGCTGCGTCACTTCAGTCGTGTCCAACTCTGTGTGACCCCATAGACAGAAGCCCACCAGGCTCCCCTGTCCCTGGGATTCTCCAGGCAAGAACACTGGAGTGGGTTGCCATTTCCTTCTCCAATGTGTGAAAGTGAAAAGTGAAAGTGAAGTCGCTCAGTCGTGTCCGACCCTTAGCGACCCCACGGACTGCAGCCTACCAGGCTCCTAGGGGTCATTATTATTACTGTCTCTTTTCACCGTTTTCTACAAAGTTGAGGCTACTGAAAGTCTGTCCTCTGGATGAACAGAATATTATTGTGGTATTAGGTTAAACCTACTACCTTAAAGACTCTCAACAGGGTCTTCTCTAGCCTTAGTTTCCTATTTTGTAAAATGAGATAACAGTCCCAGTTTGCAGTACTGGTTTAAGTTTTACACATAAGTGTTAAGTATCTTGCAAGATGTGTAGTTTATGTATGTTTTCAGACAACAGCAGCTATTTCTGCAGCCAAAAATGGATATACCTTAGATTAAGAAATTCCCCACTGTCCAAAATTCCAAGTGTCTTATGTTACCATTTTATATATCTTGTGTGTGGTTACAATGAAACAAAGATGGTCCACTTTTCTCCATTATTCATATATTCCAATCTGCAGTTCCCAACTCACCTCCTCTTAGTGTCCTCCCCCAGGCCGCCTCTTTAGCTCACGCGCTCTAACCTGGCTCACCTTTCTCAGTCTCAAGGGTCATTACTGCCTCCTGAGCACATTGGTTTCAGTTGTTCTCCCATCCTGTCTGTTAACCTGAACGGCCTCTCTCTGTTTCCTAGTCACTGTGTTAGTATTTATGACTAGACTTGATTCTGCTGATTTAAAATCTGCCCTGTGCTTAGGAGAAAAAAAAAAGGTGGCAGTCAGCTACAATGAAAAAGATCATCAAAATAAGATTTAAAAAAAAAAATAATAATTCGCAATAGGGACTTCCCTGGCAGCCCAGTGGTTAAAACTCCACACTTCCACGGCAGGGGGCATGAGTTGGATCCCTGATTAAGGAACTAAGATCCTCCAGGCTGCACAGTGCAGCCAAAAAAATAAAAATAATCTATAAGAAGATGGACAGGGAAGCCTGGTGTACTGCAGTCCACGGGGTCGCAAAGAACTGTACATGACTGAGCGACTGAACTGATAAGAAGATTCTATCTCAATAAACCTGAAAACCACACCTCAGAATATACAGGGATGGGGAGAAATATAAAAATATACATAAAAAGGTAAGAAATAATAGCAGATAAAGATGCCGCATGAGTTCCAAAATGATAGAGAAAAATAAAAGAGAAATGCTTTTTAAAGAAATGATCAAGAAATTTCCAGAATTAAAGATTTCTTTCATTTCAATCTGAAAGGGAGCATAGAGTGCAAAATAGAACACTTAGAAACATTATTATGAAATTTTAAAGCTTCAAAGACAAAGGGAGTAATAGGAAACTTTCTAGTGAGAAAAGACTGCCAACCCACATAGAAAAACAGAGTAGCAGCACTGGGTATAAAGAAACAACAAACTTCCTCAAGCTGTTAAAGGCTAACTTCCGAAAATCTACATCACAACTAAAGGAGAAAATTTAGATGCATTCCCTCTAGAATCAAGAACGCAAGAATGCTTGCTATTACTACTGCCATTCAACACAGGTAAAGGCCCCTCACAATATAAAAATGAAAAAAGTAATAAAACATATAAGGACTGGGAGATACCCCTCCCCCTCAAAAAAAAAGAAAAGAATAAGATCTGGGAAATTGTTTTTTAAAATATAAAAGCTGTTAAGGCCCTACAGATTGTGACCTAATTATAAAGGCTGTGGTTTAGAAAGAAATCCTCGTGTTTCATTTCAACTTAGCATCATTTCTTGCCGATCACGTCACATAAAAACCAATGTTTCCACTGGAAAGTATCTGAATATACTTCTTAAACAAGCAAGATAAATTATACCAAATCCTAATTAGACAGCATAACACTGCTAAGGTACACAAGACAAGGCAGGGGGGAGAATGCACAAGACTGCAGGGAAAAAATGAAGGACATTTTTATACATGTGTCCCAAGTTTTAAGAACACAAATGAACCCAATCACAGAGGATGGCTGGCATATTCTGACAGTCCTGACTATTATCACATTGTCACATTACAAATTTCACTGTGTTCCCAGCCATAAATTTGATTTTCAATCAAAATGCATGATGGACTTTAACAACCACAAAGGATGCCAATGAAAAAAGGGAAGACAACATTGGTCAAGAAGCAACAGTAAGAACTGGACATGGAACAACCGACTGGTTCCAAATCGGGAAAGAAGTACGTCAAGGTTGTATATTGTCACCCTGCTTATTTAACTTATATGCAGAGTACATCACGAGAAATGCTGGGCTGGAGAAAGCACAAGCTGGAATCAAGACTGCCAGGAGAAATATCAGTAATCTCAGATATGCAGATGACACCACCCTCATGGCAGAAAGTGAAGAGGAACTCAAAGGCCTCTTGATAAAAGTGAAAGAGGAGAGTGAAAAAGTCGGCTTAAAGCTCAACATTCAGAAAACTAAGATCATGGCATCCAGTCCCATCACTTCATGGGAAATCGACGGGGAAACAGTGCAAACAGTGGCTGACGTTATTTTTTTGGGCTCCAAAATCACTGCAGATGCTGTTTGCAGCCATGAAGTTAAAAAACGCTTGCTCCTTGGAAGGAAAGTTATGACCAACCTAGAAAGCATATTAAAAAGCAGAGACATTACATTGTCAACAAAGGTCTGTCTAGTCAAGGCTATGGTTTTTCCAGTGGTCATGTATGGATGTGAGAGTTGGACTTCAAAGAAAGCTGAGCGCCAAAGAATTGATGCTTTTGAACTGTGGTGTTGGAGAAGACTCTTGAGAGTCCCTTGGACGGCAAGGAGATCGAACCAGTCCATCCTAAAGGAAATCAGTCCTGGGTGTTCATTGGAAGGACTGATGCTGAAGCTGAAAAACTCCAATACTTTGGCCATGCGAAGAACTGAGTCATTGGAAAAGACCCTGATGCTGGGAAAGATTAAAGGCAGGAGGAGAAGGGGACAACAGAAGATGAGATGGTCCCTGATGTTGGGAAAGATGAAAGGCAGGAGGAGAAGGGGACAACAGAGGATGAGACGGTTTGATGGCATCACTGACTCAATGGACATGAGTTTGAGTAAACTCCAGGAGTTGGTGATGGACGGGTAGGCCTGAAGTGCTGCAGTCCATGTGGTCACAAAGAGTTGGACACAACTGAGCGACTGAACTGAACACTGTAAACTTGAGAGAAACTCTATTCTTAAGAATTTTAAATATATTGATATGGTTTATAACCACAGACATCCTGCAATGATTTAAAAATTGTCATTCCATCCCTAAGCATTTTTGTGCCCACCTGACCTATATCACCTCCTCTCACGCAGACCTGCAAGACCCGTCCCCCATGGCAGATTTGCAAGCCCTTGTGGGGGTCTAGTCTATAAAACAAGCAAGTATATATGCTGCTGCTGCTGCTGCTGCTAAGTCGCTTCAGTTGCGTCCGACTCTGTGCGACCCCATGGACTGCAGCCTACCAGGCTTCTCCGTCCATGGGATTTTCCAGGCAAGAGTATTGGAGTGGGTTGCCATTGCCTTCTCCAAAGTATGTATGAGAGATGCCTAAATCCAAATAGAGTCTACAGTTCAAAACCGAGCTTTCTCCATCTCAAGTCAGTAGTTCTAATCACAATAATTAGAAAAATAACAATAATTCTGAAACTATAGAAGATTTCCTGATATTGAGGGAAAAAAAATTTAAAAGTTCTTGTATCCAAACCATCTTCCTATCTTTAATAAAGTACTTGTCAGTCTCAGGACTGAATGTTTAATCTAAGAACTCCATAAATTAACTGGTATCTAGAGATGCAACCAAGACAGTGGTAAATTTTAAAACTTTTGCAAATGCTAACATAAAAATCTACTTTCAGAATCAGCAAACTGTAATGTCCTCATTACCATACTTCATGATTATTATTTCCTATGATACAGCAAAATTCTGAGTCCTCCCTGTGATCCCTCTGATTAAAGTTAAGCTGGCATGGTATTCCATGGGTTCTAGATACATGTCTATATAGCAATTGGCTAGAATGCACCTAAATTATTTTTATGCCAACAGCTCTCCCCAACTACCCATTCAAAACTCACAAATAAGGTTCTTACAAAACTACCAGAAATTACCCATGCTAGTGAAAGAAAGAAGCATCTGAGAAATAAGTTTTGATATCCCAAAAGAACAGAAAAACCTCTTTAAGCAGGTAACTTACTTTTCTCTAACCTTCTCTGGGTCCTGGATCCTCTGATCTCCTTCAGTCTCACATTAAGAAAGGGAAGTTGCTCATCAATACACCCACAAACCCTCTTAACTAGGAGCTAACAATTTAAAACAGAGGCATCATGATGCAAATTAGAAGGCAGTCATAAGAAAGAGAGGTAATATGAGAACCAGAAGGGGCTTTTTAACCTACCTTCCTCCCAAACTATTTTTTTAATAAGCTACTGGAGGTTTTGAGAGTATGATTAGGCAGCAGCAGGATCTATTTTATTTAATCTACATAAAGTAGTCGACTAAGCAACTAATTTCCTTATACAATAACTTAATTTGGGGTTTAGACAGCCTATATACATACAGTGACTGCAGTTCAATGAATGTATATACACTTTTATACCTTAACAATTACGGTCACATGGAATACATATCAAACGCTTCCTTTGTACAGAGAAGATGGAACTTCAGAAAGAATTAGAACACATTTCCTCTGATTACATAACTGTCAAAAAAGCAAGTTCTTCAAAGGCAAAAGGGACATTATGAGGCTTTGAGAAGTCATAAAACATAATATAAAACATAAATAAAAACACGTTGGAAGAAATAAAGATGTATGCAATCTAACCTTTTCACCCCAAATCAGTTCCTCCTTTTTCTTGCCACTCCAACATTGATGAAATGTAGAGTAATCGAAATTTACTCTGGAGACACACCAAGGGACTCCCAAAGGCCATGGAGGGAATTTCAACTAAAATTGAAAAGCCATACAAAGTTCCGCAAAGAAAAATATACCACAAATCAAAACCTTTGTGACAAAAAATTAGCATCCACAGGTTTAATAAGCTAATAAAATAACGTGCCAATTTTACAAGTACCAGAAAACTAAGCTAAAAGATAAAGACCAAAGCAGCAGCTTCATTTCAGCAAAAGCTCCAACAAATCAGTGTGACTATCAGTGTGACTATCGTTTTTTTCCCCGCTGGTGGATTTCTTAAGATTCATTTTTGGTAAAAATTTTGTCTTTCTAAATTATTTCATTTGTTCATAGTACACTTCTAAAAGGCTCAGGATTAGTACTGCCGAACAGCTGTAACTGCATGAAAACAAGGGACTAGCGTAGACCCACAGGGAAACATTTGCGGGAAAAGGTTTAAAAAAACAAACCCACCAGGCACGCCTAATAACGGCATATCTGATCCCCATCACCCTCTCTATCGCAACTCAAAGCACTTTGGGTTTCCTTGGGAAACTCTTGGGATCCCTGGAGGCAAAAAATAAAAACACCAAACACCTCAATTCTCTGTAAGGAACTCCCAAGATTATATTAACATATAGTCGTGTTAAATGCACAACATAAATCAAAACTAAAGGGAATCTGTAAAACTGTTAGCTCAGATGTTTAAACAGTCATTCTAAAGAAGCCGTCTGTGTTCCAAACTGAAATTCTTCAGAGCTCACAGCTTAAAGAGCCCGTATTTCTTTTCCCACTGGTCGATCCTCTTCAGACCTACACCGTACACTGAGGGGACACTACCTGGGCCGCACGGTTGGGGTAGCTGGACCCGCTTTACCTCCGCTGTAGATTCAGGTACCGAGCACTTAGGAGGTGGATGGCTCGGCTACTCGCACTTCGGCCAGTTATCTTTGTTGCCGAGTCCTCCCTACATCTCACATCTCCCCCCAAGTAGAGGGAGTGCTCAAGCAGGAGAAAAGGATCCAGACAGGGCTGTCTGATAAAAGACGGGAGGTTTTAAAAGTCCTCCCGACCTGCAGCCCGCAACCGGCGTCGGGGCGGCATCCTCACCAGGATTCGGAACGCCGCGGAGCCGCGCGCCTCAGCGGAGCCCGCGGCCCAGGGACCGAGTGACGACGCGGACCTCGGGGCGCGCCCCCTCCCCTCGCGACCACCTGTCAGAGCGAGAGAGGCTGCTCCCCACCCGGGAGCCTCCAGCCCCCGA
The DNA here is from genome assembly GCF_049115385.1 of Moschus berezovskii. Taxonomy (NCBI): domain Eukaryota; kingdom Metazoa; phylum Chordata; class Mammalia; order Artiodactyla; family Moschidae; genus Moschus; species Moschus berezovskii. Next base: position 88,630,673 of record NC_142471.1, read on the forward strand.
CGGACGGCGGCCCCACCGCAGGCACCGCCCCCTCGGGGCCCCGGAGGCCCACACGCCGCGCCCTCCGCGCCCCTGTCAGGAAGCTCCCGGGTCGCGACCCTAACGACCGACCGACCGACCAACCACGCCCGCCCCTCCGCTGGGGCTGAGTCCCGGCGGAGTCTGCCGGCCCGTCGCGAACACCCGGCTGACTCTCCCCGCGCCGCTCCTCCTTAACCTCTCTGCTCAGCCCTGTCACCGCCGCCCGAGCCGACGACCAGCTACTTACCACCTGACAGTCGCACCGAGGGACCCCCACCACCTTGCTCAACGCCGCTGCCTTCGCCGTCGCCCCCGCCGTCTTCGTCACCGCCGCCGCCATGTTTGTTGTGTCTCCCGTTCCCTTCCCGCCCCACTGCCGTGCCCAACTCTCGCGTGAGCAGAGCGAAAAAGCGAAGGGAGGCTGTTGTCCCTCTCGGCGTACCGTCGGGACAAGGGGGCGGAACAAGGGGCGGGGCTCTAGCTCTACCTGCCTTCAGGTGTTGGCGTGCGGCCCAAGGGCTCCCTCGCACGTCCTCGCGGGATCAGTAGCATCTGTGTTCTAGCACTGATGGAGCGAGCTACGGTTCGGCTGCTGCGCGGCGGCGCGCTGGTAAGTGCGCTCGAGGCCGGCATCTTGGGAGGTCCCGGCTGACCTTGGCAGCGGCAGAGGGGTCTTCTCCTAACAGGACCGGGGTGGGAGGGTGGTGTATGCCCGGTGCCTCTCCTGGGCCAGCGCTTCCCTCCCTCCGCCAGGTCTGTCCCAAGACCCGTTACCGCGGGCGGGCCACGACCCCGACCGCTCTCCTGGTCTCTGGTCCAACCGGCCTCAGTTTCCGCAAGGAAGGCTGCGGGTAGCAGCTGCTACGAAGTAGGCGAGGGGCTGGTCTAGAAGCTTCTTTGGAGGAGCAGTCTACCTTGCGTGGGGTCGGAAAGACAACAGCTGCAAGGAAGCTTTTGCGGGCCATTGGGTCCTGAAAATCTTTAGAGACATTTTGCAGAGATGTCACTTATCTGATGCCGGCTTTTCCCAATGCTTTCATTTTCACCGCCTACCCTTCCCCGCTAAAAAGATTGTTGAAATCTGAGCAGCCTCATTCTGCGCAGTGTTCACGCCTGTCCTCTTTAACGCGGCCCTGCTCCAGAGTTAGAAAGGGACCTCGGAGTTGGTGGGCATTACTGGCCAGAAGGAGAATTTCCTCAGCCCTTTAACCTGGCTGGGACGCGAGCATTTTGCACGGGTAGGCTCATCGTGGCACAGGGGAACCCTTTCCTATCCCTCTCCCTAGAAAGGGAACTGAAAACTGCCTCCCAGGGGTTGTACCGAACTCCGCTTTCCAGACTTCCAAAAACTGTAGACTCTTGCGTCGGGTTCCCGTCACATTGAACCTTCAGCCCTTAAGACGCGCTTTCCAGAACTATCCCAATACACGCCCGTTTGTTGGTGCATTTTATGGCAACTTTCCCACTGCTGGCTGTTTGCTTTTTACACTTATTTGCATTTGTCTTTCGGAGAAGGCAATGGCAAGCCACTCCAGTACTCTTGCCTGAAAAATGCCTGGATGGAGGAGCCTGGTAGGCTGCAGTCCGTGGGGTCGCTAAGGGTCGGACACGACTGAGCGACTTCACTTTCACTTTTCACTTTCACACATTGGAGAAGGAAATGGCAACCCACTCCAGTGTTCTTGCCTGGAGAATCCCAGGGACGGGGGAGCCTGATGGGCTTCCGTCTATGGGGTCACACAGAGTCGGACACGACCGAAGTGACTTAGCAGCAGCAGCAGCATTTGTCTTTAGTGAGTTACATAGGCCCTCTACTGTTTCAGTCTGATACCCTGAGGCAAGGCTCTTTGTTTCATTAGAGGTTAATTAATGTTTGGCTCTTTTACAGGCTTGGGGTATTAAGGAAATTAGCAAAATAACGTTGGTGTATTGTCGCAAAGAATTACGTTTTTATGGTTACTGTTTAATGCCATTTTATAACCATTGTGTAATAATACTTTAGCAAAGAAAGGTCACTGTATTTCACAATTTGAGCCTCTTTTCATGTTCTAGAGCCAACATTTATTGATCACATACTATGTGGCAGCCGTGTGCTTGGTGCTTTACCTGTATCATCTCATTTAATTCTCACAACCATTCTAAAGATTAGTTTATAATCTTTCAGAGGCAGAGGCTCACACTAAAAAAGGTTAAGTGACTTGACTTGCTCAAAGTCGATTAACTAGAAAATGGTAGAGCTGGAATTCTAACTGGTCTGTGTCTTGCCACTCACACTGTTCACTGAACCCAGGGTAGATGAGGCACGACCAGGGAGGCTGGAAGAAGACTGAAAGAGCTGTGGGGACTGCAGACATGTTTGTTCTCCGATCAGCGGCAGCAGCAGCAAAGAGTCTTCAAAGACTACTGATATACTAAGACAGACAAAGTGGCCCGTGGCCAAGTGGGCGCACAGGCCCAGTGCTACCAAGGTCAGAATATCGTTGTTTGCAGAACATAAGATATGAGACTGAGAGAGAGGGGGACAGGAGAGCCTGACCGACTCCATGTTGTCAGTTAATTTCTCCACAGTGTGTTTCTAAACTTAACCTTCCTGCACCAGTGCCTCCCCTTCCTCAGAGATATCAAAAGCCTGTTGTTTGGATTTGTTGGTTTTATTGTGGCCTTTGAAGCTCTTTGGGTTTCCCTTGTGGCTCAGCTGGTAAAGAATCTGCCTGCAATGCGGGAGTCCTGGGTTCAATTCCTGGCTTGGGAACATAACCTGGAGAAGAGACAGGCTACCCACTCCAGTATTCTGGCCTGGAGGATGCCATGGCCTGTATAGTCCATGGAGTCGCAAAGAGTCATGACTGAGCGACTTTCACTTGTAGCTCTTTTACATAAATTAGCAAAATCTGATGGACAGGATGTTGCCTGTAGCAGAGTGGATTAGAACATGGCTTCCGTAGACTGATCGCTCAGGTCATGGGCAGCTTACTTAACCACTTTGGGTCTCAGTTTCTTGACCTGTAAAATGGGGAGAATAACAGTACTTACACAGTGGGATCATTGTGAAGATTAAATTAATTCATATGTATGAGTGAAGCACTTGAAACAGTGCCCAGCATTGAGTTGGCTCTAAGTGTTAGCTTATTATTGCCTTGCATGAATTATTGCCAATGCGAAATAAATAGTTCAGAGAGATGTGCTTACAGGAGGTGGGGCTTGACATGAGCACCAAAAAAAGGGATATCTTAGGTTTAAGTAAAGCTCAGAGGGGTGAAGGTTCCAGACCAAGGAGATGTATTAACAAAGGCGTGGAGGTTGGAATGAGGAATAGTTGTGCCAGGATAGCTGATGTGATGCTTGCAGAGGGATGAAACAAATTCAGCTAGCAAGACTCTACCATGTTCAGAGGTTATGTCTGTCTGCATTTGTTCCTATAGCAGTGAGTGCAGCCCAAACAGCATTGCCCACAGTCACAGACAACAGTCTTTTTTGTTTACTAAAACACAGCTTTTATAATGCTATTACTCATCAGTACAGAAAGGATGGTATTTCTTTGCGGTTTGTTTACCACCCTCCTTTCTCTCTGGTGCCCTGAAGGCTAACCATAAAGATCTTCTCTGGTAGCCATAAGATTCTTTCTCCTTTCTCTTACAATCCTTGAGTACTAACCCTATCTTAGACTCCCGTTGAGATGGAGAAATTACACATTTTCTAAATGGAGTGGCTTAGTGATGGGCAAAGATTGGAATGTTTGGAGGAAAAGTAATTTAGGGGGAACAGAGGGAAAATAATTCTCTGTTAGACTTTCAATTTTAAAAAATGTCAGTGAAACATATCTCTGGAGAGTTTGGGAAGCTGGGCAGGATGAGGATCTGGAAATCAGAAAAATAAGAACTAAAGAAGTAGGTATTAGCCGAAGTCACAGATGAGCATGGGACATCTGAAGGACTGAAAGCTCCAGAGAGCACAAGTCTGTGCCTCTTGGGGTACATTGCAGACCATTTTGGGTGAGTGTTGCAGAAAGGCAAAGCAAAAGAAGAATAAATGTAGGATATCCAAGGAGGCTTTGTGGCAAACATGCTTTATTCAGAACTGGAGCAAAAGAAGGAGAGGGCTATTTCAGTCCTTTTGTAAGAGCAGAAGTACAAGCAGAGATTGTGCCACATAAAACAACCTAAGGAAAGCAAAGGCAAATGTTTTTTGAGACGTTCCAAATACAGCCCCCTAACTCAGGACAAATTTATGGAGATGTTGGATTGAAAATTGAGGCAGGGAATGAACTTGGCTCATGAATCATGAAGAACTGCTTGAGGCGCTAGTGCTGTCATCATTTGGTTTGGCAGCCACCTGGCCCCTGCTGGTGTTGGACTCTGCCATGCCTGTTCTGGAAGTTAGGTGTGCTAACTTTGATCTTTGTTTTATCTGCTACCAGCCTGGTTTCCCTGAAGAGGACGAAGGGTTAAAGAAATTGCCGGCTCCTGGAAGGTATTGGACCCAAGTTAATTGTACAATTAAAAAACCAGATTCATTAATAATTTCTTCTTTTAAGATTCCTTTGGAAATAAAGGGAAGTTAGTCTCTGCTTTCGTTTTTGCGCACTGGTAGTTTGGGAAGGAAAATGTGCTGACTTGCAAAGGTTACACAGAAGGCAGACAGGTCTCCTTTACGCTGGTTCCTGGCACTGTGCTCTGTCCTGGTTGATTTAGCCCACTCCTGAGGCAGTCTGTTATTCTTCTAGAAGATGGTGGCATTGTTAGGAACTACTAGTGACTGGAATGAAGAGCTGGAGACTAATGGAAGGGAGAGGTTACATGTTCAGTACTTTTGGGGAACACCTTAAAAGAGAAGCTACTGTTTGGAGAGAAGGCACGCAGGGGTTCAAGAGATTCTGTTGCTAAAGTTTTGGCTCGAGCATATTAAAACACAGAAAGGATCAACTTTAAAACCTGCAGTGAGGTGTGCAGTACTTAGGTCAGATCTTAAAATGGATATCCTATGTTTAGACAGAATTGAGTAGGAGCCGTATCTTTCAAATCTAAATTCTGTGTTAATGGACGTATCAACCTATGGAACTGTTTATATGCCATATTACGCCTTTATCCTCTCATGGAACATAAAAACATCAGAAAATCACAGTTCTCTTCTTGATTAGGTTAATTAACCTAAAGCAGTAACAAGAAATGAGCATAATTAAACACATGCATGCATGCTAAGTCGCTTCTGTCGTGTCTGACTGTATGACCCCATGAACTATATAGCCCGCCAGGCTCCTCTGTCCATGGGGTTATCCAGGCAAGAATACTGGAGTGGATTACTGTGCCCTCCTCCAGGGATCTTCTTGACCCAGGGATCGAAGTTTCATCTCCTAAACTACAAGCGGATTCTTCACCCCTGAGCCACCTGGGAAGCCCATAATTAAGCAAATTGACATTTAATCTTGTATGTATTATCTAAAAGAACTTGGTATGAAGGACCTTCCTCCTCTCTTCCTGTGTTTCCTTTTTGGAGTGATGCATATATATTTTGAAGAAGGAGATGGCAGCCCACTCCCGTATCCTTGCCTGGAAAATCCCACGGACAGAGGATCCTGGTGGGCTACAGCCATGGCATTGCCAGAGTTGGTCAGGACTGAGCGACTCACACTTTCACTTTGCTTTCACTTTGAAACTGTTTTTCGCCTTAGTCCTACCATTGTCCATTCCTCCCAGCAGGGTACAAGAGATCCTGTTTCTCCTCCTCCTTGCCAGCAGTCGGAGTTGTCAGTAAATTGTTTTAGTTTAGCCATTCTGATAGGTGTGCATTTATATCCCACTGGGTTAATTTACTTTTAAAGTAATTATTTCAGTTCAGCTCAGTTCAGTTGCTCAGTCAAGTCCGACTCTTTGGGACTGCATGAACCACAGCACACCAGGCCTCCCTGTCCATCACCAACTCCCAGAGTTTACCCAAACTCTTGTCCATTGAGTCACTGATGCCATCTAACCATCTCATCCTCTGTCGTCCCCTTCTCCTCCTGCCTTCAGTCTTTGGCAACATCAGGGTCTTTTCAAATGAACCAGCTCTTCGCATCAGGTGGCCAAAATATTGGAGTTTCAGCTTCAACATCAGTCCTTCCAATGAACATCCAGGACTGATCTCCTTTAGGACGGACTGGTTGGATCTCCTTGCTGTCCAAGGGACTCTTGAGAGTCTTCTCCAACACCACAGTTCAAAAGTGTCAATTCTTTGGAGCTCAGCTTTCTTCACAGTCCAACTCTCACATCCATACACGACCACTGGAAAAACCATAGCCTTGACTAGATGGACCTTTGTTGGCAAAATAATGTCTCTGCATTTTAATATGCTGTCTAGGTTGGTCATAGCTTTCCTTCCAAGGAGTAAGCGTCTTTTAATTTCATGGCTGCAATCACCATTTGCAGTGATTTTGGAGCTCAGAAAAGTAAAGTCAGCCATTGTTTCCCCATCTATTTCCCATGAGGTGATGGGACCAGATGTCATGATCCTAGTTTTCTGAATGTTGAGCTTTAAGCCAACTTTTTCACTTTCCTCTTTCACTTTCATCAAGAGGCTCTTTAGTTCTTCTTCACTTTCTGTCATGAGGGTGGTGTCATCTGCATATCTGAGGTTATTGATATTTCTCCTGGCAGTCTTGATTCCAGCTTGTGCTTCTTCCAGCCCAGTGTTTCTCATGATGTACTCTGCATAGAAGTTAAATAAGCAGGGTGACAATATACAGCTTTATTGTACTCCTTTTCCTATTTGGAACCAGTCTGTTGTTCCACGTCCAGTTCTAACTGTTGCTTCCTGACCTGCATACAGGTTTCTCAAGAGACAGGTCAGGTGGTCTGGTATTCCCATCTCTTTCAGAATTTTCCACAGTTTATTGTGATCCACACAGTCAAAGGCTTTGGCATAGTCAATAAAGCAGAAAAAGATGTTTTTCTGGAACTCTTTTGCTTTCTCCATGATCCAGCGGATGTTGGCAATTTGATCTCTGGTTCCTCTGCCTTTTCTAAAACCAGCTGGAACATCTGGAAATTCACGATTCCTGAATTGCTGAAGCCTGGCTTGGAGAATTTTGAGCATGACTTTACTAGCGTGTGAGATGAGTGCAATTGTGCGGTAGTTTGAGCATTCTTTGGCATTGCCTTTCTTTGGGGATTGGAATGAAAACTGACCTTTTCCAGTCCTGTGGCCACTGCTGAGTTTTCCAAATTTGCTGGCATATTGAGTGCAGCACTTTCACAGCATCATCTTTTAGGATTTGAAATAGCTCAACTGGGATTCCATCAGCTCCACTAACTTTGTCCGTATTGATGCTAAGGCCCACCTGACTCCACATTCCAGGATGTCTGGCTCTAAGGTGAGTGATCATACCATCGTGTGCAGACTTATAAATGAAGACAAGTATAAGAACACTATTGCTGGGGTCCAGCCTCAGCAGAGTCCAGGGATACCCTCAGGATGAGCGGCGTCAGCGAGAAAAGAAAGAAAAAAAAGCGAGTCGAATCTTGGTTGAGTGCAGAATCAAGACTATTTTCTTCACATCAGTGCTTAAAAGATGTGAATTTCAAAGAAAGGGGAATGTCTTGATAAGATTGTACCAATTTGGATGGGCTCTTAAAACATCAAGGCCACAAGGCATGAAAAACGACTTTATTGTGTAGCAATTAGTCAGCTGTGAAAGTTATAAACAAGCCTTATCTTGGGAGCCTCAGTCCTGGGCAGACTTTATGGCTCCATAGGTAGCATGGTATCTGGATTTGGGCTCTACCCCCAAACATCTGCAGAGACGATTTTGCACACTAATGCTATATGCTTATTTATTCTGTTATCTACCTTCATCTCTGTGTTTTCTTCTAGTGTACTCCCAGGCACACCATGGACAGGGGGCAGGGAGACATAGCAGCAAGCACTGGTGTGTGACCCTGAGGGCCAAGGATCTCATGAGCTTCTTCCAGATCTCACCCTAAGGGGCCCTTCTAAACTCGCGGAGGGCTCTGTATTTACTTTTGCTTGTGGGGTGTTTAGGCCTATTGTTAGCAGACTTAGTTTTATGCCAGGGGTGCTTTGTGCAGTCATGAGCATTCCAAACTCTAAATTGACATTTATAACCCCAACAGGGCCAGAAGGGGTAGGATGTTCTGTGTAAAGATGTTTTCCTCATCCCTGGCCTGTTTATAGGTACCCATGCACCCCCAGGGACTGTATTGCTGCCATGCAAAGGTTTCAAGGGGGATTTTTGAGCAGGAGTCAGAAGAATTCTTAGAAAGCATAGAGGACTACCAAGCATCAGAAAAAGAAAAGACGGAGGCCCGGGAGTAGATGATGAGGGCGACCCTGAGAAATCCCCAGAGGTCTGGACGGCCTTGCGTACCAGCTCCTCGAACCAAGACCTTGTCATGGGCGGGGTCTCTCTTGCCGGCTCCCGACACACTATGACACCGGTTTGTTTGTTTTTTAACCTATGAGAGGCATGCAGAGACCTAAACATTGGCGTACCAGATGTTTTGGCAAGATGCTAGCGACATAGGAACCATGATATATTTCTTAATGGGATGGAGAATGGTTTAACTTCTGCGAACCACAATTAGAGAAAAATTTTCAGTATTTTGAGTTTATTTTGCCCTTTGCTAGAGACTTCTTATGCTGCAGGTAGAAGTAAAATGCACAGACGTGAAATCATGTAGATCAAAAGTTACTCTTTGCAATCATGTAGATCAAAAGTTACTCTTTGCAGCTTCTTTTAAAGAAACTTTACTTTGAAATATGTAATTAGATTCATAGAAAGTTACGTAAACACAGACAGTAAAGACAGAGATTCCCTTGTCCATCACTCTTTGATTTTCCCATAGTTACTTCTCAGTGGTTCAGTTATTGAAATCAGAAAATTGATATTATTGTAATAACAAAGAAATAACAACCCACTAAAATGGTATGAAAATTACTCTAACCCTAAACCATTTGACCATTCAGCAGCCTCAAGAAAGAAGCATTATCTATATTTAAACAGAGCCTCCTGAAATTACCTCTGCAGATAAACAAACTTTCTTTTCTCTTGTCAGTTATTTTCCAGGGCCCCCACCCCAACCGCTACCATTAGAGCCCAAAGGGGTAGAGAAGTTCTCTTGCAAAGAAATGTGTACATATATTTCTATGGTATTTTATCTCCTGCAGATTTGTATAAGGAAGTCCACAATCAAGGTACAGATGGATACATTCACAGCAAAGAACTTCCTTGTTACAGCATTACTTATGAAAACAAAGGGAATTCTGTTACATGTTAGAAACCTCTCCAGAATATATTGCTCCTTGGGGTTGGAAGAAAACAGAATAGGGTGCATAGTGTGCTCTCTTCTAGAAGGACCAGGAGGAACACAAACAGCTGTGTTTCTATTTGCTTTATGTTTGTCTGTGAAGAATACCAGGTGGGTGTGTTAGAAGCTCCCCTATGGGAGGCTGGATGGGGACAAGGCAGTAGCTTTTTTGAACATCTGGTCAAACCAAAAAGTTTTGAGTAGGGCACCTGGGGGTGTGGTGTAGGGGGATCAGGGAAGGCACATTTGTGGATCATGTGTCTTGGACAAGTGGATCATTTGGCTTTAGAAAGTTGTAAGAGGGATAGTTTTTACTCTCCGAAGTCAAGCATGAAAACCACAAATTCTGGCTCATTCTATTATTACATATTAGAATCACCTGTCAACTGAAAAAAAAAAAGCACAATGTAAAAGTTGAGAATTATATTTTTATCACCAGATGGTCAACACCAAAATCAGATTGATTATATCCTTTGCAGCCAAAGATGGAGAAGCTCTATACAGTCAGCAAAAATAAGACCGGGAGCAGACTGTGGCTCAGATCATGAACTCCTTATTGCCAAATTCAGACTTAAATTGAAGAAAGTGTGGAAAACCACTAGACCATTCAGATATGACCTAAATCAAACAAATCCCTTATGACTATACAGTGGAAGTGAGAAATAGATTTAAGGGACTTGATCTGATAGAGTGCCTGATGAACTATGGACAGAGGTTCATGACATGGTACAGGAGACAGGGAGCAAGACCATCCCCAAGAAAAAGAAATGCAAAAAAGCAAAATGGCTGTCTGAGGAGGCCTTACAAATAGCTGTGAAAAGAAGAGAAGCGAAAAGCAAAGGAAAAAAGGAAAGATATACCCATTTGAATGCACAGTTCCAAAGAAGAGCACGGAGAGATAAGAAAACCTTCCTCAGCGATCAATGCTAAGAAATTGAGGAAAACAATACAATCGGAAAGACTAGAGAGCTCTTCAAGAAAATTAGAGATACCAAGGGAATATGCAAAGATGAGCACAATAAAGGACAGAAATGGTATGGACCTAACAGAAGCAGAAGATATTAAGATGAGGTGGCAAGAATACACAGAATAATTATACAAAAAGGTTTTCACGACCCAGATAATCACGAAGGTGTGATCACTCACACTCACCTAGAGCCAGACATCCTGGAATGTGAAGTCAAGTGGGCCTTAGGAAGCATCACTATGAACAAAGCTAGTGGAGCTGATGGAATTCCAGTTGAGCTATTTCAAATCCTGAAAGATCATGCTGTGAAAGTGCTGCACTCAGTATGTCAGCAAATTTGGAAAACTCAGCAGTGGCCACAGGACTGGAAAAGGTCAGTTTTCATTCCAATCCCAAAGAAAGGTAATACCGAAGAATGTTCAAACTACTGCACAATTACACAAATCTCACACGCTAGTAAAGTCATGCTCAAAATTCTCCAAGCCAGGCTTCAGCAATACGTGAACCATGAACTTCCAGATGTTCAAGCTGGTTTTAGAAAAGGCAGAGGAACCAGAGATCAAATTGTCAACATCCGCTGGATCATGGAAAAAGCAAGAGTTCCAGAAAAACATCTATTTCTGCTTTATTGACTATGCCAAAGCCTTTGACTGTGTGGATCACAATAAACTGTGGAAAATTCTGAAAGAGATGGGAATACCAGATTACCTGACCTACCTCTTGAGAAACCTGTATGCAAGTCAGGAAGCAACAGTTAGAACTGGACATGGAACAACAGACTGGTTCCAAATAGGAAAAGGAGTACAACAAAGCTGTATATTGTCATCCTGCTTATTTAACTTATGTGCAGAATACATCATGAGAAACGCTGGGCTAGATGAAGCACAAGCTGGAATCAAGATTGCTGGGAGAAGTATCAATAACCTCAGGTATGTCAGATGACACCACCCTTATGGCAGAAAGTGAAGAGGAACTCAAAAGCCTCTTGACGAAAGTGAAAGAGGAGAGTGAAAAGGTTGGCTTGAAGCTCAACATTCAGAAAACAAAGATCATGGCATCTGGTCCCATCACTTCATGGCAAATAGATGGGGAAACAGCGACTGACTTTTATTTTTCTGAGCTCCAAAATCACTGCAGATGGTGATTGCAGCCATGAAATTAAAAGACGCTTACTCCTTGAAAGTTATGACCAACCTGCTGCTGCTGCTGCTAAGTCACTTCAGTCGTGTCCGACTCTGTGTGACCCCATAGACGGAAGCCCACCAGGATCCTCCATCCCTGGGGATTCTCCAGGCAAGAACACTGGAGTAGGTTGCCATTTCCTTCTCCAATGTGTGAAAGTGAAAAGTGAAAGTGAAGTTGCTCAGTCGTGTCCTACCGTTAGCGACCCCACGGACTGCAGCCCACCAGGCTCCTCCATCCATGGGATTTTCCAGGCAAGAGTACTGGAGTGGCTTGCCATTGCCTTCTCCGATGATCAATCTAGACAGCATATTAAAAAGCAGAGACATTACTTTGCCAACAAAGGTCCGTCGAGTCAAGGCTATGGTTTTTCCAGTAGTCATGTATGAATATGAGAGTTGGATTATAAAGAAGGCTGCTGCTGCTGCTAAGTCACTTCAGTCGTGTCCGACTCTGTGTGACCCCATAGACGGCAGCCCACCAGGCTTTGCCGCCCCTGGGATTCTCCAGGCAAGAACACTGGAGTGGATTGCCATTTCCTTCTCCAGTGCATGAAAGTGAAAAGTGAAAAGTGAAAGTGAGGTTGCTCATTTGTGTCTGACTCATAGCGACCCCATGGACTGCAGCCCACCAGGCTCCTCCGTCCATGGGATTTTCCAGGCAAGAGTACTGGAGTGTTGCCATTGCCTTCTCCAAAAGAAGGCTGAGCGCTGAAGAATTGATGCTTTTGAACTGTGGTGTTGGAGAAGACTTTTGAGAGTCCCTTGGACTGCAAGGAGATCCAACCAGTCCATCCTAAAGGAGATCAGTCCTGGGTGTTCATTGGAGGGCATGATGTTGAAGCTGAAACTCCAATACTTTGGCCACCTGATGTGAAGAACTGAGTCATTGGAAAAGGCCCTGATGCTGAAAAACATCGAAGGCAGGAGGATATGGGGACGACAGAGGATGAGATGGTTGGATGACATCATCGACAGAATGGACATGGGTTTGGGTGGACTCTGGGAGTTGGTGATGGACAGGGATCCCTGGCGTGCTGCAGTTCATGGGTTCGCAAAGAGTCAGACACGACTGAGTGATTGAACTGAACTGAACTGATGATTTATTCAGCAGACATTCTGAGAACTTCAAACCCTGGATGCCACCCCTTCACTCACTGTGAGGGACCACTCCAGAGAGGTAAGGGAGGAGCCACGATACATAGGAGCTTTTGCAACGAAGACCAGGTTGTCAGACCATCAAAAGATTTTTGTTAATTAAAAGAAAACCAGACATCTTAAGTTAGTGAATTTAGCACTTTTCATTGGGCTTCCCTGGTGGCTCAGACGGTAAAAGCATCTGTCTGCAATGCAGGAGACCTGAGTTCGATCCCTGGGTCAGGAAGATACCCTGGAGAAGGAAATGGCAACCCACTCCAGTACTCTTGCCTGGAAAATTCCGTGGATGGAGGAGCCTGGTAGGCTACAGTCCATGGGATCTCAAAGAGTTGTACATGACTGAGTGACTTCACTTTGTGCAGGAAGATGCAAGAGTTTGAGTTCACTGAAATCACTCCTTTGATAATGAACCTTAGCTGTCCAGGCTCAGCCTCCTATGCTTTCTCTTCCTGAGTTTTTCAGGGCTCACCCATGGGGCAGCTGTAATGCCATGGCTTGGTGGCTGTAATATCCTTTGTTACTGATTTTGAAGGCAACATTTTTTTTCACACACATAGTTCAGGGAGCTTTTTAGAAATGTGGAACCCCCAGCTTCATCCTGACTCTCTCGAAGCAGAGCTTGAATTAGTGGGGCTGAAATAGCTCTCTCTTGATCTAAGGTCCCCCCAAAGATCTGGGTATGTAGCCAGGAGTGGCAACACCTGGTTTAAATCACGGTCATGATAGGGGTGGGCGGGTAGGGGACTTGTTTCATAGATACTAATACTAATATTCATTGGTAAAAGTTCCCAGAATAAACCAGTTTATTGAGTTTAGTTATGTGTAACTGTATTCGGTAGTTAGATTTAAGAAATCCATAAAATTGTTTTGTAGTGTGATGCTGAATGTATTAACAGCTACATCTAGCATTTTAAAAAAACAAGCCTACTTTGAAAGCCTGAAGACTATGCGGTTCAGGCATTTATATATTTTAACACATCTTAACATCAAAATTTTTATCATTAGGCCTTTCTAATAACACAGATAACTGTGGGAAATAATATAGCTGGTACCCAGTTCCACACAACCTACTTTAGCTGTACCCCCCCCCTTTTTTTTTTAAAGAAATGAAAGCATCTGCCTCCAATGCGGGAGACCCGGGTTCGATCCCTGGGTCGGGAAGATCCCCTGGAGAAGGAAACGGTAACCCACTCCAGTATTCTTGCCTGGAGAATCCCATGGACGGAGAAGCCTGGTAGGCTACAGTCCACGGGGTCGCAAAGAGGCGGACACGACTGAGCGACGGAACGGAGCAGAACGGACGGTAACAATTGTGACATCAGCCCTGTACTTCCACCCGCTCCTTGGAGGCAGCCTGCAACCGGGGCCCAGCGCTGAGGCGAGTTGGGATCACAGGAAGGCAGCCCAGACAAAATGTAGCTGATATCACCCGGCTTATTGCACACAATTAGCACACAACACAGGCTAGTCAGAGTAGGGAAAGCAGACAAACAAGGGGGTGACAGGAGCAGCTCCTGTTTGCCATGTCCTTCCTCAGGCTTGGCTGAACAATTCCTTAACACGCTTAATTTATCACACCAGGACGGTGGGAGTGCACAGTGGCCCCTGTGACTCCATCTTGACCTACTGAACACACCCTAACTCGTATGAGTCTCATACAAGATAAGTAGCAATCCTGACCCAAGAGAAATCACCGTGAAATCACACACTCCTGAGGTTGATGTGTATGCTTCCCGTTTATGTTTTTAAAACTAACATCTGTGTATATCAGAATATATACTAACATTTGCTGTGTCTTTAAAAGTGTACATAAATGCTATCTGCCTGAATAAATTATTTTGCAAACTGCTTTTTGTGTTTATTACTATATTTTCAAGACTTACCTGAAGCTGCAATACTTTGGCCACCTCATGCGACGAGTTGACTCACTGGAAAAGACTGATGCTGGGAAAGGTTGGGGGCGGGAGGAGAAGGGGACGATGGAGAATGAGATGGCTGGATGGCATCACCGACTCTGTGGACATGAGTTTGAGTGTACTCCGGGAGTTGGTGATGGACAGGGAGGCCTGGCGTGCTGTGATTCATGGGGTCGCGGAGAGTCGGACACAACTGAGCGACTGAACTGAACTGAACTGAACTGAACCCATGTTGATAGAGCACTTTGACTGCTCTAAAACATTCTGTTAGATCAACATGCTGTACGACAAGCTATGCACTCCTTTGTTGGTCAGTAGCTGGATTCTTCATTTTCTTCCCCACTTCAGGTGTCACAGCATTCTTTGCGTGTCTATACTTGTGTGTATGAGCTCCAGTGGAACTGCTGAACCTTAGGGCGTGTATGTTTTACAACGGTGATCACACCAGCTTGTCCGTGTAGAGTAGAGGAGACTGTTCCTCTCCACCCACTGCAACAGCTTGTTTAAAAAAAAAAAAAATCTAGTTCATGAACCCTGTAACATAATAAGAAAGACTTTATTCAGGAAGGGACTACTGCATTGGGGTTTTGCAGTGGGGGTGCGAGACGAGGCTCTGCTCCAAATGCAACAAGGAAAAGTGGGTGTCTGTAACCAAGAAGCGGGGCGAGTGTCGGTGGCTTGAAAATTATAACGAGGGAACAGCAGAAGTAAGGGGGATAAGAAATAGCCCACGCTCTTCAGGATCTTGCCACAGGTGGACCAAAATGATGGGATGCCAAGGATGAGGGGTTTTCATTAACGTGACCCAGCAGGATTCTTATTAAAACTGGACAGAGTGCAGCTTGAACTCAGCCCAAGGTTGGGGCCTCATCGCAAAGAGGAGCTTGATTCGTTTGGTAAAGGAGAGTCTTGACAAACTTCCCTAGCACTTCAGGGTCAAGTCGGGGGCAGAGGAGAAGCTAGAGGAGGAGACTGAGGAGCGCCGGGGCAGGAGCGGATGGGGGGAGAAGGAAGACAGCAGAGTGTCCTGGGAGTCAGAGAGATGGGACGCCTGGAGGGTGGAGGGGTGCACAGCTGAACTGGGTCAGCTGCGGTGACTCTATTGAATTTTGAAAAGCATGAGGATGCTTGACCTTGTAGGGAAGAGATCCTGGTGATGGGGCAGCGGGCTAGGGGGGGTGGCAAGCCACGTTGGGGTGGGCTGAGGAATGTCCCAAACCCTAGGGGCAACAATGTGGTCAGAAGTAAAAACGTTCACTGTTCATGGGGAGACGGGCCTCCAGTAAACAGTTCAGTTAGATTGGTGCGGTAGTTCTTACAGGTCTGGTCCAGACCCCTGGGTCAGCTGCTCGCCACTGTCTTTTTCTTCTTATTCTGGTGTGTTTGGGATCTGCAGCCCCCGCTACAGACTAGGCCGATGCAAAGGTTCTTCTTAAGTGGGAAATAACGAATCTAAAAGTCATTTTCACAAACAATCTGCTCAAAATAAAGGCCGAGGACCTGAATAGACATTTCTCCAAAGAAGACATACAGGTGGCCAATTCGTAGTTGTTCAGTGGCTCAGTCGTGTCTGACTCTTAGCAATCCCATGGACTGTAGCATGGCAGGCTTCCCTATCCTTCACTGTCTTCTGCAGTTTGCTCACATTCATGTCCACTGAGTCAGTGACGCCATCCAACCATCTCATCCTCTGTCACCCACTTCTCCTCCTGCCTTCAATCTTTCCAAGGATCAAGATCTTTTCCAGTGAGTTGGCTCTTTGCATCAGGTGGCCAAGGTATTGGAGCTTCAGCTGCCACATGAAAAAATGTTCAACGTCGCTGATTATTGGAGAAATGCAAATCAAAACTACAATGAGATATCACCTCATACCAGCCAGAGTGGCTATCATCAAAGTATCCACAAACAAGAAATGTTGGAGAAGGTGTGGAGAGAAGGGAACCCTCTTGCACTGTTGGTAGAAATGTAAATTGGTCCAGAGAACAGTATGGAGTTTCCTTAAAAAAACTAAAAATAGAGCTACCATATGACCCTGCAATCCCACTCCTAGGCATATATCCAGAGAAAAACATGATCCAAAAAGATACAAGTACCCCAGTGTTCATTGCAGCACTATCTACAATAGCCAAGACATGGAAGCGACCTAAATGGCCATCAACAGAAGAATAAAGATGTGGTACATATATGCAGTGGAATATTACTCAGCCAGTAAAAAAATATAATGCCATTTGTAGCTCATGGATTGGACCTAGAGATTGCCATACGAAGAAGGAGAAATACTGTATGACGCCCCTTATATGTGGAATCTAAAAAGTAATGATACGAATGAACTTAGAAACAGACTTACAGACATTGAGAGCCAGTTTATGGTTCCCAGGGGAGAAGGGCTAGTTCGCAAGTTTGGGGCGGACCTGTACACACTGCTGTATTTTAAATGGATAGTTAGCAAGGACCTACTGTATAGCACGTGGAACTCTACTCAGATATGTGGCAGCCTGGATGAGACGGGGGTTGGGGAGGTGAATGGATACATGTATATGGATGGCTGAGTCCCTTTACTATTCACCTGAAACTGGCACAGCGTTGTTTGTTGATTGGCTGTACCCCAATACACAATAAAAAAAGTTTATAAATATTCAGTTCAGTTCAGTCGTGCCCGACTCTGCGACCCCATGAATCACAGCACGCCAGGCCTCCCTGTCCATCACCAACTCCCGGAGTTCACTCAAACTCATATCCATCGAGTTGGTGATGCCATCCAACTATCTCATTCTCTGTTGTCCCCTTCTCCCGCCCCCAATCCCTCCCAGCATCAGAGTCTTTTCCAGTGAGTCAGCTCTTCACGTGAGGTAGCCAAAGTATTGGAGCGTCAGTTTCAGCATCAGTCCTTCCAATGAACACCCAGGACTGATCTCCTTTAGAATGGACTGGTTGGATCTCCTTGCAGTCCAGGGGACTCTCAAGAGTCTTCTCCAACACCACAGTTCAAAAGCATCAATTCTTCGGCGATCAACTTCCTTCACAGTCCAACTCTCACACTTAAAACATTTCACTGTACATGAGCTAAAGGTCTTTCTATCTTGATTAGAGATAGCCCTTTAAATAGTGGGCTTCCCTTGTAGCTCAGCTGATAAAGTATCCGCTTGCAGTGTGGGAGACCTGGGTTCGATCCCTGGATTGGGAAGATCCCCTGGAGAAGGGAAAGGCTATCCGCTCCAGTATTCTGGCCTGGAGAATTCCATGGACTATGCAGTCCAGGGGTCACAGAGAGTCAGACACAACTGAGTGACTTTCAGTTCATTTCACTTCCATTGTATATAATCCCAGGGCTACAGGTCATGGGGCATCTATTATTCATCCTAAGGTAGATTGCTGGGACAATCTTCTGAAACAAGCATAGAGCATCTTTTTCAATAACTTGTTTAAACTTTACAGGTATGTAGCGTGACAACAAGGAACTGTCTGGGCAGTGGATCTTAGAGCTCAGTTAACAGAATCAGAATCAGGCACCATACCTGCCTCCTGAGAAATCTGTATGAAGGTCAAGAAGCAACAGTTAGAACCAGACATGGAACAATGGACTGGTTCTGAATTGGGAAAGGAGCACATCAAGGCTGTATATTGTCACCCTGCTTATTTAACTTATATGCAGAGTACATCATGTGAAATGCCGGGCTGGATGAAACACAGGCTGAATCAAGATTGCCAGGAGAAATATAACCTCAGATACACAGATGACAACACCCTTATGGCAGAAAGCGAAGAAGAACTAAAGAGCCTCTTGATGAAAGTGAAAGAGGAGAGTGAAAAAGTTGGTTTAAAACTCAACATTCAAAAAACTAAGATCATGGCATCTGGTCCCATCACTTCATGGCAAATAGATGGGGAAACAGTGGAAACAGTCAGAGACTTTATTTTCTTGAGCTCCAAAATCACTGCAGATGGTGACTGCAGTCATGAAATTAAAAGACACTTGTTACATGGAAGAAAAGCTATGACCAACCTAGACAGCATATTAAAAAGCAGAGACATTACTTTGCCAACCAAGGTCTCTCTAGTCAAAGCTATGGTTTTTCCAGTAGTCATGTATGGATGTGAGAGTTGGACTATAAAGAAAGCTGACTGCCGAAGAATTGACACTTTGAACTGTGGTGTTGGAGAAGACTCTTGAGAGTCCCTTGGACTGCAAGAAGATCCAGCCAGTCCATCCTAAAGGAAATCAGTTCTCAAGATTCATTGGAAGGACTGATGTTGAAGCTGAAACTCCAATACTTTGGCCACCTGATGCAAAGAACTGAGTCACTGGAAAAGACCCTGATTCTGGAAAACATCGAAGGCAGGAGGAGACAGGGACGACAGAGGTTGAGATGGTTGGATGGCATTACCAGCTGGATGGACATGAGTTTGAGCAAGCTCTGGGAATTGGTGATGGATGGGTAAGCCTGGTGTGCTGCAGGCCATGTGGTCCCAAAAAGTCAGACATAACTGAGCAACTGAACTCAGAATCAGAACTGGATATCCATTGAAACATCTCTATCTGGAATTACCCTTGTTTTAATCAAATATAACCAAATTAAGGTTAAACTTGTTTGTGAAATGAATCTGGTTAATGGATTATAGTTATTCCTTTAAATTGGCTGTGCCAGAACTTTCCATAAGGAGTCTCAGGGCCAGGAAAACCATACCAAGGGCTTGTCATATATTTTTGCACTATGGGTTTAGGTGAAGTCCTTGCTTTTTGAGATCCCCAAAATACTGTGAGATTTTTGCACCTGTTAAGATGTGGCCTTCCTAATTTCCCTGATAAATCTGCTGGGAACGTAAGCGTTTTCAATCTCTGGAGGGATCAGGTGGAGAGAAGAAAATGTTTCAAGTCTGCTAACAAATATATAATTTACCAAATTGCTGTCAGTCATAATTAGCTTAAGGGGAAAGGTTTTCCTCATATCTGGGAAAGTAAGATTAAAAGCCAATAATATTTCACAAAACTGAAAAATTATAACCATATTCATCAGTGTATTCAAGTCAACTAATTTCTTTTTAACAACTTTATGAAATCAGTTTCCATTAGACTTTTTGTATATCTTACCTAGTTCAACAGTTTGATTTAAAAGTTATTAAAAACCTGCAGTTGTCAAAAAATCCTTTCTTTGAATCTTCTTGAAGATTAAGCAGTTTTATGATGCACCATTTTAAGGGCAAGTCAGTGCAGCTTGCAGCTGCAACGCAGAGCCCAGCCCCACGTTGGGTGCCAAAACCTGTTACCGAATTCAGGTTAGGCTACTTGCTACTCAAAGGCAATAATCAAGAGGCAAATGTCAGAAAAAAGAGAGATGCTTTAATCAGAAAAGCTGGAAATCTGGGGGAAAGGTGGGTTCATGTCCTGAGACTACCTCCAAAGATTCTGCTCAGCCCTACAGTTTTTAAAGAGGGGAAAAAAGGGGGAAGAATATCAGTGAATCCCTGAGGCAGAAGGTTGGATTCTGCCTCCTCCTCCATTGTATGCAGACTGGCTGATTCTCTTCAGGTGTTATCTTGGGGTTAAAGAACTAGTCTTTCATTCTTGGAAAAGAAGCAGCAGGGTAGGCAACTATGGTGCGCATTCAGGAGAGTGTAAGTCAGGAGTGACGTTAAATTGCTCAGTGCTCTCATTTCTTTAGGTAGGTTCTCTGAAGGGAAGAAGACAGAAATGGGGAAACAGGAAAGGGGCAGAAGAGCTGCTTTCACAGGTCTGTAGTGTCAAAATCGAGTTGAACAGAAGGACCCTCAGTTGGCGCTGGAAAGTTGCTCATTGGTGTGGGGAAGCCCCTCAGATGTTGAAATTGGTCTCAGAATCCTTACAAATGAATCACACAACCACACTGAGATGGGGTGAAGAAAGAACTTTCAGAAGCAATCTTTTGACTGCGTACATGGGGCTAAAGACAGAACTGGACTCAAGCACTCTGATTAATTTGATTCTCACGGTGTAGTGTGTTCTGAAATGATTTCATGTATGTGCTAGGTTTGAGGAAGCAAATTCATCCTAGATCATGAGCCCATAGCCAGGTTTCTCATTGTCAGAAGTTAAAACAAGAAAAACTAGCTGCAATGAACTCTTGTGAAGTCTGGTGCTTAATGGAATAAAAAAAAAAAAAAGATTCTTGCACATGTGCAGTGAGGAGAGCCAGGAAGGCACAGGTGGAGGGAACCACTGTCTACTAGGGTGCAAGGTCTTGTTATATCGATCGTGTCCTTGGAAAAGACCTCTCCTCTGTCTTCCTTTTTACCTTTCAGAAGTGTGAAAGCTTCTTAACTGAAACACTTGAAGGATGTTTCCAACAGCACTTTGTTAGCTAGAACGTAGCAGAGAAGGGCTGTGATTCACTCAATGAGTTAAACAAGTTTCACCAGAACACTCAGCAGTTGGGCCTTCTTAAGCTTTTCCGTGCTCTTTGTGGAAGGTAGACAGCAATGTAGTTGTGTTTATAGACCTTTTCTCAAAATGTTTTAAAATGCTTAAAATATATAGGATCACCAAGGAAATCAGCCACCATAAAAGTGGTACGTAGACCTTACATTGCAATACAAGAATATGTGCTTCTTAAGTAAGACCTGACAGAAGTCTGGATAACAACTGTAATTTTGAAGTGGTGATGAGCCCCCAACAATATTTCAATTGATGTAAAGGTATCTGATTTATTTTGGTGACAGTCACAGATAATAACTACTGTAACTTGTTGCCAACATTCATGATCAAAGAATGCTGATTTCTTTGATTAGCATTACCTAATCAAATATTAGCATAATCTGTAATATTCCAGTTAGAGGTTAGTGAAATAAAATATAGTTTTCCCCCTATCTATGTTCGTGGGCTTTGTTGTTCTGCCTATAGGAGCCTGCAGACCCCAGATTTGATCATTAGAACTTCTGAGTGCAGCAGAACTCTGGGCGGTTGAGTAGGAAACAGATCAGACTCAAGCTTCGAAAAGTATTTGGCAAGGCATAAATAACCATTATTCCATTCAGCTAGCAATTGCTGCTCTGTACAAAAAAATGTGATGATGTGGTGCAATGGGTTATAACCGTGGAAAATCATTTTGATGGAGTGGGCACCAAATTGCAGAGGCTGAGGTCAACACTGAAGGGCAGGGGGCAGTTGAAAATCATCGTGGAAACCTTGGGCTGAGCTGTTAAAGGCAAGGCAAGGAGACATCTCCTTTATTAAGAACTGCTGTATTAAAAGGAAATCTTTTTTTTTTTCCTGCCCCAAAGGAGAGGTGTTATCTTTAATGCTTTGGTTTATAATGGATTCCATTCACTTAGCATATACAGCCACTATTTTATGACGAGTATCTTCAGCAATCTCCTATACTTGTACACCACTTTTTTAAAGTGCGTTTGCCCCTGTAATCTTGTGTCTAAAGTAACTGCTATGGGTTGGACAGTCATATACTTTATCAATAGCAATATTGAGGCTGAGGGGGTCACAACTGTGTCAGCGGGGAAAACGGTGCGGGAAGACCCTCTGGCATCTTGAGTTTCTCAGTGCTGGACTTTCTGCTGAAGATCAGCTTTGGTAGAAAGGTGATGTCCAGCAAGTTCTGTAGTGGGTTTAGTGAAGCTAACCTCCCCTAGAAATAAGAAACGTGGGCAGTGTAGTACAGCTTTTGACACGTAATACGCAAGATTCCAGAGCATTTTGTGGAGGACGTGACTGGGCCCATTCTTTCATTCATTTGAATATACATTGAGGGCCCCTCCGGCCACTGACCAGGAGGGCGCCCACACTCGCCTCCACCCCCCGTTCCTCCACTCTTCCCTCCTGTGCCTGCTGCTGTCAATCACTGTCTCCTGCTGCTGCTTAGCAACACTCCCCTGCCCCACCCCCCAGAGGTCAGGTCAGGCGGGGGGGCCCCTTCATATTTGCATTTCTCACTTCAGTCTTTCTTGTCCTGTGTTTTCATTCTTGTCGTCTGTTTCAACAGGAAGAAAGCGGTGCCTTCCCCCTGCCTTTTATCTAGTCCCAAGTTTTCATGTCTCAGCTCTGCCTTTTAATGAGAACAAAAAAAAGGTCCTTGCAACTTTGCCCTGAATTATCTGTCTCCTAATTCTCAAAATCAGCTAGAAAAATTGAGATGGACACATTTTTTTTTTACCTGACTGGCCAGTATTTCTTTTCCCCAGGAGAACCCAGAGCAGACCGCATGTACTGTTAGGCACAGAACTGCAAAGACTAACCCGTATGTAGGTGAGATTAACAGCGATGTCAGACGTGGTGACTCTTGTTTCTTTTTTCCTCTTTTTATCAATAAGCTTTTCAGTGAACGCTCAAAGCTATTAAGAAAATATATTGCAATAGTGAAGTGAAGCTGCTCAGTCGTGTGCGACTCTTTGCGATCCCATGGACTGTAGTCTACCAGGCTTCTCTGTCCATGGGATTTTCCAGGCAAGAGTACTGGAGTGGGTTGCCATTTCCTTCTCCAGGGGATCTTCCTGACCCAGGGATCAAACCCAGGTCTCCTGCATTGTAGGCAGACTCTTAACCCTCTGAGCCACCAGGGAAACCCATATTGCAATGTATATATATAATACTACATATGCTTTTTTTTTCAGGCCAGGCTTTATTGGGGCTCCTGCTGCAGGGTGGGGGTGTATGAGAAAAAACCAACAGGTTCCCTTGCTTGCTCTGCACCCCAAGGAAGGCTGAGTTTGTTCCTTATATGGGAGAGGGTAGGGAGGCCTGGTGTGCTGTGATTCATGGGGTCGCGGAGAGTCAGACATGACTGAGCGACTGAACTGAACTGAACTGAACTGAGGGATGTATCCAGGGGTCAGGTAGGAGGGGTGGCTTGCTTAGGTGGTCTGCCCACCCCTCAGGTGGTATTGTATGCTGGGGCATGCTTTTGCTCCAGGCTTTTCAGATGTGGCAGTTGGGTTTTTTGGTATCTTTGCCTCTTCTGCCCAGAATCTGCCCTGACTGCTCATGCAGGCATGCAGTTAGTTTTCATCCCATATAGTTTTTTTGTATTTTATTGCTGGAGGAAAGGTTGTTCAGGTATAAACTTTGCAGCAGTGCAGCAAAGGGTCCCAGACCCCAGACCTGTCTCATTCCCCACCGAGAGACTCTACATTGTAGTTCTTAAGATGCTGAAGGTCTCTTCTGAAACTTCTTCCTGCTGGACAGGGCCGCAGACCCTAGCGTACCCTAGAGGTGTAGAAGTCCCTCGCTGACTGTTCCAAGGACCTTAGGGACCTAGGCCACTCTCCACTGGAATGGGCTGAGTTCCTTGAGCCATCATGAGCCTTACGTCAAGCTGTTGGAGCCAAAAGGACACAAACTTAACCAAAAGGTTAAAAAAGCAAGGTATGTAGAGGAGAACAGGAGCCATTGAAGGACCTAGAAAGAGAAGGAACCTGGTTGACTTTGGTCTTCCTGAATGTTGATAAGGGAGGCAATGTCACCTTGGCTTGTTCAGTTGAAGCCTCTCTGCCTGGGCTTGTGCAGTTCAGTTCAGTTGCTCAGTCGTGTCCGACTCTTTGCGACACCATGGACTGCCAGGCCTCCCTGTCCATCACCAACTCCTGGAGCTTATTCAAACTCCTGTGCATCAGGTTGGTGATGCCATCCAAGCATCTCATCCCCTGTCATCCCCTTCTCCTCCCACATTCAATCTTTCCCAGCATCAGGGTCTTTTCCAGTAAGTCAGCTCTTCGCATGAGGTAGCCAAAGTATTGGAGTTCCAGCTTCAGCATCAGTCCTTCCAATGAATATTCAGGACTGATTTCCTTTAGGATGGACTGGTTGGATCTCCTTGCAGTCCAAGGGACTCTGGAGAGTCTTCTCCAACACCACAGTTCAAAAGCATCAGTTCTTTCACGTTTAGCTTTCTTTACAGTCCAACTCTCACATCCATACACGACTACTGGAAAAACCATAGCTTTGACTAGATGGATCTTTGTTGGCAAAGTAATGTCTCTGCTTTTTAATATGCTGTCTAGGTTGGTCATAGCTTTTCTTCCAAGGAGCAAGTGTCTTTTAATTTCATGACTGCAGTCACCATCTGCAGTGATTTTGGAGCCCAAGAAAATCAAGTCTCTGACTGTTTCCACTGTTTCCCCATCTATTGACATGAAGTGATGGGACCAGATGCCATGATCTTAGTTTTCTGAATATTGAGTTTTAAGCCAGCTTTTCACTCTCCTTTTTCACTTTCATCAAGAGGCACTTTAGTTCTTCACTTTCTGGCATAAGGGTGGTGTCATCTGCATATCTGAAGTTATTGATATTTCTCCCGGCAATCTTGTTAGCAGCCTATGCTTCATCCAGCCCGGCATTTCACATGATGTACTCTGCATATAAGTTATATAAGCAGGGTGACATTATGCAACCTAGGCTTGTATTTCCTTAATATTAACTTCTGTTCTGACACATTGGTCCAAGTGCAGCAGGAAGTAGTTGTTCTGCCAGAAGATTATCAAGGGTCAGACAGTTGTCAAGAACCATATCAGCCAAGGGAATAGAGTGTTTCCAAGTCACCATAAGGCTTCAAATAGGAGCCAACCCATCATTTTACTTAGCTGTCTGATAGTGCCTGTCTTTTGAACAGGTATCTCAGAGCTTCTTCTGGCTCACAAGTATACTATTTTCTATTGTGACCTCCAGGGTTTCTGAGGGTAAAAGCTTTAGTCTGGACAAGTGTACCCAACTAGATATCCCCTGCAGTTTGACAGCAATCAGTTCAGTTCAGTCTGTCAGTCGTGTCCAACTCTTTGTGACCCCATGAATCGCAGCACACCAGACCTCCCTGTCCATCACCAACTCCCAGAGTTCACCCAAACTCATATGCATTGAGTCGGTGATGCCATCCATCCATCTCATTCTTTGTTGTCCCCTTCTCCTCCTGCCCCCAATCCCTCCCAGCATTAGAGTCTTTTCCAATAAGTCAGCTCTTCGCATGAGGTGGCCAAAGTATTGGAGTTTCAGCTTTAGCATCAGTCCTTCCAATGAACACCCAGGATTGATCTCCTTTAGGATGGACTGGTTGGATCTCCTTGCAGTCCAAGGGGCTCTCAAGAGTCTTCTCCAACACCACAGTTCAAAAGCATCAATTCTTCGGCGATCAGCTTTCTTCACAGTCCAACTCTCACATCCATACATGACCATGGGAAAAACCTTAGCCTTGACTAGACGTTTGTTGGCAAAGTAATGTCTCTGCTTTTTAATATACTATCAAGGCTGGTCATAACTTTCCTTCCAAGGAGTAAGCGTCTTTTAATTTCATGGCTGCAATCAGCATCCGCAGTGATTTTGGAGCCCCCCAAAAATAAAGTCTGACACTGTTTCCACTGTTTTTCCATCTATTTCCCAGCAATAGGGGTGGTTAAATATACTCCAAAGGGGCCCTTCCATTTTGACAATAGGTGGTCTTGGAGAGACCCCTCTCTTCAGGTTTTAAGAAGAATTTGGTCCCCCAGGTTTTTTTTTTTTTTTTTTTTTTTTGTGAATGTGCTACTCCTTCCTCTGTATTTTTAATGGGGCTGGCTCTGCCTTGTGGGCATGGTCAGACTGCCTAATTTGCTTTTTTTTTTCTGAACTTTACATTTGCTTTTTAATTTTGCAAAGCTTGACTTGTTCTCTTGCCTGTTCCACGAACCTGTCTTGTCCTGACAGTGCCCTCAGCTTCTCAGAAGCTGGCGAGCTCTGCCCCTGTGTGCTCACAGGCATTTGGCAGGTCCTCAGTACATTCTGTTGATTTTTGTTGACCAAAAGGAAAATTTCTTTTAGCAACTTCACTGAGGTATAATTTACATAGCAATATAGTTCAAGCTGTGTAATTATAGTGTGGTTGAATGGCCTCAGTGACTCATTGATGAGTCTGAGCAAGCTCCGGGAGACGGTGAAGGACAGGGAAGCCTGGTGTGCTGCCGTCCATGGGGTCGCAAAGAGTCGGACACGACAGAGTGACTGAACAGCAACATCATTCATGCTTTTTAAGAGTATAATGCAATAGTTTTCAGTAAATACACAGAGATGTGCAGCCGTCATCAGAGCCTGATTCTGGAACATTTCCATCAGCCCAAAAAGATCGCCATGCCCTTTGGCAGGCACTCTTCATTCTTACCCTGAACCACAGGCAGCCACTGTTCCACTTTGTGTCTGCATGGATTTGCCTGTGGTAGAAATTTCGTAAAGAGACTTATGTAAGTATATTTTCTTCTGAGCTAGCTTTGTTTACCTGACATGTTTTGTTTGTCTATGTTCAGGAAAAAACTAATCCCTCATTTGTTTTCCCTGTACTAAAATTCTACAGAAAAAAAATTGGGAAGGCATAAACAAGCATTTTTTTCCCAAAAATAATTCATCTTCATATAATTTCTTCATGCATGCAATTTACACTTATCCATTTCTTTAACTTCCTATCTTTTAATACCCCTACAGCCAACGCCCGATTCCCTGCACCCCAAGCCACGGTTGTCTGAGCTCCTTCTGGCCCTCTTTCCCTCCATCTGCCTAGCATTTTCTGGGCTCTTCCCAGGTGGAGGTGATACTAGGTATCCTATGTACTCTCTTTGTTTTTTCACTTTTTTTTTTAATTGGAGGGTAATTACTTTATAATATTTTGTTGGCCTCTGCCATACAGCAACATGAATCAGCCACAGGTATAAATATGCCCCCTCCCTCCTGAACCCCTCGCCCACCTCCCACCCCATCGCACCCCTCTAGGTTGTCACAGAGCCCTGGGTTGAGCTTCCTGTGTCACACGGCAAATTCCCACTTGCTATTTATTTTACTTATGGTAATGTATCTGTTTCCATGCTCTTCTCTCAATTCATCCCACCCTCTAACACACGCATTTGGAGTGCTGAAAGACGGCACTGATGAGCCTACTTGCAGGAGAGCAGTGGAGACGCAGACATAGAGAACAGACTTATAACGAGCATCTGAAGTCAGGTGGTGTCTCTCTCTCTTCTTTTCATTGAAATCGGACGGTCTCTCTGTGTTTCTGGTCAACGACAAACGCATTGCTGACCCAAAGCTGAAGAATTTGAGACCCTGTGACGGGGACACGCTAATGTCAGGAGGAGCTAGCCGTGCAGTTTCACTGAGTTGCAGCCCTGACTACTTCTCTTCGACCACCACTGCTGCGTTCTTAGGGATCAGAGGAGAGTTGGTCATTACCATTTGTTGAGCTTCTACTATACAGTGGGTACCATGCTAGACCCTTGATGTGGATTGCTTCCACAAGGTTATTATCCTTATTTTCCAAAGGTTGTTATCCTAATCTTTACAAGGAAGGAAACTAAGATTGAGACATTTTAACAGAGAGGTTAAAAACCACCTGCCGAAGATCCGCCTGCAATGCAGAAGACCCCAGTTCGATTCCTGGGTCGGGAAGATCCTCTGGAGAAGGGATGGGCTACCCACTCCAGTATCCTTGGGCTTCCCTTGTGGCTCAGCTGCCAAAGAATCTGCCCGCAACACAGGAGACCTGAGTTCGGTCCTTGGGTTGGGAAGATCCCCTGGAGAAGGGAAAGGCAACCCACTCCAGTATTCTGTCCTGGAGAATTCCATGGACTGTATAGTCCATGGGGTCACAAAGAGTTGGACATGACTGAGCGACTTTCACTTTTCACTTCAAGATCACATGGTAAGCAGCCAGACTGAAGCTAATTCTTTCGGACTCTGGAGCCCGTTTTCTTAACCTGTATGTTCTCGTACTAATTAATGAGAAGCTGAAGGAAAAAAAAAAACACTGGGCACAGAAACCCAAAAAGCATAGCTCCTTGCAGCCAGGCAGGGCAGCTGGGACACTCAGCTCCCTCAGCTGTCCCTGGGCCCTCGCACATCCCTGCCCCAGGAGAGAATTCTCTTCATGGTAGTCAGTCAGTACTGTTAAGTCTGGTTTTCCTAGCCGAGAAGTTACAGAAATGTGTCATTTGAAGAATGCGTTCCACCTGGAACATTCTGTTTCCTCGAAGGTAAGAAGTAATTATGTGGGGAGACATTCCTTTAGAACAGCTCCTTCCCGGATAACCCAGCTTGGGGGTTTTTGGTCACAGGATGGTGAATCTTAACGTGCCAGGCCAATCTCCCTTATTTCGCTGAAAGCAGTTATAAAGGGTGGGTGTGTAAAGTTAACTGCCAAAGCAGCTGACGTTTCCTCCTCTGGACTTGCTTTCGTGCCCTCGTGCGGGTGCATATGTTCCCTACTCAATGGCGACTGTTCCCACAGCTACAAAGACACTTCCCAAGTTGCCTGTCTTCCTGGAAAACTCCTCATGCCCTAAATTATTCTCAGTCAGAAGCTGAGCTCAAAGTGACAAGCAACGGACTGCCTCTTGCCCCTCTGCAAACATTTACTGATGAGGAGATGATGATAAAGAGCACAGGTGAGTGAACCCGGTTCACCACAGTTCTCCTCGGGTCACCATGTGGCCTTTGGTATGAGATCACACGGCCTGTGATGGGACGGGGGAGGTGTTCGATTAAGTTTGTCATTAATTTTAAGTCCTCCTTTTTTTAAAATTAATACATGCCAGATTTCTAAAATAAAGACTTATTAGTATTTTTTTTCCCCTACAGTTAAAAAATTTGCCCAGGAACAAGTTGCTCCTTTTGTTTCAAAAATGGATGAAGATTCAAAAATGGAAAAATCCATAATACAAGGATTATTTCAACAAGGGGTATATAATTAATGATTATTCTAATTTCAAACTTTCATAAATACCTTCCAGCGTTAAAATATATGCTGCATACTTTTAAATTTAGGAATGGTACCGACTCTGTGGACATGGGTTTGAGTGAACTCTGGGAGTTGGTGATGGACAGGGAGGCCTGGTGCGCTGTGATTCATGGGATCGCGGAGAGTCGGACACGACTGAGTGACTGAACTGAACTGAACTGAACTGAGTGATGGCATAGTTTCCTAGTCAGAATTATGTGACTTCTCTTTCAGATTGAGAGCCTAGTTAAAAAAATTTTTTTAATTGAATTAACTTTTGAAATTAGAAATACCGGTGCTTTTTAAGTAAAAGGTTAGAAGCAAGAGTGATTTCTTCAGACCAGTGGTATTCAACTGAGGGCTATTTTCGTTCCCCAGAGAACAGCTGGCAGTGTCTGAAGACGTGGTGGCCACAGCTAGGTGTGCTACTGACGTCTAGTGAGACGCAGGCTGAACACCGCAGAGGGCACAGGATGGCCTGCTGATACAGAATCATCCAGCTTAGCAACGCCAAGGCTACGAAACCTTGCTTTAGTAAAGCTGCACACCAGAGCATCTGCCTGAATCTCTGTGTGTGTAGGAAACCTAAAAGCAAGAGGTTCGTATCTGAAATCCATCAGATTCAACCCGGGCAACCAGTTTCCAACTTTTTAATTGGAAACGTATGGTGCTTTAATAGAAGCACAGTATATAAAATAGATAAAAATAGAAATGTTCTGATTGTGAGTATAGGGAGAGGTTATCAGCATGGGAACCCCCACGGAGAACATTTCAGAATCACCGGACTCTTCATCTCTCCCTTCTGTATAGGTGGGAAGATTTTATTTTTGGAATACTAAGGCTATCCCTGGTAGCTCAGCTGGTAAAGAATCTGCCTGCAGTGTGGGAGGCCTGGGTTTGATCCCTGGGTTGGGAAGATTCCCTGGAGGAAGGCATGGCCACCCACTCCAGTATTCTTGCCTGCAGAGTCCCCATAGAGCCTGCTGGGCTACTGTCCATGGGGTCACCAAGAGTTGGACATGACTGAGCGACTAAGCACACACATGCAAGGCTACCCCAGGTGGTGCTAGGCGTAAAGAACCTGCCCGCCCATGCCAGAGATGTAAGAGACGCAGGTTGGATCCCTGGGTTGGGAAGATCCCCCCGAGGAGGGCATGGCAACCCACTCCAGTATCCTTGCCTAGAGAATCCCATGGACAGAGGAGCCTGGTGGGCTACAGTCCATGGGATCACACAGAGTCGGACACTTAGCAACTTAGCACACAAGGCTATCCCAGAACTAATAGTCCCTATTAGTTCAGAGCCATTGGCTTAAATCTTAACCAGTTATCCTGTTTGAAAATTAGCCTTTTCCAGTAATTGTTTTATTTCTCACTGTTCAAATAATACTAGTTGTTTGTTTTTTTTTTTAATACCATATAGTAGTAGTTTTTCAACTTTCTTTTAGCAGTGAAACTGTTGGGAAAATAGAATCTTATATGAAATCACAGTGGTTCAGAAAGCATCCATTTTTCAGCCAGGTCCATTTACAGAACCTCAAGGCTTTTCTGAGAGGTCTTGGGGTCCCACAGTTTGAGCTTCACTCTCGCGAGGGGGTAGTTCTTGCAGGCAGGGTCATTTGCAGCAGCCGGTTGCCTGCCACATCACAGTCACTCCTGCCTGCTTGTCACACACCCCTTGGGGGGTCTGCTTCATTTCACATCTTGCATCAGCTATTCTCAGCCTCATGTGACTCCTAATTTCTGACCTCTACAGAGGTCACCTGCCAAGATAACTGACAAATATGTCCATCGGTGACCTTTTTAGAGGAGCAGTGTCTCTGACAGCTGTTAAAGATGTGATAGTCTGATATTCTCACGCCTCCGTCAGCCTTCAGGCACCTCCCAGTCCTGAATTCTTCCTCATAGAACCTCATTGCTGGTTTGCTCAGCCTTTCTATCCTCCCCCTTGTGGTTCTCACTTCCTATCAGCTAAGTTTCCCAGCAGCTAAAACAGCGCGTGCAACTCCCTGCTACCTGCAGAGGACAGAGAGAAGCATTCCTCTTTGCCTGGTCACAGTTTTGTGTCTCCCCCCCCCCACCCCCCTTAGTAAAAGGCAGAAGATTTATTCTATGTGAAGAGAAGTCAGAGTATACACAGTTTTGGGTCTTGAATTACACGTGTACACATTCTCTTTCTGAAATGAGGACACTTAAAAAACAGAATATTGTGGATGTTTCATGTTCCAGACTGAAGACTGGTTACTGAATAGTCAGGCAGTTACTGAAAAGGCTTGATCAGTTTTGACCATGATTGTCAGGCAGCTGGGCCTTGTCTTGTGTGATTCTAGGAAACACTAGACCACTTGTGGGCTGCTGACCATCTGGACTTGCTGAAATGGCCCCAAAAGGAATGACCGTTCAGTTGTCCATTCAATTATTATCTCAAGGTGGAAGGGACTGACTCAAAGAGGTTATGCTCAATGAAATTGGAGATATTCACTGCTTTCTTCAGTTTCCTTATTACATATTTTATTGCCATTCCATTTCAGTATCCTTTAAATTATATTACCTATTTTTGTTTTTTAGATCCCAAAAGCAAATAATTGATAGTTCTACCATGTCATTTTATCTTTTGAAAATATATTTCTGTTATAGATTTTTCTGTTAGTTACAGATTTTTTTGTTGTTGTTACTTAGAGGGATAGAGCCAAACCAAATAAAAATGAGATATACATACAGAATTTAAAAATTAAGAACGTATATAGTTACAAATTTTTTGAACTCATTGTTACAAGAAATTGTCCCATATAAAATAGCTTTCTGAAAACAAAGATCAGGACATCTGGTCCCATCACTTCATGGGAAATAGCTGGGGAAACAGTGGAAACAGTGTCAGACTTTGTTTTTTTGGGCTCCAAAATCACTGTGGATGCTGATTGCAGCCATGAAATTAAAAGATGCCTACTCCTTGGAAGGAAAGTTATGACCAACCTAGATAGTATATTAAAAAGCAGACGTTACTTTGCCAACAAAGGTCCGTCTAGTCAAGGCTATGGTTTTTCCAGTGGTCATGTATGGATGTGAGAATTGGACTGTGAAGAAAGCTGATCGCCGAAGAATTGATGCTTTTGAACTGTGGTGTTGGAGAAGACTCTTGAGAGTCCTTGGACTGCAAGGAGATCCACCAGTCCATTCTAAAGGTGATCGATCCTGGGTGTTCATTGGAAGGACTGATGCTAAAGCTGAAACTCCAATACTTTGGCCACCTCATGCGAAGAGTTAACTCACTGGAAAAGACTCTCATGCTGGGAAGGATTGGGAGCATGAGGAGAAGGGGACGACAGAGAATGAGATGGCTGGATGGCATCACCGACTCGATGGACATGAGTTTGAGTGACCTCTGGGAGTTGGTGATGGACAGGGAGGCCTGGCGTGCTGTGATTCATGGGGTTGCAAAGAGTCGGTCACGACTGAGCAACTGAACTGAACTGAACTGAATGTATGTTTCCTTCTTTTTCCTTTAGTTGATGGGTATTGAGATTGACACAAAATATGGAGGAACAGGAGCTTCATTTTTTTCCTCTATCCTAGTGATAGAGGAGTTAGCCAAAGTTGATGCATCTGTGGCTCTGGTATGTGACATTCAGAACACATTAATTAACAGGATGATTGGAAAATATGGAACAGAAGAGCAGAAGGCTACCTATTTGCCCAAGCTAGCTACAGAAAAGGTGAGCTGACATGAGTTGTTGAAATGAACCTGATCCTGTCTAAATGTAGGATGTTTTCAGGAGAAAAGTAGCTACAGTATTGACTTTTCTGTTTAAGACCACAACACAGCACCACTAATTACTCAAGCAGTGCTCAATCAATTAATGCTACCCTGATGGCTCAGAAGGTAAAGAATGTGCCTGCAACACAGGAGACCTGGGTTAGATCCCTGGATCAGAAAGATCCCCTGGAGAAGGGGATCTCCCAGTATTCTTGCTGGGAGAATTCCATGGATAGAGGAGCCTGGTGGGCTACAGTCTATGGGGTCGCAAAGAGTTGGACATGACTGAGTGGCTAATAGACAGTAGAAAAATACACTCAGAAATTTAGAGGATTACCATTGCACAATTAAATTATTTCTGTTTGCAGCCCAATTATATCTATTATTTTGATTGGTGGTTTCATTTACACTGCAATTATGAAAACCAGTTTAATGAAACGTAACTTTGAATATGTGTGCTTAGATCTCTAAGTCTGACCTAGACAAATAGTGGGATATATTTTGGGAAACAATGCTGTCAGAATGCTGTTACTATTTCGATACGTACAGGCTTTTGGAAGTAGCTAAGAGTTTTTGATTTTCAAATGTTGATTTTGCTGTAAGTGGGTATTTGTTATGCAGAATATAAATACAGGTCTTAATTTGGAATTTTTTTCCTTGCATGTGTAGGCATCAAGTATCTGCATTTCAGAGGCTGGAGCAGGTAGCGATTCATTTGCCATGAAGACCAGAGCTGATAAGAAGGGAGATTATTATATCATCAACGGGTCAAAGATGTGGATCAGCAGCGCCGAGATTGCCGGGCTGTTCCTGGTGATGGCAAATGCGGACTTTTCTGCCGTAAGTGTGAAGACAAACTGCTCGCCATTGCCCCCTTATCTTGTCTCTTTGTTTCTTTTCCTTACTTCCTTCTTCTTATTAGGACTTAGTCTTAAATTCTTCATTGTCCTCAGAATTGGAAAGGTTAGACAGCCGACATCTTTCCATCCGCTTATTTACGAACCTCCTAAAACAAATATTACACTTAACAATAAATTTAATCTCCTAATCTGTTAGACAGGAGGCTAAAATCTTGAATTTTATAGAATTTCAGATTTTCTGTTTAATAATGAAGAATTTAAGTAGCTATTTGGTACATGTATTTATTTATTTTTGATGTGGATCATTTTAAGTTTTATTGCATTTGTTACAGTGTTGCTTCTGTTTTGTTTTTTGGCCTGGAGGCATGTGCGATCTCAGCTCCCCATCCGGGGATTGAACCCACATCCCTTACATTGAAAGGTGAAGTCTTAACTACTAGACAGCCAAGGAAGTCCCCTAGCACATTTGTATTTTTTTAATTCTTTTTCTAGCACATTTATTTTTAAGAATGTTTTGTTACATTCTTAAAATAAGAAGGGCTAAAAGAAAAAGGGCTTCCCAGATGGCTCAGGAGTAAAGAATCCGCCTACCAATGCAGGAGACACGGGTTCAATCCCTGAGTCTGGAAGATCCCCTGGAGGAGACAGTGGCAACCCATTCCAGTTTTTTTGCCTAGAGTATCCATCACGGACAGAGGAGCGTGGTGGGTTACAGTCCATGGTTTGCAGAGTCGGACATGACTGAGCCTGCACGTACACATTCAGTTGAAAAATAGACATATAGCAAAATGGTAAAGATGGCTTTTGTTTTTTCTCTAGGGTAACATTTAGTTCAATTAAAATTTGAAACTTTATAAAATAAAGTTAAATTTAAGATGGGGAATTAATCATATAATACTTTTGTGTTGCTTAATAATTTTAATAGCAACCGTGGTTTCTGAAAGTGTAAAATAAAGAGTAAATTTCTTGACTTTGAATCTGCTTTCACCACTCTGGTTTCATACCACACATGGTGCAATTCTGAGTTCATTAGTAATTAGTGCTAAAGTCTGCTTTTAGTTTTCTGTTTACTTTGAGCCCTTTGGGAACAAGAGATCTTCTCAGTCAAAGTGGTGATAGCATTTTAAATCTGCATTTCAGGGGTATAAAGGAATTACCTGCTTCTTGGTCGATGGTGATACCGAGGGCCTTCATGTAGGGAAACCAGAGAACAAATTGGGAATCAGAGCGTCTTCCACCTGCCCAATCACATTTGACAATGTCAAGGTGGGTATCTTAGACAAGGAATAATCTCTGCCTGTATGTATAGTTGCAAGTAAGGTATCAAAATTATTAGTCCTACACAGGAGAGTATTTTGTAAACCTCTTGAACAGTGATCTTAGTTGACGTCATGACCTCAGTGTGCTTCTCATGAGCGTTGAGACCACGGATGGAAACCTGTCTGCCCATTCATAGCTTAGCAACTGGGTACTTATGCACCAAACGTGGCTTCAGAGGAGGAAGCCCACAGCACGGCCACAAGGTGGGGCTGTTGCCCAGTAAGAGTGGAAAGCAGCCAGGCAGCCCCCCGCAGGTGAGAGTTGAGTCTTAAAAAAAAAAACGAAGGGATGACTAGAATGGGGTGCTCCAGACTTGACTGAGATAGGGCAGGGTGCGATCCATCAGCTGCCGCTGGTGAGAATGTCACCTTTTTGGCTCCCTGGTGACTGTGTATGTGCTCCTGGGGTGTCCTTATGGGGTCGTGTGACCTCACTGCTGCACCCCAACTCTTTCTCCTCATCTCCCTTTGCTTTCCCCTTGCTGCCCACGCTTGTCTCCTACCTGCTCGTGTTAAGAAGCTAAGTGTATTTTTTTTTAATTTCTCTTCTGCTCTCTATAAAGCAGGGGTGTTTTTTTGTGGCCATGCCACACGGCTTGTGAGATCTTAGTTCCCCAACCAGGGATCAAACCTGTGCCCCCAGCAGTGAAAGCGCAGACTCCTAACCACTGGACCACCAGGGAATTCTGCTAAGTGTATTTTTTTTTAACTGCTCCTAGTCTAGATTTTTTTAAGTATGAGTAAACAGTTTAATCTATTTCTTCACTCCTCCTTTATCTTGTGTCCACATGCATGTGTCCACACACACCCCTCCATTGATTTCTGTTGCAATAATAGTCTCAACAGAAGAAAGGCTTACTGCCCATACACGTTCCCTGTTATTCCGAATAGTTTATCTCACGTTGTAGCGTACAAGGAAGAGTTCGGGGAGGCGGGGGGAAGTTGTTATTCATTTCTGTTGTTGATTAATTGTATGAGATTTCATTCTTCTGGATTCAACAGATGTCTGTGCTAGGCTCTGGAGGATGCAGCAGTGAACAGCATGGACTTGCGTTCCATCCCTCTGAGAGTGCATGGGAAGCAGTTTAGAAGGAGTTGCAGAGACATACTGGACAATTTCCTTGGAGTTTAATGAATACTATGCTAGAGTGTTATCACAGAAATTGAGCGTATATGTGCATTTAAAGATGTGTAATGAAAATGAATTATGGCAAATTAAATTGAGAGATGACTGCATGTTTTTCTTTTCAGGTTCCAAAAACAAATATCCTGGGACAAGTTGGACATGGCTATAAGTACGCCATTGGGAGTCTTAATGAAGGCAGAATAGGAATCGCTGCACAGGTTAGTCAGATTTTAGCCCTTTAACTTGACTCTTCCACACACAGTCAATTAAAATATAAAAAGAAAAACAAGAATCAATAAAACCAGTGAGTATTTGGAAGCTTGTCCACACAAGATGGCGCCCTTCCCTTCCATGAAGTGAAAGCATAGCTTCAGGCTGTGATTTCTTTAAAATTCCGCTTTGGTCAATTATGTAATGTCCTGAGACCCAAACAGTGGCTTAGAGCTAACAGTTTTTTTCTGCTTTGAGAGCATTAAAGTATTATCTAATACCTGGATCGATAAGTTAAGTACATTGTAGATTAAGTGTGGAATTTTTTTTTGAAAATCAACTTTTCAAACCATGCAATTCATTTTGCAATTTTAACAATTAAGAATAAGTAACATTCAGGGGACTTCCCCAGCAGTCCAGTGGCTGACTCCATGTTCCCAATGCAGGGGGCCCAGGTTTGATCTGTGTTCGGGGACCTAGATCGCACAAGCCACAGCAGCAGATCGCACGTGCCGCAAGGGAGCTCAAAGATCCCAGGTGCCACAGCTAAGACCCAGCGCAACCAGCTAAATAGACAAGCATTTAAAATAAGTCAATAAATCTTTAAAAAAAAGGAAGATGCTACAGTCTATTGTGGAGTGAGAGTCTCTGTAGATAATGAAAGATTTTTACTTAGTGTTTTGCATGTAAAAATCAAACAACTTTTTGGCCTGGCACTTAGAGATAAAATGGCAACAATTAAACAGATATATAAGATAAGAACTGTTCAATTTTTCTTTTTTTTTTTTTTACCAAATTTGCCCCTTAAAAAGCGTATTAAATTTTTCTATTAGATGACACCAGTTGTTTTCTAGAATCACAAAATGAAATCTTTGGTTTTATGAATTCATTTTTATAACATATTAACTTTTAATCAATGAGTATTCAGAATTCAAAAATTTACACCTTTTAGATTTTGAAGATACTGCATATATCAACTATTTGGAGTAGTTAAATTATAATTTTACTCTAGATTTTTCTTCACTGCTGTTAATCTGCTAATAAAATATTCTTAGCTCAAAACTTAACCCATATTTCCCACAAAGCATAGATAACATATCAGTAAAGAGAACTGGCTTATCTTTTCATTTTAAAGTTTTTCTGTGATTCAGCTTCATCAGATATGGCATTAAAAGCTATATCACTGGATTTTGTTCTTCCCAGACACATAAATAATACAGATGGCTGGCAGTAAATACACAGCCTGGGCTTTAGTCTAATTACTCCAAGTTATCGTATAACCTAATTAAAAGTTAAGGTCAGAAAAAACAGAAAGAGTAACATCTGGTAGTTATTGTTTCTTGATTAATACTGTGAATGCCTTTTAGAGAAGGAGGCACCTGTAACAGTGAACTGAAGGTGTCCATCCTCAAAACTCTGTAAAGAATTTTAGTTTTTCACTGTTTATAGTGGACACATTGCACACTGTTTTGGAAAAGCCTGTGTTGACTGACAAGTGATCACTACAGTTTGTGTCCGTATACCATATTGTTGGTATCCTGTGAACTTTAGTTGTAAGAGTTCAGCAGCAGCATCTTCTCTCACAGCCAAAAGTGCAGTGAGTTGCTGCCTCATTTTAATTTGCTTTTGGGGTTTTGACTTGGTTTGGGTTTTGTCCTTAATATAATGGGGCATAATATTCCATCCTCCAGAAAGTTCAAAGTAAAAGGCTTGAGGAAAAATTTGAATGAACACTAATGAAATATTGATAAGTTTGTGGGAATTTCCCCAAAAAACTTTAACTGTTGATCTTCTTTTTCCTTTTTCTAAAACGCCCATGGTTTGATGTAATTAGATAGTGATTTAACAGCAACCTAATGTTGGAGAAGGAAAGGGTAACCCACTCCAGTATTCTTGCCTGGAGAATCCCATGGACGGAGAAGCCTGGTAGGCTACAGTCCACGGGGTCGCAAAGAGTCGGACACGACTGAGCGACGGAACGGAACGGAATGTTGAAATGTAGAAATAGTTTCTAAGCTCAAATTCATTCAGTTCTTAGGGAGACTGGGAGGGCAATGAGACAGTCCAGCTATAACTGCCACCGTACCCTGATTTGTTCCTCACGTGTATGCACTGATATTTTTACTGGCACCTCTGTGTCAGTTGCCCCTAACTCTCGCTGTGCATTAAATCATTAAAGAGTTTTCAGAATGCTGCTGCTCAGGCCCACTCTCCCTCCCGCTTCTGTTCCATGCCCACGGTTTGGGTTTGGTTGCTAGACCCTCACATTGTTTGTTTGTTTTTCTACCATTGAAAATAATTTATTGAGGTGAGGTTTGTGTAACAAAATTCATCATTTTAAAGTGAATAATTCAGTAGCATGGGTTATATTCCCAATGTTGCTTAGCGGT
This sequence comes from Moschus berezovskii, assembly GCF_049115385.1. Taxonomy (NCBI): domain Eukaryota; kingdom Metazoa; phylum Chordata; class Mammalia; order Artiodactyla; family Moschidae; genus Moschus; species Moschus berezovskii. Next base: position 88,669,581 of record NC_142471.1, read on the forward strand.
CACCACTCTTATCCTAGCACATTTTCGTCACCCCAGAAAGAAGCACTGTGCCTTGAAGGACTCACCCCCAGGGCTGGGTAGACTCTTACCTTTATGGTCCCTCTCATCAGTTCAGTTCAGTCACTCAGTCGTGTCCAACTCTGCGACCCCATGGACTGCAGCAGGCCAGGCAGATGGAGGGTTCTGACAAAATGTGGTCCACTGGGGAAGGGAATGGCAAACCACTTCAATATTCTTGCCTTGAGAACCCCATGAACAGTATGAAAAGGGTCCCTCTCATATTCTGCTCTAAGTCAAGCGGCAAGGAAGGAGGGTGGCTGAGCATTTGGGGTCCTGGAAAGGTTACTGCTCAGGGAGGCCCCACATTGGTATTTTTATCATTTGAGTTCCCCTAGATGATTCTGACGTGCTGTCAGGGTTGAGAAACACTGCTTCTTTACGTTCTGACACCCAACCCACCGAAGCTGTTGTCATTCAGTAGCTAAGTCCTGTGCGACTCTTTGCGACCCCGTGGACTGCAGCATTCCAGGCTTCCCTGTCCTTCACCATCTCCCGGAGTTTGCTCAAACTCATGTCCATTGATTCAGTGATGTCGTCCAACCATCTCATCCTCTGTCACCCTCTTCTCCTCCTGCCTTCAGTGTTTCCCAGCATCAGGATCTTTTCCAGTGAGTCAGCTTATCGTAATCAGTAACCAAAGTATTGGAACTTCAGCTTCAGCATCAGTCCTGCCAATGAACATTCAGGGTTTTCTTTAGGATTCACTGGTTTGATCTCCTTGCTGTTTAAGGGGCTCTCAAGAGTCTTATCCAGCACCAAAACTCTTATTAATCCTGATCATATACAAAATGGACCAGAAGATAGAAGGTTCAGAAACGATAAAATTTCTGAGGCTTAGTTTGTGTCTAGAGACTAAAGCTTAAAGAAGAACAATCCGTAAAAGTGGGCATAACCACGCCAAAAAGTCTACTTCCCTGCTGGAATCAGATGTACTCTTCTTCATAGGAAATTGCTCACATTTTCTCCCAATTCATGGCTTTATGACTTCCTCATCTAAGCTTAGCGACAGTGGCAATAGAACACAGAGAAAGATGGAACACCCTGCCTTCCTGCCTGCTTAGTCACATCTGACTTTTTGCAACCCCATGGACTATAGCTCACCAGGCTCCTCTGTCCATGGGATTTCCCAGGCACGCATATGGAGTGGGAATCTTCCCGACCCAGGGATCAAACCCCAGTCTCCGGTATTTCCTGCATTGGCAGGCAGGTTCTTTACCCGCTGAGCCATCAGGGAAGTGTTCTCCCAATTACTAGAACTTAAGTTCTATAAATGCAGTGGGTGAAGGTCATTAACATATGCCTCACCATCTTGGTATGCCTAGTTCTTTCTTTACCGCAACTTTTCAGTTTACCTGTAAAACGAATTTGTAACCTGAATAATTAAGAACATAAACTATTAATAAAAAATAAGAAATTCTGATTTTTTTTTACAGATGCTGGGACTGGCTCAAGGCTGTTTTGACTACACTATTCCATATATTAAAGAAAGGGAACAATTTGGCAGAAGGGTATTTGATTTTCAGGTATGTAATTATTAGCATCTTTCTACCATTCCATACTCTCTTGTCTTCCTGTTAATGAAAAGCTTCGTTACAAGCTGCAAGGGAATCCTCTCGGGGATTTTAGTGGGAGAGGCACAGGGAGGGAGGAATGGGTCTCAGTGTCATACTTGTGACTGCATTGACCTTCTCCAAGGGCAGAACAGTAGTCTTGAGGCCTGGTTATGGCATGATTCAGGATACACCAGTGAGCACTTGGGAGCTGCCTCCTCATGGCTTCTAAATTCCAGAGCCTGGGGTTTGTGGTCAGACATCCTTGGTTATAATCCTGGTTCTTTGTCTTGCTGGCTTAGTCCTTGAGCGTGTTACATCACCTCTGCAAACCTCAGCTGCTTCATCCGTAAAATAAAGATAACACTACATACTCTTTAGGATGATTTGGAATCAAATAGATGTTTTAAGCGGCTTCCCTGGTGGCTCAGATGGTAAAGAATCTGCCTGCAATGCTAGAGACCTGGGTTCAATCCCTGGGTTAGGAAGATCCCCTGGAGAAGGGAACAGCTACCCTCTCCAGTATTCTGGCCTGCAGAGTTCCATGGACAGAGGAGCCTGGCAGGCTACAGTCTGTGGGGTTGCAAAGAGCTGGACATGACTGAGCGACTTCTACTTTCTTTCAGATGTTTCAAGTGCTTGACACAGTGTTAAAAATAGCACTCACATTTTTAAACATAATTCTACGATAATTTATCTTTTAAATCTTGGCATGCATGCTAAGTTGCTTCAGTTATATCTGACTCTTCCCGACCCCATGGACTGTAGCCCGCCAGGCTTCTCTGTTCATGGGATTCTCCAGACAAGAATACTGGAGTGGTTTGCCATGCCTTCCTCAAGGGAATCTTCCTGACCTAGGGATCAAACCTGCATCTTCCGCTGCTTTTACATTGCAGGCTAATTTTTTACCACTGAGCCACCAGGGAAGGCTTAAAATCTCAGCAGTTGTAAACAATTTACCTGAACTTTGAAAAAATTTTCAGAAGCAATATGTGGAGTGGTTTATTTTAGATTGCAGGTTTTAAACTGCCTTCTGGTGGCTCAGACAGTAAAGAATCCACCTGCAATCGGGAGACCTGGGTTCGATCCCTAGGGAAGATCCCTTGAAGAAGGGACTAGCTACCCACTCCAGTGTTGTTGCCTGGAGAATTCCATGGACTAGAGGAGCCTGGCAGGCTACAGTCCATGAGACTAAAAAGAGCTGGATACAACTAACTAACACTTTTGGGAAATGAATGTTTATTTTTGGGCAAGTATGTTTTGAGTCTGTCAGTGTTCCATATCCAGGTGGGATTTTGACAATGAGCTGTGTTTCCAGAAATCATGATTCTCTACATTGGATCTGACTGTTCCAGGGGCTCCAACACCAAGTGGCTCACATGGCCACCCAGCTGGAAGCTGCACGATTACTCACATACAATGCTGCGAGGCTCTTAGAAGCTGGAAAGCCAATCATTAAAGAAGCATCTATGGCCAAATACCATGCATCAGAGGTAAAACACACAAGAGTAATGCAGTCTTTAAAAATTTTTTTTTAACTTTTTATTTTGTATTGGAGTATAGCCGATTAACAATGCTGTGATAGTTTCAGGTTGTAGTCTTTTAATTTTTAAGATATTTATGTATTAACCTTGTCATTTAGGAATGTTGCTTGAACATTTGTTTGTTTTTCAAGTAAAATAACATGGACCTTCTAGTTCCTACACAGGAAATGCAAGAAAGTAAAGCTGCCATAGGAGGGTGCTTTAACTCTGTAAGGTCTCCACGTTCTCATGGCTCTTGGGTGGAAACCAAGTCACCCAGTTCAAGTGGAAAATCCACTGTAAATCCCTAGGTGAACCTCAGCTGAACCCTGGCATCATGGCTATGGTTTCAAGTTGGGGCGGTGACTGCTCTGGAGATAACGTGAGATAGAAAATAGCAGGAAGAGACCGTCCTTGTGTTGACTGTGCTCTGCATGTAACACGTCAGACTTGGACTGAAACTTGGTCGCATCATGGGGCTCGGCAGGGTGTTAGTCATTCCCTGGCCTCAGATATTTCTTCAACCCCTTCAGCCCTCAGGTCTAATCTTGGGCCTCAACCTCCCTTCTGAGCTCCAGACTAACAGATCCGCTTCTGCTTTGCCCACCCTGTCCTCCTGCCCTGACTGCCACCCTCCCTTCCCACCCTGCACAGTCACAAACCTGAGTCCCCGCAACACCCCTCCCTTGCTCCTGCTCCCTGTTGAATCCGTCATCTGTTATGAGAATTGCGCTCCTCAGTGTCGTGAATTTGTTTCTCTCCCCCCTGGTATTTATTACCAGTCGTCTAGTCCAAGCTGGGCCACCTCTTTACCAAACCACTGGAGTCACCTTCTAACTTTTCGTTGGTCCCTGTGGCTTCCTCCAGTCCAGTGTCCCTTTCAAGGTGTCCGTGAGGCCATGCTACGCTCCAGTTTTAAACCCTTCAGGGACTCCTCACAACAAATGGGACCTTTTAATTCACTTCCTATTGTTGCTTTGAACAAATTACCGAAAATTTAGTGCCTGAGACAGGACAGTTCTATCCTCTCACAGTTCTGGGGTGGGACATTTGACATGAGCCTCGCAGGTGGTACAGTGGTAAAGAACCCACCTTCTTTGCAAGAGACTCACAGAGACTCGAGTTCGACCCCTGGGTCGGGAAGATCCCCTGGAGGGGAACATGGCAACCCCCTCCAGTATTCTTGCCTGGAGAATCCCATGGACAGAGGAACCTGGCGGGCTACCGTCCATGGGGTTGCAGAGAGTTGGACACGACTGAGCGACTGAGCACACACATGCACACACGTTCACACACACGTGTCTGCACAGACATGTGCATGCACACACACACGGGGTGAAATTTGAGTGTCAGTGGAGCTGCCTTCCTGGGGCTCTGGGGGAAAGTCCATCTCCTCTTCTTCCCCGGCTTCTAGAACCCACTCGCTTTCTGAGACTCAGGGCCCCTTCCTCCGTCTTCAGAGCCAGCTGTGTGTAGTGTCTTTCGATCTTGTGTCTGTGGTCACGTCACCCTTCTCTACTTCCCTGTTTCCCTTATAAGGACCCTTGTGATGACACGGGACCTGCCCGGATAACCTGGGATCATCCCTTAACTTAATCAGCCTGCAAGTTCCTATGCCATGTAGGTGATGCACATTTAGACTTCCTGGGGATTCTCCTGTGGACACCTTTGGGGGCCAGCAGATTATTTAAACTGCTCCCGTCACATGAGGCCCACTGCTGCCTACACCCATTCCCTTTTCACAGCTCACCCCGATCCCAGCCCATTGGCCCTCAGGCCCTTGAGGTCGATGATCCCACTTCCCCTTTGGAGCCTTTCTACGTGTCATTCCTCAGTTTGAAATGTCCTTTGACTTGTCCTTTAGTCGTCAGCGAGGCTGTGCCTTCCTCACCCATTACCCCATCTAAACCGTGGCAGCTTTTCCTGCAGCCTCTTCTCTGACGCGGTACAGTTTTTCAGTTTCGGAGATCGTGGTTCCACATCTGTCTCTCTGAATGACCAGCAGGACCAGAAGGGCAGTGACTGGTCAGCGCCCAGACATTGTGGCTGGCAGAGTGGATGATACAAGAAGGCCCTTGGTTAACATTTGCTGGGCAAACGACACTGTTGACAAGTGTACGCATCTAAAACAAAGACCCTAATTCTCTTAAGAAAAGAAGAATTTTATGAACTAGTGGGAAATTGTCCATAAATGGTATAGACACTGGGATGAAGAAATGTTAATTTACAAAATAACCTCAGTGCTTCCTAGTGCCAGTGGCAGTGAATCCATGTTACTAAGAATATTCTAGAGTGTTGGTCATGTGTAAGTTATGTGGTTTCAGCATGATTTGTGCTTCTTTTTGATAGCTTGCAGGCCTCATTACCAGCAAGTGTATCGAGTGGATGGGAGGAGTGGGCTACACCAAAAGTTACCCTGTGGAAAAATATTTCCGAGATGCGAAGATTGGTAAATAGAGTTTTTAACATTTATTTTGTTTTATTTGAGTCTGTAGGTATTTTAGGCTGTTGTATTAGTTTGATATTTTTGTTGTTGTTACTGGTACCTAGGCAGAGGCCGTTTTAATCTCTTCAGTTACTGTGTTTCTTGGCTCTCCGTTTTTTGTGACTGGATTTTTTCCCCCAACTTCTTACTTCAAAAAAAGTAGATTTATTTTTTAAAAAACATCAAATTGTCTTTTTAAAAGCCTCAAGGCCTCTTCAGGCCTTTCAATAAAACCACAACAAATTCTACTGTCTTAATTTTTTCTTTTATTAAAAGTGTTAATATTTTTGATTGGTTTAATGCTCTTGCTGGAAGCTCAGTTCTAATTTTAGACATTAAGTGGGTAACCAAGTTTGAACATTCCGCTGCTCTACTGCCAGGTAGGAAGATAGAAGCTCAGCAGTTATAAAAGCTGCCTATTCCCAGGAAACCATGCAGGCTTGTGCACTGATAGTTTAGGAATGGGAAACTTCACCTGTTTTATACTGATTCTGGAAATCTGGAAGTCAAATGGAATATTGTTATCTCTTAGGTAAAATTACCTTGTCAGATAATACCACATTTAGGGGACATGGGATAGTGTTCCTGCTAAAGTTTTATAGTAAATGCAGACCTGATTCTTGTACAGACTCTTTTACTGTGGCTTCACTCCTATATGTTCCTTTTCTCCCCTTTCTTTAAGGCACAATTTATGAAGGAACTTCAAATATCCAGCTGAATACGATCGCAAAGTGCATCAGTGCGGAATACTGACAGGACAGCCAAAGAAGTGGGACCCCTCCCTGTGGCCACTGGTGTTGAATTTTAAACTCTCTGCCTTTTTGGGGACTGTGAACCTCCATCCCACTGAATGATTTCATTTGGGCCCTTCATCTTGGATCTGAGGCCCTTTCTGTCTTTTCTTTACAATCTGCTTAACTTAGGCACAGAAAATCATTTTTAAAATTTAGGAAGAAATGTACCGTATTTTCTCCAAAACTATTTTTAAAGCTCTGTATGCATTATCATTCTAGCTTCAGTATACAGAAGTTTGACTTTATTAGAATTTAGAAAAATAAAGACTGTTTAAATCTTTCTTGCAGATATGGCTATTTTATATTCCTCTCATTATACATCATCAGTCAAAGAGACATTTGTGATCGTTGGCAGTTAGAACAAACAGATTCAATTCTAAGTTGCTAAACTAGGTAGACGCTGATAAAAATTTGTTTAGAAAAATCTAAAGTTTTTGGAAAAGACCCTGATGCTGGGAAAGATTGAAGACAGGAGAAGAGGGGACGACAGAGGGTGAAATGGTCGGATGGCATCACCAACTTGATGGACATGAGCTTGAGCAAGCTCTGGGAGTTGGTGATGAACAGGGAGGCCTGGTGTGCCGGAGTCCATGAGGTCACAGAGTCGAACGTAACTGAACTGAAAAGTGTTAGTTCTGAATATAAGAAAATGAGTGGAAAATGAGGGTATAGCTCTATAGTTTATATAATTGAAGAAAGCATTTTAACAAAGGAAAGCGATATAATTTGTTCCTATAACTGACCAGTATGAAAGGTGTACTTTATGATGATTGCAGTAGACCATTTTGAAAACAAGTCTTGAGGACTTGGCTGATGAAGTGGTGAAGAATCTGCCTTGCAGTGCGAGGGACATGGATTTGAGCGAGGCTGACCGCCGAAGAATCGATGCTTTTGAACTGTGGTGTTGGAGAAGACTCTTGAGAGTCCCTTATACTGCAAGGAGATCCAACCAGTCCATTCTAGAGGAGATCAATCCTGGATGTTCATTGGAGGGACTGATGCTAAAGCTGAAACTGCAATACTTTGGCCACCTCATGCGACGAGTTGACTCACTGGAAAAGACTCTGATGCTGGGAAAGGTTGGGGGCGGGAGGAGAAGGGGACTATGGAGAATGAGATGGCTGGATGGCATCACCGACTCTGTGGACATGAGTTTGAGTGTACTCCGGGAGTTGGTGATGGACAGGGAGGCCTGGCGTGCTGTGATTCATGGGGTCGCGGAGAGTCGGACACGACTGAGCGACTGAACTGAACTGAACTGAACTGAATGTATTCCCCCCCACCCGCCACATGCTTTATCCCCTTTGGTAATCCTCAGTTTGCTTTCTTTGTCTCTGTTTCTGTTTTGTATATAAGTTCGTTTGTATCATTTTTAAAGATTCCGCACGTAAGTGAGATCATGTGGAATTTGTCTTCCTCTGACTTACTTCACTTCGTACGACCATCTCTAGGGCCATCGATGGCGCTTCGAATGGCGCGATCTCATTCTTTTCTGTGGGAGAGTAGCACTCCATTGCGTGTATGTGCCACATCCTCTCTGTGTGTCCGCCTGCTGATGGGCATGTAGGGTGTTCCCCTGTCTTGGCTGTTGTGAACAGGGAACATAGGGGTGCATGGATCTTTATTTATTTGTCTGCACTGGTGTTAGTTGCAGCATGCGGGGTCTTTCATTGTGGTGCGTGGACTCTCTAGCTGTGCTCCGTGAGCTCTGGACTCTTGGGCTCAGGAATGCTGCCTGAGGGCTTTAGTTGCTCTCTGGCTCGTGGGATTTTAGTTTCCTGACCAGGGATCAAACCTGTGTTCCCTGAGGCTAATTCTTAGCCACTGGACCACCAGGGAAGTCCCTCATGTATCTTTTGAACTTTGCCTGGGCATATGTCTAGGAATGGGATTGCTGGATCGTATGGTAACTCTAGTTTTAGTTTTTTGAGGAACTGCCCTTCAGTTTTCCGTACTGGCTGCACCAATTCACATTCCCTTCAACAGTTTAAGAGGAGGGGAGCTCCCTCTCTCCACACCCTCTCTAGCATTTGTTATTTGTATGCACTTCTTGACGATGGCCACTCTGACTGGTGTGAGAGGATACCTCACTGTTGTTTTGATTTGCATGTTTCTAAATTAGAGATATCAAGGGAACATTTCATGCAAAGATGGGCTCAATAAAGGACAGAAATGGTATGGACCTAACAGAAGCAGAAGATATTAAGAAGAGGTGGCAAGAATACACAGAAGAACTGTACAAAAAAGATCTTCACGATGAAGATAATTACGATGGCGATCACAGTGATCACACCATCGTGATTATCTTGGAATGTGAAGTCAAGTGGGCCTTAGGAAGCATCACTACGAACAAAGCTAGTGGAGGTGATGGAATTCCAGTTGAGCTCTTTCAAATCCTGAAAGATGATGCTGTGAAAGTGCTGTACTCAGTATGCCAGCAAATTTGGAAAACTCAGCAGTGGCCACAGGACTGGAAAAGGTCAGTCTTCATTCCAATCCCAAAGAAAGGCAATGCCAAAGAATGCTCAAACTACCGCACAATTGCACTCATCTCACACACTAGTAAAGTCATGCTCAAAATTCTCCAAGCCAGGCTTCAGCAATATGTGAACCGTGAACTTCCAGATGTTCAAGCAGGTTTTAGAAAAGGCAGAGGCACCAGAGATCAAATTGCCAACATCCGCTGGATCATGGAGAAAGCAAGAGAGTTCCAGAAAACCATCTATTTCTGCTTCATTGACTATGCCAAAGCCTTTGACTGTGTGGATCACAAGAAACTGTGGAAAATTCTGAAAGAGGTGGGAATACCAGACCACCTGACCTGCCTCTTGAGAAACCTGTATGCAGGTCAGGAAGCAACAGTCAGAACTGTACATGGAACAACAGACTGGTTCCAAATAGGAAAAGGAGTACGTCAAGGTTGTATATTGTCACCCTGCTTATTTAACTTCTATGTAGAGTACATCATGAGGAACGCTGGGCTGGAAGAAGCACAAGCTGGAATCAGGATTGCCGGGAGAAATATCAATAACCTCAGATATGCAGATGACACCACCCTTGTGGCAGAAAGTAAAGAGGAACTCAAAAGCCTCTTGATGAAAGTGAAACAGGAGAGTGAAAAGTTGGCTTGAAGCTCAACATTCAGAAAACAAAGATCATGGCATCTGGTCCCATCACTTCATGGGAAATAAATGGGGAAACAGTGGAAACAGTGTCAGACTTTAGTTTTTGGGGCTCCAAAATCACTGCGGATGCTGATTGCAGCCATGAAATTAAAAGATGCTTACTCCTTGGAAGGAAAGTTATGACCAACCTAGATAGTATATTAAAAAGCAGAGACATTACTTTGCCAACCAAGGTCTGTCTAGTCAAGGTTACGGTTTTTCCAGTGGTCATGTATGGATGTGAGGGTTGGACTGTGAAGAAAGCTGATCGCCGAAGAATTGATGCTTTTGAACTGTGGTGTTGGAGAAGACTCTTGAGAGTCCCTTGGACTGCAAGGAGATCCAACCAGTCCATTCTAAAGGAGATCAGTCCTGGGTGTTCATTGGAAGGACTGATGCTAAAGCTGAAACTCCAATACTTTGGCCACCTCATGCGAAGCGTTGACTCACTGGAAAAGACTCTGATGCTGGGAGGGATTGGGGGCGGGAGGAGATGGGAACGATAGAGAATGAGATGGCTGGATGGCATCACCGACTCTGTGGACATGAGTTTGAGTGAACTCCGGGAGTTGGTGATGGACAGGGAGGCCTGGCGTGCTGTGATTCATGGGGTCGCGGAGAGTCGGACACGACTGAGCGACTGAACTGAACTGAACTGAGGGGAAGAAAAGGAAAGATATAAGCATCTGAATGCAGAGTTCCAAAGAAGAGCAAGGAGAGATAAGAAAGCCTTCCTCAGTGATCAATGCAAAGAAATAGAGGAAAACAACAGAATAGGAAAAACAAGAGACCTCTTCAAGAAAATTAGAGATTCCAAGGGAACATTTCATGCAAAGATGGGCTCGATAAAGGACAGAAATGGTATGGACCTAACAGAAGCAGAAGATATTAAGAAGAGGTAGCAGGAATACACAGAAGAACTGTACAAAAAAGATCTTCATGACCAAGACAGTCACGATAACGTGATCACTGACCTAGAGCCACACATCTTGGAATGTGAAGTCAAGTGGGCCTTAGAAAGCATCACTACGAACAAAGCTAGTGGAGGTGATGGAATTCCAGAGGAGCTATTTCAAATCTTGAAAGATGATGCTGTGAAAGTGCTGCACTCAATATGCCAGCAGATTTGGAAAACTCAGCAGTGGCCACAGGACAGGAAAAGGTCAGTCTTCATTCCAATCCCAAAGAAAGGCAATGCCAAAGAATGCTCAAACTACTGCATAATTGCACTCATCTCACACGCTAGTAAAGTCATGCTCAAAATTCTCCAAGCCAGGCTTCAGCAATATGTGAACCGTGAACTCCCAGATGTTCAAGCAGGTTTTAGAAAAGGCAGAGGCACCAGAGATCAAATTGCCAACATCCGCTGGATCATGGAGAAAGCAAGAGAGTTCCAGAAAACCATCTATTTCTGCTTCATTGACTATGCCAAAGCCTTTGACTGTGTGGATCACCATAAACTGTGGAAAATTCTGAAAGAGATGGGAATACCAGACCACCTGACCTGCCTCTTGAGAAACCTGTATGCAGGTCAGGAAGCAACAGTTAGAACTGTACATGGAACAACAGACTGGTTCCAAATAGGAAAAGGAGTACGTCAAGGCTGTATATTGTCACCTTGCTTATTTAACTTATATGCAGAGTACATCATGAGGAACGCTGGGCTGGAAGAAGCACAAGCTGGAATCAAGATTGCCGGAAGAAGTATCAGTAACCTCAGATATGCAGATGACACTACCCTTATGGCAGAAAGTGAAGAGGAACTCAAAAGCCTCTTGATGAAAGTGAAAGAGGAGAGTGAAAAGGTTGGCTTGAAGCTCAACATTCAGAAAACAAAGATCATGGCATCTGGTCCCATCACTTCATGGGAAATAGACGGGAAACAATGGAAACAGTGTCAGACTTTATTTTTTGGGGCTCCAAAATCACTGTGGATGCTGATTGCAGCCATGAAATTAAAAGACGCTTACTCCTTGGAAGGAAAGTTATGACCAACCTTGATAGTATATTAAAAAGCAGAGACATTACTTTGCCAACAAAGGTCCGTCTAGTCAAGGCTATGGTTTTTCCCGTGGTCATTTATGGATGTGAGAGTTGGACTGTGAAGAAAGCTGATTGCCGAAGAATTGATGCTTTTGAACTGTGGAGTTGGAGAAGACTCTTGAGAGTCCCTTGTACTGCAAGGAGATCCAACCAGTCTATTCTAAAGAAGATCAATCCTGGGTGTTCATTGGGAAGACTGATGCTAAAGCTGAAACTGCAATACTTTGGCCACCTCATGCGACAAGTTGACTCACTGGAAAAGACTCTGATGCTAGGAAAGGTTGGGGGCGGGAGGAGAAGGGGACGACAGAGAATGAGATGGCTGGATGGCATCACCGACTCTGTGGACATGAGTTTGAGTGAACTCCGGGAGTTGGTGATGGACAGGGAAGCCTGGCGTGCTGTGATTCATGGGGTCGCGGAGAGTCGGACACAACTGAGCGACTGAACTGAACTGAGGGGAATTAAGATCCCATACGCCACGGAGCAACTGAGCCCACACTCGGCAACTACTGAACTTGCGTGCTCCGGGTTCCGCGTGACCCAACTAGAGAGCCCATGTGCCTCAACCAATGATCCCGCATGACAGAGACCTGACATAGCCAAATAAATAAAAGATGATCGGACTTAAAAGTCTCTACATTAGTCTTCAAATATGAAGTTTAAATAATTTGGTTTAATAATCAGAACATACTCAACATTGTAATATTCACTTTACCAATGATTCTGTTTACTTCTCTTTATATTGAATACATAAGCTTCAATTTAAATTGAATACTGAGTAAAATTATTTACTCAAGCTTAGTTATTGAACTTTATCATGATAGGTAATTCAGAAATTATACTTTAGTTTGGTGATTCTCCAGAGAGGTTGTCTTACCCTCTTAATGAAGTGTATTAAAATCTTGTAAGGAAGGAGAAATACAAGAGAGCTGTAGGGTTCGAAAAGCATATTGAGATATTATAAAAAAGGACATATCTGGGAAGGCAAAAATCTGTTGTTTTACAGTCAAATTATGGAAAGGCAAAGCTCAACAAAATATCTAGTTGGCAATGCCAGTTCTTCAGTATCAGGGATTCTCAACCAGGAGAAGAGGATCTAAGTCCTCTGTCCCCTAGGGGGGAGGTGGACAGTGAAGGGGTGAGTGTGTTATATTCCCAGAGGTGTTGGAGAATGTTTCAATGCTTATCCAGTTGTTTAAAGCAATCACGGCTGTCAAATGGGAAGCACTTTATTACTGTAATGAAAGGATGACGTTTATTAAGAAAGCTTGACATTTTCGAAGTAATCTTGCTTTACACATTCATGTTCTCCAAATTTGTATAATGCATATCATGGTTAAATATTCAGAATTGTGAAAGTACAGTGGAGATAGGAGTTACGTTAGAATATTAGAAAGAAATATGGACAAATTTAGACCTGATCAAAAGAGATGATGTCTACTTAACTTTCAGATAGGGAACTGACGGAAACCAGTCATTCAGTCCTTCAGAACCAAAGGACGGTACTCTGATAAGGAAAGTAGGGGATGGATGAATTGCCCTAAAGCGGGGCGGAGACATCCTTGATTTCTGTGGTTATTTGAGTGAGGTGGGCTTTTCAGATGACAGAGTAGAAGCCAACATCAGTAACGCTAACTTCCTCCCCTAGAGTTATAAACATGTGAGGCTACAATAAACCTTGTACAATAAGCAGTACAAGAGAGGTTTCTGTGTGTACCTGAACCTTGAATTTACATTTCATATTGATACAGTTCTAATTGTGTGTATATTTTTGTGCATGTTGGCAAATAACAGTTGAAAATCATGTATTATAGTTAATGTGTGTCCCTGCCATCTTCCATTAGTGAATTTTGTTATTGTACCATTTACCAAAGAGGATGTGGTGGGTTTTCCTCATAGTTCTTCCATTATAGCTTTTCTTAATAATCATGACTCTGGGGGTTTCAAGTTTGTGTCCAGTGGAAGGACAAGCTTGTTTACCTCCTGAAGCCTGTCATTGCTGCTGCTGCTGCTAAGTCACTTCAGTCGTGTCTGACTCTGTGCGACCCCATAGATGGCAGCCCACCAGGCTCCCCCATCCCTGGGATTCTCCAGGCAAGAACACTGGAGTGGGTTGCCATTTCCTTCTCCATGTGTGAAAGTGAAAAGTGAAAGTGAAGTCGCTCAGTCATGTCTGACTTGTAGCGACCCCATGGACTTCAGCCTACCAGGCTCCTCCGTCCTGTCATTACGGTTTGTTAATTTGAGGATAGGGCCATCACGGGACCCAGAAGGAAGAGACTTGAACACAAGTACCCAGTCGTATTTATGTGGGCAGAGCTGGACTCACCCCAACTGCCACGTTAGTATTGTCAGGAATTTCACTTTACAACACAAAAACGAATCAGTGTCAAAGGTTATACAATTATGGAAAGCTCCCAATTCCTGGTGTCTCGGTAAAGAATCTGCCTGCAATACAGGAGATCTGAGTTCAGTCCCTGGGTGGGGAAGATCCCCTGTAGAAGGGAATGGCTACCCACGCCAATACTCTTACCTGGAGAGTTCCATGTACAGAAGCGGGCTACAGTTCATGATGTAAAAAGTCGGACACAACTAAGTGACTAACACTTTCAGTTCTTAGAAAGACTTTAGAGAACCATCCAGCCAACTCTCTTCATTTTAAAAGTGAAGGATTCATATAGCCCAGAATACTTACCCAAGATCATCCATCCAGGGCCAAAGATAAGACAGAGATGCAAATATACTGGCTCCCAATTCAGTGCTCTTCCTACAGTTTACCACTGTCTCCGTTCAACACATTCAGGATCTCATCCTTGTTATATTTCAGTCCTCTTATTGATTTATTTTAGGTTTAACTGATAAAGGAAGAACGTTTCAGAAGTGTTAAGACTGATGGGTGTCATTACTTACATTTATAAATCACCTGACGAATATACCAGATCGCCTAGGATGTACCTGGTACGTCAAATGTGAGGATGATTGTAAGCACTTGGTTTTATGATTATGGTGTGTTTTAGTAAATGTACTAGTTATATCCTTGCTGATGTATTTTTGCTGATCTTTCAGAAAGTAAAATTTTTGTTGTAATGGTACACATCGGACTGTAATCAGTGTTACAAAATCAATATTCTACGGAGAATGAAAAAAACAGAGCACTATTGGAGGCTTTTGCTACTTTAATAAAGCAAAATTGTTTGTTATGCATATAGGAGTAAGAAAACAATGCACTCTTCCCGCAAGACAGACACTGCACCTTTGTTTACCAAGCTGGTAGCTTGCCTGTCATGGAAGCCGATTTTGTTTGTTTTCTGGGAAGAGACCCAATTTTAAATTCGTGATGCTAAATAAAATTTTTTTCACCAGATTGATCATCCCCCTCCCCTGCTTCTCTTCAAAGCAAAATAAGCAGCTCTTCAGTAGAGAGGTCAGCTCTTTTGAGCACATCTTCACAGTATGTATGGGTTTCCCTGGTGGCTCAGACACTAAAGCATCTGCCTGCAATGCGGGAGACCCGGGTTCGATTCCTAGGTTGAGAAGATCCCCTGGAGAAGGAAATGGCAACCCACTCCAGTACTCTTGCCTGGAAAATCCCATGGATGGAGGAGCCTGGCAGGCAGATGAGCCAGACATGGCTGTGACTTCCCAGTGTAGCTCACATGAATATCTAGCTGACGTTTATGCCTGTGTTTGTGGTATCGCTTCTGGAAATCTTGGGTTGTCAGACCTTTTCTCAGTGATACACTGTTGTCTAAGCTCATAGGAGGTTTCAGCCTGTCTCTTCCCCATTATTTCCTACAGTGTTTTAGGAATCTGGGTATCAGTCCGTCTTTACATTTGGCATTCAGTGATGCGTGTCGGGCAGTCACTGTGCCCAAGGGCACAAGGTGCTGCCCACTCCAGGCTGCCATGCAAAGATGAGCAAGATCATGTTCTTATCAAAATGTCTGTGTCAGGTGTCTTTTTTTCCTGTTCTCATTAGTGAATCCTCACACATAGAAAGCCACCAAGGCCAACCCTAGGCAAAAGCATTTCTTTAAGGACTTCCCTGGTGCTCCAGTGGTTAAGACTCTGTGCTCCCAATGCAGGAGGCCCGGGTTCCATCGCTAATCAAGGAACTAGATCCCACAGGCCGTAACTAGGAGTTTGCATGTGAACTAAGGCCTGTCACAGCCAAATTAATTAGTTTAAAAGAACTCATCATTTAAAGCAACATTTCTTTAGATCCATTAGAATGCTGACAGTAGCACTAATATCTCTCGCCCCCATCTTAGGTGCCAGTCATTATTCTGTGCTCTTGACACAGTTTAACTCAGTTCCATACAGTAGGTGCTCTTGTGAGCCCATTTTAAAGGCAAGGAGACTGAGGCATGGAGGGGGAAATAAGTTGCTTATTGATACATGACAGAAATGATTCAAACTCAGTCTGGCTGGTGAAGGCCTCTCAGATTCATTCCTTTGGATCTTTAAGGTTTATTCATTTTTAGGAGTGTCCTAATAAAAGGTCATTGCCACTTAGCCCTTTACTAGCTAATATTTCTTCAGGGATTGTTTCAGATCATTTCAAGCAGAGAAACTAGCGGAGAACATGGCCTGTAAGACAAACAAACAGGTGTGGTGGGAGCATATGGGTTTGGTGAGAAAGAATTGAGGGTGGGTGGATAGGGCAATAGGAAGATGCAGTAGAGGAGTGAGAAGGGTACTGAAAGGGACCTAAGGAAATTCCAAAAACAAATTCATCTCCATCACAGCCGTCAAAGAACTGACCCAAGGTAGGAAGAAAGATGGAGCAGAATACAGATCTGAGCGGGAGTGGCTGCAGGATGTTCAGTTTGCCATCACTTGTATGGATAACTCACAATATCAGTTCAGTTCAGTTGCTCAGTCGTGTCCGACTCTCCGCGACCCCATGAATCACAGCACGCCAGGCCTCCCTGTCCATCACCAACTCCCGGAGTACACTCAAACTCATGTCTACAGAGTCGGTGATGCCATCCAGCCATCTCATTCTCTGTCGTCCCCTTCTCCTCCCGCCCCCAACCTTTCCCAGCATCAGAGTCTTTTCCAGTGAGTCAACTCGTCGCATGAGGTGGCCAAAGTATTGCAGCTTCAGCTTTAGCATCAGTCCCTCCAATGAACATCCAGGATTGATCTCCTTTAGAATGGACTGGTTGGATCTCCTTGCAGTATAAGGGACTCTCAAGAGTCTTCTCCAACACCACAGTTCAAAAGCATCGATTCTTCGGCGATCAGCCTTCTTCACAGTCCAACTCTCACATCCATACATGACCACGGGAAAAACCATTGCCTTGACTAGACGGACCTTGGTTGGCAAAGTAATGTCTCTGCTTTTTAATATACTATCAAGGTTGGTCATAACTTTCCTTCCAAGGAGCAAGCGTCTTTTAATTTCATGGCTGCAATCAGCATCCACAGTGATTTTGGAGCCCAAAAAAACAAAGTCTGACACTGTCTCCACTGTTTTTCCATCTATTTCCCATGAAGTGATGGGACCAGATGCCATGATCTTTGTTTTCTGAATGTTGAGCTTCAAGCCAACCTTTTCACTCTCCTCTTTCACTTTCATCAAGAGGCTTTTGAGTTCCTCTTCACTTTCTGCCATAAGGGTAGTGTCATCTGCATATCTGAGGTTATTGATATTTCTCCCAGCAATCTTGATTCCAGCTTGTGCTTCTTCCAGCCCAGCATTCCTCATGATGTACTCTGCATATAAGTTAAATAAGCAAGGTATCAATAACCTCAGATATGCAGATGACACTACCCTTATGGCAGAAAGTGAAGAGGAACTCAAAAGCCTCTTGATGAAAGTGAAAGAGGAGAGTGAAAAGGTTGGCTTGAAGCTCAACATTCAGAAAACAAAGATCATGGCATCTGGTCCCATCACTTCATGGGAAATAGATGGAAAAACAGTGGAAACAGTGTCAGACTTTGTTTTTTTGGGCTCCAAAATCACTGCAGATGCTGATTGCAGCCATGAAATTAAAAGACGCTTGCTCCTTGGAAGGAAAGTTATGACCAACCTTGATAGTATATTAAAAAGCAGAGACATTACTTTGCCGACCAAGGTCCGTCTAGTCAAGGCAATGGTTTTTCCCGTGGTCATGTATGGATGTGAGAGTTGGACTGTGAAGAAAGCTGATCGCCGAAGAATCGATGCTTTTGAACTGTGGTGTTGGAGAAGACTCTTGAGAGTCCCTTATACTGCAAGGAGATCCAACCAGTCCATTCTAAAGGAGATCAATCCTGGATGTTCATTGGAGGGACTGATGCTAAAGCTGAAACTCCAATACTTTGGCCACCTCATGAGACGAGTTGACTCACTGGAAAAGACTCTGATGCTGGGAAAGGTTGGGGGCGGGAGGAGAAGGGGACGACGGAGAATGAGATGGCTGGATGGCATCACCGATTCTGTGGACATGAGTTTGAGTGAACTCCGGGAGTTGGTGATGGACAGGGAGGCCTGGCGTGCTGTGATTCATGGGGTCGCGGAGAGTCGGACACGACTGAGCGACTGAACTGACTGAACTGAACTGAAGCAAGGTGACAATATACAACCTTGACGTACTCCTTTTCCTATTTGGAACCAGTCTGTTGTTCCATGTCCAGTTCTAACAGTTGCTTCCTGACCTGCATACAGGTTTCTCAAGAGGCAGATCAGGTAGTCTGGGATTCCCATCTCTTTCAGAATGTTCCACAGTTTATTGTGATCCACACAGTCAAAGGCTTTGGCATAGTCAATGAAGCAGAAATAGATGTTTTTCTGAAACTCTCTTGCTTTCTCCATGATCCAGCGGATGTTGGCAATTTGATCTCTGGTGCCTCTGCCTCTTCTAAAACCTGCTTGAACATCTGGGAGTTCACGGTTTACATACTGCTGAAGCCTGGCTTGGAGAATTTTGAGCATGACTTTACTAGCGTGTGAGATGAGTGCAATTGTGCGGTAGTTTGAGCATTCTTTGGCATTGCCTTTCTTTGGGATTGGAATGAAGACTGACCTCTTCCAGTCCTGTGACCACTGCTGAGTTTTCCAAATCTGCTGGCATATTGAGTGTAGCACTTTCACAGCATCATCTTTCAAGACTTGAAATAGCTCAACTGGAATTCCATCACCTCCACTAGCTTTATAAAGGGAAAAAAAGACACGTACCTTTGAGGACTTCCCTGGTGGTCCATTGGTTAAGAATCTGCCTGCTGATGCAGGGGACATAGGTTTGATCTCTGGTACAGGAAAACCCCACATGCCAAATGCCACAACTGCTCAGCCTATGAACTGCAACTTCTGAAGCCTGTGAGCCTGGAGGCCACGTTCCACAATAAGAAGAGTCACCACAGCGAGAAGCTCGTGCACAGCCACAGAGAGGAGACCCTGCTCGCTGCAGCTGGAGAAAGTCCGTGGGCAGCAAAGAAGATCTGGTGAAGACAAACATAAAATATACATTTTAAAAATACTTAAGAAAAAATTTAACTTTACACAGCTTTTTTTTTCCCCAAAGAAATTATGGTAAGTGGAAAACAAAGCAAGGTAGCCAAACACAGTAAAACTTAGAGTTATAAATGGGTTAAACTCACCCATTAAACTATGTTAAGATGGGACAAAAGGAAAATTTAAATCCCAGCTACATAATGTTAGAAACACCTAAAAAAAAAAAAAAACCCAGAGCACGGGATAGTTGAAATGATGAGAAGGAGAAAGCCCATACAAAATGCTGCTAAGAGGGAAGCAAGAACAGCAAAATTAACATCAAAATGGAGTTAAAGGCAAAAATAATTTTAAAATGGCAGAAAAGGATATCTCGTAATAAAAGAGGAAGCCTTCACCAAGAAGGTTCAGTAGTCATGAAGTTTATGTCTCTCACAGTGTAGCTGGGAACTGTAGACAACCAAACAAATAATAAAAATATAGTGAAAACATTGATAAAGTCATAATCACAGCCTCTGACTTAGAAATCAACAAGTAGGAAATGGTAAGAACAGAGAGGGACTGAGTAGGATAATCAACAAGTTTGACATATATATTTATATAGAGAGAGAACTTTTTCTTTTCAAATGCAAGTGAATTATCTAATTTTGAATTTTTGCCATAAAGGAAGCTTTTATAAATGCCAAAAAGGCAGACTTATAGGCAACATTTACTGTACACAATGAGAAGTAAGTAACCAAAAAGTAGGTTGCAAAAAACTGATCATAACTTTAAATAACCTTGGTTAATTAGAAAATAAACATAAATTACAGATTGTTGTCAAGAGAAACCCAGCTGTTGTGGTCAGTGCCTCTGGGAGGGTGGACAGGAAGGCATGTCAGGGACTTTGAGGGCAGCAGAGTTTGCGGTAGTGACAAATTAGAAATAGCTAGGTAGGAGAATAAATAAATCGTGGACATACACACCATGTAATCCGGTGCAGCAGTTTAAAAGAGTAAGACCCGTGTTCCGAGATTAAATCATCACCAAGTTCCATTGTTTAAGAAGATAACACATCACGTAAGATTTGTGCACAACAGTACAAATCTATATATTCTGTAAGTCCAAGCATGTATATAAATTCTTGGAATAAACTCGGAAAATAGTCAACATGCTGGGGGCTGCCCAGGGACTGGGGGTCAAGAGGGCAGCCACGGGGATCACTAGTATCATCCTATTTGAATCTCATAATTTTATTAGAGTGTACAATTGTAATAAAGTAAATATAATCTTGTGTAATTTAAAATAAAATTAAAGCTACCTATAGGGTTACTGGAAGTTTTCCCTTTGTGCATTCATTTACCTATAACTGATTGTTCTGCTTTTCTCAAATAGGCACAGCCATGCAGTCAGCTCCATTCAGCCACACAGGACTGAGAGGGCAGAAAAGGGGTCTGACTCCTAATTCCTTGAAGGTTTGACCTCTGTGGATAAACAGCACTGACCACTTTGAAAGACCCTCTCTCACACAGCAGGGTGCGTGCTGACTGGGAAGACTTCCCTGGGGGACCTTTCACATGAACTGGACCATCCACCCTGGCCTTGGGATTAGCAGCTTGCCTTTGGTTGTAATTTGATTATATATGATTTGACTTGTACTCAAACATAATATTTTCTTGGACCAGAAAAAAAAAACAAACATTCAAAGCATCTCAAGTCCAAGGACCCAGGTTTAAATTGGGTGGGCAGAACCAGGGCCTGGGGGTTAAATCTGACCCACTGCCTGGTTTTGTTATGACCTGCAAAGTAATTTCTTTTTTTACATTTAAAATGCTATATAAACATGAACCTGATATCCCCAATTATGCTGCTTGCCCACAAAGCCTAAAGAAAAACTGGCCAACCCCTGATGAAGGGGTTGCCTCCTTAATCAGATCCTACCAAAATTGGTCAGTTCATCTGGGTGTCACATCATAAAAGGAGAGAGAGAGAAGACCTTCCCTAGGAACTTGGATCGTTATTCTCTCGTAATTTCACTTGTAGTTTGTCTAGCCCAATTGAATGGAAATGAATTTGAACAAACTCCTGGAGATAACGCAGAGGACAGAGGAAGCCTGGCGTGCTGCAATCCTTGGGGTTGCAGAGAGTCGGACATAATTTAGCAACCGAAAAACAAAGCCTGATGGGCTCCCTCCTTCATTCTACAGAAGCGCTCGGGTATCCACTCATCCTTAGCGCCTGCTCTTAATCCCTTTTTGGTTGGTGTTCACTTTTGTCAGTGAATGTAAATGATTTTCTTGTTGGATACCCCTCTTCTTGGCTTCCTTTGCTTTTTGACAAACATCTACTTTTGACTGACTCTCGGTTTCTTTTCCCTTACGTGGACATTCTCCATTTATCAAGATTCCACCCTGACTCATCTTCCATCCTTTGTATCAACATCCTCACTGTGCTTTAGAGTAACTTCTGGAGTCTTAAAGTACAGACCATGGAATACCAGTCCCAGAATTCCCGAGTCGTTAGAGATGATGTTTATTTTCAGATCTGACCCAGCAGGATGTCCAGCAGGCTCTTGGAAATTTATATGTAAAGTGCAGGAGGGGATTCCCTGGTGGTCCAGTGATTAGGACTGTGAGCTCCCATTGGAAGCAGCATGGATTTGATCCCTATTCAGGGAACTAAGACCCCACAAGTGATACGGCGCAGCTAAAAAGAAACACAAAAAACATAAAATAAGGTGGGAGGTTGAGGTCTGAGAGAGGACGTAGACAGTTACTAGTGGTGTAAAGACAGCCTTCTCCTGGGCCTTCTGTCTTGTATCACCTGCGGTCTTTGTGGAAAGACAGACTTCCTGACCTACCAGTCAGATCCCTGGGCCCGGGGTCTAGAGCCTCCTTTGTCAGGACCCCCCGAGCATTTTCATCACACACTCAGACCTGAGTAGTGTTCGAGTGATTCCAGCCCCAAAGTCTGCACAAGACCTTTTCAACTTGTGCAGCTGCCCAATATAACAGGACTGACTAAGCAAACCCAGAAGTCCCCAAACACCCTCCTGCTCAGAGGGGTGGAGCAGAAGGAACGAGAGGGGCTCCTCCTCCTACCGAATCCAGAGGTGACTTGCTCACTGAGAGTGACCAGTCACTCTCCTAGGGCTCCGACTAGAAGCTGTGCACTTAGTTCTGTGGAGCCAAAAGCAGTCATGGGCAGTGTGTTCATTGCAATTCTTCCACCCCAAAATAGGAGGCTTGGTGAAGCTTGCCTTAATGAGAAAGACAGACTTGCCTTTGTTAGCAACAGACTTAATGATAAGATAAATCACCTCAGATTTGGTGTTTGCAGCCATGAAATTAAAAGATGCTTGCTCCTTGGAAGAAAAGTTATGACCAACCTAGACAGCATATTAAAAAGCAGAGACATTACTTTGCCAACAAAGGTCCGTCTAGTCAAAGCTATGGTTTTTCCAGTAGTCATGTATGGATGTAAGAGTTTGACCATAAAGAAAGCTGAGCACTGAAGAATTGATGCTTTTGAACTGTGGTGTTGGAGAAGATTCTTGAGAGTCCCTTGGACTGCAAGGAGATTCAACCAGTTCATCCTAAAGGAGATCAGTCCTGAACATTCATTGGAAGGACTGATGCTGAGGCTGAAACTCTAATACTTTTGCCACCTGATGCGAAGAACTGACACATTTGAAAAGACCCTAATGCTGGGAAAGACTGAAGGCAGGAGGAGAAGGGGATGACAGAGGATGAGATGGTTGGATGGCATCACCGACTCAATGGACATGAGTTTGAATGAACTCTGGGGAGTTGGTGATGGACAGGGAGGCCTGGTATGCTGCAGTCCATGGGGTCACAAAGAGCTGGACGTGACTGAGAGACTGAACTGAACTGAACTTGGTGTTTTAAAATCTAACCATTTCTCTTAGAGAGAAATTGTTCTTTATTTCCCTCTTGGAGATGTAAACGCAGTAAAGTAATACCAGAGTTGTCAGGTTTTGCATCTTTGGACGGTTGGGGAGTCTGAGGGAGCACCTCTGACCAAGTAGACAGCTTCTGTGGGTCCTCTGAGTTATTTTGCACTCGGTCATGTGACAGAAACCTATCACTGTATAATGCATGTACAGTTCCTTTGAGTATTAATGCTCCATCTTTTCAACCGAATTGATTTTTCCAAGTAGACAGAAGCTCAGGATATGCTGCTTATTGATTGCTGCTAAGCTCATTGTACAGGAGATCAGTCCTGGGTGTTCATTGGAAGTACTGATGCTAAAGCTGAAACTCCAATACTTTGGCCACCTCATGTAACGAGTTGACTCACTGGAAAAGACTCTGACGCTGGGAGGGATTGGGGGCGGGAGGAGACGGGGACGACAAAGAATGAGATGGCTGGATGGTATCACCAACTCGATGGACATGAGTTTGAGTGAACTCCGGGAGTTGGTGATGGACAGGGAGGCCTGGCGTGCTGTGATTCATGGGGTCGCAAAGAGGTGGACACGACTGAGCGACTGAACTGAACTGAACTGAAGCTCATTTTAAGTGTATTTCATAATAAAGAGCATCTTGAGGCTGAAACAACCTGCACTTGTCCAGCTGGCAAGAATTCTTGGGAATTACTCAGGTTGAAATGTACTAACACTAAAAACTGACTAGATACAGAAAGGCGTGGGTGATGCTTTACTCAACATTAAAAACCTCAGGCTCCATTCATCTACCGTCATGTTCTAACAGGGCATCATTTGGTGTGAACCTTCCTGCTGTCTTGGAATTAACACTCTTCAGTTGACCTTGTGTGTGGGTATGGTGCTCAGTCATGTCCAACTCTTTGCCACCCCATGGACTGTAGCCTCCTTTTTCCATGGAGTTTTCCAGGCAAGAATACTGGAGTGGGTTGCCATTTCCTACTCCAGGGGATCTACCCAACCCAGGGTTTGAACTCATCTCTTGCATCCCCTGTATTGCCAGGCAGGTTCTTCAACACTGAGCCACCTGGGAAGCCCCCAGTTGACCCTGGTGGTGGTGGTGGTTTATTTGCTAAGTCATATCTGACTCTTGCAATGCCAGGGATTGTGGCCCGCCAGGCTCCTCTGTCCATGCGATTTTCCAGGCAAGAATACTGGAGTGGATTGCCATTTCCTTCTCCAAGGGATCTTCCCGACCCAGGAATCGAACCCAGGTCTCCTGCACTGAAGGCAAATTCTTTACCAACTGAGCTATGAGGGAAGCCCCCAGTTGACCCTAAATTCATACAAACGTTTGCAGCCTCCCAGCAAGTTTTTTGGTCTAAAATTTCTACTGGGCCTCAGCAATCCACAGCAAACCCCAGAAGAATAAAAATTTCAAGGGACTTCCCTGGTAGTCCAGTGGTTAAGACTCCACACTTCCACTGCAAGGGTTGTGGGTTCAATCCCTGGTCAGGGAACTCAGGTCTTGCATGCCATATGACTCAGGTGAAAAAAAAGAAAAGAAAAAATTTCAAAACAAGTTTATACAAGTTTCAAAACAAACCTTCGTTTCTAATGTTTTTTGATCCCTAATCCCTCTACCATTTTTATTGCCCTACTTTCTGACCTTCCCACGATGATTTCAGCATGCATGAGACAGAACATGAGCCCAGGCCAACATCTCTGCAAATGTTCTCTGAAGGCGAGGAGGCCAGGCTCTGATAGCCCTTGGCCTGGAGCTAGCCTACCATCAGAGGCACAGCTATGGTCTTATGGGGTTTTTTAAAATAATCAATTAAGTTTTTGGAGAAGGAAATGGCAACCCACTCCAATATTCTTTCCTGGAAAAACCCATGGACAAAGGAGCCTGGCGGGCCGCAGTCTATGGGGACACGACGGAGCGATTTCACTTGGTTGTACCTCACAGCTGGTAGGATCTTAGTTCCTCGACCAGGGATTGAACTTGGGCCATGGCAATGAAAGCCTGGAATCTTAACCACTAGGCCACCAAAGAACTCCCCTGGTCTTATTGTTTTAATCAGTTATTACTTTATTTATTTAGGCTCTGCTGGGTCTTCCTTGCTGCAAAGGGTTTTCTCTGGTTTCGGGGAGCAGGGGCTACTCTCTAGTTGTGGAGCAGAGGCTTCGCATTGCAGTGGCTTCTCTTGCGGTGGAGCATGGGTTCTAGGGCTTCCATGCTTCAGAAGTTGCAGCTCACAGGCTCAATATTTGCGGCGCACGGGCTTAGTCACTCTGCGGCATGTGGGATCTTCCAGGATCAAGGCTCAAGGCTCAAGGCCTGCACTGGCAGGCAGATTCTTTACCACTCAACCATCAGGAAAGCCCCAATATTTATTTTTTTAATTAATAAACAGGGTGAAATTGCAGAGATGTCAAACTTCTCATGGTGTGGATTTGATGGGAATGGTTTTCACCCACTTTACATTGTTGTGATCAGTAATCAAATCTTCTTTAAATAAAAAATGTGTTATATCTTGCTTGTGCCCACTTGATATTATGGAGTTTTAAAGTTTTAAGCAGACTATCACCACCTCACTGAAGATTTTCTATTTCTAGTTTGTTTCTACTTTTGATTTCTAACCTCTATTTCTGTACTTCCTATTTCTACTATGTTCTTATGTGTACTCAGGATATAGAGGAGTAAAAAAAAATTTTATTCAAAGTGTACAAAAGTAAATGTACCTTTGTAAAAAATGTAAATTGAAGTTAATGCAGAATTTAAAATTCAAATTCTTTTTTCATCTGTTTCCAAAAGTTAGCTTTTAAAGGATTCAAAATAGTTAACATTAAAAGGCCAAATAAAATTCCAACCTATACAAAAATTTTAATTATTTAAACAAAACTCACTTTTTAATTTTGATTTTTGAAATTTCAATTAGTTATAAATGCTTTTTATAAATAAGAACATTCACAATTCTTATATTCATCAGCTAATGTAATGAATTGCTGTCACATGCCATGCATGTTAATTCTAGACGTTCTTACACAAAGTCAAAAGTCACGTGAATTATTACTACAAAATGTTGTCCACCACCATATAAAACTGTTGGAAAGCTATGCCAATTCATGGGAACTTCTGGAAGTCTCCACTGGAACACAGAGGAGCCAAAGAAGGGAAGCTCCCTACTTTAGGATCACTGGTTACTCAAGAATCTCTTGAACTCTTGTTTTCTGAGAGGAAAGATTTGACAAGTTAGTGAATTTGTCTTTTCCCTAAGCAAACCCTCTTCATCCCCCACCAAGCGGTATCTCTCTCTCTGAGATACTCGTCAGGATTCCTGCTCCTTTAGTTTCAGGCACCTCAGGCTGAGGAGATGAAAAAGAACCCCATGGCTTGAAAGGTGTTAGTCATGAACGTGGATGCTTAGGGCTCAGGTCACAGGGGGCCAGCATAGCACCAGATCCTGATGAATGCAAGGACTGTTGTGTGCTTATGAAATTCCAGGGCCCCGGGCAGCAGCTCCCCTCCCCACTTCCGTACAATACTTGCCCAATGTATCATTCTGAAATGCTCTGAGACAACTAGCCAAATTCTCGGAACTGTGATGAAATGTTACACTCTTATCTACTTGTAAAATTGCTTTTGTTGTCATATCTTCGTGTAAGTTGTTAGTTCTGGTTTAGGATTTGGCTCCTGACAAACAAGGAAAGTAGAGTTGGGTACCACCGAGGCCATTCCCAGTGTACAAAGTAGGCACCTTTGTCTGCAACAGAGCTTCCGCTTCTCAACCCTGACTGGAAGATCAGGTTCAAGACTGGAGAGAAGGTGCAGGCTCTGCCCGCTCTTCCCATCCAGTTTTATCCTAAATGCAGCTGATATCCTTTAGGTAGGGGTGAAGGTACTGTGGCATTTGGTCCCACCACCTCATTTAAACAGTGAGAAACTTTATTTTCTTGGGCTCCAAAATCACTCAGATGGTGACTGCAGCCATGAAATTAAAAGACGCTTACTCTTTGGAAGAAAAGCTCTGACAAACCTAGACAGCATGTTAAAAAGCAGAGACATTACAAACCAACAGAGGTCCGTCTAGTCAAAGCTATGGCTTTTCCAGTAGTCATGTATGGATGTGAGAATTGGACCATAAAGAAAGCTGAGCGCTGAAGAATTGGTGCTTTTGAACTGTAGTGTTGGAGAAGACTCTTGAGAGTCTCTTGGACTTCAAGGAGATCAAACCAGTTAATCCTAAAGGAAATCAGTACTGAATATTCATTGGAAGGACTAATGCTGAAGCTTCAATACTTTGGTCACCTGATGCGAAGAACTGACACATTAGAAAAGACCCTGATGCTAGGTAAGACTGAAGGCAGGAGGAGAAGGGGATGACAGAGGATGAGATGGTTGGATGGCATCACCGACTCAATGGACATGAGTTTGAGCAAGCTTCGGAATTTGGTGATGGACAGGAAAACCTGGCATGCTGCAGTCCATGGGGTTGCAGAGTCTGAGCAACTGAACTCAGCAACTGAACTGAACTGAACTGAAGGCCCTGTGAGGAAAGGATTTCAAGGTTTCATTTTTTTTCCCCAATGTTTTTATTCTCAATGAAGGAAGGATGAGATGAGGCCTGGCGCCAAGGATCATTAGGGACTGACTTTCAGATGTGGGGCAAAAAGGAACCAAAACCTTAAGAACAAGCAAGGAGGCAAGTTCAGGAAGTGAGAAAGAGTCCAAAAGTGCCCAGTGATGCTGACTGTGGGGCTGGGAGGTCTCCAAAATAATTCTTAGTGTGTTTAGATCTTCTGGACTTCCCAGGTGGTGCTAGTGGTAAAGAGTCTATCAGCCAATGCATTTTGTTCCCACCTGGACACCTTACTTAGCCAGGTGATTGTTAATTTTTCCTCTAAAAGTAGGAGAAAAGCACCCAGGAAACCATATGGCACAATGGGGGAATGCCCAAGAAGGGGTCAGGATCACCCCATCTTGAGTTCTTTGTTCCAAAAATCTAAGGAAGATGGATCCTGCTTGTGCCCACAGCCTGAGAACTGGCATGGGAGGTAGATGGAATTGTAGATGACATGCTTTCTATAGAATCTTTTCCCGTGAGGACAAAGAAGTAGGCCTGGAGAAGGAATGCACAGAGCCAGTGGTGAAATGCAGCCCCTCTTGCCAGAGACCCCAAGGCCCAAGGAAACAGATCCCCTTGACAGTCAATCCTCATTCATAACATGCACATAGAAAAAGAGCTAGAACAACAGAGTCAAGGGGAGGACATCACCTGCCCAGGTCTCCCCCCACATCCATTCTCAAGCCACAACCAAGCCCAACACCAGAGTGAAAAAGGAAAAAGTCAGGAAAGACCCTGAACTCTTCCCCATACCATGCACACACACACACACGCACACACATGCCATAAGCTGTTAGAGACAGAAGACAGATGGGACCACTGCTGGGATTCTGTTCACAGGAGCCTCAGAACAAATATGAGGGGGCTGCCCTGGTGGTTGAGTGGTTAAGAATCTGCCTTGCAATGCAAGGGACACCACTTCCATCACTAATCCAGGAAGATCATACATGCCTTGGGGCAGCTGAGCCTGAGCACTCCAACTACTGAAGCCTGCACGCCTAGAGCCTGTGCTCTGTAGCAAGAGAAGCTGCTACGCAGAGAAGCCTGTGCGCCACAAAGAGTAGCCCCCTGCAACTAGAGAAAACCTGCATGCAGCAACCAAGATCCAGCACAGCCAAAAAATACACATAAATTTTTTTTAATGGACATGAGGCTGCGGTTTTTAAATGAACTGAGCTTTCTTCTGGGGAGTGGGCGCTGCATTGGGTCTTAGCTGTGGCACTCAGGATCTTTCATGGAAGCGCACAGGTTCTCTAGTTGCAGCACATGGGCTTCTGTAGTTGCAGCACTCAGGCTTAGCTGCTCCATGGCATGTGGAATCTTAGTTCCCCGACTAGGGATCGAACCTGCATCCCCTGCATTGCAAGGCAGGTTCTTAACCACTGGGCCACCAGGGAATTCCCAAGAAGGTTAAGTCTTAAGAACGAACCGAGGCAGCTCAATGAACCAAAAGTGATTCTGACTTTGTCATGTTGAACTGAGATCTACAACCGTCAAGAGAGCTACCACCCAGCAGGAGAGAGGGCTAGGGCAGAAGGTAATTTGGGATGGCTATTAGAAAACGTTTCCACCGAGTTCCCATGTGCTGTTTCCTTCCTGCTCACCTGAGTTGGCGGACCAAGGTCCACACCCATCACCTGTCTTTGGGCCCCCTCCTGGGAGCTTCAGCTGCCCGTGATCTTTGGGTACCCAGCTCTATCCTCTCTCAACTCCTAGGGCTGCCTATGGCTTTTCAAAAGAAGCCCCAAAAGCAAAGCAGCTGTTTCGACAAGATAACTTGAAAGGTCTCCTGAAAAATCTTGTAAATGTCCAGCTGCTTGGGACCCTAGGGCTTTGTCAGCTGCCCCCTTATTGACATCCAGGGAGCCTGAGTCTGAAAAGAGCAAATTCCCTGCTCCCATGATCATGAAGTCAGTGACCAAGAGGGCTGAGCTTTGAAATCAGACTACAGTGTAGGGATGTCCGTTCCCCGATGTCTTAATTATTTAAACCGAGGTAGCTTATTTGACTTTTATAAAGTTTTATTTTCTTGATTGGAAAATGAAAATGGTAATACCAATGCCCTCCTCAAATCCTTGCTGTGAGCAGCTAAGTACCTGGCAGATAGGAAGCCATTCGACAAACCTTAGCTCTTATCACCAGCTGGGACCACATGCAGGTCTCCGGGCTCCTCATTCAATACCCTTGTCAGATCAACTGCCAGCGAGTAGGGCAGAAAGTAAAGTTGAAAAACTTCTGAAGTCTCGCTTTTTCTCGAATTATAGCAGCTCCCCTACACTGACCCGCTTGGTTAGAGGTTGGCCATCAAGGCCACTGCCACATCTGGCTGTGCAGCCAGCAGAAAATGCACAGGCCGTTCAAGCTCTCGGCTTCCCACTCCAAGATGGTCTGCATGACATTTGGGTCAATCAATTTACAGATAATGATTCTTGCCGCAGAGCGGTGCATGTCCAATCACAAGAAATAGGGGTCCCCAATTGATTTTTGTGGACTGGTTTCATTTTCTCAGAAAGCTTTTCAGGTCAAAACATTGGCCGGAGCTAGGGTGCTGATAGGAGGTGGCATATTTCCATCTGCTTTTGCCCAGAAATGTCTGGCTATCATTGTGCTCTGTTGAATAAAATTGAAATCATCAAGCCCTTTGAGGCATTGCAAGGACATTTTTCAAGCAGGATTTTTAAACCAGGGGGATGGGGTGGGGGAGGACTCAGCGCATCTGCCTGGAGGAGATACACACACACACACACATGCATATACATATACATGGGTGGGATTTTTTTTTTTCAGGATAAATTTCTCACAGCAACATAGTGATATTCAAGAACCTGAGTGTGTATGGAGAGGGGGCTGTTTTCCTGAATCACATTTTCCACCCTCCAAGTGTGGACTTCATTTTTAGCATCTTTAAAATGAAAGTATAAGGAAGCCTAAATAGATAGTTAAAGGAGTAATTAAAAATAGGCAAATGGCTCTATTTCTCTTCTAAACTGGTTGATTTATGCCTTGTTGTAGCTTTTTTTTTTGAGGACACAAAACTATTAATTTATGTGTGCGAAGAATAGTGAATTAATCCTAAAGAGCCCTGCAGCCTTTAAAGACCTGAATCATATGTTGAGCTCGTTTAAAACTTGCATAGGAAATTAAGGGAGAATAAAACCCTTTAATTTGAAAAGTGCATCTATAGTTGACGTCCCTAGGATATCTGCAGGGTCATTATTCAGAAAGGTTAAGGAGGACTTTATTTTTTTATATGCACTATGTATTTCCCAGTTCCAGCTCACCATGGTGCATTTCAACTTATAAAGAGTAGGAGATAACGGGGCGGGGGAGGGGAGCTTTTTATTCACTTGCCACTTAATTTCCTTGCCTCCACGCCAGTCCCAGCTTAATGAATGTAATTGCTACCTTTGATGAAAATACTATTATCAAGATCACACATTACATTGGAAAACAGTTTTTCTTTAAACACAGCTACTGCAGTCTCTAATTATGCATGTAACAAGTGTCTCCCGAACAAAAGAGCATGTTGTCTACAATTGCTAGGAATTGGAGCAAGGCAAATTCGAACAAAGAACAGATTAGATTTGCTCCCGCTCCACAAAGCCCATCCCTCTGATTAATTTCCTGCAAAAACTAAAACAATTCTCTTAAAAGGCGCTCACCCCCTTCTCCAGAATGATCCATATGCCATTTGGATCTTTCTATAGGGTGATAATAGCCCCTGATTTGAACTCGTGTTGGAAAATAAGAAAGAGCTTTTATGAACTTCCTCTTTCATATGCAAATGAGCGGCACAGGATCTTGAGGGATAATGAGCCCCCCCAAAAAGTGACTTTTCAGTGGCTATAAAAGAGCTCACTAGTAGGGGAAAGATGGCATTGAACATTTGCAACCCAATTATTTTATTAGTTTCAAGGAACGAGGCATCTTTGGGAAAATGCTTCCTGTGCCTGAAACTGAGGGACACCAGGTTTTCTGGGTTTGGTGGTCCTAAAAGACAGTTTCTTGACTTATGCACAGAATTTTCAAAATGAATCCATGATTAAACATAAAGTACACTTGTTAGTTTTAGTATGGCACTTTGCTATTGATTTTGGAGGCTGCAGTTGGCAAGTTTTCTTCCCTCAGATTATCCTATTATCCTGTAACATATCAATTCTACATCCACCCCCCAGCATCATTCAAACCCAGAAGAAAAAAGCCATGTTACTTTCCAACACATTACTAGTTATGAATACGAGTTCTAGAGTCAGACTGCCTGGACTCAAATCTCAACTCACGATTTATCATTTTTATGACCTGGAAAAAAATAAGCTTTCTACGTCTTTATTCCCCAACTATAAAATGGGGGTAACACTAACCAGAGTAGTGAGGATTAAGTAAGACAATACTTGTGAAATGTTTACATCAATACCTGACATGTGGTAAGCAATCAATACATTTTACTTATTACTATTATTATTTAAGACTTGGGAGACCATGATGATTTTTGTTTGTTGTCATTTCATTTACTTTATTTTACTATAGTTTTAATTTAAATTCATTTGATCTTTTTAAATTATGAAAATATGATAACACATTTACAGGAGACTTGGAAAATACAGAACAAAGTTACATATAGTTCCACTATATATTGCCATTATTTTTTAAAGTTAGGTAAATTAAGATTTTTAGTTGGAGTTTCAATATCAAACTCTCAAAAGTTAATAGAATGAAATGATAATATAATAATGGAATATAATAGAATTAATAGAATGAAAAGTAGAAGGATATAGTAGACCTGAAAAGCACTGTAAAGCAATTCGACATAATTAAGATTTATATAATTTCACACAAAAGCAGGATACAAATTCTGTTTAAGTTCCCATAGACTATAAACTGGTTTCCTTGGTGTCTCAGACCAAAAAGAGTCTGCCTGCAATGCAGGATACCCAGGTTTGATCACTGTGTGGGGAAGATCCCCTGGTGAAGGGAATGGCCACCCACTCCAGTATTCTTGCCTGGAGAATTCCATGGACAGAGGAGCCTGGCAGGCTATTGTCCATGGGGTCACCAAGAGTTGGTCACACTGAGCGACTCTCCACACAGACTAAAAACAAGGAGACATTGGCATGTAACCAGGGACGAAAAACAAGGTGCAAAGATTTCATGGTCTAAAGGTATTAAAATCATACAAAGTCTGTTATCACTGTGGAATTATGTTAGAAATCAATATCAAAAGATGTTTGAAAATAACCCACATATTTTCAAGTGTAAGGTGATACTTATGCAGAGATCTTTGACTTAGCCATTGAAAGCCTCAATAAAAAGACTGAAAAAAAAAAAAAACAGAGTATGATTGCAGAAAATGAAGTATTTAAATGAGAAACTAATATCAAAAATACTTTAGAAACCCCATGTATTTGGAAGTTAAATGACCACTTTTAAATGATGTGTATATCTAAGAAGCCATACTAAGGAAAATCAGAAAATATTTTTTAACAGATTGTGGAAACAGGTAGACATCTTTTACTATTGTGATTATTTAAACTATTATTCATTTTAATACCATTGTATCATGATTGGTCAACAGAAAATAATAGAATTCTACACCACTAAAACTGTCTTTTAATAGAAAAATCTGTAATCACTTTTGAAAATCCAGATGCACATTAGAATTATCTCGGAACTTTTAAAAAATAACACAAATGCCCAGGTATCATTTTTTTTTTCTCCAAAGCTCCAGAGGAGATTCTAATGAAGAGCCATGTTTAAAAACAACTGGACAATATGATGATCTTTTACTTTTATCTAGTTTGTTACACTTTTTCTATTTCATATTCATTGCTCCCATTTTAGTTAATTAACACTTTCCAATTCCTTTCTTCTTTTTTTTTTTTTTGGTTATTGTTCTTTCTCAAGCCTTTATCAAGTATAGTAGAAAAACTTTTATATGCATATATATAGTGTGTATAATGTATATGTTTTAGAAAACATGAATTTTTCCTTAGCTAAAAAATTTATGACATTTTGGTTCCACTTGTTTGACTAAGTATGAATAGAATGCTAGATTTCTAATTTACATTCATTCAAAACTTTGATGCCATTTATTCTGGCTTTTAGAATTACTGCTAAAAGTCTAGAAAGCTTATTATTTTAGTGATTTTTTTGTTTTAAATTTGAATGAGGCTTGAAACTTCTACTCCGAACCTGAGAATATAAAGAAATATTATGTTGTAAAAAACCAAACAAGCAGGAAATTTACATGTGATATAGTTTTATTAACTAAAGTACAGATTTTGTTCAAATTTCACAAAATTTTATGTTAGTGTCCATTATTTATGTTCAGACCTTATTCAAGATTCCACACTGTATTAACATTTAGTTGTACTGAGCAGCTTCAGCTGCATGTAAAAAATTCTGACAAATTCTCTTTTCATTTTTTTTTTTATCCTGTTGATGTTTAATGATATGGATGTCCTCAAGTACTGCACACCACTTCCTTGGATCCTTCAGGCTCTTGCTCCCAGGAAAAACGGCAGGAAAGTGCCATCTCAGATTGAATCCCTGTCCAGGGATGAGCAGGCTGCTGGACCCAAATTAAGGAGGGTACAGTTAAATCGGGAGAATTTTTGATAGAGTTGGTTGGTCCTTTTCAGAGGCTCAAGTCCCCTATCAGGATGAGTTCCCGATGTGGTCCAGGAAGAGCCAGCATAGACCAGGAAGATGAAACATGTTGCCTCCACTACTCCTGGCCAGGAGAAGGGTCTGGATACATAAAAGAAGGGGCACCACACAGGGGTCCTCGTTATCCTTGGGCTCAGTACTTGAGTCCCCCAGTCACATCACTTCCTTAGGGCAGTGAGAGTCAACGTAACACTGTTTGCTAGGAAACGTACCATCGACAGATGTGGTGCCCAGCCAACCCCCCGTCTCCTAAGCTCTGGTGTCCATCTTTGCCCAATTAAACAAAACTCAGATAAACTGATTGCAAAATCAAAATGCAAATTGTACTAAAGTTACAGGATTTCACGAAGTGAAAAATGCTGAAGAAGCATTCAAATTCCGTGCAAAGCCATTGACAAAGAAGGATCTGGCCATTTTTGATCTGCAGGAAAAAAAGGACAAAGGTGATAACACAGCAGACACTCAAAAGGGAATGATTTGAGTGTCATGGATTAACGAACACCTTTGTGAAAATGTATGAAGACTTCGGATCATTTTGCAAAAAATGACACCTGGGAAGATCAGGCTGTGAAAATTAACCACAAAGAGTGGCTACAGAGTGAGTCATCGCACAATTTTCTGCTGAAAAATGTATACCCCCAGATCAACGTTTGGTTCGTTCTTTGCTCAGAGACTACAGATGGTGTTAGAGTCATAGATTAAAACACAAGATAAATTAATTTTAATAAATTGGAACACCATTTATAAGTTTGAAGACAAATTTAAGCTTTAAGGTGAATTCCACATCTTTTTAGTTTTTACCATTTACTAAGAAAGGAGATCCCTGGTAACCCAGGTCCGTTTAAAATGGGCCTTTTCTAGCACTAATTTTCCTAGGATGAATGGACGTTGTATACCCCAGTTGAGGTCCCAGGATCCCCAGGACAAAAGGTGGACATGCTTTATGTTATGATTCAGAGCTGCTGAGATTCATCACTTGCATGCATTTGCCCAGCATAAGTGAGCAGGAGAAACACACACACATACACACACACGAAAGAGAGAGAGGGAATCAGGAATCAGTTGCCCTGAGCTCTCACCCTCAGGTTCCAGGTGGGGCCAGCCTCTCCAGGTCTCTGTTGCCTTGGTAGGGAGGGCTTTCCCAATATGAGTGGCTTCCCCATAGCAAAGGACCATTGGTGGTTGGAGAGAAATTGCCCCAGGAGGACTGGCTGAAGCTCAAATTACCAGGGTGTCAGGACTTAGACAAAAGAGGGATAAAAATGGGAGCCAAGTAGGCAGCCCTGGTTTGGCCTCAAGCATGTCCCAGAATCTGAGAACAGAGCTCTGCATGTACCAGGCAGTGTTCTGGCTCTACCCTCACCCACCACCCCATGTGCAAGGAGAGGGGCCACCTGGGCGCTGAGAGCCAGCAGCGAGTCCAGAAACGCCCTCTAGCAACAGGAACTCAAGGAGACATAACCAGTCCATCCGAAAGGAAATCAACCCTGAATATTCACTGGAAAGACTGATGCTGAAGCTGAAACTCCAATACTTTGGCCACCTGATTCAAAGAACTGAGTCCTTGGAAAAGACCCTGATGCTAGGAAAGATTGAAGGCAAAAGGAGAAGGGGCGGGGGAGGCAGAGGATGAGATGGTTAGATGGCATCATCAATTCAGTGGGCATGAATTTGAGCAAATTCCGGGATATAGTGGAAGACAGAGGAGCCCGGTGTGCTGCAGTCCATGGGGTCGCAGAGTCGGACATGACTTAGCAACTGAACGACAGCAAACAGGAACTCTGTTCTTTTACAGGAGCCCGATGGAAGAAGCCTGCCTGCCTCTTGGTCCAGGCCCCAACCCCGAGAGGGAGGCCCCGTGGGCAGAGAAGCAAAGGTGGAGATGCTGGCACTGCCCCCAAGAGCACCCAGTGCCTGCTGGGACCCCAGGCAACTTGAGTGCTGGTGGAGGGCTCCCGGCAAGGCCCGCACATCCATCACTCCTCCTGTCCTCCGGCTGCCTGCATCTCTGGAAATTGGCTGGAGCAATCGCTCTGAGGATCCTCAACAGGGGGACAGCATTAAAGACAAGTGAGCTTTGAGGCAGCATCTCTGACTCTAGATGGCGGCGCAAATGACCGGCCATTTCCTGGTCCACTGGTTAGCGGAATTAGCATACTGTGCTTGGGGCAGCCTCCATCTGTCTCCTGCGCTCTTCATTACCAGCGGCAAGGTGGAACTGGCAGCTAACCTTTGAGTCCATGAAGGGTAATGGCCCCCGCTCCTGAGAGGACACTCTCACCTAGGACGGTCCCATCCCAGGACCCTGGGACATTCTCAGTGGGCCATCCGGGCGACTGCTACGTCTGGAGGAGCTGGCGTTCGTGGAGGGCTTGGGGTGAAGATGAACCCCAGGGGATCTCTGGGTAGGTTTGGAGTCGGGAGGCCTGGCCTCTCTCTGGCTTCATCAGTAACTCGAGGGTTGTCCAGCAGGTCTTAGAAGTCCTCCAAGCTTCTGGGCTGTCCTCACTTTCCCCAAAGTCTAGGGGAACCAGTCACTCCACAATCTATGATGGCTCCCTCCAAAGGTAACTGGAGGCTCTAGCCCTGCCAGGCAGCAACCCCAAATCTGTTCAGCAGGAGTGATTGGCCATGGCTCCCTCCCCGTTTGCTTGTGGCCAACGCACTGCAGGCTGGTTAGGGGGCGGAGTCCCTACGGGAAGGAAAGAGAGACTAGCTTGGGAGAGGGATCCTTCCTGTGGCCCTGTAAAAAGAATCTCTAGGATGCTCCAGCTGTCTGCCCAGAGGCACCTCCTAGGTCAGCTGGCTGCTGGAGCTGTGGTCTGTACCCTCTCAGGTGGCCAGTGCTTGTGGG
Source organism: Moschus berezovskii (assembly GCF_049115385.1). NCBI lineage: Eukaryota > Metazoa > Chordata > Mammalia > Artiodactyla > Moschidae > Moschus > Moschus berezovskii. The sequence goes on from NC_142471.1 coordinate 88,706,672, forward strand.
TGGCCGCCAAGCTGAGCTGCCTGGGTCTTACAGCCTGGCAGGGCTGGGTCTGTTCACAGGGGATTAGATCACTGCTGGGGTGCCCCAAACAATTGATTGCAGGGTGTTATTTATAGATTTTGCTAAGTGTAACTTCTGCTGTTAAGGCCAGGGAATTGGGGTCCAGCCATGCTGGACTGGACCAGGCTGTCGGTTTTCCCCTTCTCTGGGACTCAGTTTATTCATCAGTTAAATGGGAGGTTGAGCTTCCCTGGTAGCTCAACTGGTGAAGGATCCCCCTGCAATGCAGGAGACCTTGGTTCGATTCCTGTGTCGGGAAGTTCCCCTGAATAAGGGATAGGCTACCCATGATTCTTGGGTTTCCCTGGTGGCTCAGAAGGTAGAGAATCTGCCTGCAATGTGGAGGACCTGGGTTTGATCCCTGGTTTGGGAAGATCCCCCCAGGAGAGGGGCATGACAACCCACTCCAGTATTTTTGCCTGGAGAATCCCCATGGACAGAGGAGCCTGGTGGACTCAGTCCACCAGGCCGCAAAGAGTCGGACACGACTGAGCGACTAAGCACAATACAGCACAAATGAGTGGTTGGACCAGACTGTGGCTAAAAACCTTCCAGCCTTGACCCGGAGGACTCCATAAATGTTCATGGGGCCTGGAAAATGTGCCCACTCAGGGGCCTTCCAACCTTGTTTTGTGGAGTGTTAGGTTTGGGGTGGAGGAAACTGGATGGTGTGACTCAGATGCCCCGACTCAACCTTCTCCTTCTGGAAAGGGCTCAGGTCGTGATGGCATAACCAGGGGCAGGGAAATGCCATCTGGCTCCCAAGAAGTGCTCTGTCCACCCTGCGGGGACACCAAAGTCTCCCTGGATCTGGCTTGCTCCGCCGAAGAGGAGAAGTGGGGCTGGGGCCTGCTGTGAAATGGGTGGCCTTTGTGATCAGCTTCATCCACCTGTCCACTGATTACGGCTGTACTCAACCTCACATGTGTACTGAGCTCCTATTTATCCCTCAAGACCCCACGCTGTTGCTGGCCTGCCCTTCCACTTCCCCTTCTCTTCCTGTCCCTGCACCACCATCATCACATAGTCTGACCTCTAGCTGGCACGTGGAGGACTCATCAGTGGGCAGTGAGTCCATAAGCCCCTGTAGGGCAGGCACTCTGTTCCCTAGTACATGGTACAGAAGGTTCTTAACCAAATTTTGCTCAGTGAACGAATGAGTGGAAGAAGTGAAATGAGCAGATGTGTTGATGAGGACGTTCCAGGATGAAGGGTATTGTGGGCAAAGGTCAGGGGTGGGGACAGCCCAGTCTTCGAGGAATAACCAGTACAGACAAGTGTGGGGAGGGGAAAGCCTAAGTCCCCCTTTCATTATTCATTTCACCGGTACTTGGGTATTTGTCTTAATATTGGTATTGCGCACTGGACTGTGAATCCCATGTGTCCATCTGACTGTTTTCACAGGACTTTGACCAAGACTGAGCACATAGGTGCTCACTAAATAAATTAATTAGATAAAATGGGATGTCTAAGTGGACAGTCCAGTGCTTGTATGGCAGGGCCACAAGCGCCAGAGACCCAGGCCCATTATAAGATTGCCGCACAAAATACAGGACCCCGGGTTAAATTTGAATTTTAGATGAACAATAGATAGTTTTAAAATTATAAGTATGTCTCAAATTTTGCCTGAGACATACTAATCATTCGTTTTTATCTGAAATTAAAATTAAACTGGTGTTTGGAGATTTTATTTTTTTCTTTATTTGCTTTTTGGGGATTTTGTTTTTTGGTATCTTATTTTGTTAGTTTTATTTGTTTGATTTTGCTAATCCAGCAAGCTATCCTTCCCTCTTGACATTTTGTCATACTTCTTCTTGGCTTGTATCCTCATGATGGCTTCAGAATCACAAGATGGCTGTTGGGGTTCCAGCCTTCTTCTTTGCAATTTAGGAAAGAAGAAGGATAAAGCAAGGATGGACAAGGGACACCTGTCTCCCATTTGAGTCAACTTTTTAAAAGAGATTTCATAACTTGAATTACGGGCTGGTTAATATATGGGGTACAAAAGAAGCAAGCATGGCAAAATATTAACAAGTATTAAATCTGGGCTATGGGTGTACCTAGGTGTCCATTACCCTGGTCTACCTTTTTTTCATGCCTGAAAACTTTCTTAATAAAAAGTTTGCTTCTTTTTAAAGATCGATTTCCCATAATCCTTGCCCAATAACTTTTGCTTTCGTTTCATTGGCCAGCCCTTGTAGAAAGGGGGCCTGGGAAATGTAGTCTTTGAACTGGATACACCGATGCCTGGATGTAATTGAGGTTTTGTCAATGAGAAAGAAGGGAGAACAGACATTAGGCAGGAACTCACAGCCTCTGCCCAGGGCACAATTCCTCAGCTTTCTCTGCACAGCACACAGAGCAGCTGGGCCTGCAGTGCCGAAATTTCTGTTTTGACTTCCTGTTGAATCCAGCTCTTCCTGGTCTCACCCAACCTAGTGATGGGAATTCTACCCTTGGAATGGTGACTAAATCATAGTCAATCCCTCTCCCAAGGGCGGGTATGGAGAGGAGCCCTGCTGACGCCCCGACCTATGCATTCTGCAGCTTGTCCCCTGTGTGGTCTTTGCCAGGGTGCTGAACCCTGGTGACCTGTGAGGTGGCTTCTAGAGAACATGCAGCCCAGCTCCTTCCCTCCCTCAATGGGAGGGGCTTACATTTCCCAGGGCAACGACCCCATGGGAAGTGTATCCATCCTGTGTGGGAGGAAGATGCTTGAGCAGAAAGCCACATTCTGAGCTGTTGTCCCAGGAAAGATGGCTGTGTAGTCCCCAGCTGTCAACTAACCAAGAACTAAGAGTACCGAGGGCGATGCTCAGGGTATACCAGAAGCCCGCAAAGCCATGAATAAACACATACTGTATTGTCCTCTGCATGCTTACAGCATAGCAGGCCTGATATAAATATTTGGGGAAGGGGCGAGGGAGGCACTCTTGTCCATCCACTAACGAGTGAACTGTGGCCTATCCATGCAATGGAATATTACCCAGTCATAAAAAGGAATGACACATTGATCGGTGCTATCACTCAGGTGAACCCTGGAAACATGCTGAGTGAAAGAAGCCAGCCCCAAAGGATCACATACTGTTTGATTCTATTTATGTAAATACACAGAATGTATTTGCCCATTCTGCAAATCTACAGGGCAAATCTACAGAGATAATAAGTAGGTTCATGGTTACCGAGGCTTGGAGGATTGAGGGAAAATAAGAAGTGACTGTTAATGAGTTTGAGGTTTTTTTGGGATGATTAAAATGTTCTGAAATTGTGGTGATGTTTGCATGTATCTACAGATGTATTGTGCTCTGCTTAGTCGCTCAGTCATGTCCAACTCTTTGCAACCCCAAGGACTGCAGCCTGGCCAGGCTCCTCTGTCCATGGAGATTCTCCAGGCAGGAATACTGGAGTGGGTTGCCATGCCCTCTTCCAGGGGATCTTCCCAACCCAGGTCTCCCGCATTGCAGGCAGATTCTTTACTGTCTGAGGCATCAAATCATACACTTTCAGTGGGTGAATTGTGGGGCTTGCCTGGTGGTCCAGTGGTTAGGCCTCTGCCTCCAGTGCAGGGAGCACTGGTTTGATCCCTGGTCGCGGAAATAAGATCCCACACGCCATGGGGAGTGGCCAAAAAGTAAGTAAGCAAATAAATAATTGGGTGACTTGTATTAGTGAATAGTATTAGCTTTTTTTTTTTTAAAAAAAAACAAACCTTCTGGAAACGAGATATTTTTATCAACAGCAACAATATCACAGTAAGTTAAAGCTGGCTAGGACTCAGCATATGGTGGACTCCCAGGAAGCCAACCTGGAAGATTCCCAGCGTGGACTGGAATTCCAGAAACTGTGTTGAGCTGGCATGGAGTGGGGAGGAGTCCTGCCTGGTCCACCGAGCAGTGAACGGCTCGAGTGAATGTGCCTCCACTTACATATATCGATCGTTTACCTCCCTCTGTTCCCTGTGCTAGATCTATGAGCAAGAGGAAAGGAAAAAGGAGCGAGGGCTTAAACTCTTATCACTAAAGTGAGTCTCCCTCTACATTAAAAAACTATCCAGACCCTGTGGCAGGAATGGGTTCTGGTCTTGGGGCATAAATTTGTGTGTGTGGAAAAAAGACTTATTGGTGAATTTAGCAGTATTTTTCGTTGAACTGGCAGTTGCTAACCATTACACCAGTATTTATTTGATTCTTAAAGAGTACAAAACCATGGACCACAAATAAAGAAGATGGAGTAATAGTTTGTGGCTGGGCCACTAGCTTTAAACTTGAAATGAAGTGTCCAGTTTTGAGTTACTGTGTCCAACCACCATTTGTACAGTTTGAAAAGTGGGAGCATTTTTCCAGGCTGTCAGTGAGACTGTAGTTCATTCCCATGAATGATATCGCTGAAGGAGCAGTTGTTCTGCTATGAGCACTTCACTCATGACCAGAATATATTAAATGTATTAATCTGGGCCTCCCGGCGTAATTTAGGAAGGGCTTCTATTTGACACATCCCTGTACATCCTTGTTTTATTGCTTGCTCCCGCAGGTAACAATGTCTCAAAGGTCTCGCTCCTGAATGAAGTTAAAATTGCATGTCACCCAATAGCATATGCAGTTTTGTAGCTTATTTTGCTGTCAAAATTACCACCCTGCAACAACATGAGACGTTAATGGGGACGCGGCGTGATTTACCTCGCCAGCTCTGGGCCCCGTGGCCGGAAAGGATGCCCCACGTCCAAGCGGCCACGTGTTTGGGAAAGCTGTGACACCTCAGCCCTTCAGCTCTGCCTTTGGAACCCAAACTATGTCACCCCACAAGGCAGGCCTCTCCTGAGATGAAAATAAGTGGTGGGTGAGATTGCCAAATAATTGTTAGGCTTGTTTTAAGTCGCTAGGGAAGAAAATGTCTATTTCAAGCAAGTTAGTCCTCCAGGGAGAGAAAGGACTCGGCCAATTTCTCAGTGAGGCCGGAGACTGTGGTCTGTTAAGAGCACGTCCAAGGCTTATGTAAAAATATCTAATTTTAAGGCTAATGGGCGCCTCCTTGACTTACTATTTTTTTAAGAGTTAAAAAATATGTTTTTAACTGGCGAATGATTGCTTTACAATGTTGTGTTCATTTCTACTGTGCAGCAACGTGAATCAGCTTTATATATACACATATCCCCTCCTTCTTTTGACTTACAATTCACCCAACATTTTCCTACCCTGTAAAAGCCAGCATCTTGGGAATATTTGTTGTTTCGAGGAACAAGAGAAGCCCACAAAGCTGGGCTGTGCCTTTAATGAAATTATGGATTGCCCATATGGGAAGAATGTTGGAGGCAGCTCAAACCCACCTGGAAGACTGAACCACTGGCTGGGCTGCATTTGAACTTTCATGGTCCTAGATGCTTTTGCCTTTGTGTACTCCTCCTGCCATTAAAAATAAAAATACATAATTTAAAATACTTGTAAACTATATAAATATATAATGAACTTATGTATTTTAAATTGCATTTTACGACTGCATTGGTATAGACAAGTAAAAGTTGGACTAGATTCATGATTAGAAAGACTTTACTGTGATATTAAATTTTCTGCTTCTGATTCTGGAAGAAATGAAAATTAAAACATTTCTTTGGGTCTTAGGGACTGTGCCTGGTGGGTACATCAGCCCTGACCTGGTTTGCAGGATCCAACCTTCAAATCCTCCTCTGAGAATTTCTCTTTTTCAAGGACAGGACATCCTGACCGAGGCAGCCCATTGGAGGAGCTAAGATGAAGGGCATCGTGTGTCCCCCATCATGACCCATGATGCCCTACGGTTCCCCACCCCCGGTGATGTCAGACACGCTCTCCTTAAACGGCTGCCTCCACTTCCCATTGATCTGCCTTAACTTTAAACAAATGGGACCACGGTTGTGGATTTACCAGTGCATCTGAGAGCTGGGGACCGTTCGTGAAAGCAGGAGCAGAACGCTCCAACTGTGGGCGTGGTGGGCTGTGATGACAGGAAAGGGCATTAATGATGGGCCGTGATGGTTGACCCTTGACCTCATCGACCGCAGCCCCTCTCCCCAGCTGAGTTTCTGCAGTCTGGTCATCTGTGAGGGGTTTAAAGGGCAGCTGTTGTCCCCGGTCAACCAGCCTGCCATTAATAATGTTTTCATCCGTGACAATGACAAACCCGTGGTACTTGAGGAGAGTTTATTAAGGTCAGTCTATAAATAAGAATTAAAAATTTTAAAAAATGGGTTGACACAGATAAACAGACAGACAAATAAAGTGACTGGGCAAAACAATAAATGTAAGAACGGACAAGATGCTTGGAGAGCTCTGCCTGGAAAGGGAGGCCCAGGCCATTCTCTCTCCTCCAGCCTGCCTGCAAGTTTAAATTTCATGAAGCTACTTCAGAGCACATAGGTTTTGTGAATCTCGGCCCTGGCTAACATTTTGTCATGTAATGCCTGTTCTCTCAGCTGATAAAAAAAATTGCAGCCGTTTCTCTATGTCAAGCATATAACTGAGGGCTGGTAAAATTTAAATGTCTCATCTGTCCCTGGCTTGCATGCAAATGGCCTGACCCCAGAGCTCTGCTCCAGGCCTGCGGGCAAGTGACAGTTGGTGCCGGCTTCCTGGTCTAGCCCTTGTCTGGGGACTGACTCAGCAAAGTGGCCAGGGAGGCTCTGAGCCAGAAACCTGACTTCCTACAGCCTGGTGCTTGCTCAGAGGGCAGTCTCTCCCTCCTACAGCCTTCACGCATTTTGGATGTTGGCACAGACCATTCTACTCCTTTACTCAGTCACGTGGCTTGTTCTGCTTAAGGTTTTTAACAATCCTGATTATGATTCTCTTTGATTGTGCTGTATAGCATGTGAGATCTTAGTTCCCTGACCAGGGAACAAACCTGAGCACCCTGCAGTGGAGGAATGGAGTCTTAGCCACTGGGTCACCAGGGATGTCCTGAGAATCATGATGATTTTTTAATGGCACACTTAAACTGTTTTCAATACTCTTTTGCATGTGTCGGCTCATGGAACCCTCACAAGAAAGGCTCAGGTCAAGTTTGATGATCTCCATTGGGAAGATGTTCTGGGCACAGAGAGGCTAGGCTAGCTTGAGTCACTCAGGACACAGGAGCTGAGCCGGGTCACGGTTCACTAACTGTAAGGAGAAGTGAAGAAGGCAGTGGGTAGGAAGCCCAGGCTCTGCAGGGAGATGGGACTTGGGCAGTGTTCCACCTGTCAGGCATGCCCATTAGCAAAGACATGGAGTCATCTTGGCATCAGTGATAACAACAGAACATGGCGGTTTTTATTGCTGTTCAGTCGCTCAGTCGTGGCCGACTCTTTGTGACCCCATGGACTGCAGCACGCCAGGCTTCCCTGTCCTTCACCATCTCCTGGAGCTTGCTCAAACTCATGTCCAGGTCCATCAAACTGGTGATGCCATCCAATCATCTCATCCTCTGTCATCCCCTTCTCCTCCTGCTTTCAATCTTTCCCAGCATCAGGGTCTTTTCCAATGAATCAGTTCTTTGAATCAGGTGGCCAAAGTATTGGAGCTTCAGTTTCAATATCAGTCCTTCCAATGAATATTCAGGACTAATCTCCTTTAGGATGGACTGGTTGGATCTCCTTGCAGTCCAAGGGACTCTCAAGGGTCTTGTCCAGCACCGCAGCTCAGAAGCATCAATTTTTCGGTGCTCAGCCTTCTTGATCAGTTCTTTGGCACTCAGCTTCAGCATCATGGTGTCAGGCCCTAAAGAACCTTCTGAATCACCTCATTATCAGGATTTGGGTCTGGCTGGTGCTTTATGTCACATAAGGGAATGTCGCTGTTTTCTTTCTTTGAGAGCAATGAGACTGAAGCACCTGTGGTAGTCAGTTTTCAGTTAAGGAGAATCATCAGTCAATCAGGATGTCCCTGATGCAGAAGCAGCCAATAGACAAGAGGACGAGTTCCCCGAAATGTTCTGCCCCCTGTGGCTTCTCTTGTTGGGTTGACACATGACCCAGGCCCAAGTTGGGGGATCTCGGGGTCCCCTAAAGACTGGGAACTGTACACAGTTCCCACCGGGAACCACAAGCAGCTGCTACGTATCTGAAGGACCTTCGTGCTCTCTCTGCGGGAGCCTTGGTTTTCCCCCGGGCAGTGGGGATGACACCCTTCTGTCTCTGAACCTCAAACAGCTCTCTGAAAAGGCCTCAGAAATGAGGGTCAAGGGGTACACACCGTGGTCTGGTCAGGCCTGGTAGAGCTGTAGCTCTATCTTTAAAAAGAGATCTTATTTATTGATTTGGCTGCCTTGGGTCTTAGTCGAGGCACGCAGGATCTTTCACTGTGGCGTGTGGACTGTCTCTAGTTTCAGTTTGACTTCTCTCTCGAGTTGTGGCGTGAGTTGAGTAACTGGCTCGAAGGCTTCATTGCCTTGCAGGCATGTGGGATCTTGGTTCCCCGACCAGGGATTAAACCTGCATCTCCTGAACTGGAAGGTGGATTCTTAACCACTGCACTTCCCGGGAAGTCCCTGTAGCACGATCTTACACTGGCCTTGTTTTCTGAGATGCTGAGTGGTCCAGGGAACCAGCATTCACCTGGATTTTTCCCCATTTTTTTTTGCACCCAATTTGACAGCAACATGGACACCCCATGAACACTGGCCTGGAAAGGCCCTGACAAGTGAGGCAGGAGACAAGAAACAAAGTGGTATTTCCCTTTCCCACTTTGAATCACCCCCCACCAACCCCAGAGGACTCTGCCTGCTCTTCTCACCCACCATGATGAGCAGCACAGGTGTCTCTGCCCGGGAGCTCAAGTCGGGGGACCAACTGGTCCAGCCCAAGGCACCCACGTGTGAGGGACAGGGCGGGCACGGCAGGTGGGAAAGGGACGTGGTAGTGGGGGGGTGAGTCTGGCAGGCTTGTCAGGAGAGGGGTAGGCCTCCTCCAGGACCCCAGGTGGCCCCCAGGTAGCGGAGAGAGTCCCTCCAGATGCCACTCCCCACCAGCCCTGGGAGTGACAGAAACTAACCACAGACACACCCATGCCCCTGGCAGCAGCCCCTCCTGGGGTCCGTTCCCTCTCCTGTGCCCTCCCTGCCCAGCCTCTCCAACCTGGCGCCCACCCTATCCCACATCCTCCTTGCTCACTTTCTTCATGATCTGAAATTGCATGCTTTCCCTTCAGGGCCTGTCTCCCTCTCCCCCTAAGAGTACAAGTGCCAGGGGCCCAGGGAGCAGGGGGCTCCCCCGTCAATAACACGGGACCAGGGAGTGAATGTGAGGGTCACTCATGACCCAGAACCATCTTCCATGGGTGGACACCCCAAGCAGGATGGCACCTCCGCCGGAAAGTGCAGCCCCTCCCTGAGCGAGCGGACGTGCCCCCATTTTCCCCAATTTGGCTCATGGGCCTGCTTTCCAGGACTCTCCAGAGAGCTTTCTAGAAGCTTCCAGAGAAAGAGTGAGGAAGATTCCTGACCTCCTGTCTCTGATCCCAGGCTTGACATCTAGGGGCACAGAGGCCAAGCTGTTGCCACTGTAAACAAGCTAGGTTAAGGTGGTGGCTGTGCCGGAGGGTCAGGCCAGGCCACAGAGACCGTGGTGGGAGAAATGGATCTGGGCTGGGCATCTTGGATGGACTTCACTGATTTTCCCCAATGTTAAAATCAAAGCCCAGGGGCTTCCCTGGTGGTCCAGCGACCCACACTCTGCACTCCCAGTACAGGGGGCTCAGGTTTGATCTCTGGTCGGGGAACTAGATCCCGCATGCCACAGTCAAATAAGTAAATATATATTTAAAAAATTGAAGCCCCAAAGGCCTGTAATTGGACTTCTTTCAAAAACTGGCAGCTGTCCTTCAACCTGTAATCATGCCATAACTGCTGATGCCCCACAGCCTCTAAGCTTCTGAGACTCCATCTGTGTGACTCACGACGGCCATTCCCTCGGAGTCAGAACTCACCACAGTCTCACCCACATCATGGGGGTGAAGGGGCCCCCTCTGTTCCTTCCTACATCTGATTCCCTCGGTGACATTTTAATCAGTTCGAACTGGAGCAAATCTCCCTTAATCACGCTCTGAAAATCGTTAATTGTTAAAATTCTTTTTTTTTTTTTTTTTGCTGCTTAAAGTTTCATTATTTTTAAATAATCCAATTTTACGGGCATTGCATCCTTAATGTGACCTAATTATAGGGGATGTTTTGGTAAAGAAGCAGTGGGCTGCTTCATTCAGGAGTCTTCGCCTTCCCACGAACGTGGCTGCCTTGAGGATTTTCAGGATTCCGATCATTGCACACGGTAATTACATGTATTTTTACTGGCAGCTGTGAAAACGCTGCGTTTCGAATAATTAAATGAAACACAACCAGAACTGCACAAGAAGATGCACACCTCACACAAAAGCAACAGGATGGGCTTCAGCTTATGTCCTCAGAGCTGCCCTGATGAGGCCCCAGCTAATACCCGTTTTCCACTGTCCCCCAAGAAGCAGTGGGAAATGTGCAAACTTGTCTCCAAATAAGTGCGTTTGGGACATCTGAGTCCTGGCTCTGCTTCTTTGCCATCAGTGTGACCTTGGCTGAGCCATTTTCCTCCTGGGTGTTCATTTCCTTACCTGTAAAACGGGATTGATGATAACAGTACAGCCTCCCAGTGCAGCCGTGAGCATCAAGTGGGATGATGGAAGCAAACCTGCTTTGTACAAATTAGAAGGACCCGATGAGCTGCCAGAGCCTCAGCTTCCCCAGAGGATGGATCGGAGGAAATGGAGGCCTGGTGTCCATCAGCCAAGCCAACGTCCTCCACCACTGGGCTTTGTTCTGCCCTCAGGCTAGACACCCCAATACGCTCCGTATCATCTCAGGAGCCCCACTGACCCGGGGCCCCAGGGTCAAGCGTCCTGACATCTCCATTTCCACTCCCTTGAGGATGACTGGAGATCTAACGAAATGGGTATTTCAGAAAAGCCCAAAGCACAGGGTATGGAGCCAGTATCTCCAGAGTCAGACTTCTTTGTTTTTACATAAAGGTAAAACTTGACCACATGAAATCAACCATGAATGTTTTTGGTGAAACCTTTTATAAAATAATCTGAAAATAAGCTTTCAATACATATTTCTTAAATGAATGGATGGACCAGAGCCATCAAATACAAAAACAGAAAGACAAACTTTTTGGGAATATAAATAGAGATTTGAAACAGCTTAAACTGCTAATCCTTTGAATGTCTCCTTATTCCTTAAATCTGAGCCTGGCCCCATTTGAGCAAGAAGGCAGGTGTTCGGTTTTCCTGTTGCAAGCAATTCAAGTGGAACTCTGGCCGGCAGGCTTGTTCTCATCGTGCCATGGAACCCTCAACTGGCGTGGATTTCTCCATGGCATCGGACATTGTAGACCCATCTGAGGTTTAAATACACAGGTGCATGTTGACAGGACCAGTGTCCTTAAAGGAGGAGGGACGTGCAGGTGGACTGTGGCCATCTTCACCATCTGTCGGTGCCCATTCACCTGCCCCCTGGAGTCACTCTGGGGCTGCGGCCCCCTCACCATCACTTTCAGATTCTACCTACCTTTACCTTTTCCCTGCTCTGTGTGCCACTTAATTACTCTTGGACATGAATAATTAGAACCCTTGTTTGAAGAATGACACCATTTACTGAAGTCACTTTAGATGTCACTCCATGGGCCCAAGGACCTCCAGAGACATCGACGGAGGCAGACCATCATCCTGCTGGACTCTGGGCAGCAGGCAGTTTGCAACAAGCCTGTTGTCGAAATATGACCATAGCCTAATGAAACCGAAAGCAAGAAGTGACTTCTCTCAGCAGCAGGGGAGATGGCCGGCAAGAACTCCAGGATGGGGGTTTTTGCCAAGGGGTGGTCCTGCCCTGGCTGCTTCCCCAGGCCCCTCCACTCCAGAAGCTGTAGCATCCCCTGGGGTGGCTTGGGTTGCTGTATCCCTCTAAGACAAAAGGTGCCGTGGCAACTGTTGCGATTAATCACCCCTGACATCTAAAGGATTGACTGCTGGGGTCATTTGGCACAATGGCAAAGCCCAAGGGACTACATGGCTCCTTCCCACTTGGGGAGACCAGGAGCATCATTGGCCTCTTAGAACCTCAGTGTCCTTGTCTGTAAAATGGGACCAGGGATAATGAGTATCATCCTAGTCATTTAGAGCTTCCCAGGTGGTACAGTGGGAAACATTCTGCCTGCCAATCCAGGAGACACAAGAGGTGTGTGTTCCATCCCTGGGTCTGGAAGATCCCCTAGAGCAGAAAATGGCAATCCACTCCAATTCTTGCCTGGAGAATTCCATGGAGAGAGGAGCCTGGCGGGTTACAGTTGATGGGGTCGCAAAGGCTGAGCGCACACACACATGCAAACACTAGTAATTTGGTCATGGGATCATCCATGTAAGATAGACAGCAAATACACTATTCAATATAGTACTTTCACTCATGTTAATCATATTTTATCCTTATGATAACTTTGGGAATTTTTGATTATCATGATAATTTTACTGATGGGGAAATTAGGGTTCCAAGAGGTCCCGTGACTTACTTGTGATCACTGAGCTGGCAGAGGGTGGTGCTGGTGAGCAGCTCAGGGTGCCATGCACTAGCATGCACACACTGGCCTTTCAACATGCATCAAAAGTTCATTTTCCTCAGCAAGTCCTTCAAAGAGTCAAACAAACCACTCAGCAAGACCATTTAGATCACAGACACAGTCACATGTGGCCACATGTAATCAAAATTAAGTCAAGTTAAAAATCTAGTTTCTGAGCAGCAGCAAAAGTCTCTGGTGCTGAAGAATTGGCTCTATCAGACCATGGTTCATCCCCTTTTAAAACCAATTTTTTTTTCCCCTCTCTGGTCTGTAAGTATTTTTTTTAAGAAGGAAAGGAATAAAACCTACATTGGGATTGACGTCTGTATCAATCCATGTTACATTGCCATCCATGATTTAAGACTGTAGAATCTTGAATAATCTATATCATTTTAACAGATAAATGATTTACTATGACAGGGGAAAAAAAAAATCTAGTTCCTCAGTTTTACCAGTTGCTGTGGCTGGTGTACTGGGCTGTACACTGTTTACACTGGCTCAGAAAGTTCTACTGAACTGTTCTGAACCATCCTCTCAGCTCTGTCTTTTCTCCATGGGCAAAATCTTTCTTCAGGTCAAAAAACTGAGCTTGTTTCATCAGCACCAGACAGTTAGGAGATGGCAAGTCTTCTCTAAATTGTAGCAAATCTGACAGCAAAGACAGAGATGTTACAATCTTGATCAGA